>NC_052061.1:50652773-51352773 GCF_903992535.2 Arvicola amphibius
GATCTCTGTGAGTTCAAGGCTACCCTGGGCTACACGAGATCAACCAAGAAACAGATCCAGGTGGTGGTGGCTCACACCTTTAATCCCACTCCTAGGGAAGTAGAGACAGGAACAATATGGCTGGGTGGAGAGAGAAATATAAAGGGGAAGAGACAGGAACTCAGTGGAATGTGGAGTCTGAGGATTCATGGAATCAGGATTTTGCCCTTTCTGTCAGAAGATTTGGTAGAGGTAAAAGGTTTCTCTAGTGGCAGGCTGATATTGCTTCTCTGATATTTCAGTTTGAACCCCAATATCTGTCTCTGGGTTTTTATTATTCATGCTATATCTGGTGCCCACTGTATGGGGTACCAATTCACAAAAAAACCCATTTGCCTGTGGCTTTACAGCCACTGGCATAGGCCAGAGCTACATGCGGCCGGAGTCACCTTTTCTAAACCCAAGCATACTATTAAAGTGAAGTCCGAAGGAGACGTCATGGAGCTGCCGAAGAAGAAAGACACGGCGGAACCTTTCGGATATGAAGAGGCTGAAGTTCAGGAAAAACTCGAAGGGGGGAAAAGCAGTTGCAACAGCAGAAAGGGCGGGAAGCACGAGGAGAGGACAGCGGTGAGAAGGGTGGAGCAATCACAGGACCACAGAAGAAAAGTTCACAGATGACAACATAGTGTACTTCAGCCATTGCCAAGCTCGGCGGGGCTCTCGACAGAAGACAAAGATCTGGAAATTGCCGCCTGTGCCGTGGAGCACCTGAAGCGATTTTCCTATGGCGGCAGGTGGAAGCAGAAGCTGCAAACATCCGTGGACTTCCGTTAGAAAACCATGACTTGTCCCAGTATGTTATTGGTCCAGCCAACAGTCTGAAGAGATGTAACTTATTTCTGTCTCACACCACTGTGGGGAGCTGGACAGAGGCCACTACACTGCCTACTGTAAAGATGCAGCCAGGCAGAGCTGGTTTGAGCTTGATGACCATGAAGTTTCTGCTATCTCTGTGTCTTCCGTGACATCGTCGGAAGCATCCTGTTTCATACTTCACTGGGACCATGCGTAACTGATGCAGCCACATAAAGATGTGTAGGTTATGGGGCTGTTGTTTTTCAAATCGCAGAGGTACACCTTACAAATGCTTACGAAGAGGAGGGATTGCTGCAACTGGCTATGTAGAGGAATTCCAGAATACTGGGGGCTGCATTACTAGCAGCATATAATCAGGTCAGCGCTCTTTATCAAAAACAAACAAACAAACAAAAACCTGACATTTAACAAGTACCATAGTAAGCATCCCTTACAGGTATCATTTATTCCAAAACAACTTTTTAGTCTGCCTCAGAGTTAAATATAATTCACTAGCCAGACCTTTACTATTCTGTTGGTATCCAACGATAGTGACCCTCATTTTCCTACTCACTGTTATCGCCTCTCATTTCTAGTCCCAGCTCGGTCCACTATGAACACTCTAGAACGACCTCACGCAGACAGGAATGTATGTGCACATATTTGTTGTGCTCCTGTACATCAGATTGATGTACATAGTTTCACGTGCCCTTCTCTGAAAGCCTAGCAAGGATGTTTTTTTTTTTGTTGTTGTTGTTGTTCTTTTGGCCTCTTCTAGGTAGCTGCAGTGCTTTCTTGGGAAAATGACAAGGCAAAACTATTTTTCTGTTGGGTTTGGGCTATATTTGTGCAGTAAATCTTTATTCTAAAAAAAAGGAAACCTTATTTTTTAAAAGAATTCATTTACATCTACATTAAAATCTCAACGAAAAAAAGAGAAATTAAAAATCTCTGTCTCATGTCAGAAGAGCCACCTAATATGAGACAGAAGAAAAACAAATATTTAAGGACTATTATATTGCCACTAATCTCATAATCTTTGGGCTTTATACTAACTCAATAACAGCTTTTCTTAAGGTATAAAATTTATAAGATTAATATATATATTAAACTTTTTGTCATATAGCGTACTAATTCTAGAAAAAGGCTTCATCTACCTTCCTGTATATTTCAGGTTTGAGTCTCTATCAGTTTTCTACAGTGAACCATGAGCACGCCTAACAGTGACCTTTGAAGTCTCCAAAAGGAGGATGGGGCCCCACAACAACAATTCCTCCAGGACTCTCTAAGCTTAAAACACCACCTTAAGATTGCCTTTGGACTACAAATGCTCAGAACCATTTCAAGGTGGCTGAGATGATTCAGCCCAAGAGACTGCTCTAGCTAGGACTTCCCCATTATACAGAGACTGAACAAATCATACAACTACCTCTCCCGGGACTTGACAATTAACCCATTTTTTTCTTTTCAGGATCCCCTAAAGATGCCGTGGCCCCCAGACAGCAGGAAGTAAATTTAAGAATACGATGCCCACATCCTCAAGAGGTGGGGTGGGTGGGTTTTGGTCTTTCACTGGGCTAAGGATATTTGTCATTGTTTAGGGGGATTTGTTACAAGTTGTTATTGGTAATGATCAAGAAAAAAGCTAAACAAAAGAAATTAGATTTAAGGTTCTTGCTTTGAAAAAGGGATAAAAAGGTAGATTATTGAATCTACTCTGAAAAGGAAAAAGAATATAGATAAGATAAAAAAAAGTAGATTGTTGAATCTACTTTTAAAAGACAACTATTAGTTTTAAATGTTTTACATTGGATTGGACTTTTGTATATTGTATAAAAATTTTGTATATTGATACAAATTTGAGATTTTATTAGAACATACTGTACATACATTTCTACTCCTGTTCAAGGTATTGTACCTATGCAACTCATTTAACAATGTAATGCAAATTTCTAGTCCTTGAAATTTATTATTATCAACTGTTCAGGATAATAAGGAAATGGAGGTTAGTAGTAAATCACCTATTATAATCCAACTTGTAGTCACATTAGGTATGTTTTCAAGATCAAGCAAAAATATATTTTAGATAGACAGGTCATTTTCAAATACTTCAGAGATCTACAGAATTTGGCATTTAAGATGTTTTAAGAACAGAGGCTTTTTTATGACAATGAGACACATCTGCTCCTGGCAGCACTAATCTATGTCAGAGAAGATGATGGGCATCAAAGAAATTCCACATGGAGTTTATTTTCTTCATGGCAAAAGTTAGCCACTGGGCAAGAAAGTGCCCTTGCCTTAACTGCTGACCGTATGCTGTCTTAATTAGACAAGCAGGACACAAAAGTGACTGCCAAACCTTTTCAAGACAAGGTTGGACAGTCCTTCAAAAATCCTGCTTCATAGAAAAGTCTGTCAGATAGTCTAGGCCTTTTAGGCTGAAGACGGATGCCCCAACATTGCAGAGGAACTTTGGGTGACTGTCCAAATAGCCAGTTGTTTCTGTCATTTCTCACAATTTTCAGAAGTCACTTGCTCACATTTCCTACTTACTCAATATTATTTCCTACTCAGGTCTCTGAGGTAGTTGAAGGCTAGATAGTTATATTTTTCCTAGTTTATCAGATATAGAAAGCAAGTTATGTTTAATCCCAGCACTCGGGAGGCAGAGGCAGGCGGACCTCTGAGTTCGAGGCCAGCCTGGTCTACAAGAGCTAGTTCCAGGACAGGCTCTAGTAACTACAGGGAAACCCTGTCTCGAAAAACCAAAAAAAAAAAAAAAGAAAGAAAGCAAGTTATGATAGAGAGTAAATTAGGTACAAGACTTTGGACTCAACATGATAGGATAGGTATGGGGTATTTCCTCTTAATTTGTCAAATGCAAACGATTAGACATTATTGATGTACTTATAGTCTGTGTATAATGTATATAGTTATTGTACTTATTGTATATTTTTCTTATATTAGTTATAGCCTTCTTTTTCATTTAGACCAAAAAAGGGGGGGGAGAAAATGTAGTGAAATGTTATTTATATTTTAATAAATAAAGCTTGCCTGAAGATCAGAATGTAAAGCTAAGCCACTAGGGGCCAGGGAGTGGTGGCACACACCTTTAGTTGCAGGACTTGGGAGACAGAGGCAGACGGATCTCTGTGAGTTCAAGGCTACCCTGGACTACACAAGATTGATCCAGAAACAGATCCAGGTGCTGGTGGCTCACACCTTTAATCCCAGTACTAGGGAGGTGGAGACAGGAGTGATATGGATGGGTTGAGAGAGGACTATAAAGAAGAAGGGACAGGAGCTCACTGGAGCGTGGAGTCTGAGGATCTGTGAAGACAGGATCTCACCCTTTCAGTCTGAAGGTTTGGTAGAGGTAAAAGGTCTCTCTAGTGGTTGGCTGCTTTGCTTCTCTGATTTTTCCTTTAGAACCTCTGGGTTTTTATCATTCATGCTACAGAAAATGATATATTTCAGTCTGTGTTGGATCTAACCAAAAGGAGGCATGACGTCAGGGCTCTAGGAGCAAGGGCATTTGCCACCAGGTCTGTTGATCTTTGTTTAATCTCTGAAAGCCATATGGTAGAAGAAAAAGCAATTCCCACAAGTTTTTCTTTGACTTAAATGTGTTGTAGCCTAGGCACTCCCCAACATATACATACTAACTAAGCAAGCAAACAAACAAACGTAAGAAAAATATAAGTGCTTAGAAGGCCAGGTGTGAAGTACACCTGTGAAGTACATCCCAGGATTTTGGAGGCAGAGGTAGGAACTCTGAGTTCCAGGCCAGCCAGAGCTACACAGTGAGACTCTGTCTTTAAAAGTCATGGATGGATGGATAGATAGATAGATAGATAGATAGATAGATAGATAGATAGATAGATAGAATGAAAGGGAGGCTTGGAAGTAAGGAGTGACCTAGGGAAAGCTCCCTGCGCCACCCACTCTGTCCCAGTGCCGTGGCCTTGCAGACTCCAGCTGCAGCAATGCACATTCTTCCAGCTTTCAGTGGCCTCCCACCATGAGCACTTCACACATCCCTGCTTCTTCACTCAGTACAGATACTGTTTTAATAAGCTGCATGGCCCCAGCTTTACCAACTTACCGGAGTAGGGTAGAGTCCTACGAATGCGTGTACTGAGCCACAGGATGCGAACCTTGAGTGGTTGGCCATCCGTTACCCCCTCCCTGACAGTCGAAAGAGAAGGTCAGAGAGTTCGCATTGCCTTTAGCCTTTCTTAGACGGGCTCAAAACTAGCTCCAGCTGACCTGGAGCTTCCAATTCTCCTGCTTGACCCAGAGTGCTCCAGTTACAGGTGTTCATCACCACACCCAGCTCCATGCTCACTTTCTGGCCACTTGAATCTACTCCAACATAGCACATGGAAAAATTCCCATCCCCTATTTTCCTAACTGCTAGCCTGCTGTCCAAGCACTGATGACTGAAGTATCAATTTGCTTGCAAAACTCCATAGTGCACTTCAGCTATTGCAGTCTGCCTCTAAGCACCGCCTCCTGGCCCCAGTGGAATCTTTAAGATTACTTCAGTCCAACTAAACGCAGGTGAGGTGGTGAGTCCCTGTAATCCCAGCACTCGGAAGACTGAGTGTAATTTTAAAATTATTACAGTTACTGTTTGGTGTGTGTGTGTGTGTGTGTGTGTGTGTGAACATGCTACAGCGTGTATGTGGACATCAGAAAATCCATTCTCTCCAACATGTGGGCCTCAGGATTCTAACTCATGTCATCAGGCTTAGTGGAACCTGCCTTTAACCACTGAGCTATACATCTCTTATCCGAAATGCTTGGACTGGACGTGTTCTGGACTAAGGATTTTTTTTTCAAAGATTTATGTGTATGAGTGTTTTGCTTGAACTCATGTATGTGCACCACACGTGTGCCTGGTATCCTCAGAAACCAGATCAGGGCATTGATGGACTCCCTTGAAACTGAAGTTGTAGCTGTGAGCCATGATATGGATGCTGAGAACTGAACCTGAATCCTCTGCAAGAGCAAAAGTTCTCTTAGCTGCTGAGTCATCCACCATTCCAGCTGCAGACAGGGGATTCTGATTTTCGAGACAGGGTTTCACTGTGCAGTCCAGGCTGTCCTGAAACTCACTCTGTAGACCCAGCTGACCTTAAACTCAAGAGATCCCCCTGCCTCTGCCTCTCAAGTGCTAGGATTAAAGGTATGTGCCATCACTATACAGTCTTATATATTATATAGCCCAGGCTGGCCTGCAATTTATTATAAAGCAAAAACTGTTTCTGAATTGCAAATCTTCCTGCCTCAGCCTCCTAAGTGGGATTATAAACCTGAGAGCCTCTATTCCCAGATGAGTGTATTTAAGATCACAAAACAGCCGGGTGGTGGTGGCGTGTGCCTTTAATCCCAGCACTTGGGAGGCAGAGGCAGGAGGATTGAGGCCAGCCTGGTCTACAGAGCAGGTTCCAGGACAGGCTCCAAAGCTATAGAGAAACCCTGTCTCGAAAAACCAAATAAATAAATAAATAAATAAATAAATAAATCACAAAACAAAGCCCCCCCCCCAAGCCATTGTAGAGGCTTTGCACTGACAGTAACAAAGTAATCACATAACTAGATAAGGGTAGATTAAAACAAGGACCCACTCCGCCTATTTGATGTGACCTGACCAACTTGCATGGCATATAAAGGCCATCACATGTAAAGGGAGCAGAAGCCTGAAGGGGAAGGTCAGCTGCTCAGAACAAAGAAGTAAATGAGGGGGCACAATTTAAGAGCAAGACAGGGAAAAAAAAGAGCAAGACAGGTGGGAGAGGACAGACAGACACATAGGCCTGGTTGTAAAGGAGACCAAGGGTTCATCATGTGCATTTCTATTTGTTTATTTTTGAGACTGTGTCTATGTAGCCTTGGGTGACCTGGAACTCCAGGAGATCTGCCTGCCTCTGCCTTCTGAGTGCTGAGATCAAAGGTGTCTGCGACCACCGCCCAGCCCACATCACCTTTTTTAAAAAAAGATTTAATTTTGTCAGGTGTGCGGGTGCACTTCTTTAATCCCAGTACTCAGGAGGCAGAAGCAGAGGCAGGATGATCTCTGTTCCAGGCCAGCCTGGCCTACATAGTAAGTTCCAGGCCAGTCAAGGCTACACAGTGAGAGACTGTGTTTCAAGTAAATAAAGAGCATGTGAGTTTACACATATGTGCAGGTGCCTATGAAGGGCAGAAAAGGTGTCAAATCACTTAGAGTTGGAGCTTCAGGCAGTCATGAGCCATCAACATGGGTGCTGGGAAATGAAGTTGGGTCTTTGAGAATAGCAAGTTCTCTTAACTGCTGAGCCATCTCTCTGGCCCAACCACATGCATTTTAAAAAGTCAACAACTTTCCCACAATTCCAGCCACTGTCAGACATCAGTTAGACTAAAATTGTGACCCAGCTCCAGGTAGTGGCAGATGGATCTGTCCAGGGAGTAGAGCACCTTGGACAGTGGCAAACAGGAAGTCCTGAGCAGATGGCCCAGAGAAAAAGGCCTCCAGGGTGTCTGGAAGAAACTGAGCAAGTGTCAGTCACCCTAAGTCCACTACTCCACGCTGGTTCCAACTCAGATGATGCCACATAAGATGTCATTCAAACGTGATGCCCTTACATATCAAAGCTTCATCAACTATTACAGCATACTGACTGGATCCTTTCTGATCACACAGAGAGATCCACTGGTAAAAACTATGAGTTTAACAGTTTCGGGTACATTTTCTGAATATGTCAAGTTTTAGTAAAAACTGACTGTATCTCAAGATAGGAAAGCCTGGGATGGCAGCGTACTACAAGGGAGATTCACCCAGGGCTGGCCCAAACACCTGACAGAGGGCTTCTTCAAAGCGCAGAATTGCCTGGATTTGTCTTATTTCCTGAAGATTAAACGGGCTGGGTCCTTTGCCCAAACAGATGCAAAATCAGTGTTCATTCATGAGTCTGGTGGTTCCTGGACCACCTAAAAAGAAATACAATTTATAACAGGGCATGGGTACATGCCTTTAATCCCAGCACTTGGGAGGAAGAGGCAGGTGGATCTCTGTGTTCTAGGTCAGCCTGGGTTACATAGTGAGACCCTTTCTCAAAAAAAGAAAAAAAAAAGTAACAATTTATGACACATCTGAAAAGCAACTGTGTCTGCCAAGACCATCTCAAAGTAATCAAGACCATTTCTAGTTAAACAAAGGACTACCTGAAGTATGCTGATGACAGGGCAATACCACAATGGCCTATCTCTAGATACACAGTAAGCAGCACCTTTGTCTGCCCAACAGATGCAGGCCTATTACGATAACATGCTCCAAAACCAGGTGCAACCATACACTGACACTCGGCTCTGAGGAAGCACCCCCCCTTGCACCCCCGCACACACACACCCAGCACACCGGCAAGGGCTTGCACAGCTGTTCACAGAGCACAAAACTTGGTTCTCAACTTCCTCTAAGAACAAAAAGAGGAAGCTGTCTTTTCCCACGCTTCCTTTCATTGATTCTCCCCACACCTCAGCATAGGGAGCAAGATCAAGTTCCTGTAAGGAGTCCCACCCAAGAAAGACACACAATATCGGCAAGCTAGGCCTTGCTGACTCTGCCAGAACTACAGGGCTGGGCTCGTGGCTACTTCTTACTCTCCGGGCAAGCAGCTCCCAAGTTAGATAGATGGACACAAAAAAACTATGGAAAAATTCAATTCTAAGGCTGAAATTTTTTAAAACAATCATTAGTGAGAATATGTGGGTAATTGTGCACTACATGTACATATGGAGGTCAGAGGTCAACTGAAGGTGCCAGTCCTCTTCTTCCATCAGGTGATTCCTGAGACTGAACTCAAGCCCATCTTGACAGCAAGCACTTTTACCCAGTGGGCTATCTCACTGGCTCAATTCTGGGATTGTTTATCCCAACAAACTTACCATACTTAAGGATATAAGCTATCATTCAGAGTGCAGTATTCAACGGGGATTATGCTAAAGTCACCAAACCATCAGATGGAGGTACCTCTTTGAAATCAGACATCAAGTACTAGAAACAACCAGTCTGTCACTTAAAAACTTCACATAAGGGCTGAGAAGTGGCTCAGCTGGTAAAGCACTTGCCAGCACAAAGCCCACCACTGCAAAACAAAACAAAACAAACACATACAACAACAACAAAAAAAAACCCAAAGATGTGGTGGCACATAGCTGTAATCCTAGCATTTTGGGAAGCAGAGGTGGAAGGATCAGGAGTTCAAAGTCATACTCTGCCATCCAGAGAGCTGAAGACCAGCTTGGGATATGTGACATGCTGTCTCAAAAGAAAAGGGGTATGTGGGGGGGGGGGGTGCCCTCACCATAGCTCATCAGTCCACTTACTGCAAAGAGAGGAAACCAAGAGCATTCTGGAAATTACTAGAAATGCATGTGGGTTACTAAAATGTAGCTTCGGGTGGCTATAAAGAACTCAGAGGTCATTAGCACTAACCAATGCTTCATTTGAGTGACACACAAGAGAGGCTTGTGGGAAAAGCAGAAAACCTGAATTCTTCAGTCACTGGGCAAGTGTTAACTGAGAGAACCTAATTTACTGGACCCATCCAACAGAGGAGTCAGGTGGAGCCATATGTAGGTTCTACTCAAGGTTACCCCCTCCAGAGCTTGCTGTCAGCACCAGATCCTGCCTGCCTGCCCGCACAACAGCACCTACGTGGGACCCCACTCCCTCCCACCGCTCAGCTTCGTTCCTCCAGGCAGGTGTCTCTGGGTCTACACTCCCTGTACCAAATCAACTCCCCACAAGGGACTCGGTCAGGTTGTTAAGGCACAGCACGTTCAGCAATGCCTGGTATACACACAGTCTTCCGGTGGATCAGTGAAGCATTCCAACACACAGGCAAAATCTGAAATCCTAGGTGTTTTTTTAAAATACAGGTTTCAAACTGGGCGATGGTGGCATAAGCCTTTAATCCCAGCACTTGGGAGGCAGGGGCAGGCAGATCTCTGAGTTCGAGGCCAGTCTGGTCTACAGAGTGAGTTCCTGAACAGCCAGGGCCATATAGAGAAACCCTGTTTCAAAAAACACAACTTTCAAAAAAAAAAAAAACCAAAAAACAAAAAACACAACTTTCAACAAGCTGAAGGTATATGACTTATTAACGCTTGTAGAAATTATACTAATATGTAAGAAACTACTGAATCTATATTCAAAAATCAAATTAATACCAAATCTGGGCTCTACTCCTTGCAGGGTAACCTTGCTTGGGTTTTTCGGCCTCAGTTTCCTCTTGGGTAAAAGAGCAATAAACACTACTTAGTGCAGTGCCAACCAAAGGCACAGAATGCTCTGTATTATGTAACACGAGCAGGGAAGAGACTTGGGGAAAGGCTTCATTCAGTATTACCTCCCACAACTATAAATTAAAAATAGGGCCATAGGAATAAGAAAAAATTTTAACTTTTTATTTATTTATTATTTTCTGAGACAGGATTTCTCTGTGGAATAGTGCTATTGTCCTGGAACTATGTAGCCCAGGCTGTCCTTAAACTCACAGAAATCCACCTGTCTCTGCCTCCTGAGTGCTGGGATTAAAGGCATAAGCCACCAACTTCCGGCTTAACTTTTATTTTAAAAATAAAATGTTCAGGTTTGATGGCTCATGCTTTTATTCTCAGCATGGACAGTCACAAAACGCAAGGACAGTCTGAGCCACACGCTGAATTCCAACCCAGGCTAGCTTAAATTAGTGTACCAAGTCACATGCAAAACAAAGCAGAAAAAATAAACAAAAAGCAGAAGCAAATAATATACCAGATGGTTTCTTCTCTTTTGAAAGAGTAAGATTATTTTCTCAGGGCTGAAGATGGCCCACTGGTTAAGATCCACGTTTGGTTCCCAGCTCTCACAACCACCTGTAACTCCAGCTTCAAGGGATTTGGTGCCCCCTTCTGACCTCAGTGAATATCCATCCACAGATACCACCCCCACCCCAACAAAGACATAAAGACATACATTTTTTGATGTTATTTTTTCATGGGAAAATAAGATCATAAATATTAAAAATTATTTTCAGTAAGAAACATAAAAATGTACCGGAAGCCAAAATATCACTATAAGCTGGGAAACACGTGAACGCAGGGCAGAGACACATAGCGTGCTTGTAGGTCTGAGGGTGCAGGGATTCCCTGGGCCCAGGTAGGCCAGCCAATGGCTGACAGACACCTCCAGGCTACGAGGCTCACACTGGAGCCGCATGCACCTGCCACGGCTAGAGGCTCGGCCCTAAGAGGACAACGACGAGAACGGCTCACCAGCTGCAGACACAACCTGCAGCTGAGAGCAACTCCGAGGGACAGTCATACTGTCTAGACCCCAGGTCTAGAGTCTGGCTTGATGTGGCAGGCAGTAAGTGATCACGGTAAGAGCAAAAATGCCCTCATGGTGAGGTCAGACCTGAAGGATTTCAGAGACCTGATCAGTTTGGACATCATTAAGAGTAGGTCATTGCGTAGGTCGTTGCGTTGGTGGTACTGGAGTAGGCTATGACAGGCTTAGTTGCTTGTTCTTTTTTTTTAATAATTATTTATTTATTATGTATACAGTGTTCTGCCTGCATGTATGCCTGTACGTCAGAAGAGGGCACCAGATCTCATTACAGATGGTTGTGAGCCACCATGTGGTTGCTGGGAATTGAACTCAGGACTTCTGGAAGAGCAGCCAGAGCTGTTAACCTCTGAGCCATCTCTGCAGCCCTAGTTGCTTGTTCTGAATTTGTCCCGAGTCTACGACAGGTACCTAAGGAGACAACACAGGGTTCAATTTCCATATTATTGTACAGGATCAAGAGAAACAGATTAAGAGACATTTCCTACAACCACTTGGCAGTTAAGACAAAAACCTGTCTGCAAAGTTGAGCATGGTAGCTCACACTTGTGATCCCTGCATTTGCAGGGATAAAGCAGAAGGATCATAGTAAATGTAAGTCCAAAGCCAGCCTGAGCTACAGAGAGACCCTTTCTCAAAAACAGAAAATGCAAAGCAACAACTGCCTGCAGCAGTATTCTTTATTCTTCTACAGCCAAGACTTTGGAACTAGTTTCTATCTTGTCTCAGTTTTCCCTTCTGAGATAAGGAGCTGCCATCCAATAGGGTGACTACTGCTTTTATGGTAAATTAACCCACCAAACTAACAAGGCGAAATGAGGAAAATAAAACCTCACATTCAAGTAAACAGGATCTCCGATTTACAGACAAATTCGCAGAGCGGTAACTCCTTTGCTCAGACTCAGAGGTGACATTTACCACGGCCATTCGTTTCACTAATTTCACACCAACCATGCTGTTGGCAGACCACAAAAAAAAGTCACAATAAGTCACTGTCGGTAACTGAAACTTTATCCAAGCCAGATGGTGGTTAAAGAAAATCAGATTGGGCTCATCTTGAGATTTCATCTCAGCTAAGACATTGGGTAGTGACTGGGCAGGCAAAAGGTGCTGACCAGAGGGGAGTCTTAAAATCCAGATGCTAGTAAGTAATGCACAGAGGGGAAGGGATGGTGAGGAGGGTACTGATGGGTTAAAAAAAAATGCCCACTGTACAACTCAAGACGGAAAACGAGTATGTGTATTTTGCCCAGCGTTGTCTTCCATGACTTATTCTACAGGTCTATAGCGCTTTACTTCAATGAATGAGCCTGAGTGGCTGCAAAGAACGCAGGATCCAGATCTGAGGCGCCACCCTCGGAGGTACATCTGAGGGGCACAGGTCAGTGCTGATGTCACCCTGCAGATCCAACTGGCTTGTATCTCTCAGGATTGGATTCCCGGGGTGAGGACTGAGCCCAAGACACCCACCCAGGCAGGCAGAAAGGAAGTCGGACTTCCTGGCCCATGCCAGCACGGCTCCGCGTCCCCATCGCCCGCCTGAGCCCATCCCCGCTCTCTCCACCTCCCAGGTGCTTCCACGCTGGGCAGGGGCGGCCGCATGGAGAGGGCAGCCCGGCCCACTCACCGCACTCCGGGTACTGGTCCGCCCAGTCCCCCGACTGCGGGCAGCCGCCGCCCGCCGGGGCCTCCTGCTGCTGCCGGTGCTGAAGCTCCTGCTTCAGCAAGGACAGCGGAGAATAGTGCTCGGTGGCCCGCGCGCAGGCCAGCGCCCCCAGCAGCAACAGCAGCAGCCAAAGCACCAGCCCGGGGCCCGAGCTGCCCCAGCAGCCGCAGCCGCGGCCGGCAGGTGCCATCTTCCTGCACGGCGCAGGCGCGGCCGCGCTCTGCCAGCCGCGGGCAGGTGGGCGCGGCGCGCGACCGCAGTACCCCCCGGGAGTCGTAGTCCGCGTCCTCTCAGCCTCATGTGCGCAGCCAGCATCCGGACTACAAGTCCCAGGAAGCCCCTGCGCGCGCCTTTCCAGGTCTAGTGAAGGTGACTTCCGCCAGAGCCCGGAAGTAGAGGCTGTATTGGAGGCATGGGGACGGGCGGGCGCAGGGGGACGCGGTCCGGGAAGGGCACCGAGAGCGCGGCGATGGCTGCCTCCCCTTGCCTGTACCGTTGTATCGAGTGCAACCGGGAGGCCCGGGAGCTGTACCGGGACTACAGCCACGGCGTACTCAAGATAACCATCTGTGTGAGCGCGCCGGGGGCGGGGCGCGGCCAGGGAAGCGAACCCTAACGCCCGGTGGTTGGGGGCGAGGCGCGTATGATGGTGGGAAAGAGAAAGCAGGGGGTTCACGAGGACATTAGCTAGACTTATGACCCCCGGGAGTGCTGACGCATTTCTGTGACTCCAGCATTCCGCTCGCATGCCTGGCAGGAGGTAGTTCACGAACTCGACGCCAGCCTGGGTTACCTAGGGAGACCCTGTCTCAAACGAATGAATGAGTGGAGAGAAATGTGATTCCCTAAGGAAGTAGGCCCTGTAGCGGGAAGCGTGTCATTCTCATGTTGAGCCCGAGGAGGTGGAACCAGTGTTTCAGGACTGGTGCTCTAGAGATTTCTTCTGTGTCTTCTCAGGGTACTTGTCAATGAAATAGTAAATGTACTGAATGGAACAATTAACCAAAATAGAAAGCATTCCCTACAGCCAGGGATGTTGCTCAGTTGGTAGGGTGCTTGCTTGGCCCAAGTGTGTGAAATCTTAGATTACAGGTCCACTACATGAACCCATGTATGCATGAGGGTGCAAACCTGTAATCCCTGCATTTGGGAGGTGGAGGCAGAAGGACCAGAAGTTCAAAGCTGTTTGTGGGTGTGTGGGTGTGTTGGGAGCTGAACCCAAGGTCCCTGCCAGAACAGCACAACAAGTGTTCCTAACCACTGGGCCATTTCTCCTGTCCCCTGCTCAATGATTTTGAGGACAGTCTGGCTTAGAGACCCTACCTCAAGTTTTTCTGTTTTTTACTGAAAGTAGTAAACTTCCAGATAGCTGTTCTGCTCTGTGTGTGTGTGTGTGTGTGTGTGTGTGTGTGTGTGGTGTGTTTCTTCTTCCTGTTCAAACCGAAGGCAAGAGTAGAGGGGGCGCTGAGGGGAAGGCAAGCAGTCCCACTGATTGAGATCAGCTGACTGAAGTGAGGTCCCTATCTGTGGGGTGCTGTGGAAGGAGGCTGGACAGCACACATCATGCCACGTGGTACTAGAAGTAACCTCTTTGGTTTCAGGTCATCAGCATCCTTCAGATGGCATGGTGGCTTGCTTTCTTCCCCATCCAACCCTGAGGGGAGAGAATAGTGAGGCCAGGAAATTAACTTCTTGGGGCCCATGAAGCTCTGAGACAGAGAGAGTGCTCTTGTGATCTTCTAACATCACTGCATGGGCATGAGCCTAGTAAAGGATACCGAAGGAATAGGAGCTGTGTGTCCGGCTTTCCCCTCCTGCTTCCAAAATTTATCTGCCTCCTAGTCTAAGTTTGGGGTGCTTTCTGAAAGTGGGATTTAGATAGCTTTTGAAAGACAGAGAAAGGGACTTACCACCTTAACAGTTTTTTTAAACAATAATGTTGCATCTCTGGGTTTGAGCCTCATGTGAGGGGAGGAGACAGGCAAAGGAAGGGGGATCTGGGAAAGAGCTTTTGTCCTGAATTTGTGGTTAATCTTTAACTCAGTCTTTGCTCAGGTAATCTGAAAAAACATGAACCTCTGTGCCTCCATTTTGACAGATAGATTGACATTTGAGGGAGTAGAACAACTACTGTTTGACCCGGTAGCTGGGAAAACATGTTATTTCTTACAATGGCGTGAGTGAAGTGGAGAATCTGTTTTATTGTGTTGAAGTACAGGGTGACAGCTCTCCAATGCACTTCGCTTTCCTTCTAGGTTTTGATGTAACTAAAAGGTGATCCTGGTATATCTGTGTGCCTGTTATTCTTATTTCAGTTTCTCTCTTGTCCTGTCAGCCTTTCAGAATGTCCTCTTTAGAAGCTGACGGAGTCTTGATTGTGTGACACAGACCCAGGCTGTACAACCCGAATTCATGCATAGCACAGCTCTGTGCTAGGAGAGAGAGAAAGGTGTGTGTGTGTGTGTGTGTGTGTGTGTGTGTGTGTGTGTGTGTGTGTTTTCCAAGTTCTTGATCTCATTGGAGAAAATTCCAGGCTTTGGGTCGCAGACATTGTACCCTGATCTTGATCCAGCTGTGGCTCAGAAGCTAGAGATAGGAACTTTGTTGAACACCTTCCTCCAAATCCTGAGCCACAGTCTATACCACAGCCTGTCAGCCAGTGTGTTAGTAATTTGCTTTTTACAAAATCATACAAACCAAAAGTGGAATTGAAAGGATCTTCTAAAATACTTTGTGCCTGCCGTGTGTCTTTAAATCAAATTCTTTTCTGATTTTTTTTTTTCTGTTTTGTTTTGGTTTTGAGGCAGGATCTCCCTAGTCAGTGCATGCTGACCTCAGACTCAGGCTCCTCCTGCCTCTATGTCCCTAATGCTGGGGTTACAGCTACGTGTTACCACAGCTGGCTTTCTTTTTGGATTCTTGAATATAAATTTAAAATATTACTATTTTAGCTAAAAGCTAATATTTTGTCATCGTGAAGCCACTTCTTACATGGGTGAGCATTTTTAAACTGAGGATTTTAAATAGATGCTTATACGTCTTGTCACTGAGAAAGTCGGAAACAGACTCCAATATTTAAGTCCTTTAAAATTTCAGAATGTATTAATTTACTTGCTCTAATATTACTTTTTTTTTTTCAGAAATCTTGCCAGAAGCCAGTAGACAAATACATTGAGTATGATCCTGTTATTATCTTGATTAATGCCATTTTGTGCAAAGCTCAGGCCTATAGGCATATTCTTTTCAACACTAAAATAAATGTAAGTTGTGGTAGTTTAAATTTTTATTAGCATTCAGTCTATCCCAGTTATTGCATGGAATATACTTAAGACAGATTATTTGTTGTTAATCTAAAATTCAAATTTAACTGGGCATATGTTCTTATTTGCTTAATGTGACACCACTAGGTTTGAGACAGCACAGTAGTCTGCTCCTCAAATAATCAGGGTCTTTAAAAAAAGGTATTTATTTATATGGGATGAACGCTCTCGCTGCATTACACCTGCAGGCCAGAAAAGGGCATCAGATCCTTCTACTGATGGCTGGGAGCCACCCTGTGGGTGCTGGGAACTGAACTCAGGACCTCTGGAAGAGCAGTCAGTGCTCTTAACCACTGAGCCATCTCTCCAGCCCAGTCAAGTCCTTTAAAGTGACCAGAGTGTTGATTTTGAAGCTTGCTTACACACTGAAAATTCCTGGGTGGGGTGCAGGAGACCTCCACAGGCCAGCTCAGCGTCATTGTGTTGTGTGATGTTTTTTTCTCTTTTGGCTCTTTCGTCTTTTGACTTTTTGGGGGGCCCACTACCCAGCTCCCAGATATATCACACATGGAGGCTTAGTTATGAATGCCCGGCCTTAGCTTGGCTTGTTTCTTGCCAGCTTTTCTTAAATTATTCCATCTTTCTTTGGCCTTGGGTCTTTTATCTTTCTCTATTCCTGTGTACCTTTTCTTTCCTTTTTACTTCATGTCTGACTGTAGTTGGGTGGCTGGCCTCCGAATTCCTCCTCCTTGCTCTCTAGTTGCCAGATCCCTTTCTCCCAAATTTCTCATATTCATCCTCTTTGCTTGCCAGCCCCTCCTATTCCTCTCTCCTACCTCACTATTGGCCAATCAGCTCTTTATTAGCCCATCAGGTGTTATAGACAGGCACAGTAACACAGCCTCACAGAGTTTTTTTTTTTTGGTTTTTTTTTTTTTTTTTGGTTTTTCGAGACAGGGTTTCTCTGTAGCTTTGGAGCCTGTCCTGGAACTAGCTCTTGTAGACCAGGATGGTCTCGAACTCACAGAGATCCGCCTGCCTCTGCCTCCCGAGTGCTGGGATTAAAGGCATGCGCCACCGCCGCCCGGCATCACAGAGTTAAACAAATGTAACAGAAACAAAAGTAACACACCTTGAAATAACACTCCCCAACATCTTTGTGGATGGTCTCCACCCCTTCCCAGATGCTTCCAGAGTGCATCCAGAGGACCTGTGTGCCAGCTGAGGAGCCTCAGGCCCTGGGACTTGTTAGCTCAGGTTCCCACGTGCTTTCTCGTACCCATGGTAACTTACTGGAGAAAGCTCAATTTGCAGGAAAGATCATCAGATTGAGAAAAGCCCATTCTTACCACGTAGTGTTTTCTAGTTCAGTAAAAATTTTAATATCAACTCATTTCTACCATATATATTTTTCTCTTTCATTGACCTAATACTCATTCAGCCCAAAAGCTTTTTTTTTTTAATTCCTGTTCAGACTAATAGTTTATATGGTGTTCTCAAATCTTTAGATTAGCTGGGCATGGTGATGCACACCTTTAATTCCAACACTCAAGATAGAGGCAGGTGGATTTGAGGCCATCCTGGTCTACACAGTGAGTTTCAAGACAGCCAGGACTACACAGAGAAACCTGTCTTGGAAAAACAAACAAACAAACAAAAAAAGCTTTTGATTAAATTGATTCTCTTGTAACTTTTCCACTGGTGTCAGCCACATATATGTTGTATTTGGCTATGTGCAGATGAGAGCTGACTGTTAAAAGCAGTAATCCCAAGCAGTAATCCCTATAGGAATGCACAAAGGGTCTCCCCAGGAATTCTGCAAAATACACCTATCCACTTCTTACTCCTAAAAAGCTGACCACAGACTGGGTCCTCTGATGGTCAAGTTTGGAATTCCTTGTGAGGTTCCAACAGACACTGCTAGTTAAGAACTTCTGACTTACATAACTAATGCAATTAACCAGTTAATAACACTGGGAAATCCACATGGGGCATTCTTGGTACAACTACTGAGTCGAGCGTGGCGCACATGTATAGTCTTAGTACTCGGAAGGCTGAGGCATGAGGGCTATCTGAAGTGTCAGACCAGCCTTGGCTACACAGCAAGACTAATCTCAGAAAGCAGAATAAGCCCTACAGCGGCTTACCTGCAGTGTGCCTGTTGGCGTGCAGTCAGCCGAACGCTTTCCCTGACCCGAGGACACTGTCTTTGACTGTCAGATCCATGGGAAACTCTGCATGTTTTGTTTGCTTTGTGAAGCACACCTGAGGTGGTGGCAGCTCCAAGACTCAAGCCAGAGCACAGCCCCTGATGACTTGATCCGCTATGCCAAGGAGTGGGATTTCTACAGGATGTTTGTGATCGCTGCTTTCGGTAAGCGAGTGCTAACCAGCAGCTCACTGCTCTGAGTGAAGCTAAGACACACGGTAAGACAGTTAGTGCAGGACTGGAGACCACATCTTCAGCTCTGACTGACCTCCTCGGGGAATCTGAATCACCTGCTTTCTTTGTCTTAAAAATTTGGTAGAGAGATAATAACAGTGTGCTGATCAGACATTTTGTAAAATACTCTAAGCCGTTTTTAAGTTCTTGAAGATTGCTCAGGCCCTCTCACTGAGGACATTAATAACTGCCTGCTGTTTCCCAGTGCATCAGACTAACTGCTTCAGGCAGATGTCTGGCAGTAAGTTTGCCGCTTGTGGGACTACATCCAAGGAATCGAACAACCCCCAAACTTACCTGTGTGTGGGAAGTGTCTCTAATTGAAATTGAAATCCTGGCTTTCTCACCAGGGTCCAAATTACACTGAGTTCTTGTCTGTGAGAACATTTTAGTTTTCATCCTTCTCTGCCTCAGAGGCCTCTGGCTTAAGCCAGGCTATGGCAGGCACCTGTGCTCCCAGCTACTCTGGGGGCTAAGGCAGAAGAGTTGCTGGAATCCAGAAGCTTTGAGGCCAGTCTGGGCAACACAGTAAGACTCCATCTCAAAAATAAATTCAAAATAGCCCTTCAGCTGATCACAAGGCACTGTTTCAGGAAGTCTCTGAGTGTGGTGCCTTCCACATCTTATCCTAGACCATCCGCCCTCTTTGTCCTCTCTGTCTGCCATCATCCCTGCCCTCCCTTGGATCTCGTGGATCTGCTCAGAACTCCCAGGTGTCCACGTCTGACCTAGACCTTTCTCCTGACCTCTGGACCCTGTGTGTACCTGCTTCTTATCAGCCCTGCTGGACAGCTAGTAAGTTGCTGTCTCTAAGCCTGGTCTTGCTCTGCCTCTGCCCACAGCCTCGTACTGCAGGTTGTCAAGATCAAAGGCTTTGGGGTCCAGCTGAAACCTCTTTCTTTGGAACTCTGTTTAGTTGTTGAAAGCCTCATTTATTCTACCTTCAGAGTAGTTCTACACCTGCTTCCCATTGCCTCCAGATCCGGCTGGGACTTTCTACAAGTTAGAATTACATGGCTCAGACCTAATGCTATACCGCAAGGTCTCTTCATACAAAATGTTCCCTTTCTGATAAGCGTAGGGCCCACATATGTAGCTCTTCCCTGCTTTCTGTATACTGGCAGTCTTTGCAGTCAGACCAGCCCCTTCCTCCCATGGATTTCACTGCACCTTCTGCCACCACTCCAGCCCACTCTAACCCAGCTGCTTTTGGCACATTCAGTGAGCCTCCAGCGCTTGTCCACGATGTCCCCATGTCTGACTTCCTCATATCTCTGGGGTCTTGGCTTCAATCTCATCTTGATGACACTTATCCTGATAACACTTCTCCCTGATAGCCCTGTTTACTACTGTGCTGTGCTGTGCCTCTCTCGGGGTGCACACTATCTCACCTAACACAAGTGCTGTGGTTATTATTAACTTCTTACTGATTTGCCTTCGCCTACTTACATTACACCCAGTGAGTGTTTGGCCTGTCATGACTGCTCGGTAGACATTTGTCTGAGTAGCTAAATGAAGGATTCCATACAGATGGGTGTACAGTCCAGCCTGAGCACGTGCCTCGGTTAGACTGGGGTCACTCACTCACTGTCCAGCATCGCTGCCTTCTGTAAGAACCGTTCTGTGTGCATGAAGTGGACTGGAGGGCATCAGTGGAAAACCAAACACTGATGTTCTTTCCTTTGCGGGTTAGAATCCAGGGTGGGTTGTGGTTTCTTTACTTGGATTTATGACTGTTTTAATAATCTAATACATATTTAGTCTGTAATTAAGATATAATTTGGATTCCATTGCAACTTTAAAAGTTAATGTGAAAGCTGGGCGGTGGTGGAGCACGCCGTGAGGCAGAGGCAGGTGGATCTCTGTGAGTTTGGGGCCAACCTGGTCTACAGAGCGAGTTTCAGGATAGCCAGGAATGTTTCACAGAGAAACCCTGTCTTCAAAAAACCCGAAAACTTATGTTTATTGTCTGTTGAATTAAAACTTGAAAGATACAGAATTTATTGCCATGTATATCTTACAGATAGTAATACTGAAAAAATACTCAAGGGGACTGGAGAGAGAGCTCGGTGGCTCAGAGCAGGTCTGGCAGAGGACCGGAGTTTGGTTCCCAGCACCCATACAGGATGTCTCACAACTACCTGTAACCCCAACTTCAGGGGATCAAATGCCCTCTTGTGGCCTCCACAGACACTGGCACTCATATATATACCCTCACATAGACACGACAGATAATTAAAAGTAAAATAAACCTTAGAAAAGAAAGCTCAAGCATTTCACCCAACCCAAGAGTAAAACACAACATGATTCCTTCCTAAAGAAGGCTTTAAAGGGAAGCCTTCTCGGGGCTGCTGGCTCACATCTGGATCCCAGAACTGTTTTGGTTTTGTTTGTTGTTTTGGTTTTTTGTTGTTGTCGTTGTTGTTAATATTTATTTATTTATTTAGTATGCAATATTCTGTCTGCGTGTATCCCTGAAGGCCAGAAGAGGGCACCAGACCTCACCACACATGGTTGTGAGCCACTGTGTGGTTGCTGCGAATTGAACTCAGGACCTTTGGAAGAGCAGGCAATGCTCTTAACCTCTGAGCCATCTCTCCAGCCCCCTTGTTTTGTTTTTTGAGAGAGGGTTTCTCTGTATAGTCCTGGATGTCCTGGAACTCGCTCTGTAGACCAGGCTGGCCTCTCACAGAGGTTCGTCTGCCTCTGCCTCCTGAGTGCTGAGATTAAAGGTGTGTGCCACTACCGCCTGGCTGATCCCAGAACTTAGAGGTGCAGTAAGGTCAGAAGTTTTGAGACCAACTGGGGGAGCGGGGGGGGGGGGGACACTGTAGCAAGGCACCAGTGCCCACCCCCAGCCTAAAGAGAAAAAAGGAAACTAAAACCTATTGAAATGTATTTCTTAAATGATGCCAGCAGGATTTAACACAAAGCCTCTGTGTGTGTGTGTGTATGTGTGCTTGCGTGTGTGTGTATGTGTGTGTGCATATGTAAGAAAATGATATTATGAAGGTGTGTCTGCTGAGTTGGAAATAGGGTTTCTTTGTTTTTCAGGGGTTAGAATGGGTGGGACATCTCTATTTTCCTCATTTTGCTCCATAGAACAAGCTGCCTTTTTTGCTGGCATTTTTGCTTTCCTGTGGGTAGAGCAACCCATGACAGCAAAAAAGAAACCCAACTTCGTTCTGCTCCTGAAAGCACTGCTGTTGTCCAGCTATGGGAAGCTCCTGCTCATCCCGGCCGTCATCTGGGAACATGACTACACCCCCTTGTGCCTCAAGCTCATCAAAGTGTTTGTCCTGACATCGAATTTCCAGGCCATCAGAGGTGAGTGTGCCTTTTCGTTAGACATGTCGGCTTCTAGCCCCGGGGCGTCAGAGTTTCAGAACATGAGCTCTCCACAGACCCGTGTTGGTCCTGAGGACACACAGCAGACACTTGGGTCATCCAGTTCAGCCTTATGGTGCTGCATGTTCAGAGCACATTCACCCACACCGTCCCTCCCGTGGGCCAGGCATCAGCCTTTTGTTACCTCCACTTGAATTGCTGTAAGGGGTTGTGAGGAGTACATGCCTGCACACAGTTACAAGACTGAGCAGACGTCTGGCCAAGAGAAAATGTCGGGTGCCTGCCTCCCATGCGAAGACAGTTCCCGCCTGCAGAGTCTTCCCTTTTAGGCACTGTGAAAAGCACTGCTGTGAACTGCAGTCTCTGTGCTGCTCTCCCGCTCTGTGGCTCTGCAAGTGGGGCTTCCTTTCTGTCAGTTTCTTCAGACCTCAAGTTGGATGGTGGTGGTTGTTTTGAGACGGTCTCCCTGTGTAGACCCGGCTGCCCTTAAACTCAGTGCAGTCCACCTATATGAGCCTTCTAAGTGTTGGGATTACAGTCAGGCACCACCACACCTAGATTTATTCTCTTATTTCATGGGCTTCTGCTTCTGCTTGAGAAGAGCTTGATGCTGGTGTTAGAAGCAGAGACTTCGTTTCAGGACCTGTAGGGCAGTGTGGGTTCCTCAGCTCAGCACCATGCAGCACACAGACCCTGCTGTCATGTCTCGGGAGTTCCTAGGACACCTTGCTGCCTTTGTTTCCTAGTGACTCTGAACACCAGCCGCAGGCTGTCCCTGCTGGCCGTGCTGAGTGGCTTGTTGCTAGAGAGCGCCATGGTCTGCTTCTTCCAGCGGATGGAGTGGGATGTGGGCAGCGACTGTGCAGTCTACAAGTCTCAGGACTTCTGAAGGTACTGGAAACAGCTGGTGTGTCTCTTAGTTAGCATAGCTACTTACTCCACAGGAGGCACCGTCAACAAACCAAATAAATGGGTCCACCCGAGTCTAATTCCGGGAATCGGGATCACTGATAGGAACATGTCAATTTCCTAGGCATCTGTACCACCAGGAAAGTCTCCTCAGTGTCTGTTAACTGCTGGTGCATCCTGGCGAGGGATGGGGCCGTGTGAACCTCTCCCCATGACTGAGTATAGCCTTATCTCACATGCATAGCTGCTGAGAGTTGAGGACACGGCAGTGTCACGCCTGGAGGTCAGCATCCCACAAAAGTCCTGGCAGACATGGTCATTTTCCTCTAGTTAGCAGAGCGGTGTGGCTGAGCCGGTGCTGCCTATGGCCTCTTCCCTCGCATCCCTCTGCTCCAGGCTTTTTCTCCAGCATTGGGTGGCTGGGCCCGTGTTCTTCTCTTGACTCTGTCCATCCAGGGATAGCTGGCTGCTGCCTTGTCTAGCTGCTCCTCTCCTTCCGTCCCCTAACTCCTGTCTCCCAGTCTCTTCCCTTCCAGATTCCCTTTACTCTGACTGTCCTGCAACTCTCAACCACATGTGAACCCTGAAGGAAGCTGCTGAGTGGTTCTCTGCCAAGCCCTCGAAATACTTATGTTTCCTGCCTTCCACCCTGCCTGCTGGCCCTGTGTCTACACAAGGTTCAAGATTCTTGAATGAATGGTCTCCACTGGTCATGTGATCTCAGCAGGACCCAGTGGCCTCTGAGAACTATCCAGTCTAAGGACCTGAACCCTCCCCACTTCTCAGCCACACTGCCTCCCTGTGTTGAGAGTGCAGTAGCTATAGGTTCCTTCAGCTTTTCATTGCAAAGCCCTCTTCTGTCATCCATGGTATTCCTTCCTTGTCTTGTTTTCTGCTGCGTGCAGCTCCCTTTGGGACTGCTTCTGACCTGTGGGCCCCATTCCTCCACTTGAGGAAGCAGGATCCTAGATTGAAGAAATACAGGACCCATAGCAGGGAAGGGAGGCCACACTCCTGCTCATTCCTTCTTCGGTCCATGTCACCTTGCACGTGGAGCTCTCAGCCCCTCACAAGCCCTGTGGTACAGCCCCTGCCTCCTGCTGTGCTTTGAGCCAGTTCATCTTTCTTCCTTTTGGGTCTTGGAGGTGTTGCTTCTGTGCACGTGTGTATACAGCTCTATTCTGGACATTCTGCCTGAGCTGCAGCTTTCCCTGCCTCCCCTTTCCACACCTTGGGTCCACAGGAGCCACTGTATCTGTGTCCCCTCATGGTCTGCTTCTCAGACCTGCTCCCTGTGGGTACTGGAATTCTAGCCCTAGATCCCTCTGCTCTGCCCAGTGCTGGGCCGTCTGCCGCCTGACACTTGGTGCGTCCATCCCATGTGTCCACACTCCAGCTGCTACTGGTTTACCCTTCTGCAGAATGCCACCCAGGCCTGAGTTTCCTTGGTGCTTTTGTGCATCTGCTTGTCTGCTGTAGTTACAGGCAGGAAGTCAGCTCAGAACCTGTAGAGCCACTGCAGAGCAGTGGGCTGCTGTTTTAGCGTGCACTTTGTTCCGTCTGCATCTCCTTGAAATTTCGCTGGGAGAGACCCTGCTTTGGGCTCCCCGTGTCTTCCATGGCTCCCAGCAGCCCTGGAAGCAGGTCTTGTATGGTGATCAGAACAGGCCCTTCAAAGTCATTCTCTGTTGTCCACAGATTTACTCTTCACTCTGTGGGGACAGCTACCTCAGGAGAAGGCACGAGAGAAACCAAGGTCGCCTCTTTCTGTGAGTGGAGTGAAATCAAGCCTGGGGATTCCTGAACAAACTCAGACGCCCCCAGGAAGCTCTGAGCCACCTAGACTCCAGGCTAAGAGCCCTGCAGTGACACACGGGCAGGTCCCGTGGTTCCCAGTAAGGAACGGTTGCAGCTCGATTCCTTTGACATGTTTGTGTCCTTAAATCTAAGTATTACATTGCTGTCTTAAAAATTGTATTTTGTGTTCTTCTGACGGAAGCACTTTTCTCTTAAGTAGTCTTTCAAAATAAATCATTTTATACATTTCTGATTCAGTAACTACAGTTTTCATTTGAATTGCCTGAACCAGAAATAGCCGAGTATCTTAATTATTTCTCTAACGCTGTGATAGAACACCATGACTCGGGTACATTATAAAAGGAAATGTTTAATCCAGCTTACAGTTTCAGGGGCTTAGAGGCCATGATGGCGGAGGGAAGGAACAGCTGAGAGCTTACAACTTGATCCACAAGCAAGAGGCACATTGAGCACTGGGAATCACAGGAGTCTTGGGAACCTCAAAGTCCACCCCCAGTTACACACCCTTCTCCAACAAGGCCACACCTCTGAATTCTTAACAAATGGTTCAGCCAAATATATGGGCCTACTGCGTGGTGGCACACAACTTTAATCCCAGCACTCGGAAGCAGAGGCAGGTGGATGTCTGTGAGTTCAAGGCCAGCTTGGTCTACAAAGTGAGTTTCAGGACAGTCAGGACTGTTACACAGAGAAACATCTCAGAAAACCAAAATAGATGTATGGGATTGTGGGGACCATTCTCATTCCAACCATCAAAATCAGAAAAGCCCTGAATGGTACAATCTAGAGAAGTCATATCCCAGATGCTGCTGCTGGAAATGGCTGCAGCAGTAGCCCCGCCCCATCTATCTACCCTGTCTCCATACCAGTCTTCAAATGCCCGGGCTCAGCATATTCCCCTGCCTCTGTCTTCTGAGCACTAAGAGTAGTACTCAACTTTTTTTTTTGAGACAGGGTTTCTCTGTAGCTTTGGAGCCTGTCCTGGAACTAGCTCTTGTAGACCAGGCTGGTCTCGAACTCACAGAGATCCACCTGCCTCTGCCTCCCAAGTGCTGGGATTAAAGGCATGCGCTGCCACCACCCGGCAAGTAATACTCAGTTTAAAACAAGGAATTAGAGCCAGTGTGATGGTGCACAGTGTAATCCCCTCTACTCTAGGCTGAGGCAAGAGAGTAAGTTCCAGGCCAGTTTGGACGCCACAGTAAAGTCAGGGTCAGTTCGAGCAGCTTAGCAAGACCCTGCCTCAAAATAGAAAGGACTGGGATGTAGCTTAGTGCTAGACACTTGGCTTAGCATGTGTGAGATCCTGTGGTCAACCAAAGAGGTCAGCGCTGTCTGCTCAGTATTGTCCTGTTACTTAAGAACAAAAAATGCTGAGACCAGTCAGCTACCAGTGGAGTGGCGTGTGGGAGGGGCTTTCCCTACACTCAAACCATGTCTACGCGGTCAGCTAACATCCCCAGCATTTTTCAGCATTTTTAATAAAAACCTTGAAAGACAAATATGTTGCAGGGTCTTAGTAAGAATGCATGCCTGCCTCTAGACTACAATAGTGAGCTTCATTTTGCTCTGACCTTCTCTTTGTGTGGTTGGTTTTAGTTTGTTCGTTGGTTTTGGTTTTTGTGTTTACAGACCTGGGTGGGGCACAGGGGCTTGCACATGGTTTATTCAAACATTTGGTGAACTGGCTCAGAGGATAAAGGACCTGCCGCAGAGTCTGGCCATCTGAGTTAGATTCTCAAGACCCACATGCTGAAAGGAGAAAACCAGCTTCTTCCACAAGTTGTTAACACACTAAATATGGACTGAAAAGGGGGTCTGGAGGGGGCGTGTACCTTCATGGAAGATCTGCCTCGTGATCACAGTGATAAACAGGCAGAAGACAGGTGTTGCACTCCCTCAATCCCAGCACTCTGGAGGCTGAGCAGGAGGACGGAAAGTTTGAAGTAAGCCTGGGCCACATAGAATGACCCTGTCTCAGAGGGAGAAAGCTTAAGCTGCGGCAGAGCCCCCAGCGAACTCTTGTTTGAGACCACGCTGCTCATAAGAGCGCTGCAGATGGTGCAGCCATGGGACAGGTGCTCTTCGTTACCAGTGTCTGGAGACAGCATCGTACACGGGAGCCCACAAGAGGATATTTTTAGATACTTGCAAGGCTGCATTAGTCAGAATGCTTAAAGATGTTGAAACCACAGAATGGCTAACGGACGTGCATAGGGTCACACCAGAGCAATGACAAGATCAAGTCCCCATTGTGCTTGGTCCAACGGACCTATCTGTCGCCTAGTGGTGGGTCTCTGTATTTATTGGTAAGAAAGAACAATTTACCATTCTTCAAATACAGTGCAGAGTGCAGGGAAGGGAGATGAGAAGGAGCTTTGATCGGTAGAGGATTCCGGTGACTAGACCAGGTTGCAGCTTGAGCGTCTCCAAGGAAGTGAACATGTTGCTGGGACCCTTGACAGCTGCACCAGTCCGGCCCGTGCCTACCCACAGCCTTCACTACAGAGTGAAGGAAAGTATTTCTAGCTTCAAGCTAAATACTGGCTTCTGAAGCATCAACAAAGAACACGGAAGCCAGAACCTGGAACATGAAATGAACCTGAACTGCCTACTCCCATTTAATAAATGCCTGCATGTCCTACTGGGTTGTGGCAGGCAGTTTTAAGGGCTTAACAGTTACATCTTACTAATTCCTCATAATGACCAGAAGAAACCTGTTGATTTCGTTGGCTCTCAGGAGAAGATGAGGAAGTGTTTTCAGTGTGCAAGGCAAGGACAGTGTTAAGTCAGTGTTGGGTTGAGTGATGTTGGCTCTCTGGTGATGAGCTATCAGAGAACATGGAGGTGCCCAGGAGTCTAGCAGGTGCCTGCAGCTAGGAGACTTAGGACATGCTCGTTCTTCTTGCATAAGGAATGTTGGCAGTTTGAGTTTCTGTTTGTGCCCCTACCTGAGCTGTGTGCCCCCAGGAGGTCCTTGTGTGTGTATGTGTGTCCCTACCTGAGCTGTGCACCCCCTGGAGGTTCTTGTGTGTGTGTGTGTGTCTCCCTCCTCAAGCTGTTGTAGTGAGAAACGGCAGGGCTGGGTCCCGCCGCCCGGCCACCGGCTAGCTTTACACCCGAAATAATTACACGGAAACTGTATTCTTTTAAAACACTGCCTGGCCCATTATCTGTAGCCTCTTATAGGCTAATTCTCACATCTTCCTTTAACCCATATTTAGTAATCTGGGTAGCACCATGAGGTGTGCCTTACCAGGAGAGATCTTAACCTGTGTCCATCTCGGAGAGGAGCAGCATGGAGACTCACTATGGCAACTCCCTGAAGCGTCTCCCTCACTCTACTTCCTTGTTCCCACAATTCTGTTCTGTCTACTCCACCTACCTAATTTTCTCTTAAAGGGCCAAGGCAGTTTTCTTTATTAATAATGAAAGTAACACATAAACACTCCTCCATCATTTCCCCTTTTTCTGTTTAAACAAAAAAGAAAGGCTTTAACTTTAACATAGTAAAATTACATGTAACAAAACAGTTATCAAGCAAGTATTACAGTTACAATATTTAAATCTATTTTATCTTTTATCATAACTAAGGAAATCTATAACTATCTATTTATTCTTCAACTCCATCAAAGACTCCAGAAGGATATAATGCTACCTAAGTAAACAAGAAATAAGTAACTTATAAAACTCTAGAAATGACAGAGACAACTCGCTGCCTGGACAGTCACCCAAAGTTCCTCTGTACCGTTGGGGCATCCATCTTCGGGCTTCAGGCCCATAGTGTCCCGCAGACATTTCCATGAAGCAGGAAATTTCAAAGACAGTTCAGTCACTTTCTGCTGTGTCCTGCAGAATGTCTCGAAGACTCTTTCATGAATCAGGAACCCCAAAAGACCATCTCACCTTTAGGCAAGTTCAGCAGTCCTCTCTCTGCGGGTTCTTTGTGTCCAGTTTATGGAACAGTCCAGCCAAGAGCAGTTTCTTGCCCAAATGGCTAACAAACTCCATAAGTAGCCTCTTCGATGCCCATCTTCCTCTCGAAGTAGATTGGTGCTGCCAGGAGCAGAAGTGTCTCATTGTCATGAAAAACCCTAAGTTATTAAAACATTAAATGCCATATTCTGCAGTCTTTGAAAGATATGAAGAATGTCTATCTAACTGAAATATGTCTCTACATATCTAGAAAATCTAATAACATGACTATAAGCTTAACTATTATCAATGATTATCCATTAACAACCTATATTTCCTAATTATACATTACAATTTTTAAAATGAACTACAATCACAATAGCTTAATCAAGATCAGAAATACATATACATATAACAAAATTGACCTTAAAATCTAGACCAATGCAAATTCATATCTATATCATATCCCCCTTTAAATGTAAAAGAACATTTATAAACAATATTTGGGAATGTGGGCGCAGTTATTTCTCTCCAAACTGCTTCCTGCTGAGTGGGGGCGTTGTTATTTAGGTCTTTCATGGTATAACCTGTGTGCTAGGTTCCTCTCAGTTGGCAGTTGAGTGAAGTAATTTTTTGAAGATGTTCACAGCAACCTTTCAGGAGGGCGTGGTCTATCATACCATATTGGGATAGAAGCAATCCACAGAGTCTCGTCCTCTGTGAAAACAAAAGAAGAAACTCTTTTCCAAAGCATCATGTTCTTAGATCCAAATCCTGAAGTCATACCGTTAAGATGTCCATTCTGGTCTAGCCTGGCAGCCCATATAATGAAATGTCTCTCTGTACTTAGCTCCTTTACAGTCAAAAAAATCAAAGAAAACACAACAAAATACATAATCCAGACTCTCTGTGAATTTTCCATTTTTACGTGGCTTATTTTTACTCTATCACTTTACTTCTTTTAATCTATAACTATCTGTACTCTGTCTCTTTAAAGACTTTAACCTTTTTTTTTTAAGGCATTAACTTTATTCTCTATATTTTCTTTTTCTCTCTTTTAAGCCTACGTGAGCCATTTAAAGGCCTTCTATGTCTGAATCTTTTCTATTGTGAATCTGTAATTTTTTACTATCCAGGAGCATTTCTTAAAAGGTTAAGCACTTCTTAAAAACTTAAGTTGCGCCACTTATAGGTAATACGGTACTGCCTGTTTACAGCCAAGTCTAAACCTTAACTGCGCTGTTATCATGGTAATTACGATAGTTCCTGCCTGAGGTCAGCACAATTCAGCATGGTGGAGCAGAGCCAAAGCCGCTCCTGCCTCAGTCATTTGGTGCCCCTGAGCCGCACACAGTTCCAGGCACACAGCAGTCCACATTAGAGCTGCACTCAGCAGTTTAATTTTGATACTGAGCGTGCAGCACAGAAACTCTTTTAATCCAAGTCACAGCCGAATCTGACGCGCAGAGCAGTCTGAAAACACCTCTCTCTCTATGGCGGCAGGAATCCGCAAATGCTGTCCCGCTCGCCTAAGCCTGATTCCGCCATCTGCCCAGGTGCAGGAAGGGAGCAGAGAGCCATTGGCATGTTCTCAGAGAACTTTCTTTCCGATACCAAGCGGGCAAGGTTTTTAAGTGGATTTAGTGACCACGTTGGAGCGCCAATCTGTAGTGCGAAACGGCGGGGCTGCGTCCCGCCACCCGCTGCCGGCTAGCTTTACCCAAAATAATTACACGGAAACTGTATTCTTTTAAAACACTGCCTGGCCCATTATCTGTAGCCTCTTATAGGCTAATTCTCACATCTTCCTTTAACCCATATTTAGTAATCTGGGTAGCACCATGAGGTGTGCCTTACCAGGAGAGATCTTAACCTGTGTCCATCTCGGAGAGGAGCAGCATGGAGACTCACTATGGCGACTCCCTGAAGCGTCTCCCTCACTCTACTTCCTTGTTCCCACAATTCTGTTCTGTCTACTCCACCTACCTAATTTTCTCTTAAAGGGCCAAGGCAGTTTTCTTTATTAATAATGAAAGTAACACATAAACACTCCTCCATCAAGCTGTGTGCCCTCTGGAGGTTCGTGTGTGTGTGCGCCCCCTGGAGGTGCTAAAGGGAACACACTGCTGTAGAGACTGTGCATCCTCCCTGGTTTCTAATTGGCCATCATCACTCTAGTCTCCATCCAATCACGTGTCCCTCATGACCCACCTAGGTAATACAAGGTGATTCCATTTCAAGGTTACTAATCAGCTCTCTAAAGGCCCTGTCCAGAGGCTTCAGAGCCAAACTCCTGAGGTTCTACCTTCAGACGACTTTGAGAAGAATTTTCCACCTGCTGCAAAACCCCAGGTGACTGCTGTGCCCATCCATCAGGGCATCGCTGCTCACTGCCAAGGTGAGCAGGGCTCTCCCCTGGGTGTGTGAGGGCAATGCACAAAGTTCTGCTACCTCAGCCAGTGAGCCTTGAGGCCAGCGAGCAGAGTGTATTCCATTCTGACCAAGGGGCAGATGGATACAAGTCTCAAAGTCTCCACATTTAGACAGCTGAGGCAGGAGGAGTGCCTGGAGTCTCAGGCCATCCTGGGCGACAGTGAGACCTTGCTCGAAATCCCAAACAAGAAAACATGAAGAGGATTCCACTGCAGCGGCTCCCTGCACTTCCCAGGACGCAGGTGGCAGGAACCAGGCAGAGCGTCTGCTCTGTAGTTCTCTCTCTCTCTCTCTCTCTCTCTCTCTCTCTCTCTCTCTCTCTCTCTCTCTCTCTCTCTCTCTCCTTTGAGTGGAATCAAGGTCAGAATTGCCTTATGCATCCCAAAACAAGCAGGATGCCTTGTCTTCCTGCTTCCAGTGTGGCCATTTTCCAAAGCCTGGCTTCATTTCATCTGTCCTGACTTTGTCCTGTTTGTCCTGACTTGTCAACCCACTTAAGAAAAAAGAAAAACCAGTAAAAAGCAGTTTTATTGTGTTGTGAGTTTTTATAAGGCAGCTGTAGGTAATTTTTGAGGAATGAAGGTGGTTACCTGACGGTTTACAGTAGAGAGGCTCATGGTGGAACGCTTCTTTCCTGATCTATGACTCCCATCTGCTAGTGGGCTTGGACCCCTCAGCATCTAAGATCCAGATTTGGGTGGGGCACTGCTTCTGAAGCTCTTCCCAACGCTCTCCACGTGACCTTGATGCAGTCAGGACTGAGAGTAGTTGACCTAGGCTCTATCATAGCTAAGCAGGACTTAGCCTCACAGGTGACTAAATTTTCTGCTTTCAACTTCTTGTCCTGTCTGAACCACTGTCACAGGCTGGTGGCACTCACAGACACCCCCCCCCCGCCTCTTCCCTTTGACTATTGCCAGCAGAGACGCTGAGCAGGGACACTTGTCTTCGTCTGTCTACCTAGTCCCTCAGCATAGACAGGCTAATGCTTGGGTTGTTGTGTAACTAAATGCAACCTGTCTTAGTTGACTTTCTGTTGCTATGGTAAAACCCTGACCAAAAACATCTTGAGAGAGGACAGGGTTTATTTCTTCTTACACTTAATAGCTCATCATCAGGGCAAGCACAGACTGTAGAAGAAGGCCGCTTACTGGCTTGACCCCTCTGACTTAATCAACTACCTTCCTATTCAGGACCACCTGCCCAGGGTAGCGCGGCTCACAGTAGGCTGGGCCCTCCCACGCCAATCATCAGTCAGGAAACATCCAGATAATGCCTACAGGCCAATCTGATGGAGAAAATTCCTCGATTGACGTTCCCTCTTCCCAGATGACTCGAGCTTGTGTTGACAAACTAGCCAGCACGGGGTCCTCCAAACACAACAGCCATTGTCATCTTGATGGGAACAGCTGTCACACCGAAGAGATCAGGAGGGGGAGTCTAATGACCCCCCCCCCCCCCCCGAGTCCTTCCTAGAAAGCCCTCTGTCCTAGCTGCATCTGGTCTCCTGGTCTGGTCTTGGAGGTGAGAGAGTATAGAGTGTGAGCGTTAGCTGCTGGGATGGCGTGGGGAAAGAGGACCGTCCTCTACACGGCTACGGGAAGCTCATCGACCATCCTGGAGAGGGACTTTTTGATGATGTAGCTGTTTGGGGATCACGCAGGCCAGTGAGTAACATCAACAAGCTTATCGGTTTGCCAGGGTGGATTTTTGTGTGATCCTTTGCTTTGTCGCTGGTGCCCTGTTAACTCCCCTGGAGACGGTCACACACTTGTTAAATTGTACTTCCCTTGCTGGACTCCAGAGGGCACTGGTGAGCAGACTTCTCACCAAAAGAGGATGAAGGAACTCAACGTGCTCTGAGAAACCAGGTGAAATCTTGGTTTAAGTGTGGTTCAGTACCAATGAGACAACTGTCCAAGCTTAACAGAGAACTAAATCTACCTCCTAAAATTCACTTAATGGCCAAAAAAGTCTTAATTTTCTTTCAATATGTGATGTGGACTCACATGCAGGTTGTGAACCCAGAATATGACTTTTGTTTTGTTTGAGAAAGGGTAGCCCAAAGTGGCCCCTGAACTCTCTGTGTTGCCAAGGATGATGACCTTGAACTTCTAATCCTCCTGCCTCCATCTCAATCCTGGGGTTACAGGCACACACCACCATGCCCAGCTGACATGATACTAAGGTCATACCCCAGGCCTCATACATGCTAGGGGCTCACCGGACCCACCGAGCCACATCCCTGACACCTGAACCAAACAATACACGGCAAGAGACACTGGAGCACTCTATCCACGTTCAACCAACAGCGTGGCGCTCTCGTGAAAGAGTTTTAATAAATAGATTAAGGCTTGGAAGGACTGCTTTCCAACACGGCAGTTTACAGTCTGGAGCCGTCAACAGTCACTCACGGTGTCCCGGGTATTCTCTCTCTCCGTTCAGTGTGTATTCGTTCATTTTTTGCCCCTCTGCCTTTGCCAGATGTCAATTTTGGTAGTTGCAGAAAAGTGGCTGACCAGAGTGGCAGAATATTTCCTCCTCCTAGGAAGCTCACACGAGTCAGCGATGCAACTTTCAAAGAAATCTGAGCAAAGAGGCTAACAGCTCAGTAACAGCAAGAAAAGATGAAGACCGCCTTGGGGGCTCTGGGCAGGGAAATGGTTTTCACATCTCACACGCCAGCGCGGCATTCTTAAACAAAGGGGGTACAACACGCCTGCCACCTACAAAGAAGCTGGCTGAGAGCAAGCTTCCCCAGAAGGCCCATGAAGGCTTTCCACATGGAACCCTTCTGTCACAGCCTCCAGCAGGTGCCACTCAGGGTGCCAGGGACATGCTAACAGGCCTCTAGGTCACCGGGAAAACCCTGCAGCCAACTGAGCAGGCTGTCCCGCTTGTCAACAAACTCATATCCACAAGTTAGACTGGAGGCACCAGTCCCCACGTGCCCATGAACTGTCCACCATGGAGAGGCTGACTGCTTTCTTGCAAGAAGAGAAACAGATGCTGCCGGTCTGTCTGTGTCGATGGGCTCCAGGGGTACTAGATAGACTCCAGAATCCAGTCGCTGCTGGAGAGGTGGCTCACAGGCAGTGACAAGTCCCGGGGAGGGCCTCGACCCTGGCCTTCTCGGAGCGAGCCCTGCTCCTGGAAGTCCTCGTCGTCATCGAAGAAGCCGTTCTCCAGAGCATAGGTGCAGTCCAGGCTGGAGGCTGCCTGGCACGCTCCCTTGTACTCCTGAATGGACTCATAGAGGCTGTACAGTTGGCAGAGCAAGGACATGTCCAGCTGTCGCAGGCCAACCTTGACGGAAAGGAGGGGAGGCAAAAACCAAGTCAGAGATGAGATTTAATTGTACTAGAAATCTTCCTGGGCTAGCACATCCCTTCCCTCAGAAAGGCTAAAGGCAACATCAGTGGGACGCCACAGAGCTCCAGTCCAGGCAGACACATCCTTCACTGGGCCGCGCCCTACCTCGGACCTGAGTGAGCGAGTCCATACCTGGCAGCAGTGAGCCCAGCCTGAATTTGCTCTGGTGCTGCAGACACACCCAGTGATGCAACAGTAGTGCATGTTCTAGTGCATGTTCTAGTGCATGTTCTGGGCGCCTCCGCCGGCTCACTGTGGACACCTAGTCCCAGAGACATTACTGCTCCCCACAACCACACTCAGAGAAGACCCACACATGATTCCTGGCAACCCTGGCCAGACCCCACTTTGTTGTTCTCAGGCAATGGATTCCCCCCTGGCCAGGGACAGGATCTCACTGGTCAGTGTGACATGCTACCCCCTACAGTGACCTCATCTGCCTCCGGGTTTTCCAGGCCTGGCAGAGTTCAGACAGGGCTAGTGTGATCCTTCCCCCACGACGATGAACTATGAAAAGGCTGAAGATACAGCCTTATATCAGCCTTCTGGAAACTTCACAAAAACAAGTGCTGAAGAGTGTGTGGGAATGCCATTCATCTGCTGTCCATCTTTGCCTTCCTCTCTCCCTACTGCCTGCCCGGTGACAAGAAGCAGCCAGGTCTGGAAAGGCATGGGTTCCATCGATCCTAAACCCAGGAAGGGGATGATGGTTAGGACTGCAGGGGAACCTGCACACCTGAACCTTTATCAGGCCAAGAACGGTGCTGGGAGCCAGCCACCTGTGTCAGACAAGATGAAAGCTACCACCACAATGGCCCAGGGAAAGAGTCCTGTAGGACCAGACTTGGGGTGCTAACCTCAGGCTCAAGGAGGGCAGCTCGCCAATGCTCTCTCTGGGAATTCAAACAGATGTAACCTTGTGACACAAAGTCAGCAGAGCCCTCCACACTAGGTGTGACCATCCCTCATGCAAACAGACCCGACGTCACTCTCAACCCCGCTTTAGGTATCTGAAGGCAGACCACACCCTGTGACCCCAAAAGAGCAGTCAGTTTAGGTGTGAGAGAGCATGGCTGACATCCCAGCACTTGGGAAACTGAGGCAGGAGGATCGTGAGTTTGAGGCCAGCCTGAGCTACGTAGTGATAGCACCAGAAGACAAAACAGCCTAGCCTGTTGGCTGTTTTCATTGGGCTGGTCTAGCCAAATCCTTCCTCTGTATGGCTCCTACATTCCACGATTCTATTGCAGATATTAATACAACCTCCACGGCTTGACTGGAGTTCTGACTAAGTACTCAGATATGTCTGTCTGCTCCCAGATTTAACTCTGATAAAGCCACACCTGCTAAACTCATACCTGTGTTTGTTTAAAATATCTAATATCTAATATCATCTGACATGTCTCCTACTCAGCCACTCTTCACATCATGTGAAAGACACTAGAATCTGCTTTTCATGTCGAGAACAGACCACAGAAAGACTAAATGAGCTCTGAGCATAGGGTAATGTTCACCTTCTGGGGTCCCATGGGGTCAGCACCACGGGCTCTCAACTCAGTTGGGTGACAAGGTCATGATCCCATGTCGCCAAGACTCATGATGCCAGGTTTTTCCAAGCGAAATCTTCCTGGATTTCCACAGACATGCCCCGCACCAGGTGGTGAGTGGTGACTCTGAACGGAGCTCCCTGCACTGGCACACAGGGATGATTCACAGAGCTGCCCTGTCATTGGGTGTGACAGTGGCCTAGAGACAACTGACCCACCTAGAGACCCAGCATGACCCTGACATGCCTGTTACACAGTCGAACCCGTGCCCAGTGCACAGGCAGATTTCACCCTAACACAGAGGTAGATGATCACACCTGCTCAGCCCCTCGTGGCAGCTGCTCCAGGCACAAGGCTCACTTCCTCCACTAGGCAGCATTTCCCTTAAGAGGTGAGAGGTGCTGACATTCTAGCCATGGCAGGTGCTCTTCAGCACAGGCGGTTCTAGCTGACAGGATGAACACGAAGACCTGTCCTGGGGTAGGGTCACGTTGGAGTGGGAACCGTCCCTACAACCCTCAGGTGGCCCAGAGGCCCTGGCTGGACAGGCAGTGGTGTGTGCTCACAGCACACCTGCATGGCTCCTGCCACGTCATCAGCTAGAGAGGAGCACAATGGGCCAGCCTGGGCTCCTCCAGAAGCTCCTCGCTTAGGGGGTCTGCACAGGGACAAGGAGGCGAGCATGCCCCAGGACTGAACTACAGGACATAATGAAGTCACCATGTGCAAGAGTAGCTTGCCCTTCTGGAACCAAAGTGTTAAGGAATTGTCCTCATCCTTACCCATAAGCAAGCCCCAAACACCTGTCACCTGCCATCTCTTGCCCCACTTGCTTGTCCCTGAAGGACAACACTGCAGGACTTAGAAATGACAGCCTTCTTCTGGAGACATCTTGAAAACTTTAGGCTTGTTTAAACAAAACCATAGTCACCTCGGCCCCTGTGATTTCCCATCCTTTATTGTGACTTACAAGACACCATAAAGGCCAGCCCAGTTACTGCAAGCAGCTTATCCTTCCCTCCTCTGCTCAGGCTGCCGCTTCCTCTCTGCCAGGCTCTCTCCTCACCCGCCGGCTGCCAGGTGGGTCCAGCACATCCTTCCCACCAGAATCTGTTTCCTTTCACTGGGCAGCAGCTCTCAGCCTGTGGGTCTCGATCCCTTTGGGGGTTGCATATCAGACAATAACAGTCATGAAGCGGCAAAAAAGGAAAATTTTATGGTTGGGGGTCACCATGACAAGAGGAACTGCATTTAAAGGGTCACAGGATTAGGAAGTGGTTCTCACCACTGCCCTAGGGGAACTTAATAGGCTCAGTTGCAGAAATAGTCTCAGACAGGGTGGTGGCTCCCTGCTGGGTTGAGGGTCACTAAAGTCCCAGAAACTCACTAAGGCTGTGGTAGGGGAGGGGCTTAGAGGCCAGGAAGCTTTCTTTAGACTGGTTTCCTTGGCACCCTGGCTGACCTCAACTCACTTTACAGCAGGAGATGACTTCGAACTCCTGATCCTCATGTTTCTGCCTCCCACGTGCTGGAACGACAGGGACTCACCACCACCCTCTGCTCAGAGGAGCCCTACAAAGGAATCTTGGGGCCAGGGAGATGGCTCAGTCTGTAAAGTGCTTGCTAAGCAAACATGACCTGGATCCCCAACCACACTTGGAAAAGCCACACACAGCCAGGCATGATGGTCAGCTGGCTTCTTTCTGAGCTAGCAGGTATTCCCCCTAGCATCTGGCTCCAGACACTATGCACTATATTGATAAAATCGAGCTTAATTAAAAAAATATTAGACTTTTTAGGAATAAGTCCCTTATCTTAATAAGCTTGTTACCTCGTTATGCCAGTGGGACCCCAACCTCCACAATGGTGAGCCAAGAACAGTCTTCCTGACCTCCACAGTATAAATTATTTCTCATTCAAGGTTCAAAATCAGACAAAAAAAAATCAAGAATAATACACTACTTTATTTACAAAACTAAATAGGAAAGCAACTTCTTCCCAAACGCAGTGAAGAGTCAAAGCAAAACAAATACCCAGGGAACTGTTCTTATTGCTGGCCAGGAGGAGGAGGAGGAGAAAAGCAGTCTATGGCGTGGGGGTCCTGGGGGCGTCCTAGCCTGTGCGCATCACACAAACCTCTAGGAGATGATGCTCACTGTCCCTTGTCAGATTTAAAAAATTATTGTGTGCTGGGCGGTGGTGGTGCTCACCTTTAATCCCAGCACTCAGGAGGCAGAGGCAAGCCAGTATCTGTGAGTTTGAGGTCAGCCTGGTCTACAGAGTGAGTTCCAGGACAGCCAGAGCTGATACACAGAGAAACCCTATCTCTAGAAAGAAAGGAAGGAAGGAAGGAAGGAAGGAAGGAAGGAAGGAAGGAAGGAAGGAAGACAGACAGAAAGAAAGGAGGAAGGGAGGGAGGAAGGGAGGGAAAGAGAGAGAGAAAGAGAGAGACAGAGAGAGAGAGAGAGAGAGAGAGAGAGAGAGAGAGAGAGATTATTGTGCAAGGGCCGAGGAGATGGCTCAGTAAATAAGGAGCTTGTCTCATAACATGCTGACCCGAGTTCTATCCCCAAAACTCAAGTAAAAGCCAGGTGTGGAGGTACACACCTGAAATCCCAGCTGGGTAGGAGGATGCCTGGGGCAGCTTGTCTTGCCAAGCTCCAGGTTAGGTGAGAAACTTATATAAACAAACAAACAAACAAACATTTGTTTACTTGTTTGTTTTATTTTTTGAAACAAGGTTTCTCTACGTCCTGAATCTTGCTATGTAGGTGGGGCTGGCCTCAAACTCTGTGATCCATCGGCCTCTGCCCTCAAATTCTGGGATTAAAGACAGGTACCACCACACCCAGCCCAAAATAAATATTTGTTTAAAACAAAACCAAACAAAACCAAGCAAACACACACACACACACACACACACACCCTGCAGCTGGGTACAGTGGTATGCACCTGTAATTCTAACTACTCATGAGGCTGAGGCAAGAGGATCAGGATTTACAGGCCAGCCTGGGTAAGATTCAACTGAAGGCCAAAGGCTGGGGGGGGTGGGCACACCTTTAATCCCAGCAAGGGGGTCGGGGTGGGGTGGGCAGGAGCAAGCACATTTTTAAATTCAAGGCCAGACTGGTTTACAAAGCAAGTTCCAGGACAACTAAGGCTGTTACACAGCGAAACCCTGTCTCGGAAAAACTAAACAAAATACTCAGCTGGAAAACAAACAAAACTATCATTTGCTATTCCCGTGTGTGGCTCTATCTGTAAGATGCATTTCTGGAAAAGGCAAGTTAGGGAGAAGGCCCAGGTGGCAGTAAGGGTGGAGTGGGGTGAGGTGGCAGACCCACAAGTCAGTTCCATCACACCCAACCTCAGGCCTCACGTCTGAAGCCAGGTTAAAACGGCCATAGACAGGCCTGCAGGAGATCCTCTAGTCAGGCTAAGAGAGGCTCAGTCAGTGTCGAGCCCAGGTCTGCAGAACTATTAAAGCAGGTCAGGACATGGTGATCCACCCGGCCGTCACACTGCCAAGGTCCTAGGTCCCTTTCATGCCTTCAAAACCAGTGCGCACGGCTGAGAGGATAACTCCTAAGAGTCAGCTCTCTACACGCGGAAAGACCTGCAAAGAACTCGTGTGCCCAATGCTGGTGTGATACAGGAGTTAGTTACACAATCCCAGAGAGACAGAGCAAGGAGGACCCCTGGGACGGCCAGCCAGCCTAGCCTCTTCAGTGAGAGACCCTGTGTCAGGAACAAAAACAGTGGATGCCACTTGAGGAACAACCCCCAAGGCTGTCCTCTAGCCTCCACATGGACCCATGTGCAGTGTCCCCCACTCTCACGAACAAAAGAGCACCACAATTTTCCCTGGTGTTTTGCAAAAACACCGTTTTAGGGTTTTTTTTGTTTGTTTGTTTGTTTGTTTTTAAACATTTATTTATTTATTTATTATGTATACAATATTCTGTCTGTGTGTATGCCTGAAGGCCAGAAGAGGGCACCATACCCCATTACAGATGGTTGTGAGCCACCATGTGGTTGCTGGGAATTGAACTCAGAACCTTTGGAAGAGCAGGCAATGCTCTTAACCTCTGAGCCATCTCTCCAGCCCCCCGTTTTAGAGTTTTTAAGGAGATGAAGTTACAGGGCCAGAGGGCAGGGCCAGACTCAATTCCGCGGGTACTGTGAAACTGGCCTCCAAAACGAAGTGCACCAGCCTCTGCCAGGCAGGCAGGCAGGGGAGGCCCCAGCGCCATCCTTCGGTCAAGTCTCCGCTAATCTTTTAGGTCCAGCACAATCGTTTTTAAATGAGCGGTTACAAAGGATGCTGAGCACGGCAGTGTGTCCTGGATGGTGTTTCCTGGCTTCTATCACCCGCTTCAAACTCACAGTGACACTCCTGCCTCAGCTTCCAGGGTGATGAGGTTACAGGTATGAGCCACTAGGCCTGGCTACACAGCCTCTCGCCACCTTTTCCCTTCAGTATGGTCCTTAGTTGTCTTCTGTGTACTTGCTCCTGGCTGGAACAGACCCGGTTTCCCATAGATTGCCCCGTACTATGGAGCTCTGGTCACAGGGAATAGTGATCAAGGACACCACTTCTCATCCCATATACAAGACTCAGGATATATATATATATATATATATATATATATATATATATATATATATATATATGTGCCATATATATATATATATATATATATATATATATATATATATATATATATATATATATGGCAGCCACGGCTCTCGGAGCCAGAGAAGTGAAATAACAGAGCAAATAAAACAAACAGGGTTGGGCTGGCCAGATGGCTCAGTGAGCAGGGATGTTTCTTGCCAAGCCTGGTGACCTCAGTTAGATCCCTGGGACCCACAGGGTAGAAGGAGAGAACTGACCCTTGCAAAGTGTCCTTTGACCTCCACAGGCACAAGACACGTTTACACGTGACACATATGTACACACATGCACAGACTTAAATGTGAACAAATAGTAATAAAATGAACAAGGCTTGGAGAGTTTCTGTTGCCCTGGAAGGCAGGCCTGGGTGTTTGTCTCCTGAGTACTGAGAACAAGCGTCCCAGTCTGCAGGACAGGGACCAGCACAGGAAGCAATGAAGCGATGAGTGACCTTTATGGAAACCAGCGGGAGGGAGGCAACGGTGTCCGAGGGCTCAGCTAGCGCTGGCATCGGGCACATATCTGCCTGGCTGACTTCCTGCTCAGCCTGCCTATGCGGTTTCTGTCACAGGACCATGGAAGGTCTGGAATCCACAGGGAGCTTCCACGGCCACTCCGAGAGCGAGACCTCAAAGCTCCCAGCTTCCCAGCTGCAGCTAGCTGGAGTGACCTGCGACTGGCTGTGACTGTCTCTACGACACCTCCCACCCAGCGGTAAAGAGCCATGGTAAGGCAGGGACCAAGGCCCAGGACAAAGGGGTGGGTGTGGGAGGCACCAGCATCCTTGAGATGCAGCAGTGACTGCCTTGGCTGCTGCTCCAAGGAGTCCTCTGCAGATGAAGAGACGCCCACCCAGTGTGCCTGAAAGCCGGCACTCTGACATTAGCATGCAACAGATGGGAGCCTTAACTCAGTGGGGAAGAGGCAGGAGCAACCGGACGAAGCACTGGGGCGTTCAGTCGGTGAGCATGAGCCTGAGGTGCTCCACAGAAAGGTAAATAGGTCAAAGTCCAGCAGTCTGGGACACCCAGTAGCCACTGGAATCTCCTGCTTTCCTGTTTGCCCTCAGCCCTGTGCAGCATTTAACAATGCTCACTCGGGGAACATAGAGTGTGTGACCCCACCATTCTGTTGAGAACATAACAAACTCCCAGTGTGTGCGTGTGTGTGTGTGTGTGTGTGTGTGTGTGTGTGTGTGCGCGCGCGCGCGTGCGCACGCGTGTGTGCCTGTGGGCTTGCCAGAGGTCAGAGGTTGACATCAATGTCTCCTCAGTGTCGTAGCTAACTTGTTTTCAGAGACAGTCTCCCATTGAACCTGGAGCTGACCGCGTTGGACAGGCCGGCCAGTGAGCCTCTGAGGTTCCTTTGTCTCTAGCCCTGGAGCTGGCATTACAGGTTCCCGCTGCCATGTCTGGCTCTTCTGTGCCTTCTGGGGATCCAAACTCAAGTCCTCACGCTCCCACAGCAAACGCTTTGTGCCCAGCGAGCATCTTCCCAGCCCTGTAACGAATGCTTTGAAAAGACCCTTTCAGGCTGGGCATCACCGTGGTGCGCGCCTGTAATCCTAGCATCTGGGAGGCAGAGACGCACGGTCTCAGTCAGGCTGGCCTACATAGTAAGACTTGGTCTCAAAAAAAAAGAAAAAAGAAAAAAAAAGCAAACAAACAATCTAAGGTGGTTCCTGCCTACAATACTAGGACCACGAGAAGATCAAGAGTCAAGGTCAGCCTTAGCTACATAGTTCAAAGTGAACCTGGGCTATCTGAGATCCCATCTCAAAAATAATAATATAAATAAATAAATAAATACTGTTAAAAGAGAGTTCTAGGCCAGGCAGGGCTATATGGTAAGACAGTCTCATAAAAAAAAAAAAAAAAAAAAAAAACTCAATACATAAAATGGTTTTTTTGTTTTGATTTGTTTTTAATAATTGCTTTTACAGTCAATAAGCACTGGTGTGACCTTTGGATCTTTCAAAATGGACTCTTTCCTGGAGGCTACAAGGACTCAGAGTGACAAAACCTCACAGACATGGGGTTACTAGAACAGGAAGTAACATGCCTTCAAGCTGCAACTCTGAGGAGAGCACAGTGTTAACCAGCTAGGGACTGAGCGCAGTGTTAACCAGCTAGGGACTGAGCGCAGTGATAACCAGGACTGAGCACAGTGATAACCAGCTAGGGACTAAGCTCAGTGATAACCAGGACTGAGCACAGTGATAACCAGCTAGGGACCGAGCACAGTGATAACCAGCTAGGGACTGAGTACACAGTGTTATCCAGCTAGGGACTGAGCACAGTGATAACCAGGACTGAGTACACAGTGTTAACCAGCTAGGGACTGAGCGCAGTGATAACCAGCTAGGGACTGAGCGCAGTGATAACCAGGACTGAGCACAGTGTTAACCAGCTAGGGACTGAGTGCAGTGATAACCAGCTAAGGGCTGAGCCTCTGCCCACAGAGGCTCCTGCCCTCTCCAGTCTGTGTAACAATGCCCCTGACTCTTATTAGTGTCCCTCCTTTGAAGTGGCACTTGCGCCCTCTGCTCCAACCAACTCTCTACCAGCCTCCGACTCTGCATCTGAAGGGTTCGGCACCCTCCTCTACTGATGGAACATCATGAACCCTCCAAAGCCACTCCCCTAACACCACAAGGCTGTAAGAAACTTCCTTTCAACCCCTTAGCACGGTTCAAAATGACACAGCACTGCCACATGCATTCCCTGAAGACCCAACGATACAGTGATCAAAACATGCTTTCAGCACGCACACTCCAAAACACGGTGAAGCAGGTGTGCGTGCTTCATGTGCATGCATGTACAGATCATACGGGGTAATGATCAGACAGGGCTGCGGAGCCGGAGACCCAGCAAAGGTTTAACTCATGGGAGTTCAACTCTCAGCAGCTGATTTTTGAAAATATAGTTAGGACCTGGAAAGATGGTGCAGAGGTCGACAACTCAGACTGTTCTGGCTCCCAGCACCGGGTCAGATAGCTCAGTCCACCCGGAAGCCCAGCTCCTTCTGGCCTCCCAGGGACTTGCGCTCCTGTCTCAAGCATATGTACACTCGTGCATTTAATTAAAAGTAGTAAAAATAAATCCAAAAGAGACTTAAAAAAAAAAAAACAAAGAAAATAAGCTGGGAGTAGTGGTGAATGTCTTTAAGACCAGCACTCAAAAGGCAGAGGCAGGTAGATTTCTCTGAGTTCCAGGCCAGCCAAGGGCTATATAGTGAGACCCTGTCTCAATAAAGAAAACTGAAGACGGCGGTGGTGGCGCATGCCTTTAATCCCAGCACCCGGGAGGTAGAGGCAGGCGGATCTCTGTGAGTTCAAGGTCAGCCTGGTCTACAGACCTAATTCCCAAGACAGCCAACACTATTACACAGGGAAACCCTGTCTTGAAAAACAAAACAATACAAAAAAAAAGATTGAGAAGGAGGAAGAGGAGAAAAAATAATATAAAACATACGTAGAGTGCCTCTCCCAAGAAGAATTTACAAGGTGTGAGGGTTAGTTCAAGTTATCAACATGACATTACCTAGAACCCCAGAGAAGAAAGTCTCAAAGCTGTCTAGATACATGTGGAGAATCGCCTTGAATGCTAATTGCTGTGGGAATTAACACATAACGCCCCAGCCCACTGCAGGCGGACGCCTTTCCCTAGGCAGGGGATCCTGAACTGTGTTGAGTACAGAGGAGTGGGGCTGAACACGAACAAACACCCATTCCCTCATTCTCCCTGCTTGGAACTATGGATCTAACTAACTGCTTTAGGTGCTTATGGCTTTAACACCCCATAACGACAGACTGTAACTTGGAACTGCAAGATGAATAAATTCTTCCCTAAATTGCGTTTTGAGGGTGTTTTATCCCAGCCACAGAAGTGAAACTAAAACACAAGGATTTAGACAATGTACAGAAAGCACTTGTCTTTCGTTTGTTCTTTAAGATAGGGTCTTGTTGTGTAGCCAAGGTTGCCCTCAAGCTTATAATCCTCCTTCCTCAGCTTCCCTCCTGGTGAGAGAGAGCACAGGTGCACCCTACCACATCAGGGTATACATGCAACAAGAATATTTGCATGCACTCAGAATATTTGCACGTATCAAACTATTAGCAGTGATCTCTCTCTGTGCTAGACTGTGATAGGGGGATTTTTGCGCGGTGTTGAACCAGAACACAGGACCTTGGAATAATTAATACCGACTGTCAACAGGGTCTTGAACTACCTAAGAGATAAACATCTGGAAGCTTCTGAGGGAGTATCTAGACTGGGTTAATTGGGGTTAGTTAATTAACTGGGAAGACCCATCCTACCCACATGTAGTAGTATTTCACCATGGCCTTGGATTCCCGGCTGGAGGGAGGAAACCAAGCTGAGGACCAGCATTCAGCTCTTTGCATCCTGAGTACAGACTAATGCCACCAGCTGCCCCATGTCCCTGCCAGCATGCTTTCCTCACTGCCATGAACTGTACCCTGAAACTGCGACAAATGCCCCCTTACCTTGCTTTGTCAGAGGAATGAGGCCCAGCTTTAGGGCTGTGGTTTTTAATTGCTGTAGTTCAAAATACTGCATTAGTAAACAAACAAAAACCCTAGGTCATCTCTGATTCACTTTTTCCTTATCAGCTCTGAGGACCCATTAGCCATTCTTGTGTTTTAGGGGGTTTTGTTGCCAATAAACTGGCTTCCACTCTACCCATCCCTCCTGGGTGCACCTAGGGCATTTTCCAGGAGCCTCCAGTACCAATTGCTCATCTCAAAATCCCCAGTCCTGCTGATGACCTGTCTGTGACCCAGGCTTCCGGTAGCCACAGGACCACCCTCCTAATTGTCTCCTGTTCAAACTCCTGTCAGTCAAGCTGGAGGCTCACTGCTCTCCTTTCTGCTCACTTGAGGCCTTGCCACCTCTGACTCTGCAGGCCCAAGAGAAGTTCTCCCTCCTCCCTCTTTGTACGCTCAATCTGGGGGGACACTCCCTCTTTCTATGCTCATACAGTGCTTTTTCCCTCAGGCATTAGTCAGTCTGTCCAGACATGGAATTATATCCCCACCACAGATTTGACCTCAGGCTGTCAAATTAAATAGATCAACACAGACATTCTGCAGAACCCTCAGTGTTCTCCCTGGTCAGTAAGTCTCTTGACCTCCGAAACAGACTGAGAAGCCTGTGATGGGCTCCTGAGAGGGCCTGTCAGGGCCTGCAGCCAAACCCTACCTTTAACACAGTTGTCAGGCAGCCGCTCATTTCCTATAGCTGAGCTTCGGAGCTCCCGCCCAAGGCATAATTATAAGGTTCTGTCCCTTAGTCACACCAGGAGGGACCTGGGAAATCCCTTCGGGAATGCAGCTGGGCTCTCAAGCCTCCCTAGCTTGTTTTTAGAGCACAGCCTCACAGCCAGGAGACATCCTGCGCCTTGCATCTTATGCAAGAAAAGCAAAACAAACAAAAACCCAAACACCTTGGGGCCAGTCTTCTTATTTCACCCAGAGGTTCATGTTAAGTCCAAGTTCAGGTCGTAAACACACTAGGCATGGGTGTGTTTAATCAAATGCAATTTGACGGACATGCTAGACTTGGGATAGTGGTTATTAATAAAGAAAAGTGGGTAGTTTGGAACTCTGAAGGCTCCATAAGAAATCAGGGAAATCTTTTCAAGGAGAATTAGACATCATTTCCGTGATGAAGAAGTGTTAAGATTGTCTAGTGCCCGGACGGTGATGGTGCACACCTTTAATCCCAGCATTTAGGAGGCAGAGGCAGGCCGAACCTTGTGAGTCCAAGGCCAGCCTGGTCTACAGAGTGAGTTCGAGGACAGCCAAAACTACACAGAGGAACCTTGTCTCGAAAACTCAAAAGAATGCATAGTGGATTCAATTAAGTCTTAGTATGCAGGGCAGATTATGCTCCTTTAAGAAGAAGGCAGAAGAGGAATTTTTCTAAACCATATTCAAATGCACTAGACGATTGAAGGAGTCGACTCCTCTAGCTTACTTTGGCAAACTTACTCTTAGAATAAAAAGTTTTCTTAGATTTCTTCAGTGTTTACCTGGCCCAGTGAATCTTGGACTAGCAGAAAGGAAAGAGGGTAGAGTCTTCGATGGCTGTCTCTGTCCCACCCTACCTGGCCTGCCACAGGAAGCAAGCTGGGACAGGGCTCCCTGCGGCCCAAATCCCTGTCCTGGCGTCACCCTGAATCTCGCGTCCTGGTCCAGGAACACCTACTGCACTTCTCAGGACGGAGAAAAACTAAACCCCATTGTTTGAGACCAGACGTAAGGACTTCACTCGGCCGGAGCACGGCTTCCGTGCCGGTAATCGGATTCCTGGCGGGCAGCCGGGGAGGGGCCCGGCCGTCCATCTGTTGTCCACACCGACCCGCAGGCTCGCAGGAAGCCTGTTTCTCCTGGGACCAGGCAGGCAGACCACGCCGCGCCCTGGCCTGGCCCAGGAGAACCCCAGCATCTAAGGCTGCCCTGCGCGTGAATACCCAGCCGCGGGAAGTCCGAGAGGAAAGCAAGGGCTTCCAGGGACCAGAGGAGACCGTCCCCCGACGGGACCCACGGCGACCGGTCCTTACCATCTCCTTACGCAACAGCGCCAGCGCGGCGTCCAGGTTGGGGGGCTTGGTCCGGGTCCCCGCAGCCCGCGCCCCGCCGCCGCCCGCGCCCCCTCGACTCAGCTCGTCCTGGATGCGCGACTTCTGCGCGTACAGCCGCTCCAGGTGTCGCCAGCCGCCCGCCGCGCCGCCCGCCGCCGAGTGCAGCAGCCCGCTCAGGCTTTTGGGTAGCGGTGGCAGCCCGTCAACCCGCAGCCCCCCGGCCGTGCCCGCAGACCCTGCCCCGCTCATCTCGCTGCCGCGCGGACAGAGGCGCGCGCAGCTCAGCCGAGGTCCCGGGAGCCCCGCGGGTCCCCACCCACTTCCCGCCCGCCCGAGTCCCGCCCGCTGCCCGGCCCCGTGGTCTCCGCCCCTCCTCGGGGCCCGCCCCCCTCCTCGGCTCCCTGCTGCTGTGAGGTGGCGCCCTGAAGGCCCGCTGGCCTCCAGCTCCATTCCCACCCATCTACGTTCCAGACCAAGCCCTCGGGTCACCTTAAGTCTCAGAGGCTCTATGAACCAACCCCCTCATGCAATCAGTCCCCTCTTCTTCACCACAATCTCCAGGAGTCTCCACCTCCCTATATTCTACCTTCCAGTCCTACTCCCCTCCCTTCCCCTGTGAACCCCACTTACAACGCCAGGCCCACCCGACCAGCTCTGCCCCCACCACCCATTCTGCACCCCAATCCCTAGCGGTTTTCCCTTCTCCACTTCAAACAGGTTCTCTCCTCCCTGTCCATGCTCCTGGATGGCCGAGTCTGACCTCGCCGGCTTAACTCTGACCAGCTGCTGAAACCGCTTCTGTGAACCGAGGGGCCCAGTTCCAGCACCGAACCCTGGGACTCCCTGTGCCCCAGCGTGGGCGTGACGACTGGGACTGCTGGCGGCAGCCAGAACCGCACACGGTGTTCATTCACAGGGGCTTGTTCGCCGCCTCCTGGATGTCAAGGTTTCCCGAATTTCAGCAGTCAAGAACACCGGTCTCACTTTGTTCACTCTTAAAGAAATGAACCAACTTGTCTTTCAGTCCGGCCAAGAACACTAGACTAATTCTCAATAGAAACGTCAAGGAATAAACGACCCTCCTCCACCTGGTGGAAGGAGAGAACCGACTCCTACAAGTGATCTGACTAGAACAGACCATCTCCACAAACGTACGCAAGCATACGCACTAAAATAACTCAGTGAAAAAAATGAAAAGCAACGTGTCTAGGAGTTAGAGAGAGATGTTGAATCTCGGGAACTCTTTGCCAACTTTAGCAAGAATAAGTAAAACTATGCCTTAAAGAGACAGTCAGAGACAGGCTTTGCCCTTCCAGGAAGACTCAAACCTTAGCAAAAGATCAACTCAGATTCAAGATGAGGAAAACCTAATTCTGCTCAACAGCAGAGAGCCAGTATCTGTAACTTTAATGCCTGTGGCTACTGAGTTTAATTATGAAGGAACTGAATGATTCTGAATTAATCCAGTAGGACCATAATGTTTCAGGGGCTCCAGATGCCTACCATAAAGGCACCCTCTATCTTTGGGGGCTTTCTGCCACGGTACGTGGAGCCCACCCCAAAATCAATCTGGGAAGTTGGTGTCAGACCCAGTCAGCCAGTGAGAAGATTAGGTGGTGAGATCTGAGGGCACCCTGGAGACCACCTACCCACCTGCCCACAATTCCCCAGGCATTTCGTGTCTCAGCCACCTTCCCAAACCCTAGGCAATTTTTCATCATCTGCCTGTTAAGCAATGGAGAGTCTGAGATGGCCTGGGAGGGGTGGAAAACATTAGACCTGCCTCTTTCACAACCCGACCTGAATTCTTTCTCACCCACCGCCTTACAGCCTCTGTAGAAGACCTAGCAGAATGGCCAGGGGAGTTGAGAGAGCCACAGGAAGCATTTCAAAGCAACTGAGGCACAGCGGCTGTCTTAAAGTATTTCTTTCCCAGGAAGGAGGGTGCTCAGGGGAAAAGGATCCCTCAGTGAGTTAGGAAACAGCCGAGGGCCCTTTGTGTCTGGACAACCTGGTCAATGCCAGCCACAGGATTTAAAGGTAGACCCTACCTTCTGGTGCGTACTCAAGGTAGTGAGCATATTCAAGTCCCTGTCAGCAAATAACGCCCCAAGACGAATAGACATCACTACAGAATTAATTCAGCACTGATAAGGACTACATGAATAAACCAGACACAGTTATGCAACAGTCAACCAAATATTTTGACACCCGTGGGAAGTGCCAGTGCTTGCTTGCTTCATTTATTTATTTATTTAGCCATGCCAGGGATTAAAGACTGCTTGTACCTGCTGGAAAGGTGCTCCATTGCTGAACTACGCCATCAGGCCCCGTGTGTGTGTGTGTGTGTGTGTGTGTGTGTGTGTGTGTGTGTGTGTGTGTGTACGTGCATGTGTGTGTGTGCATGTGCATAGCAGAAGCCAGGGAATTAATGCCAGGTGTCTTCACTGTATTTTATTTTGTGCACGTGCATGTGCACACTTTGGGGTCAGAGGACATCTTTCAGGAAAGCCACTGTGTGGATTCCAGGGGTCAAACTAAGGTCACCGGGCTTGCCATCAAACACTTTTACCTCCACCTTTTCAGAGACAAGTCGTCTCATTGAACCTGGAGCCTGCCCATCAACTAGACTGATGGCCCAGCGAGCTCCAGTGGTCCTTCTGCCTCTGTCTTCCCGGTGCTGGGTTTATGGATGCCTTCCAGTACAGGTCCTTACGTGGGTGCTGAGGAATCCAAACTCAGGTCCTCATGCTTATGCGACAAGCCTTTCCCTGAATGAACCAGAAGCCCAGCCTTCTCCTTTTTAACGTTCATGTTTATCAAAGGCAAGGGGCATTAAGGCTACCTGGGAGAACTCTGGAATATGCGGCCTTCGCTTTCACCTGATATGCCGTCTCAGTCTGCTGGAGCTACACTAACCAAACACTTGAGACTTGGTTATTTATTAACAGCCAAATTTACCGCTCCTGGTTCTGAGGCTGGGGATTCCAAGATCAAGGCACACAGAGAGCCCATACATCACACAATGTCACACAGATGGCCTTCTGTGTGTCCTCACAGGGTGGAGGGGTGCTCCCTGGAGCCTCTTTCGAGAGGACACTAATTCCATTCATGAGGTTCCGCCCCCCCCCCAAATTAGCTGCTCTCACCAGTCTGTCTATTCTGCCCAGTACCAGAGCCATCTGCCCCAGCGGCTGTCAGAGTGGCCATTCTCCTGTCACAGTGCAGCCAGAGCACACACCTCCCGGTGTACTTATGCCAGGTCACATAACCTGAAGCCCGACAGCTGTCTGAGAAGGCACCGTCTGCCATCTCTCTACCTCCTCATTCTCTTCTAGACACCAACAGCTCACACTTGCTCGCTCGGGGAGGCAGGTGTAAGAAGGCTCCAGCTGTATTTGACAAGTGCCAGGCAGCTCCAGGCTTCTTCCTGTACCTCACTGTGAGCTGGCTCCTCTCAAAGCTTAAGCCCACGTTAAGTTTGGTTGGATGCTTCACATTCTGAACAACAGTGAGCTTTAATCCAGTTATAATTTAATCTCTTTCCAGGGAAGTTTTACAACGGAAGAAGAGTCTACGCCCAAAGTATTAAAACCCACAAAGGCCGAATACGTGTAACATTGGCATCCTCCATAAGGATTTGCACCATTTTTCACTTGCCTTATTGAGCCTTAATCTGGCAAAGCTATTTGAACCCTTATTGTCTTGTTTTCTGAGACAGGATCTTACCCTGTAATTAAGCCCACCTAGAACTCACTACATGGCACAGGATAGCCTTGAACGCATACAAATCCTCTGGGCTCAGCCCCTTAATAGTGAGTGCTGGCACGGTACTATCACTCCCTGAACTCGGAATGAATGAATTCATCATTTTCGGTGGCAGTGACAGTGGCATGGCCAGCCGCTCTGAGGCTTGCGGTGCCCTGTGGCACACGCTCTGCAAAGGCATTTTTTTGTCACGTTTCCTCTTCCCTCCTTGAGATGTGTCCAGCGATTCCCATTTGTACTTGAAACAGAGCCAAGAGAGTGGGTATTCCCGACCATGGTACCTCCAAAGTCGTCAGTGGAAATGGCAGACAGGACTGGGTCAAGGACAGAACCATATGCCGGAACCTGTGCTCCACAGTGACAGCAATCGGTTGACATTTTTTTCCTTTTTTTCTTTTTTTTTTTTTTTTAGTATATCAGCCATCATTCGATCGTGGACAAAGGCTAAAGAACGACGCCCCAAACTGAACCATCCAGAGTGACAGTGACTAACCAGACGACCCAGCTGGGTCCTGAGATGGGGCTGGTCCTAGCTGGATGTGCTGTACGAGATACAGAGTGGGCTCCAAATAAAAATATCTCCCTAACATCTTTTTATATTGGTGGCATTCAAAAGATTGTTGGATAGTCTCAAAATATATTTTCATCTCATCTGCTTTTTTTTTAATGGGTTCAATCTCTAGTAAGAAGGGCTGGCTCGTAAGCTCAAGTTGGGTCCATGTAGGAGTCAAAGTTGTGAATGGGGTGGGGTGTCGAGCTTTACAGAGCTTAGTGTTCCTAGGATAGGTTGCATTCAGAGATGTGAGGATCATCCCTAGACTCAACCTATTTGCATTTGCCTTTTAACGTCCTGATTAAATGAGAGTTGAGAGCCCCGGCTGACACAAGGCCAGCCTTTGAAAAGTCCCCTCACCCACTCACTCACAAACACTTTAGATACTTGGCAAATCTTGTTCAGACCACAACTCTGCAGAAACTGAAAGCTTGGTGTTCCCCTCCAAGCCTCACTCACAGTTTCAATGAACACCTGCCAGGTTGTGGGGACAAAGCTCCCTAAACAGAAAGCAAGGGGGGGGGGAGAATGAAGATCCCAACACCCATTCACAGTGGAGGCGCACGGACGCTTCCAGCATCCGCTGGGAATCCGCACACTGAGAGAACTGGGCTGTGAATAGAACTGGTAGACAGAATTTATTCAGACAGTCATCAGAATCCCACACGGCAAAGCAGAGGAAACTGTGCCCTGTGCAGTTCCGTGGATTAGTCAGACTGGGTTCTGCTGCCAATCCCCGGTGACAACAAAGACCTGTGTGACTCGGCAAATCCCCACCGTTTCCATTCTTCTCCTTCAGCGTTTGGTTAACTTCATCCTGGGCAGTGTTCTGTCAACTTGACGCAAGCTAGAGTCATCAGAGAGGAGGGAGCCTCAGCTGGGAAAACACTGAGAAAACGCCTCCATAGGACTCAGCTGTGGGCAAGCCTGTAGTGAATTTTCCTAACTAGTGGTTGACATGTGAGGGCCCAGCTCACAGTGGGTGGTGCCAGCCCTGGGGTGGTGGTCCTGGGTTCTGTAAGAAAACACGCTGAGCAAACCATGGGGAGCAGGCCAGTAAGCAGCGCCCCTCCATGGCCTCTGCATCAGCTCCTGCCTCCAGGTTCCTGCTCTGCTTGAGCTCTTGTCCTCACTGCTTTGGAGGGTGAACTGTTATACGGCATAAACCCTTACCTCTCCGACTTGCTTTGTCAGTGGCGTGCCATCACACTAGCAGGAGACCTAACTTAGACAGCGATGCATGAACCCACTCTGGGAAAGCTTACCATAAACTAAAAAAGAATTTTAAAGTAACAACCTAAGGTCAAGTGTGACGGTGCGCACTTGTAATCCCAACACACAGGAGGCTGAGAGAGAAGGATCACAAATTTGAGGCCAGCCTCAAAAACAAACCAAAATTAAAAAAAAAAAAAAAAACAAAGCAAAAATAATCTTTGAAGTAATGGCTTACCTGTCTCTGTCCTAGAGATCCCAAGACCATGAATAATTAATTTCTAAAATTTATTACATTTTAATTTATTGAGTATGTGTGTGTGCCATGGTGTGTGTGTGTGTGTGGTATGTGTGTGTGTGTGTGTGTGTGTGTATAAGTCAGACAACAATTTATGGTTCTCTCCTTTCACTATGTGTGTTCCAGAGATCGGAATCAGATCAGGCTCTGTGGCAAGTGCCTTTACCCACTGAGCCATCTTGCTGGCCCACTTATAATTTAAAACACAGCGTAAGAGAGAGAGAGAGAGAGAGAGAGAGAGACACCATGAAACGGGGCTCACATGGAGGGTTTTTTTTGGGGGGGGGAGGGAATGGGGAAAGAAGAGATTGTCCTTAAGGTTAGAATTTGTTAAAAAGAGATTATGATGTAGATTTTCAGAACAGGGGTTAAAAGAAAAGAAGGTACTCCGGAAGAAAGTGAGACCTATCCAGAAATTGGTGCCAACTTCTCAAAGAAGAGTCTGTCTCCCTTTGTCGTCTCTATGATCTTTGTATAGAGAATGTTGGTGAGTTTGACGCTATTGTTTTCAAACGGTTGGTAAGGAACCTAAACGAGACCGCAGGGTGGTCCTTAGCAGAACCCGACAGGACTTCAACTGACGAGGTCTAGACGGAGCGGTGCTGGAAAGTGGACTGTCTTTACTATAAGCAGAATTAACTGTCTGGTTTGAGCGTTCCAGAAAATGTCTAGGAGAGGAAGGAGGCTCTACCCAAAGTTTGACACATTCAGGCCTTACACCTGGCTTATTGTTACTTTACCATAAAATAGTCACATAGGAAAGGAATATTAACAGTGTGTCAGCAACTGTGGTGGTTTGGATGAGAATGGCCCTCATAGGCTCGTGTGTTTGAATATTTGGTTTTCAGTTAGTGGAACTGTTTGGGAAGGATAGGGAGGTGTGGCATTGGCAGTGGTCATTATGCCAGGTCCAGTGTCATCTGTCTCTGTCTCTCTCTCTCTTTCCTTTCTCTCTCCTCTCTGCCTGCTTCCTGAAGATCAGGGTGTAAATTCTCAGTGTCATGCCTGCTTGCTGCCATGCTTCCTGCTGTGGTGATCATGGACTAACCCTCTGAAACTGTAAGTAAGCCCCCAATTAAATGCTTCCCTTTATAAGAGTTGCCTTGGGTACTGGAGAGATAGCTCAACAGTTAAGAGCACTGGCTGCTCTCCCAAAAGACCAGGTTTAATTCCCAGCACCCACATGGTGGCTTGTGACTGTCTGTAACTCCAGTTCCAAGGGATGTGGCACCTTCACACAGACATACATGCAGATAAAACACCAATCTACATAGAACAAAAATATGAGAGTTGCCTTGGTTGTGTGTCTCTTCACAGCAACAGAAGGAACTAAAACAGTACCCTTCACAGAAAATGTTAATGGTGTCCGCATTCTTGCTTCTCAGCGGATGAGAGGCTGCAATTGCTCTCCAACGGCAGGGGCTTCTCTCTCTCCCCGTGCTCCCATGATCTCTCTTGTGGCTGCTGTAGATAATGAATGAGTTCTGGGTGTCATCACAAAGGACTGCCATCCCTGGAGGGCAAGGCTGGTGCCATCAAATCCAGCTGAACTGCTGTTCAGTACCTGAGTGGCGATAAGACCCGACCTAGTTAGCAGCGTGAGAATCTACCTGAGCATGCCTGCATTGGGTGTCCACCATCTGCAGATGTGGAGGTGCTCTTAGATCTAGGAGATACCTCGGGGTGTTGGGCAGACAGGGATCTCTGTTGTGATCTTGCTGCTAAGTGGGGCTGAGGGCATGGGTTTCAACATGACAGATATTAAGATTGTGACCTGAGAGCCACTGGTTAGACTTTTTGCCTGGAGACTCTCCCCAAGTCCAGGCAGAGCTTGGAGGGACCTTTGCTGCACCTGCAGGGAGAGTCATCTGCAGGGCTGGCAGCCAGGGCCTGGAAGAGTGCAGGAAGTCCAGGCACCCCCCTGCTCCCACCTAGGGTGCCAGGCAGGGGATTTCCACGGGGCTGCTGAAAGCTCTCAGGGCTGCTGCAAGAAGAATTCCCATCTCACCCAGAAGATGAGGAGCCTGGGGCTCCGTGAACCTGGGGAGAAGCTAGGCTCACTTCTTAGCAGGACCCAGCAGGTCTTGTGCAAAGACACGTGCTGCAAAAAGGGAATCAAGTCTCCAGGAAGTAGCTTGGCGTTTAGGTCCACAAGAAGTCTCGTTTCTATTTTTTCTGTTTCTGAATTCACAGCTTGACTGATTTCTTCCTTTCTTACCCTTCCTCCACCTCTGCAAGGTCTCATGTATCCCAAGCTAGCATCGTAGTCATTACACAGCCAAAGACGACTCTGAGCTTCTGATCTTCCAGCTGCTACCTCCCCTGGATTGGAATTACAGCGGTGCACCATCGAGCTAGGCATCAAACCCAGGCTCCCTGCATGCTAGGCAAATTCCTTACCAACTGAACTTCATGCCCAGCCTCTAGCTTGACTATTTCCCATGTGCTCCAGAATGTGTGCTAGACATTCTGACGCCATCCGGTGGACAAATAAAGTTAACAAATTTTTGTATTTTATTAGAAAAACTAAGAACACTGGGCTTAACACCAAAATAAAACAAATTTCTATTTATGCATGTATTTATTATTTATTCACAGACAGGCTCTCTCTATGTTTCCCTAGCTGATCTAGAACTTGCTATGTTGACCAAGTAGACCTCAGCCTTGTGGTAGTGATCTCCTGCCTCCATTGCTCAGGATTGCAAGTGTGAGCCATCAGGCCCTGCTATAAGAAGCTTCGTAAACAACATCTATGTGCTTATTATTGCATACATTCCTTTAAAAATATGTGCTGTTTTAATTTTTAAAATTACATTTATTTTTTTTAAAGTGCCAGTCACAGATAACATGAAGAAGACAGCAGAGATGGGCTGTCTACAGGCAGATAAGCACTCTTTCTCGACGCCTTTGGAAGGGACACTTTCCATCTCGTTTGGCCATCACAGTAATGACTCAGGAGGTGGAGTGTGTACTATTATCCACATCCCATAAGTGAAGCTGTGGCTGTCTGAGGACACAAGATTTAATGGCCGGGAAACCAGATCTGGAGCCAGACACCCTGACTACAGAAACATCTAGACTCTGGCAGGCTCAGCCCCCAGGGGAATTCGCCTGGACTGCCTTTGCTTAGCCTTGCTCACGGGGCGCAAAGAAGCCGAGAAACCCTTCCATTGTAAATAGCAATGGAAGCCTTGAAGGGTTTCGAGAAGACTCAGAGGAGAGTAGGGGAAAACAGAGTTCCCGAGCCACTGCTGTGGTTTGACTCTGAAGTGTCCCCTACAGACTCTTGTGCTGATTCCTGGCCTCCAGCTGGCAGTGTTCACTTTTTGGGAAGGTTCTGGAAACTTTGGGAGGTGGGGACTTTCCTGATAGAAGTAGGTGACTGGGGAGGCCTCTAGGGGGTGTTTTCTCCCTGCTCCCTCCCTGCTTTGTCTCTCCACTTCTGCCTATCCAACACTACACGTTCCACACTGTGAACTGAACTGATGGGCCCTGCCATCCCCCTCCACAACCTGCAGAGAGCAAGGCTCTCACATCCTAAGAATTATACTAGGATGACCTGGGGGTAGCTCAGAGGAGAGGGGCTCCCCAGGCCCTCAGGAGGCTCTGAGCTGGATCCCCAGCATGCCTAGAATCACACAGAGAACATTTGGGTGTGGCAACAAATGAAATGATAATAGAAGACTCTTAATATTTAAATGGTCATTTTTGAAATCTAAGAGAACTGGAGAATCTCCCAAATTTGCTGGGGGAAAAAAAAAACTTTTAATATTTTTTGAAAGATTCTTGTGCACATCCGTAGTGAAATTTGGGGGTGTTCCCCCATATTCCATCACCCTCCCCCTTCTTCCTCCCTATCCCCGTTAGTCCCTTAGCTTCCCACAGTCTCACTTCTGTTTCCAAATCTGCATTTTAAAGCTCTTAAAGTCATTCTTTTAGTAGTATGGAAGTAGGACTTCGATCTCCATGACCTTTAAGTACAATGTAGGGGATTCTGGACACCTCAGCTCCTTCCCCATCTGTGGTTTTAAATGAAAAAAAAAATTGGTTTTTCTGACACAAGGTTTTTCTGTATAACCCTGGCTGTCCTGGAACTTACTCTGTAGACCAGGCTGGCCCTGAACTCAGAGATCCACCTGCCTCTTCCTGCCAAGTGCTGAGATTAAAGGTGTGTGCCACCACTGTCTGGCAAATACATTTAATTTTATTATTGTATGTATATGTATGACATTTTTTCAGGTGCCCATTGAGGCCATCAGAGGGCATTGGATGGGTGCTATATCAGCAAAGCACAATAAACAATCTCACAGTCAGGAGTTTTATGTAAGGGCCAACATTCACGCATAAAGAGATGCCTGGGGTGGACAGTCAACACATGCCCTTTGCCGGAACTGGAGGTTACCCAGACTCCTCTACCCTCTCCCACATGTTAACTGGGGCTTCTGGGAGACCAAGAGCTATCTTTGTTCCCAAAGCCTTCCATAACCACACACTAACCAACATGTTCTCCACCTTTCCCACCGTGTTAACTCTCATTTTGAGCTGAAGACAAGATCTGCCTGCCAATCATAGCCACTTTCATCCTCTGGGCAGACTATGCTGTGTCTAGACTCAGGTTCTAAAGAGAAAGTAGGTCTCTGACTGGGTAACTTCCTGTTCTGGTCTTAAGACATGGCCCGCCATCGGCAGGAGGAAGTGTACCATCCAGAAATATCTATTCATTGCATTGACACTTGGTAGTTTGGGCTAGCCAGTGCGCGTTCCTCCTTCTTCAAGCACCAGGCAGGGCTTAAAGATCACAGGGTATTCCAGGTGGTGGTGGCCCACATCTTTAATCCCAGGACTCAGGAGGCAGAGGCAGGTGGATCTCTGTGAGTTTGAAGTTGTCCTGGTCTGCAGAGCCAGTTTCAAGACAGCCAGGGCTCCACAGAGAAACTCCGTCTTGAAGAAACAACAACAACTAGAGTCACAGATATGAGCAGAAAGCAACGCTTTCCCAGGAGGCGAGAGTGCCCGCCGATGCTCATCTCACGTTCCCAACAATAACACAATTGCACAGCACTTGAGACCGACAAAATGTAAGGCAGATTCTCAAACCAGGTTGGCAGAACAAAACGAGAGCTTCTGTTTCCTAGCTGATGACTGATACACTATGCTCTCAATACATGTAGACGGGAAGTAGGCTTATTTCTCTGCCTTGACTCACTCCTGTAGCGCAGGCTGGTTTTGAACTTTCAGTAAGTAATACACCTGCTCCTGCCTCCCAAGGAGCACTGGGAATGCTGATGAGAGCCACCTGGACTGACCCACTGGAATTCTTGCGACAGGTTGGTACTGCCATGGATGAGGGCTTTTTTGGTTTATCTGGTCTTTAGGTGCTGCATTATTCTTCCTTTAGTGTCTGGTTTAACGGAGAGTTGGGTGTCCAGTGGTTCTCCCCCACCTCCTGGTGCTGCAATCCCTAATACCATTCCTCATGTAGTGCTGACCCCCAACCATAAAACTACTTCGTTGCTACTTCGTAACTGTCATTTTGCTACTGCTAGGAATCGTAATGTAACTATCTGATGTACGACCCCCATGGGAGCGGGACCCACAGGTTGAGAACCGCTGGGTTAGAGGTCGCAGTCTGAACCTCAATTGCTCCAGCCCCCCAACTCTTACCTGGATTACTCCTTTCCTTTGTATCTTTTTGATAACTTCAATTCTGGTTTGGTTTAGGGAGTGAGGTAAACGTGGAGAATGTCCAATTTCTAAGCTCAGATGTGCAAAGGGAATCTCAGGGACTTTAAGGAAGACAACTTTTAAATAAAGCTAACTTTTATCTTTTCTTCTTCTCTTTCTCCTCTCCTCTTCCTTCCTCTCTTCCTCCTTCACCTTATTGCTTTTTTGAGACAGGTAAAAGTGACATTCTTGGCTTCCAAACCCAGAGGACAGTTTTCAGTTCTGCCTTGGGTAGTCCAGCCGTGAATTCAGTATGTCTCTAGTTCCTGGAAATAGGAGCTTCAGAGATGTGACCCCTCTGAACATAGTAGGAGTGGGGAAACTCTTACTATGGAAAAGCTCTGGAAAGCATCACAGATTGGAAGTTTCTACTCCGTTTCCAATTCATATGCCGATATCTTTCTTAAAGGTTTGATTTAAATTTTTGTTCACGCGTTTATCTATGTGAGTGTATGCCACGTGTTACAGGTTTCCACAGAAACCAGAAGAGGGCATCAGGTCCCCTGAGTTACAGAAGTTACTGAAGCTGTCTGATGTGGGTGCTAGGAACTGAACATCCAATGTCTTAGTTCCTATTCTGTTGCTGTGAAGGGACACCCCAACCAAGGAAACATACAAAGGACAGCATTTAACTGGGGCCTTGTTTGCAGTTTCAGAGGGTGAGTCAGGGCCATCATGGCATGGGGTGTGGCAGCAGGCATGATGCCGGAGAATTAGCTGAGTGCTTACATCTGATCCAGAAGCAGGAGGAAGGAAAAAGGACACTGAGCCTGGCTTGGGCTTTTGAAATCCCAAAGCCCATCCCCAGTGATGCACCTTCTCCAACAGGCCACACCTAATCCTTTCTAAATTAGTTCCACCAACTAGGGACCAAGTATTCATATGTATGAACCTGTGAGGGCCCTTCTCACTCACCAACCACATCAGGTCTTCTGGAGAACAGCAAGCGGTCTTCCCTCTCCAGCTCCAGACGCTGAAATTCCTGAAGTGATGTTCTTACAGATAGGAAAAAGGGGGTGGGTGGGTGGGTGTAATTAGGTATAAGGATGGCAGATAGGATAACGGGGGGAGGGGTATAATTAGGTATAAGGGTGGATTCACCGAGGGTTGTATTAGAGCAACAGTTCTCAACCTGTGGGTTGTAACCCCTTTGGGGGTTCAAACGACCCTTTCATCGGGGTCACCTAAGACCGTCAGAAAACACAGATGTTTACATTGTTATCCACAGCAGTAGCAGAACTGCAGCATGAAGAACTGTATTAAAGGGCTGCAGCATCAGCAGGTTGAGAACCAGGGCCAACTCAATCTCTCACCGTCTTGTGACTGCACAGCAAGATGTTAATAGTTTGTACCTAGGATGGGCCCTCTTAGGAGCTGCACCCTAAGCTCGGGGTTCTTTCTTGAGGGCCACAAGAAACAAATTTCTATTGTTCATAAGCTACTTGATCTTTGGTAATTGACAACATTAGGCATAAATTATACAGTATTCCAGTGCACAGTTGAACGGTTTTTAGTATGGTTTGGTTTGGCAAGCATCTCTGTGACTCAAGTTTAAAGTGCCCCACCTTCCCAGGAAGACACCTCTCATCCATTTGTGGTTATTCTTCTCATCCTCCCTCGACCCCAGGTCATCAGATCACTGCCCACCCCCCTGGCTTCACCAAAACATTTCACAGAAGCAGAATCTTGCAACAGATGGCCTTTGGAAGTTGCCTTTTTTTCATTTAGCTTGGATTTATTTATTTGTGTATTTAATTTAGATGGGGTCTTAGCACGCAGCCCAGGCTGGCATTTAATTTAGGTCTTCCTATTCAGCAGCCTGCTGAGAGCTGGGGTTATAGGCATGAGATACTGTGCCCAGCTGATAGTCCAGCCCCTTAGCACCTTGGTCATGATGTCTCTTCATAGTAATAGAACAGTAACTAAGACAGAGGGAAAATGAAGAAAGAGGGAGGGAGAAGGGAGAGAGGGAGGACATTTCATACCATAATGAATTCTCTTAACTCTATGCTATGCAATCTTCACACAAAGCCGTCGATCCTGAGACTGAATAGAAAAGTGTTATCAAGAAGGGGAAAAAAGGAGCCATGTGACAGTGGTGCACATCTTTTTAAAAATTATTTATTGTTTTTATTGAGCTATACATTTTCCCACTCCCATTCCTTCCTCCTCTATCCCCTTCTACCCTCTCCCGTGACCCCCATACTCCCAATTTACTCAGGAGATTTGTCTTTTTCTCCTTCCTAGGTGGATCCATGTCTGTCTGTCCTAGGGTCCTCTGGGTTGTCTAGGTTCTCTGGGGTTGTGAACTGTAGGCTGGCTTATTTCACTTTATGTCTCAAAGCCACTTACAAGTGAGTACATATTATATTTGTCTTTCTGGGTCTGGGTTACCTCAGGATTTTTTTTTTCTAGTTCTGTCCATTTGCCTGCAAATTTCATGATGTCAATATTTTTTGACCACTGAGTAGTACTCCATTGTATAAATGTACCACATTTTCCTTATCCATTCTTCAGTTGAGGGGCATCTAGATTGTTTCTAGGTTCTGGTTATTATGAATAATGCTGCTATGAATATAGTTGAGCAAATGTCCTTTTGGTATGATTGAGCATCCTTTGGGTATATGTCCAAAAGAGATATTGCTGGATCCTGAAGTAGATTGATTTCTAATTTTCTGAGAAATCACCAAACTGATTTCCAAAGTGACCATACAAATATGCACTCCCACCAGCAATGGAGGAGTGTTCCCTTTACTCCACATCCTCTCTAGCATAAGCTGTCATCAGTGTTTTTGACCAAGTACTTTCTATAGGGCTGTTTTTTTGAATAGGTATTGATTAAATCTGGTTTTGTCATGGAATATCTTGTTTTCCTGTCTTTGTTGATTGAAAGATTGCTGGATATAGTAGTCTGGGCCAGCAACCATGGTCTCTTAGTGTTTGCATAATGCCTGACCAGGAACTTCTGACTTTTATTGTTTCCATTGAGAAGTCAGGTGTAATTCTGATAGGTCTGCTTTATATATTATTTGGCCTTTTTCCTTTGCAGCTCTTAATAGTCTTCCTTTATTTTGTATGTTTGGTGTTTTGATTATTTTGTTGTGAGGAGACTTTTTTTTTGGTCCAGTCTATTTGATGGTCTGTACACTTTTTGTGTTTTCCTAGGCATGTCCTTCTTTAGGTTGAGAAAGTTGTCTTCTATGATTCTGTGGAAAATACTTTCTGTGCCTTTGAGTTGGACTTCTCCTTCTTCAATTCCTATTTTTTTCAGGTTACGTCTTTTCACAGTGTCCCAGATTTCCTGGATATTTTGTGTTAAGAATTTGTTGGATTTAACATTTTCTTTGACCAATGAATCTATTTCCTCTATTGTATCTTCAATGCCTGAGAGTCTCTCTTCCATCTCTCTGCCATTTATGCTTGCATCTGTAGTTCCTGATCATCTACCCAGATTTTCCATTTCCAGATTTCCTTTGGTTTGTGTTTTTTTTTTCTTTAATTGCCTCCATTTCAGTCTTCAAGTCTTGAACTGCTTCTTTCACCTGTTTGATTGCTTTTTCTTGGGTTTCTTTAAGGGATTTGTTGATTTCTTCTAATTTTTTGGTTGTCTTTTCTTCCATTTCTTTAAGGAAAGTCTTCATTTCCTCTTAAAGGACCTCAATCACCTTCATAGAGTTAATTTTTAAGGTTATTTTCTTATGCTTAATCCGTGTTGGGATGTTCAGGTCTTGCTGTTGTAGAACCACTGGTTCCCGGTGATGCTGTGTTGCCCTTTATGTTGTCGAGTGTATCTTACCCTGTTGTCTACCCATCTCTTCCTCCAATTGGAACAGGTGAAGCTTGTGTTTCAGAAGGGTCCCTTTTCCTCCAATTGGTGGAGTTGGGGGCTGTGGCTCCGTTGAGGGCTCCTTCAGGAGTGGGCAGAGCAGACCTTTCGGTGATCCTTCCTCGAGCTGCCTCTGCCTCAGACCAAAATGGGCAAGATGTTGTCTCCACAATCCCAAACTGAAGCCTGGCGGTGGTGCACACCTCTGGTCCCAGAACTCGGGAGGTAAAGGCAGGAGGGTCTGAGGGTCTCTGAGTTTGAGGCCAGAGCAATATACAGAGTAAGTTCCAAATAGCTCTACACAGAGAAACCCTATCTTTTTTTTTTTTTTTTTTTTTTTTGGTTTTTCGAGACAGGGTTTCTCTGTGGCTTTGGAGCCTGTCCTGGAACTAGCTCTTGTAGACCAGGCTGGTCTCGAACTCACAGAGATCCGCCTGCCTCTGCCTCCCGAGTGCTGGGATTAAAGGCGTGTGCCACCGCCGCCCGGCTGAGAAACCCTATCTTAAAAAAAAAAAAAAATAGAGTCATGAATGGCATGAATGGGAGCCCCTGCCACTCACAAACAGACATCCATTCAGACCCACAAGCTGTTACTTCTGAGTCCAGAACCCATCGGGTGGCCTTTCCAGGCTTTGTGTCTGCAGAGGCCTTAAGTGCTTAGGGAACTCATTTACTCTTCATGCATTATTTCCATGCATTTGTTCTTGGGTGTTATGGGAAGCCTTGAGATGAGCATCACATGAGAAAAATGCATCTCCTGGTTTACCATGGCATTTCCCAACATGGCGTGTGTGTGTGTGTGTGTGTGTGTGTGTGTGTGTGTGTGTGTTTCTATGTGTCTGTGTGTTCAAGCAGGAGGCCAGAGATCACAGTCAGGTGTCATCTGTGGTCACTGTCCACCTCCCGGGTCCCTTCACTGAGCCTGGAGCTTACCAGTTTAGCTAGGCTGTCTAGACAGCACGCTCTGGGGCTTCTCCTGCCTCTGTCTCCCGAGTTCTGGGATTAAAGGATGACGAACATGCACTACCATGCCCAGCTTGTTATGTGGGGTCTGGGATTTGAACTTGGGTTCTCATGTTTGTACAACTTTACCAACTAAGTCTTCTCAGACCTCATCTGATGCTTGTGATCCCTTAGAACAGATGGAAGGCTCCCCAGCTGTTGGTCCTCAGCTGCTCAAATGGGCTTTTGTTTTCTGCCCTCAAAGACATTCTTCATGTTGGAAAGAGCTAAGGTCAAAGGAAAGCCCAAACTTTCCTGAAGTCAGGGCTGGAATTCCATCTCTGCCATCAAATTCCTACGAAAGCTGTCACCCATCTCTTCAGCACGAAACGGCGTTTGCAGACAGGATCTTTAGAGACGTTATCGAGGTGAAGAAAGACTGGTGTCCTTCTCTGATGGGGAACTTAGACATTGCAAAGAGAAGACCCAGTGTGAACCGTGAGGATGCCACCAGCAAGCAGCACCTTGGAAACGTACCTCCTGGTCTCCAGAAAAGCTCGCTGAGGAAGACCCACTCTGAATGTAGGTAACAGCACGGCCTGGAATCCCCACAGTACTAAAAGGAGACAGTGAGCTGAGCGCCAAATCATTGCTCTGTGTCCCAACTAAACACTCAATGTGCCCAGATGCCTCACACCCCTGCCGCCATGATAGATTACATAGCAGGAATCCGTGAGCTAAAGCAAACCTTTTTCCCCTGACGTTGCTTCTTGGCAAGTATTTGGTCACGGTAATAGGAAAAAATCACTACCGCAAGAACTCTACCCCAGCCAATGGCTGGAATGGGGGTAGGGCCGGCTATGTTTTCACAGTGTGATCTATTCAAGCAGAGCCAGCTTAGAGATGGCTGCCTTCCATCCTTGTGCGATACAGGAAGTGGCTGCTTTGGTCGGGAGAAAGACAGAGCTGCCTTCAAGGGTGGGCTGGCAGAGACACCGCCATCTGTGTGAAGGCCGTGGGTAGAGACAGCTGTGTTTACCGTACACCCTGCGCACTGCTCCAGCTCTTGCATTTTCTTCCGCAGAAGCTTGCTGACCTGGCGCCTTGGACTCTACAGCCTCCAACGAACAGAGGCTGGTGGCGGGGGGGGGGGGGGGGGGGGGTGATGGAGAGCGGGTGGGCAAGATACTCTCCTCATCCGCCTAGCCTGGGGCAAAAGATCCAGCTTCTCCTGTAGGTTTTGCTGAAAGAGGGCTCTGTGCATCTTCAGGCTGGTGGGGCTAAGGCTCTTTCGGAAGCCGGAAGGAGCTCTAGCTGATTGCTGTTGTCTTTGAGTGTGCTTGCTACAGGAAAACCTTTGATTTTTGAAACATTTGCACAGGTGTGGCCACCTGGGATGTAAAGTATTTTACTCTGTATAGCTCATAGTTTGGATTTATTTCTTTTTTTCCTTTTTCTTTCTTTTCCTATCACCTTCCTCCCTCCGTTCCCCTCCCTTCCATTTCTATCTGGGCAACTTTAACATTCCCATCCAGAAAACCAAGACACCACCCTGTCTTCCTGCTTTTTTTTTCTGCTGCCTTTTAAATCCCATCTGCCTAGAGGAGGGACCCCCTACAGCAGCTTGGACAAGGTGAAGAAGGACACCAGCTTGTTGCCTCTTGACTGACTTGACGTCTCAGAATATTGATACAGCCCCTGAGATACTAAGGGACCTGGAAGGGATGGCCACTAAGGGTCACTTGTCAAGTATTGCTTTCTGTGGTTTCTTCTCTTTCTTTGATAGGGGTCTTATGGAGCCCAGGCAGGCCTCAAACTCACTATGTAACCAAGAGTGATTTTGAGCCTCTGATTCTCCTGCCTCCACCTCCCAAGTACCGGGATTGCAGGCATGCGCCACCACACATGGTTTGTGCAGTGTTAAGGATGGGTCACAGAACTTACTGAATGCCAGGCACTTGATACAAAAACACAGTCCTCATTCCAAAGTGGATAGCAGAGAGTTTATTCTTGAACCAAACATGAGTGAGCATGGCCGGGAATACAGATTTAGGTTTCCCCAGAATTTCATGTTCCACTGTGAAAGGCATTACATAAGAATTTATTAGCTATTAAAACATAGAAAGTCATAAATAAAGTGTTTGCCAAATACATTGGTTGGTGCGGGGCACAGCTTTGTAGGGTACAGGGAAGTTTCTATGTGGTACTTTTGAAGGGATGCCCCTCGTATTTCAGGAATTGGTGATGCCCTTTGAGGAGGCTTAGGGGGTGTGACCTATCACAGGAAGTGCCGTACTGAAGGCAGGTTTGAGGCTCCAAACCCTCCCACGAGTTTCCACTCTTGGCTTCCTGCTTGTTGTTCAAGATGTAAGTCCTCAGTTCTCAGTGTCCAGCTTCAGTGGCCCTGCTGGCCTGCGCCTGTGCTTCCCTGCTGTGATGGCAATGGACTCCTGCCCCTCTGGAACCATACGATCCAAACAAACCCTTCCTTCTGTAAGCTGCCTCGGTCATGGTGATTTATCAGAGCGACAGAAAAGTAACTAAGACTCTCTTGTGGGTTTCAGGCGTGACGTGGTGACCTTCTTGCATCTGGATCCTTGGAGAACTGGAGGTCTACTGTGAAGACAACGGTCACAACAATATTAGCGTTGGGTCCCAAACTTGGGACAAATGGCTACACTGCCTAGCAAACATACCAAAGTGGACACTGGCCACCAGGTTCCCCCTGCAGCCCCCAGTCCAAACCTGCTACAGGATCCTCCTGACTGGCATGCCCCACCCCCTACCCTGAACTCTCCAGCCCAGGGAGCTCTTCCCTATATAATCAAGCCATTTTGGTTACCTGCCCTCTTTGTACCTTTGGGCCTCCTGGTTGCTGCCCGTGGTTCTCCTCTCTCCCGTCTCCCTTCCCCTCTCCCTCTCCCCACATGACCTAGCTCAGTCTGGTCACGTCCACTCTGGACTCTCCCACATGTCTGTAATAAAGTTCCCCCTCCACACACCTAGAGCAGTCATCTCCTTCCTTCCTTTTTATGATTCTTTTTTCATTCATCTGGTGCCAAAACCCAGGACCAGTCATGTTCCTTTTCCTTTTTATTTCTTTTTTTCATTCAACTAGGTCAGGCGTAGGGATGGGCAGTTGATGGCTTCCAAAGAAACTAAAAATAGCCCAAATCTTTGGCTCCAGTTAGAAACATTTAATCCCTGGAATCTCTAAATCCAGGCCTTGGGCCTTATAGAGTCTTTGACTTGAGTGCAGTTAGTTCTCCCTCCCTATCTCCCTCCCTTCCTCCCTATCTCCCTCCCTTCCTTCTTCTCCTGGGAGCTACAGTTCACACACTACCAAGCGAGCTCTATCCCTAACTCTCTTCTGATTCAGGATTTCTCTTTCTAAAAAGGTCCACTTTCAAGTATTTCCTGAACCACTCTCAGGGGCCTGGACAATCTCTCCCAGAAGCAGGCAAAGGGTCAGTTGTGGACAAAATGCTCCCAGGTCCACCACAAACTCTTGGAGGAATGGCTGTGCAGGATGAAACCTGCCCTAAGGGCAGGCCCCACAGGCCTCAGGGAGGAACCTAGGAGGGGAGGGACTGGGCCACTATTGTGCTGAGAACAAAGGCCACAGCTGGACCTGTTATCTGCTCTTCTGCAGAAGCCCAAACAGCTGGTCTTGGGAACTTCCTACTTCAATTAATGCTCCCTGGAAACACCTTCACAGCTAGACCCACAAAACAGCTCAGTTTCCTCTGCTGCAGGACATAAGGAAGCCTGCCTTTCCCTGAGGATTGCTCTGTGGGTAAAGGCACCTGCCACCCAGCAAGACTACTAAGTTCACTTTCTACCCTCCGCATGGTAGAATGAAAAGCCCTCCTCTGACATCATATGCTTGCAGTGGAAGGCATGATCTATTCCAAATGCATACATACATACATACATACATACATACATACCAACTTCTGTCTCTGCCTCCCAGCAGTGAGTGGCCATATAGAGTAGGAATAGGCCTGTGGGGAGTCCAGGGACCCTCAGCATCCTGAGTGGAAAGGAGCCTCAGTGTAGAAAAGACCGTGGACGGTGCAAACCTGCCCATACTGGTAGGGGAGAGGCTTGGGTATAAACACCCTCCTAAAGCAGCTGCGTACAGGCCAGGATGCAGGAGTGCAAGGCTCACTTTCTACCCTGTCCTTCTTCCCTCTAGGCTTTGAAAGTCACACTTGTGACTGTGATTGATGTCCGGGCATGCTGATGGACATGCTTAGTCCCAGGTGGTCCTGGGAGATGGGTGCTGCAGAGGAGAGGCAGCTGCAAACCCCCACACATCTAGGAACAGAGGAGGCAAGGTCTGCCAGTCAGTGCACATTCTGGGCAACTGTCCTTGTCAAGTTCCAAGTCACCGTCACAGATGACCAGTGTGGAACCCTGGCTGGCAGTCAGAGGAAGGAAGTCCTTGCTTTTCCTTCTGCAGGTTGGGTGGGGTCAGTGAGGTTGACTTGCAGCCTAGAGAGCTCAAGCAAGTGCTCGTGGGCGCCCCCTGCTGGGGTCCCCGAAGGACGCTGTGCTCACAGCACAGATTCTTGGCCTGAGAGGCTGCTCCATCAAGACCTTTCCCCTTGGAATTGTAAGAGAGAAACTGAGATGTCTGTGTCTCCCCAGGCTATTTGGGATGGCAAAAGGCAGCCAGGTGGTGCTTACCTCTAATCCCAGCACTTGGGAGGCTGAGGCAGACGAACCTCCGAGAGTTCGAGGCCAGCCTGGTCTACAGAAGAGTTCCAGGATGACCAGGGCTACACTGAGAAACCCTGTCTAGAAAAAAAGGGGGGAAGGGTTGTTTACACTAGAACGGCAAAAGTAAGTTCAAGTGTGTGCAGGAATGGATGAAATCAGACCTGGCTGATGTAGGAGGGGCAGCAGGCAGGCAGGGGGTGGAGGGCAGGCCAGAAAAGCCAGGTAAATCCTGACTTCTCTGTAGCTCTGTGAACCCATGGGTTATTTCACTATTGCTTGGCTTTCATTATTATTCCCTGTTTCCCCCATGTATGTGAAACAGTCCCAGGTATGCTTAATTTATAGTTCTGGACCTTGTCACCTGTAACAGCTGTCCCCACTGATCCCCTGGAACTGAAGTTACAGATTTTTGTGAGCCACCTAACATGGGTGCTGGGGACCAAACTCAGGTCCTCTACAAGAGCAGCAAGCACTCAGCCGCGGGGTCATCTCTCCAGACCCAAAAGGGAATTCTTTTTTTCTTTTAATACGATGCCTTCTTTCTTTCCTTCCTTCCTTTCTTTCTTTCTTTCTTCCTTCCTTCCTTCCTTCCTTCCTTCCTTCCTTCCTTCCTTCCTTTCTTTCTTGACAGTTTCTCTGTGAAATAGTCCTGACTGTCCTGGAACTCACTCTGTAGAGCAGGCTGGTCTCAAACTCACAAACTCACAGTCCATGTGGTTCTTAAGGGATTTGGTAGTAGAGAACTTGCTTAGTGTGCAGAAAATCCTGGGTTCCCTGGTGGGGGGAGGGCAATTTAAGTCACATTGTGCAGATCAACAGGTGGGTGTTTCCAAAAAGCTGGAACAGAGTGCCTAGGTATCTGGTGGCCTCCCAGACAGAGGTCCTTAAGTGAGCCCTCTTATAGAACAACTCTGGACAGTGTCCTTGTGATGGTTTGAATGAGAGTAGCCCCCCTAAGTTCTTGTGTTTAAGTACTTGGATGAGAATAGCTCCCATAGGTTCATGTGTTTAAACACTTGGTTCCTAGTTAGGAGAACCATTTGGGAAGGGGTAAGAGGTGTAACCTTGTGAATGATGGGTGTCACTGGGGTGAGTTGAAGGAAGGGTGTCAGTGGGGTGAATTAAGGATGTATGTCAGTCACTGGGGTGAGCTTTGAGGTTTCAAAAGTCCGCACCATTCCTAACTAGCTCTTCCTCCACCTCTTGCTTGTGAATCACGTATGAACTCCCAGTGACCGCTTCTGTGCCATGTTTGCCTGCCTGCTGTCATGCTTCCTGCCATGGTGGTAAAGAACACACAGCCTCTGCCTCCCGAGTGCTGGGATTAAAGGCATTTTAAGAGACTTTGAGACAGTAATCCCGATTAAACACTTGCTTCTCTAAATCACCTTGGTCATGGTTGTCTCTTCATGGCAATAGAAAAGTAACCAAGACAGTACATTTTTAATGTGTTCTCATTAGTGTATTTTATTTATTTTGTGTGTGCATGCATGTGTATGTGTGGTGTGCATGTGCACGCATGTGGAAGCCAGAGATCACACTCAGATGTCACCTCTCATAAACTGTCCACAGGGTCTTTCGCTAGGACTTGGGACTTGCCAATTCCATTAGGCTGGTGGCCAGTGAGTCCCAGGGATCCTCCTGTTTGCCTCCCCAGTGCTGGGGTTACGAGTGCGCACTGTCATGCTCAGCTTTTTTACATCAGCTTGAGTTCAGGTGCTTATGCCTTCACAGAGAGCACTTTAGCAGCTGAGCCACCTCCCAGCCCCACCTGTTTATTTTGTGTGGTTCTGGAGACCAAAACCGAGGTCCCAAACATATAGAGAAGCATTTGTCCACTGAGCCACACCCTCAGCCCCAGCACTTTCTGAGGACACTTCTTCGCTGTATCTAAGCAAGGGGCCTGTCCCTCATCGGACCTCCCCCTCATCCTGGGAGGGAACTGTTGCATAAATAGTTGCTAAAAGCATCACATGATTTCCTTTATTTCTGTCCCCTTGACACCTCCTAAGTGGGTCATTGACTTTCCCATTTCTGGGGGAAATGGCAGGACGGTAACACTGATGGGCATTTTATACTGGAGAGCCATCTTCCTTCATGGAAGACACAGTAATAAAAGAAGGAGAAGCCGGGCGGTGGTGGCGCACGCCTTTAATCCCAGCACTCGGGAGGCAGAGACAGGCGGATCTCTGAGTTCGAGGCCAGCCTGGTCTACAAGAGCTAGTTCCAGGACAGGCTCTAGAAACTACAGGGAAACCCTGTCTTGAAAAAACAAAAACAAAAAAAAAACAAAAAAAAAAAAAGGAGAAAATCTCCTCACCACCCACCAGATCCTGTGGCCTGCTCATGGGTACTCTTCCAGGACAGGTTCACCCAATTCCTGCTGACTGCTCTTTAGGTGTCACCGCTGACCCTTTTGCAGCCTGATCCCTGAGGTCCTGTTGTGACAGAAATTCCCACAAGATGCTGGACGGTGAGGACAGGACCCGGCTGATGGTCGCTGTGCTGGGCTGAAGCTGGTTAGCCTTCTGCAGCATGTTGATGGATGTCCAGATGTGCTGGGGGAAGGGGCTGCTTGTTTGTCCCGGCCACCTGGCTAGCTCAGCCCCAAAATAATCACACAGAAACTGTATTAATTAAAACACTGCTTGGCCAATTAGCTCTATCTTTTTATTGACTAACTCTTACATATAAATTTAACCCATTTCTATTAATCTGTATATCACCAGGAGGTCGTGGCCTACCAGCAAAGTTTCAGCACGTCTATCTCCAGTGGCAGTGGCTCCATGGTGACTCCTGACTCCACCCTTTTTTCTTCCAGCATTCAGTCCAGTCCTCTCCACCCACCTAAGTTCTGCCCTATCAACAAGCCAAGGCAGTTTCTTTATTCACTAATGGCAATCACAGCACACAGAGGGGACTCCCACATCACAGACGGGAAAGGACATTTAAAAACCCAGATTTCTGGGGCTGGAGAGATGGCTCAGCGGTTAAGAGCACTGCCTGCTCTTCCAAAGGTCCTTAGTTCAATTCCCAGCAACCACATGGTGGCTCACAACCATCTGTAATGAGGTCTGGTGCCCTCTTCTGACCTGCAGGCATACATGCAGAGAGAATATTGTATACATAATAAATAAGTAAATATTTCAAAACAAAACAAAAAAAAACAGATTTCTTTGAAAAGGAAGCAGAGACAATCTGGTGTGTGTGTGCTGCTCAGTGTGCTGGACTGTGTGTGTGCACCTGTGTGAATGTACATGAATAAAGATGAGTGTGTGTATGTGAACGTATGTGAAGGTGTATGTGCTAGTATGTATGTAGGAGCATGTGCACATGTGTGTGCACATGTGTTTGTGCAAGTGCCCTGTGTAGGGACAGGTGTGTTCTTATGTGCACATATATTCTTGCAAGAGAGCTTGTGCTTGTACATGTGTGAGCATACATGTGTGTGTGTGTTTGTGTGCTATGTGGATGTGTGAGTGTGTACATTGGTGTACATGTATGCCTATGTGCATGTATGTGTATGACTGTGTGCTCTTGTGTGTGCACAGCTATGTAAGTGTGTATGTACCGTGTTGCACACGCTGGTGCTGAGGTGAGAGGAAGACTTAGAGGAGTCGGTTCTCTCCTTCAGCCTTGTTGGTCCTGCCAAAGTTTCATGCAATTGCAGGTTGAACCATCTCCCAGGCCCAGACTTCCTCCTTCCTTCCTTCCTCCCTCCCTTCCTTCCTCCCTCCCTCCCCCTCCCTCCCCTCTCCTCCCCTCCCCTACCTTCCTTCCTTCCTTTCTTCCTTTTCTTCACTTTTGTTTTTTCAAGACAGGGTTTCTCTGTGTAACAGCCATAGTTGGAATCCAATTTGTAGCCCAGACTGGCCTCAAACTCACAGAGATCCACCTGTCACTGCCTCCTGAGTGCTGGGATTAAAGGCGTGCGCCACCACACCCGGCCGAGTCTTTTCTTTTGACCTTTGCAAGTGGCTCTTCCAAGTTTCTCTCTTCCTGTGGATATGGTTTAGAATGGATTCAGTGAAGGTGTGAGGTCACTGAAAGTAAGCCCCAAATGACACAGGACACCAAGGCTGGGGTGCACCCCGGTGCTCACGTGTGTTCTTTTTAGCTAAAATGAAACGCAGAAGGTCCTTGTTTCTCATCTCTGCGTAAGGACTACATCCCCTGGGTATCATCTCAAGCAGACAAAGGGAGTGGCCTGTCAATCAAAGAGAGCTTGGCTGCACATTCAGCCCCTGACTTGGGAAGCACTCTTGGCCTCCCTGGTGACACAGAGGCTGCAATTTGTCTCCCTGTCAGGAAGGTTCAGGCTCAGCTATAAATAGAAGCCAGCTCAGACAGCAGCTTCTTAATGAGGTCATTCCCCAGTCAGCAGCCTTTCTGCTATTGCAGGCTCTGCCGTCCTCAATCCAGACTTGGTCCTTTTGTGATAAAGGGGTGTAGAACAGAGTCACACCAGACTTCTCGGAAGTGCCCACCTCACCCTCCCTGGCTGGGGCTGCTGTCTCTGTGCATCTCCACCTGTCTGTGTGCTCACCTCTTTGTCTCTTTATCTCTGTCTTTATCTCTGTCTCTGTCTCCTCTATCTTTGCCTTTCTCTGTCTATTTCTTTTTGTTTTTTTTTTTTTTTATGGCATTGGGAATGGAGCCCAGGACCTTGTGCAAGCCAGACAAACACTGTAATGCTGACTTATGCCCCATCCCTTTTTTTCTCTCTCTGTGTGTCTCTTGGTCTCTATTTCTATCTCTTTGCCTCTCTCTCTCTCTCTCTCTCTCTCTCTCTCTCTCTCTCTCTCATTGTTGCTATTTCTCTTCGTCTCTGTCTATTTCTTCACTCTCCCCCTCTTTTTGTGTCTCTGTCCCCCTCTTCTCTCCCTGTCTGCCTCCTCTCTCCCTCATCATTTGTGTATTTGCTCTCCAACTTCTGGTGATGCAGCCTTGACGGCGTCCATCACATGTTAGAGCACAGATGGAGGCCGTGCCTCAGGTCACTGGACTCCTCATCTGGAGCCTGGATCACAGCTGGCTCAGAGCTGGCTGGCTCTTACATTCTCCCCTTCACCCCCCCCCCGCCCCGCCGCCATGGGGCAGGAAGAAGGATGTGACAATAGCAGGGAGCAGCATAGGAGCAGCAGCTGAGCAGAAAGAGCCTCCCCAAACCTTACACACACACACACACACACACACACCTTACACATACACACTGCTCCAGCTCTGTGCTGGGGTTCCAGCCCCCCACACCCACCTTACACACACACACACACACACACACACACACACACACACACACACACTGCTCCAGCTCTGTACTGGGGTTCCAGCCTTCACACACACACACCTTACACACATACCCACCTTACACACACACATTGCTCCAGCTCTGTGCTGGGGTTCCAGTCTCCCCACACCCGCCTTACATACACACACCTTACACACACACACCTTACACACACACACACTGCTCCAGCTCTATGCTGGGGCTCCAGCCTCCCCACACCCGCCTTACACACACACACACCTTACACACACACACACCTTACACACACACACACCTTACACACACACACACACACACACTGCTCCAGCTCTGTACTGGGGTTCCAGCCTTCACACACACACCTTACACACATACCCACCTTACACACACACATTGCTCCAGCTCTGTGTTGGGGTTCCAGTCTCCCCATACCCGCCTTACACACACACACACACACACACACACTGCTCCAGCTCTATGCTGGGGTTCCAGCCTCCCCACACCTGCCTTACACACACACACACCTTACACACACACACACACACACACACTGCTCCAGCTCTATGCTGGGGCTCCAGCCTCCCCACACCCGCCTTACACACACACACACACCTTACACACACACACCTTACACACACACACACACACACACACACACACACTGCTCCAGCTCTGCGCTGGGGTTCCAAGGCTCGTGGGAACAGACCAGATCCTGGCGGCCTCTCAGTCTGCGTGACCCTTGTGGTGCTGAGCAGGCTCCTCCGTCCAGTTCCTCACACCTGTCTCTTTGGTCTATCTTTTTGCCAGCACTACATTGTTTTGACTCCTGCAGCTACGGAGTAGCTTTTGAAATGAGAAAATGTGAGACCTCAAGCTGTTCTTTTTCAAGGTTGTTTTGACTGTTCAGAATTTCTTGAGATTTCATATGAATTTTAGATTATTTCTATTTATGTAAAAAATACTATTGGGTAGAGGGATCCTGGAGAGATAACTCAGTGATGGAGAGTACTTACTGCTGCCTGTAATCCCAGCACTTGGGAGGCAGAGGCAGGCGGATCTCTGTGAGTTCAAGGCCAGCCTGGTCTACAAGAGCTAGTTCCGGGACAGGCTCCAAAGCCACAGAGAAACCCTGTCTCGAAAAACCAAAACAAAACAACAACAACAAAAAGACTACTGGAGTTTTGTTCCCAGCACCAATACTGGGCAGCTTAGAACCGTCTGTAAGTCCAGTTCCAGGAGATCCAGCACCCTCTTTTAGGCTCCAAGGGCACCACACTCTCTAACTTTCTCTCTCTCTCTCTCTCTCTCTCTCTCTCTCTCTCTCTCTCTCTCTCTCTCTCTCTCTCTCTTCCCCCCTCAATAACTAAATAAACAGACAAACAAAAAACAAATAAATGTAAAAGCAGGTTTTTAAAAAAAGAAATATAATTGGCTGTCGTGAGTTAGTTTTGAAATCTTGCAATTTTGCTTAACCGAGATGATTTTAGTGGAATCTTTGGGTTTTTGTTTTGTTTTTGTTTTCATAAAATGCACATTTTCTTTGAGCAAAGAGCATCTTACCTTAGTCCTTTGCTAAGACACAGAGGGAAGAGCAGGCCTATCCAGAGAGCTGCGGTCAACAGCACTGCAAACCACACTTCCTATGCAGCATCACCCAGAGCTCCAGGGGCTAAGGTCTGGTCAGTGTCCTCCCAAGGCTGAGGCTGGAAGCGCTCCCTCAGACTGGAGACGTAGCTTCATGTCGGTGCTGCAGCGCGGCTGGTTCTGACTCTGCTTAAACAACCTTGAGCGGGGACACACTATGCAGGCCTGTGGTGAAACAGACCCTTAGAGCTCCGTCACTACTGAAGACCAAAGGAAAGGGTGAGTGGAATGTTCTGGCACTGAGATTCAGGCAGATTCAGAGGCAATCTGAGTGGTGGTCTCCACTCTCATCTCTGACCGGGTGTTGACTTGAATCTCCCTTTGCCTGACTCCTGACCCAGGAATATGCTCTGCATTCCTGAAAGGCATTGAGAGCCTTGGTATTTTCCCAGGCTCACCCTAACCTGTCCCTTGTGTCGAACAACTGCAGGGGCCAGTGTGCCGGTCCCAAGCAAAGCCCCAGGGCGGTACCTTCCTCCCGACTTATCCACAGGAATCCCCATGTTTACTTAGTCTCAGTGCCAAGGACCTGCTCCTGTCCACATACTGCCTGAACCATGACCCAACATGCAACACGGTCCCTGCTCTCCAAAAGGCACTTTCTTGTCAGGAAACCAACCACAGACAAGTAAATATGAGAAAGCCTGACCAGGGGACCGCGGAAAGACCCCCAAGGAAAAATATGTGCGTTTGCTGCTTTCCTAGTGACCGTGCCAAAATACCCGATAAGAGCAACTGGAGGAAGGGACTGGTGCCAGCCTGAGGTCCTCACGGTGCCGAAGGCTTGGCAGCCGGAGCGGGAGGCCGCTGGTCACGTGGCATCCGCAGTCAGGCAGCAGAGATCAATGGATGCTGGCGATCAGCTTGTTTTCTCCTTTTCTCCTTTTTATTTAGTCTGAAACTGAAGCCTATGGGTCCGCGCTCCTACCTTATTGGTGGTCCCCCCTCCTCAGTGAACCCTCTCTGGACGCTCTGTCTTAGATGTGCTCAGGTGTGTGGCTTCTCAAAGCCAGTCAAGATGACGGAGCAGAGTAACCATCACAGTATAAAACAGGGGAGCAGAGGTGATGCCTCTGCCCAGGGCAGGCTGCTGCCCACCAGATGACCTGTGTGCAGTGTGATGGTAGAGGCTGCATGGACACAGGATAGTTGAACAGAGGAACCTCAAGTGTCAGAGCAGGAATTCAGAACGTGCTTGGAGTATCCCTGGAGGGGCAAAATGGCCAGCGATGCTGGAGGTGATGCGGAAGGGGAGGGCGAGATGAGGTGGGATCAGCAAGGACTAAAGGACCCATGGCTCCTAGCAGTGATAACAAGAAAAGAATCCGTGTTCAGTGTAGTCCCAACTCCAGGGCCATGCTGCCGTGTCTAGGAAAACCTATTGTTTACAGGGCTCACCACTGTGCCGTTTCAGGGACCCACTGGGGGTCTGGATATACCCCCTCGAATGAGGGATAATTTATACCAGGATATTGTGTTGCATGTCATAAATACATGCTACTTGTCAGTTTATGAAAAAAGGTTTAAATTCTTTAGGGCTGGTGGGATGGCTCAGTATGTAAAGGTGCTAGCCACCAAACCCGAACCCAGACTGTGGATGCCTAGGAACCAGAGTAGACAGAGCCAAAACCCTCAAACTGTCTTCTGACTTCCACACATGTTCTGTAGCACACAGACACAACACACACACTACATGTGCTGTAGTACACACAAACACACTCTACATAAATGTAATAAATGAAACAAAGGTATGCTGATCACCCCTGGGGACTGAGGACAGATAATCCTGACCCCAGAGACCTCTCTAGGTGGGCATAGCTCTGCCAGGAAGGGGGTCCTTGGTGGATACAGTGCCCCTTTTCATATCCACAAAAGACTCTCTGGTACCTTGCACGGGAACTGGGGGTGACTGATGACACAGGAAGGCAGAGGAGACTGGAAATTTCCCTTTAATAGGGGCCACTCTTGGCCTCCCCACTGTCAGCCCTTTTCTCGTTCTCACGCCCTTTGTTGTGTTGGGGGCAGAAAGGCGGAGGTACCTGGATTATTCTCTCTCTCTCTCTCTCTCTCTCTCTCTCTCTCTCTCTCTCTCTCCCTCCCCCTTCTCTCTCTTTCTCTCTCTCCCCCCTCCATCCCTCCCTCTCTCTCTCTCTCTTGCTCTCTCTCCCCCTCCCTCCCTCTCTCTCTCTTTCCCTCTCTCTTTCTCTCTTACACACATATGCACACATGTACACACACGCACACACGCACGCACACACACACACACACACACACACAGTCACCAGTCCTATGCATTAGGAACTCTCCCTGTCTCCCTGCCCTGCTGGCTCTGCTCCTCCCACGTCCTGTGGATGGATCGGCTGCCTCCAGTACTCAGTATGCCTGAGATGTCTAGCATGTGTCTGGCACAAGGTAGCCTTTCAAACTGCATTGGCCTGGTGCCTCCTCCTCCTGTGCCAACACAGCACAAAGCCACTAGATCCTATGGCAACAGGGGACTCAGGTTCTCTAAGATGGTCCCAGATTTAAATAATTTAATCCTTTTCAAAAAAGCAACAATTTAAATGTGATACTATGACCTTTAATGTTAAGAGTCACAAGACTAGATATACTATAGTTTTTCTGTTTCATATTTTTATTCCTTTTTGTTTTTGTGGTACTAGAGGGTGGAGCCCCATGCTAGGCAAGTATTCTATTGCTGAGTTACATCCCTAGGCTTTTGAATTTTGCAGACCAGATCTTGCTGTGTAGCCCAGGGTAGTCTTGAACGCCTCATCCTCCTGCCTCTGCCTCCTAAGTGCTGGATTATAAGTGCACACTGCTATGCCCAGTGTTTCTTCATTAAACAAACAAACAAAAACAGTGCCTTTTGAAAAACAGAAAATGTTAAATTTTGACGAAGGTCAGTCTCCTGCATTTTGATGAACATTAGGTGTTGTTTCTTCTATACCCACACAATCTTTGCCTCTTCTGTGAAAAATTACAAAACTTGTTTTCTAATAGTTCTAGCAAAATAACTTATATTAGACTGAAGAGCAATGTAAAATCAATTCAATTATACATTATAAGGTCATAGTAAAGGCCTGGCCTATACACATGAATATCCATTGTTCTAAACGGATCAAAATTATCATTTTTGCATTGAATTGCCTTTGTCCCTTATTTTAAAAAATCTACTGGGTCCAGAAACATGGTTCCTCATATAAGGGCACTTGTGCCAGGCAGTGGCTGCGCACACCTTTGATTCCAGCAGTCAGGAGGCAGAGGCAGGAGGATCTCTGTGAGTTTGAGGCCAGCCTGGTCTACAGAGTGAGTTCTAGGACATCCAGAGCTACACAGAAGCTCTGTCTCAAAAAAAAAAAAAAAAAAAAGATTACTTGCTTTGAAAGCTGTCCCTCCTCCTCCCGCCCCACCCCACCTCTGCCCGAAACACACCCTGTGGTGAGCGCTCAGTTTTCCACAGTAAGTGTATCATTTGCTTTAGGGGTTCCACAAAATGCCTCGTATTAGACTGAAGACACTCCTGCTCTTGCTTGGCCGAGAGATTTTAATCTCCTGTGGCTTTTCGGTTTTGCCAAATGCTAATTCTTCTTTTTACTTATTTTTGTAGAGCAGACATACATTGTATTGATCATGACAAGAACTGAATTGATCAATTTCCTGACACTGAAACAGAATCACGTTTTTGTAAAACCCCGCCTGATTATGCAGTGTTATACTTTCCGTGTGTGATGACCTGAGCTTCTAGAACTCTGCTCTGCTCAGGAGAAACACTGGTTGCACTTTTCTTCTATTTTAAGATCTTTCACCTTGCTTGGGCATAGGGGTGAAGCTGGCTGTGCTGGGTAGTTTTATGTCAGCTTGATACAAGCTGGAGTCATCAGAGAGGAAGGAACCTCAATTGAGAAAATGCCTCCATGAGATCCAGCTGTAGGCAAGCCTATAGGGTGTTTTCTTAATTAGTGATTGATAAGGAGGGACGTCCATTGTGGTTCTAACATAGATCCATCCCTGGGCTGGAGGTCCTGGGTTCTATAAGAAAGCAAGTTGAACAAGATTTGGGAAGCAAGCCAGTAAACTGCCCCCCTCCACAACCTCTGCATCCTGCCTTAGCTCCTTAGTTCCTGCCTCCAGCTTCCGGCCCTGCCTCTGTTCCTGCCCTAACTTCTTTTGATGATGAACAGCTCTGTGGAAGCACAAGCCAGGTAAGCCCTCTCCTCCTCAGGTTGCTTTGGCGGTGGTGTCTCATGGCAGCAACAGCTGCCCTAATTAAGATTGGACCAGGTATGGCGGCTCATGCTTTTAGTCTCAGCTCCCAAGGCGAGACAAGTAGACCTCTGTGAGTTAGAGGCCAGTCTGATCTGCATATTAAGTTTTAGGCCAGCCAGAGCTACATAGAGAAACACTGCCCCAACAAAACAAAAATTGAGTTGTGTAACACCCGATTCTGTGTTACCCCCTCGGTACAGTTCGCGCGCCACTGTACCTTACGCGAGTCGAGCAAGGGCCTGGAGATTGAAAGAACACACAAAGAGACCTGGGTCATTCGAAAGGAGATCAGCCGAATGCCGTTTATTTAGCCTTGGGGAAAATCTTATATACCCCACTCCTGCCCAAGGAATTCCACCCAGGCAGGTGGGAAATTACCATATCTAACTGCTGCACAAGGACTCCCACCTAGGCAGGTGGGAAATTACCATACCAACAATAGAGTCAACAATGCCCTACAACAAATCACCAGGCGGGGCAGAGGGAGCACAGGAACAAACAGGATGCTTAGTCATCTGACCAGAAACTGTCCTCAAGGTGAGCCCCAGGAACAAGGGCAGACCCGGGCCCTACAGGTCCCCCTTTTATATAAATTATGACTAGGCCTGTCTTGGGTGGCATTGGACGTCAGGCAATACCCCTTACCCGTCATGGGAAAGCATTCAGGTCAAAACACATTTCCTGTCTTAGGTTGGGGTAGCCCCCCAAAAACCTTTCCCGTCATTGGCTCACTAGTCACCCATCACCGAGTTCAGCCAGATTTGTGCTGAAAGATTCTCTGGGGCAATTGCTAAGAGGACTTGCCACGTGGCAACATTGACCTGAGTTTGCCTTTGGCTCTGGCACCATGAAACCATGAAGATGATGCTCCAGTGCATATAAGCATTCCTTAGGAGACTGTGCCTGCTTAATAAGTCTGCCCAAAATGGAGTCCTTTAAGTAAGGTCTCAGCACTGGTGAAAGGAACCCTGGTATAGTAAACTAAAATAATCTCAAGAGCCAATTAGTAAATTGTATACTCCAGGGTCCATGAAAAACAGCAATAAGCCTTTAACCTAGCAGTGGACTTTAACCACAACCAATAGCAAAATTAATTGCAATATTCATTTGTAAATTTAGCTCAATTTGAATGGCCAAGGCATTTGCCACCTGCCCTGAGAGGGTATCCATTGTGCAAGCAGAAGCAACTGACTGACTAATGGAAAATCCAGCAGCTCTAGCTGCTCTGGCAGCCGCAGCAATGGCTGCATTATCATGGGATGGGTAGATAGGTCCTTAGCACTCGGACCACCACAGCCAGCTCCTCAGGATCCCAGCAACTCTTCAGTTGACAAGCCAGTATCTACTTGATCTCTTGGCTCTGTCCTGTCTTCAGGCTTCTGGACGGGAAAATCCACAGCACGCACCAGATGCTCAGGTACCCATATTGGATTGTCAGCATCCTGTGGGAAAACACAAACAGCCCCTCTTCCCCACACCAGTACAGGATCTGGACCATACCAGGTGCCATCTGCTAGATTCTTCCATTTAACATGAGGCATCCCGGAAGAATCTGGCCGCCAGTGCCGGTCAGCAGCGGTATGAGATTGAGCATCAACAGTCAAAAAATTTAAAATGTATAAAATAAAAGACAAATGGTCTCTGGGGGTGGAACCATATTCCCCCTTTCTTGTTTTATGCAGATAGGCTTTGAGCGTACGATGCGCTCGTTCCACTATAGCTTGTCCTTGAGGATTATAAGGTATTCCCGTTTTATGGGAAATGAAAAAGTCAGAACAAAATTTAGTAAAGCCAGAGCTGGTGTAGGCTGGCCCATTATCAGTTTTTACAGTTTTTGGAACTCCCATGTAGGCAAAGGCCTGGAGACAGTGACTTTTAACATCACGTAATTTTTCTCCTGTATGAGCTGAGGCAAAAATAAGATGAGAATATGTATCCACAGTTACGTGAACATATTGCAAACGCCCAAAAGAAGGAACATGGGTAACATCCATTTGCCATAAATGATTAGGAGCAAGCCCACGAGGATTAACTCCCAAATGGGGAACAGTTAAAAGTTCTGTACACAGAGAACATTTTTTAACAATATCAGTGGCTTGCTCTCTAGATATCTTAAAATGAAATCTTAACGACCCAGCATTGAGATGAAAACGATTATGAGCTTTTTCCGCGGCTTCATAAGATTCTAGACTAATCGCACAAATTTGGCGGGTAAGCTGATCAGCCAATGCATTCCCCTCGCTCAAGGGACCAGGGAGGTCAGTATGAGCCCGTAAATGCCCTACGTAAATGGGAACAGACCGGGCCCAAAGCAAAGTTTGAATAGCCAATAACTGCGTCTGGACTCGAGATACAGAGGCAATATAAGCTGCAGTTTCCAAAGGTGCAAGAATTTTGCTTATATACTGACTATCAGTAAAAAGGTTAAATGGAATATCAGCATATTTCTCTAATGCCATTTGAACAGCGATCAATTCAGCCACCTGAGCAGATTTAGTATCAACAGGCTGAATATCAAAATCAGGAGGGGAGGCTACCACAGCTCTCCCTGTGGAAGATCCATCAGTAAACACATTCCGAGCCCCTGCCAGAGGCTGCAAAGAAATAACTTTAGGGAAACATACCGGATGATTTTTGAAAAAGGTGACCAACTTATCAGAAGGATAATGATTATCAAACTTGCAGGGATTAGTGCATAAAAACAAGGTCCAATCTTCAGCAAAATTTTGTAACCAAGTCATTTCTGCCTGGGTATAAGGCGTAATAACCTTATCAGGCAACATTCCAAAGGTTTGCAAACTAAGTTTATACCCTTTCTAAATAACACGTAGCACAGCTGATGGGTACGAGACAACAATTTTTACAGGTGATACGCGTTCATGTACCCATAGGATGGGTCCTCGCTGCCAAAAAACTCCAGTAGGACTATGCTGAGAGGGAAAAATTATCAATAGCAACGGCTGACTATAGTCAATATAATGAGTATGAGCAGAGGCAAGCTTTTTCTCAATTAAAGTAATACATTTCCTTGCCTGAGGTGTCAATTCACGAAAGGAGGTTGGGTCTGGATTTCCATGTAGAATGTCCATAATTATTTACTGCTCTAAGATCTTACAACAACCTCCATTTACTAGACTTTTTCTTAATAACAAAGATAAGAGTATTCCAAGGAGAAGTGGATGTCACTATGCATCCTGCCTCTAGCTGTTCTAGGAACTCACTCTAGGACAGGCTGGTCTTAAACTCATAGAGTTCCACCAGTCTCTGTCTCTAGTAGCTGGGTCTAGTTGCTGGGATTAAAGGCACGTGCCACTACACCTGGCTTTTTTCCTGGGCTGATTAACCATCCCTTTACCTGCAGGGCAGTTCCTTTTGTTGTGTCCTGACCTTCCATATTGAAAACAATTCCTTAACCTGGCTTCACTTTGACCTTCCTTAAGGGCAGAAACAATTACCCTACCCATCACGTGAGTGCCATCAACGTCCCTGCCTAACCGGATAAAGTCATTTAAATCTCCATCTCTATGGGGGCGTAAAACCTCTTGACAAAAATCATAAGACAAGGATCATATGCAATCTGTGCTGCTAAACCATCATACTGTCCTTCACCAGTTAACTTGTCAAGGTTATGCTGGGGGAAACCCGCCTCGGCATTTTCCGTGCTGTCTTTTTGCAATTTTCCTGCATTTCACCTCTCCATAACAAATAATCTCCCCCTGAAAGACAAGCCCTGCAAAGCTGCATCCAGTCATTGGGTATAAGGTTGAGTTCTGCAAAGGATTCCAAAAAGGCTATAGTGAAAGGAGCATGAGCTCCATAATCCATAACTGCTTCTTTTAACTGCTTAATATCCTTAAAGGCCAGGGGGTATGCTGCCTGACCCTCTGTTCTTGCGGATCAATAATTTCCACAACAGGATAAATCTGCCTCTCTCTACTTAGATTATTTAATCTGTTTTGGATCTCTCGAATTTCTGCCTCTAAGTCTATAGGGGCGGAAGCATTGGTATGAGGATTTGAAGTGTCAAGAAATGTATTTTGCGGCGGAGGTCTCATGGAGACATCTCTGTTTGCTTCCTTCCTTTCCTCTTTTTCTAACTTCCTTTTTATCAGTGCGATCTCCTTTTCTAAAATTTCTTCTTCCTGTTTTATTTAGCCTTCTAATACTCTTAAACTTCCTGTTCCTCAAAACTCTTAATAGAACTCACAGATTCTACCTCCTGAATCTCCTCAAGGGTTTTGTTCAAATTCTCTAATTGCTCTTTTACTTTAACATCATCACTGAGAAGAGCATCTCTGACTAAGCGCCATAGCGAAAATATTGCTATGGGGAATTCTTCTGGCCCTCGATCTTTTAGAGCATTTTGAAGGTCAGCCTTTACCTGCTCCCAATCAGTAATATTAAAACCCCCTGCATGTAGAAACCAGGGACTAAACTCTAAAACTGTCTTAACGATCTCTTGTGCTGTCTCAACTTTAATACCGGTGCCTTGTTTCTCCAAAAGACTTAACAACTGGCCTGTTAACCGGCCCCTTAACACTGGAACAGAATTACTTGCACCCATAACCAATACACCCTCACCACTCAATTTCTTACCTGCTGGCCAGACTTCCGAGGGCGACCTCTCAGGAATCCCTACTTCCCGATCTCGCAGATGGGTCTCCGACTGCAGTTGATGATCCCGGCGGGGCCTCCAATTGTAACACCCGATTCTGTGTTACCCCCTCGGTACAGTTCGCGCGCCACTGTACCTTACGCGAGTCGAGCAAGGGCCTGGAGATTGAAAGAACACACAAAGAGACCTGGGTCATTCGAAAGGAAATCAGCCGAATGCCGTTTATTTAGCCTTGGGGAAAATCTTATATACCCCACTCCTGCCCAAGGAATTCCACCCAGGCAGGTGGGAAATTACCATATCTAACTGCTGCACAAGGACTCCCACCTAGGCAGGTGGGAAATTACCATACCAACAATAGAGTCAACAATGCCCTACAACAAATCACCAGGCGGGGCAGAGGGAGCACAGGAACAAACAGGATGCTTAGTCATCTGACCAGAAACTGTCCTCAAGGTGAGCCCCAGGAACAAGGGCAGACCCGGGCCCTACAGAGTTGGAGACTGGAGAGAAGACTCAGTGATTAGGAGTGCGTACTGCTGTTGCAGAGGACCTGAGTTCAGTCCCTAGCACCCACAATAGGTTGCCCATTACTTCCTGTAACTCTACCTCCAGGCTTCCATGGGCATCTGAATTCACATACATATTCTCATACATAGATGCATACTGAAAATAAAACAGATCTTAAAATAAAACTGAACTGGAAATGTGTGCCCTCACGTCTATGTTGGGGACACATTTATATAAAATTGATATAATTTCTTAAATTTTTGGTGGCCTTCACCAGTGAGGCCATGTGGAACTGCAGGATTTTTATGTTTAACTATGACTTAATTTTTTAAATATTTATTTATTATGTATACAGTATTCTGCCTGTATATATCCCTACAGGTCAGAAGAGGGCATCAGATTCCACTATAGATGGTTGTGAGCCACCATGTGGTTGCTGGGAACTGAACTCAGGACCTCTGGAAGAGCAGCTGATGTGGGATTCCCCTTTGTATGCTGTGAATGCCATTGGTTAATAAAGAAACTGTCTTAGCCTGTGATAGGGCAAAAGAATAGAACTAGGCAGGGAAAACTAAACTGAATGCTGGGAGAAGAAAGTCAGAGTTTAGAGAAGCCATGGAACCTTGCCAGGAGGCCATGAGCCTTGTGGAAAAATATAAAATAATGGAAATGGGTTAAATTAAGATGTAAAAGCTAGCAATAAGAAGTTAGAGCTAATAGGCCAAGCAGTGATTTAATTAATACAGTTTTTGTGTGGTTATTTTGGGAATCTGGGCAGCCAGGAAATGAACAAGCAGCCCCCTACTGTGAGCAGTCAGAGCTCTTAACCTCTGGGCCATCTCTAGCCCCCTATCTCCTTTTCCTCTTGAGTTTGCTTTATTTATCTGTATCCTTTAAGGAATATTTCCCTTTGACATAAAATTGTTCTTTCACTATTACTTTTGAGGTGGGACTATTATGGCTCAGACTGTCTTAGAATCGCTACGTAAATGAGAGTGACCTTGAGCTGACCCTTCTGCTGTCACTTCCCAGAGCCTGGGGATTACAGGTGTGCACCGCCAAGCCCAGTTTACGCAGCACAGTGGCTCTGTCCCCCGGCTTCCTCCATGCCAGGTGAATACTCTACCGGCTGGACCCCATTCCCAGCTATGCCTCCTCCTCCTCTTGCTCTGAAGGTTCCGTGAAGACAAGGCTTGTTTGTGTCAGCCTCCTGCTCAAACACATTTGACAAAGAGCAGGCACACACACAATTCCAAAGACAGAGTGGTGTGAAAGCAGAGGTGTGGATCGCACTCTCTGTGCTCGGGATCGCTCATAGATGAGTGGACGTTCCCTCTCCATCCCCCTCACGCCTGTCTGTCTATGAAGTGGAACTGTTAAAATCTTCTGTGCGGCTACGATAATTAAACAGTGGAAGATCTAGGCCAACATGAACCCACACCACACACTTAGGGTCAAAGAACTCTGTGTGTGTGTATACAAGGATGTGTGCAGGTGTCTATGCAGGTGCACATGTGGAGGTCAGGTGTCAATAGCAGGTGTCTTCTGTCTCCTCCACCTTGTGTTTTGAGGCAAGGTCTTTCAGTGAATCTGGAGTTCACTCACTTGGTTAGGCTGGGTGGCTGGCAGGCCCCAGGAATACATTGTCTCTCCCTCTGCCTCCCCGGCGCTTGGATTATAAATACATATGACCCTGGGTACCAGGAATCTGACTCAGGTCCTCTCTTAGCCTTTCTCCCCATTTATTCAGCCCCAGGGAACTTTTTACTGTGTCTTTTGATGGATTTAGCTCTTACCAGCTGCCATGATACTATGTGGTGGTCAACTAAGTGATCCTGGGTCTTTGCCAGGCAAATCTTCCCCTCCCCCTTCCTCCCGGGACAAGTTTCCCATCTGTGGGGTTTTCTTTGATGATAGCATGTGTCTGTGCGGGTGGGCCCGGCACCCAGGCTCCTGTTCCTGTCACCTTCACACGCAGGCATCTGCTGAGACAGCTGCTTTCCAGCGTGGCTTTCTTGTCACGGGTCTCATCGATTCTGAGGAGAAATCTACGTCCAGCTTGTTAACTTTCTGGGCTCCGCTGGAGCACAAAAGACATTCTGGGTTTTCTGGGGTATGTGTTGGAATCATGGGGAGCCAGACACCTTGGTCTGCCTGCCTGCATTTTGACTTCAAAGCCTCAGAGCCAGTCTAGGTCCCTGGTGGAGCTTGTGACTCCATAGATTCCACCCTGGCACGGAAGCCTAGGCTACCGGATCAGGCTATGTAGAGTGAACAGGGGACAGGAATGAGGGATAGGGATATTTTCATATTCTGCTTTATAAAGGTGCACACACTTCATATTGGAAGAAGGAATCGGTGCACAATGTTATTAATGCTTACTTTGTTCTGAGTTAACCCCTCCCTGCTCAGATGCTCCTGGAAGGATACAAAGTTGGCACCAGCAGAAATGAACTTGAACCCACATTTCAAGAAGTAACTAACGCCTGTGCTCAGACATCCACCATGAGAGAAGAGGGAAGAGATAACGAGAGAAACATTGTCGTAATTCTCGGAAACCTGGCTGACCAAAGCCAAGACGGAGCTCTGGAGTGACTGATGCTTTTGTGTCCCCGACACCCTCTTCTCTTTGTATAATCTGCCGGCTGGAGATGAGATTTAAGACCGTTAGGGTATAAAACTCTGTCTCCCCAGATTACAGCGCTCTGAACAGAGCTGAATGGAATTCAGTTCCTGTCTCTGCTCACTGACTTCTGAGGAGACGGTGGCCCCAGCTGAGTACCACTTGTAAAGACGGTGGCCCCAGCTGAGTACCACTTGTAAAGACGGTGGCCCCAGCTGAGTTCCACTTGTAAAGGCCCTTTCACCCCCTTGCCCTTCCCAGGGCCCACGTGAGGACGCTCCTGGTGCCGCGGGCCCACGTGAGGACGCTCCTGGTGCTGCTTCCACGTTTCAGGCCTTTAGCTCTCCTCCCACCCGTTTCCTCTTGCACCACGGAAGTGTTGTTGTTTGGCTGGATTTTGCTTCTTGTTGTTGTTGCTGTACATAAAGAGATTATAGTGGGTCTCAGTCTCCCCAGGTTGTTGTTCATGATGCAGGCTGCAGGTACTGAGGGTTTTTTTTTTTTTTTTGCTTTGCTTTGTTGTTGTTGTTATTGTTTTATTTTGTTTTTCAAGACAGGGTTTTTCTGTGTAGCTTTGGAGCCTGTCTTGGAACTCTCTCTTATAGACCAGGCTGGCCTCAAATTGATAGAGATCCGCCTGCCTTTGCCTCTCGGGTGTTGGGATTAAAGGCGTGCGCCACCACTGCTCCACGGTACTGAGTTATTTTGAACCCAGAATGTTGACTTACTCAAACTTCAGGTTTTATGAAGAGCGTTTGTTCTAAAATATTGTCTACACCATAAATTCGAAGACCATAGTAGGTAGTCAGAAGACGAGACTCACTTCCTTCTTTCTCTCTGCTTCCACTGAGCTTGTAGGCGGAGGAAGGGTAAGAGAAATCGTTGAAAATTTAAAATTATTGAGATTGCTTTAACATATAAAATCATTGTCCTGTTCCATGTATATAAAATATAAGCAACTATTAGTTGCTCATAATTTCTTTATGTAGCATTTCTCCACCAAAAACTTTATGAATCAATGCACACAGCTCTTGATTTCCAGATAGTGTACTTATTCAAAGGGCTGTCTTCTTCATGGTTACTTTTTTTGTTCTGTTTTACTTTTTAATTAATAAATTAATTTGAAAAAGGATTTCATGTAGCCCAAGCTGTCCTAGAACTCAGTAGGTATCTAAGGATGACCTTGAACTCCTGAACCTCCATCTCCCACTTTCCAAGTGCTGGGATTACAGATACGTGCTACCACGCTGACCGTATTTCTTTTCTTTCTTTTTAAATCTTTCTCCGGGGCCAGTGAGCTGGCCAAACGGCTCAGATGGGAAAAGTCTATAACTGAGCCCAAGGCCTTGAGATCAATCCCTGGGACCCACATGGGAAGACTGTGACCTCTACATGTGTGTATCCCTTCCTATGCACACCAAATAAACAAAATGTAATAACACTAATAAATCTCAATCTGTGTTCTCAGGAAGTCCATCCTTTCTGCAGTTTTTATCTCTTAGTAGGACACCGGCAAGAGACACTGAACATTTCCTGAGCTAAAACTGTCTTTCTCCACTTCCTGACATGCTGGCCTGCCAGCTGGCCACCTTCTGTTCTCGTTCACTCAGGATGGGTGGCTGACTCCCTGAGCTGGCTTGCGACTGATGCTCCAGTCAAAAGTCTACGTAACACTTTACTCACAGACACTGTTGGAATCAAGTCATCCTGCAGTTCCCACAACACAGGTGACAGATCTGGGCTGGAAGATTAAAGGCGACTCCTTGCCTCTATAGATCAAGTCTCCGGTTTTAAATCCTTTGGCTTAACTGTTCTACTCTTGACATATAAGCTTATTATTTCATCTGATAGTTGATGAGGTCAAGTCTCTCAGAGGCTCAGCATCCTGACCAAATTTTCTTGGCCCGTGAGCAATAGTACCAGAGTTCCAGTGGTCCAGCTCCCAAGCCCACTGTCCCTACCTCCATGTTACCTGCAGACCTGGGATGAACTTCCTGCCACGAAGTGTGGTAGCTTGAACGTAACTGGCCCCCATGATGTATAGGTAGTGTCACTATTGAGAGGTGTGGCTTTGCTGGAACAGGTATGGCCTTCCTGGAGGAATGATGTCACCGTGGGGGTGAGATTTGAGGTTTCCTATGCTCAGGATATCACCCAGTGTCACAGACTACTTCTTTCTGCCTGCAAGACGTAGACCTCTCAGCTCCCTCTCCAGCACCGTGTCTCCCTGCACGCTGCCATGTCCTACCAATCTAACGGATTGGACCTCTGAGCTGCCAGTGAGCCACCACAAGGAAACGCTTCCCTTTGTAAGAGTCATCGTGGGCATCACATCTCTTCACAGCAATGGAACATTAACTAAGACGTGAAGACACGCTGTTGACAGGTGGACTGGACGGTGACAGGATCTTCTGTTGTCTTCAGCACTCATGCACATAGACGAAATAAGATGTCTGTCTTTGCGGTAGAGCCTTGTAGAGGAGATGGCCAGAGAGAGCGGTCACTCCACACTGTGGTCTGATCACTGTCATTTCCACTAGGGAATGAGTGACTGGCACCCTCTGGTATAGCCCCCCGACAGCTCACGATCTTGGGGTTTGCTTGTTGTTTTGATGAAGATGCTGCTATACCCACAGGCACTCCCAAGTACATCCTAACATCCCATTGATTTCCTGTCAAAAGGGACGCTGAGTGGAGACAAGGTGCTGGTGAAGTCAGGCGTCCGGCGTGGTCAGGGAGAGGAAGCCAGAAGCCCAGCCCAGCAGAGCAAATGGTCCATTAAAGTGAGTGGTCATGGAAGGATAAAGCAAGCCAGGTACTGCGGGCAGCGAACAGCGCTCAGAGAGGAACAGGGGAAACCACAGAAGTCAAGGTCAGAAGCCAACAGAAACACTCACATTCAGACGCAGGCAGCTGAAGAATCAAATGAAGCAGAAGGGGACCCCTTGATTGCCTGAAGACCTCACGCCGGGTAGTTTTAGAAAAGCAAGGGAGGAGAAGCTAAGAAGTGAAAGGGAGAAAGGAGGAGGTCAAGGGACACAGCAGGAGCCGATGTGAACACAGAGGGGCAGATATCAAGAGCGTGCAAGGAGGCTTCACAGAACCTAGGGCCCCTTGACGGTTTCAGGAACGTGAGGGGGATGAGGCCCCTCTCTTCTCTGCCTGATTCAGCTAGACTCCACTGGCCAGTGAACCCCAGGAACCCCCCCCCGTGCCTGCCCAAAGCTTGAATTACAGACATGCTCTGCTGCGCTCTGCTTTTCACACAGATAGTAGGAAGCTAAATGCAGAACCTCATGGCTGCACTTCCAATTAAGGTACCTCTTTAACCCCCGTTTGACCTTTTGAGGCAAGACTTTACCCTGTAGCCCAGGCTAGCCTAGAATTTTGGGCATCCCTCTGGCCTCAGCCATCCAAGTGTTGGCATTACAGGCAAGCATCACCACATCTGGATTTCTTCTGCCTCCCATGCCACCCCCAGACAACAATTTCTTACCCTGTGTCAGGAAGAACCACCTTGCCTCGGTTGGGTGTCATGTTACATTTAGGTTGGCTCGCAAGAACTTACCCAGAGGGCCAAGGCCCATCCTTCAGTCTCAGTGCCCAGACCAGGTGGCGTCACGTGAAGATGGGACAAACAACAGAAGTGAAAGGGAGCCGCGAGGACACAAGGGGCTACCGTAATTCTTTTACCAACATCCGTAACTGGGAGAATGCCCAGAACCCCGACTCTGTCACTGCCTTTGTGTTAGTGATGTCAGCTCCTTCGCACCAGAGAGAAACCCTAGGCGCGTCGAGACCCCGAAAATCGGAAATGGCTCTCCTTCACCTGGGATCCGGTTCTAAAGTCTTTTGTTACAGAAGATGCTGCAGGGGAAGGCAGGCGTTCTAAGGCGGGGTCATCGGGTTCACAAAGAAGAAGGCTCCCAGACTAGGTCAAGACTTAGTAATGAAAAAAAAAAATTAAACAAATAAAGGAAGGGTTGGGGAGATGACTGTATCAGTAAAATATTTTCCACAAAAGCATGAGTGTAGCACGAATAATAAAAACCCAGAGATAAATATTGGGGCTCAACCTGAAGATCAGAAAAGCAAAGCAGCCAGCCACTGGCTCTTACCTCTATGAAATCTTCAGAATGAAAGAGAGGAGTTCCTGTCTCCTCCTGCCTTATATTCCTCTCTAGTGCTGGGATTAAAGGCATGCACCACCACTGCCTGGTCTGTATGATTGACTAGTGTGGCTGTTTTGCCTTCTGATCTTCAGGCAAGCTTTATTTATTAAAATACAATTGAAATATCACTACACATGAGGACCTCAGTGTGATCACCAGTACTAACCCCTCCCCCCGCCACAAACCCCTAAACATGGTGACATGCTTATAATCCCAACACTGGGAGGCGGAAACAGGAAGATCTCTGGGGCTCATTGGCCAGCTAGCCTAGCCAAATCTATGATTCTGGGACCAGTGAGAGATTCTGTCAAAAAAAAAAAAAAAAAAAAAGACTGAGGAGGAAACCCAATGTTAATCTCTGTCTCATGTTATGAATCAGCTCACACACATATACACACATACACAAAATTAAAATATGATTCTTGGGGCTGGAGAGATGACTCAGTGATTAAGCGTGTGTCCATTCTTCTAGAGGCCTTGGGCTTTTGTTCCCAGTACCCACATCAGGCAGCTCACAAGTGCACAAGTGCCTATAACTCCAGTTCCAGGAGACCCAGCGCTCTCTTTGGGAATCCACAAGCAACTGTACCCACACGCGTACAGACACACATGCAGACACATAATTGAGAATCTTAAAGTCTTAAAATATGATTCTTAAGCACTGGCCAACAGTGTTGAGACTGCAAAGTGACCAGACTGCAAGGTTATTCACTGGAGTCTGTTACTGGGGAAAGAAGTCAGCTGCTCTTAGTGTGGCTACTGATGATGGTCCCTCCTCAGCAATGTCACAGACACAGAAAAGACAGGCAAACCACAGCAAGCCCCTGATTCCTGGCCTATTGATTTCCACTTTCCCTGAATCCTTCCGCTCTGCAACAGGACCAAACAATAACTATAAAGGCTGAACTCAAAAGAGGATACCGTGAATTTCCACTTACAATTTGTTTTAGAGTTTAGAATTTATAGTTGAGACCACACCGTCAGTTTTTGGTTTTTTGGATTTTTTTTTCCGAGAACTAGAGTTTGAAAAGATTCTGAAGGCAAACCAGCAGGACCACTTCATTCCTACCTTACTGTATTCACTGGGGTAAATTATTTAAGTTACTGTGCTATTTTGATAGGGGAGGTAACAGGAACTTGTCTCTTGAGGGTTACTGTGACACTTGAAAGTAAAAACCATGTTATCTGAAGTGACCATTGCAGGAGCTTGCTTTTCTCTGCTTTGGTGGCCTTGGTTTGTGGAGTGTTAAATACTAATAATTACTGATGTGCTTAGCACAACCATTTACCAAGAATGGCCCCAGGTAAAGGTGGGAGGAGAAGTGTGGGTTGTTTGTTGAATATTTTTAGTTGTGAACATCAAAATGTAAAAATATGTATATCTGAGGGCTGGAGAGATGGCTCAGCGGTTGAGAGCCCTGACTGCTCTTCCAAAGGTCCTGAGTTCAATTCCCAGCAACCACATGGTGGCTCACAACCATCTGTAATGAGTTCTGGTGCCCTCTTCTGGCCTGCAGGCATACACACAGACAGAATATTGTATACATAATAAACAAACAAATAAATAAATATTTTTTTAAAAAATATGTATATCTGAACACTATGGAAGGAGGTGATGCTTTCTTCCCAGGTCGTAAAGACTAAATAGGGTTCCACATGAGAATATAGTTTTATACTATTGAATATCGGCCATGTGAATATTTTGCCCCAGCTGCTCCAAAGTCCAGACTTTTTTAAAAAAAGATTTATTTATTATGTATACAGTGTTTTGCCTGCATGTATGCCTGCGCAGCAGAAGAAGGCACTAGATATCATTATAGGGTTGTAGGCCACCATGTGGTTGCTGGGAATTGAACTCAGGACCCTGGAAGAGCAGCCAGTGCTCTTAACCTCTGAGCCATCTCAAAGCCCCAAAGTCCAGACTTTTAAAACACATTAGGAAGCCAGGTGGTAGTGGCACAAGAAAGGCTTTAATCCTAGCACTTGGGAAGCAGAGGCAGGCAGATATAGTTCAGGACAAGCCTGGTCTATAGAGTGAGTTCCAGGACAGCCTAAGCTATGCAGAGAGACCCCGTCTTGAAAAACAAAAACCAACCACTAGAAGTGGGCTGGAGAGATGGCTCAGTGGTTAAGAGCCCCGGCTGCTTTTGCAGTGGAGCCAGGATCTTTTCCAAGCTCCCAGGAAATGGCTCACAGCTGTCTCTAACTTCAGTTCCAGGGAATATGATGCCCTCTTCTGGTCTCCACGGGCACTGCAAGCAGGTGGTGCACTTACAGGCAAGCAGGCGGATCACTCATGTACATAAAACAAAAATAAAATCTTTTAAAAAGTGCTCTATTGGTGACTTGGGTAAAATGGATTGCAACACCAATACTGGGTCAAATTTCTCTATGAGAGTAATAATTTTTGTTGTTGTGAGATAAATCACTTCTTAAACAATTATGTGAATGGGTACGGGTGAGCACATATGTGTGAGGTAGAGACGGGAGGTTTCAGATCTCCTTGAGCTTCGAGGAGCTCTAGACAGTGATGAACAATTCAGCCTGGGTGCTGGGAACTGAGCCTGGGTCCTCTGCAAAAGCAGCCAGAGCTCTGAACTGCCGAGCCGTCTCTCCAGCCCTGGATGAATCCCTCTTAGACACAACAAATATACTGAGATCCTAGAATCAGAAGAAAATTAATGAATTCTGTTCTTCATTTTGCAATCTGATAAAACCAGGTGTGTATTTATGTGCGTGTGTGAGCGCGCATGTGTGTGCATGTGTGTATGTGGTATGTGCGTGCGTGTACTATGTGTGTACTTTTGTGGCAGCCAGAAGACAACTTCATGCAGTTGGTTCCCTCTGTCCATCTTTATCTGGGTTCTAAGGCTCAGACTCAGGTAGCTAGTCTTGCTCAGCAAGCATTTCACGCACTGTGCCATCTCACTGGCCCCGGAAGTGACAATCTCTGTACACGTACGGCTCACGGCACAGTTGCAGCAGGCAGGATTTTTAATAGACAGCAGCGACAATCATTAGCGATTACGGTTATGTGTGAGAAGCAGCAGAGCTGGCTGGAACTGTGACTCACATGGCAGGAAACCAGTCCTCTAGGAAGGCAGAGCCTGGATCCCAGTCTTGCACACAGCTGAGTTGGCTTGGGCTACAGAACACAACATTAGGGCCTGAGAGCATGGGGAGATGCCTGAGTGTTCTTTTTTGTTTGTTTGTTTTGTTTGTTTATTTGTTTGTTTTGTTTTGTTTTTTGGTGTTTTTTTTTTTTTTCGAGACAGGATTTCTCTGTGGCTTTGGAGCCTGTCCTGGAACTAGCTCTTGTAGACCGGGGGGGGGGGGGGGGGGGGGGGGGGCTTGAACCCACAGAGATCCGCCTGCTTCTACCTCCTGAGTGCTGGGATTAAAGGTATGTGCCACCACCGCCTGGCGAGTGTTCTTTTTTGATGCAAGAGAAGCAAAGGAGAAACCTTTCTTGCTGTCTGTGTGTGCGTGCATGCTTGTGCGTGTGTGTGCGCGCGCGTGCGTGTGTGTGTGTGTGTGTGTCCGCGCGCGTGTGTATGTGTTAGGGTCCCACTCTGTGGCCCAGGCTGGGCGGGGACTGATTGTCTTCTTGCTGTAGTTTTCCAAGTGCTGAGATTTCATGTGCACGCTACTTACTTCGCCAGCCTAGGAGTGGCTTTGTGGTAAGTCTTACTCGTGCAGAGACACACGTACCTGGTTAGAAGTGCCATCCTGCCCAAATGTAAGCAGGCTGCCTTGGTCTGAAAATGACAAAGGACACAGGGGTCAAGTATGTGATGCCAGGAGAGGACAGTGTCCCACCTGCTTACTGTGGAATTGTGAAGCTTTTCAGAGGCTCTGACTTCCACTGTGGTCACCAGGGACGGGGCTGAGCTGGACAGCTGGGTTCGGCAGAAAGGCCTCGCAAAGAACCTTCAATAACCCATGCCGTCCCTCTCCTAGACTCTGGGCTCAACAGTGACTTTCTGAAGGGTTTTTCAATGTGCTGGGGGCAGGACTAGGTGACTGAGGCTTCACCAATGGAGAGCAGATAAGGACAGGGTTGTCCCCACCATCCACCTGGGAACAGCATTGCTTCCTGAGGAGCAAGAGGCAAGGTTGATGTGATGTGTATGATTTAGCAGGGGCCTACCCTTCAACATGGAGCCAGGCTCCTGTAAGTTATTCAGTTTAACTGAAGTGAGATGCTTAGAAAGTAGGCCATAACATCTGTATTTACGGTAACAAATTTGGCGCACACACATAAGTGTGTATTTTCCAGACTAGGCAAAAGTGGAAGCAAGCTGCAGAATGCTGGGGAAGTCTGTGAGGTCTGGGCTTTATTGGGATGCTTTGCTATAGCCTTTCCAGAGACCTCCCTCCTGCCAGAGGTTTATCCCTGAGGCACTGAGCCAGGCCGAGGCAGCTGCCTCTTTCTTCTGTGACTTCATTCTTTCCTGCTGCAGACACTCCAAACACTGGCAGTGGCTCAGCGCCCTGCATCGCTTCAGCGGGAGTTTGCACCACGGTTGATGTTTTTGTTTTTATCCGGCAGTCTTACTATGTCACCCAGACTAGCTTAGAAATGACTACATAGCTCAAGCTAGCCTTGAACTCACAGCAATCCTTCTGCCTCAGTCTCCCAAGTGCTAGAATGACAAGCCCGAGCCACCACGCTGGCTGACACATCCTTTTTAAACCGACAGATTGCCTTGTCTGTTCCAAGCCCGCGTGAATTCCACAGGAAGAGAGGACCGCGTGGCGCGCCTTTAGCGCCACACGCTCTTCCCGCCCCAGCGAGATCTTCCCTTCCCCGCCCGCCCTGAGCTCCACGCCCAGCGCGCCCTTCCCTTCTCCTAGCTGGCACTATCCAGGGTGGCGGGGGAGAGGACAAGCCGGGCGGTTGGCGGGAGGAGTTCGACCGCCAGGCGCGCGGGCCGGCGGCGGCGTAGCAGGAAGCTCCCATTCATAAAGCGAACACATGCTCGCCGCCTCCTGCCTCTCCCCAGCTGAGAGCAGCCTGCGGAGCTTGGGTTTGGCAACCTTCACGGAGTCTCCGCCAGGTCCTCTCCGCTCCTGGCCTCGTCGTCCACGACCAGCCTCGGTAGAACCGAAGAGACAAAAAAAAAAAAAAAAAAGGCCTGTGCCACGATACGTAAATCAAACCTCGCCCTTTGGCGCGAGGCTGTCCGACATTTTGTGCTTTGAAAGCTTTTGCGGGGAAATAGATTTAGGAAGCGACTGTCGCACTGCTCTGCGGGGCCTTTTTTTCCAAGCGATCGGCCTTTTAGCGGCCGCTGTTTACGCTTGCTTGGTGGCCTGGAGTGGGCAGGGCGGGAGCGGGCCAGGGGCGCTTTGGCATGCGGGGCGGGGCGCCCTGCTAATTCACCATGCAGTCTCCATCCGAATCGCGAGCTGCTCTCCACAATGATCCTCCCAGCGCAGCCCTCCGACCGGCCGCTGACTGCCAGCAGCGAGTGGCGAGCCCTCATTCGCTGAGCTGACGCCTGGCTCCCCGCCCCCCAGCCCCGTTACTCTCGCTCTGGAAATTACAACTCCTGGGCGCTCGGCGCGGCGGGCGCGGGAGGCGGCGGGGCCGGGAGGGGATCCCCGAGCCAGCGGGCGCTCGCTCCCCGCCCGCCGCGGCAGCGTGGCAGGGTGGTGCGGCCAAGGTCAGGGGCGCTGCAGGAATCGGAGCTGGCGAGACGAGTCGGGGACGCGGGTCGATACCCGCCTGCGAGGTGGCAGCTCTGCGAGCAGCGGCCGGGGAGCGGGACGGCGACGACCTCCGGGCCGGGGGATGCCGAGGTGGCCGTGGCAGCGCGGCAGCCAGGCTGGCGGAGCGCACCGGGAATCGACGCCGACTCCTTCCCCACCCGCTCGCGGGCGCTGTCCGCCGTCTGGTGGTGCTGAACCAGTCCTGGCCCAGACGCTGGAGCGGCTGCCAAGAGCTGGATAGGGGCGGGGCGCTCGGAGAAGACGACTTCGGGCCACGACGATGCGGTGCCCAGCTCAGTCGCCTAGCTGGCTGACAGCAACGGGCCACTGGTCCTGCATGGAGGGGAGGCACAAGGTATCCGGACGGCGCTGCTGCTGCTGCTGCTGCTGTTGATTCATCACCGGGACAACCTCGGAGGCCACCGCGAGGGCTGTCCGCCACCTTCAGACGGCCGCCTTTGGTGCGGGAGCCTCGCCCTCGGGAGGTGAGGTCCCCTCCCTTCTCTGGCGGCCGAGCTTCTTAGGGCGGTGGCCTGAGGACAGAAAGGGGCGTGCCCCCTCTCCCGCGGGTGAAGACAGCATGCCCGTGTAATGCCTCTGCCTCCCGTCTCGGCAGCGCTGACCTCGCCTGCCCCTCTGCTCTTGACTTCGGAGCCCGACCATTCTTCGTTGGTCCCCGGAGCCGCCGGCGCGGCGATGGAGGAGGAGCTGAAGTGCCCGGTGTGCGGCTCCCTATTCCGGGAGCCCATCATCCTGCCCTGCTCTCACAATGTCTGCCTGCCGTGCGCTCGCACCATCGCGGTTCAGACCCCAGACGGCGAGCAGCACCTGCCCCCGCCGCTCTTGCTTTCGCGGGGTGCAGCCGCCGCCGCGCCCCCTCCGGATCAGGACGCTGCAGCCGGCGCGACCTGCGGAGGCGCCGGAGCTAGCACAGCTGGAGGCCTGGGCGGCGGGGCGGCCGGTGGTGGAGACCACGCGGACAAGCTGAGCTTGTACAGCGAGACTGACAGCGGCTATGGTTCCTACACCCCCAGCCTCAAGTCTCCCAACGGAGTCCGCGTGTTGCCTATGGTGCCTGCACCCCCAGGCTCTTCTGCCGCCGCGGCCCGGGGCGCTGCCTGCTCCTCACTCTGCTCGTCCTCCAGCTCCATCACCTGCCCGCAATGCCACCGCAGCGCGTCACTGGATCACCGCGGCCTGCGAGGGTTCCAGCGCAATCGACTGCTGGAGGGCATAGTGCAGCGGTACCAGCAGGGCCGTGGGGTTGTTGCTGGAGCGTCTGCAGCCCCGGCGGTGGCCATCTGCCAGCTGTGCGACCGCACCCCACCGGAGCCGGCAGCCACTCTCTGCGAGCAATGCGACGTGCTCTATTGCGCCACCTGCCAGCTCAAGTGCCACCCGTCCCGGGGCCCCTTCGCTAAGCATCGGCTAGTTCAGCCGCCGCCGCCGCCAGCACCCCCAGAGGCTACCCCTGTTTCAGCAGGCACATCCACCGCCCCCAGCGCAGGAGGATGCAGGAGCCCAGGGGGTGCCGGGGCCAGCGCACCTCGAAAGTTCCCCACATGCCCCGAGCACGAAATGGAGAACTACAGCATGTACTGCGTGAGTTGTCGGAGCCCGGTGTGCTTCCTGTGCCTGGAGGAAGGCAGGCATGGCAAACACGAGGTGAAGCCGCTGGGGGCAACGTGGAAGCAACACAAGGTGAGCACTGGCTGCGTGGAGGGGTGGGGGCTGTCAGCCAGGGTGGAAGTCAAGAGTATCCACCCTCCTCTTGGGAAGTTGCAGGAGGTTGGGCCTGAGGGTCAAACAGGATTCACTGCACCCATCCGCTCACGCATTTGCCATTCTGTCCATCCATCTACCCATGCGTTTGTCTGTTCATCCATCCATACCATGCATTCATTCATGCCTCCATTCACGTATGCATGCATTCACAGATGCATGCATGCATCTGTCTATCCATTAGCGTGTTCACAGATCCATTCATCCATGTGTTCATGAATGCGTGCATGTATACATCCATCCACCCACCCATCCAAGGATTCCAGCATCACTATCTGGCCAATACTTAGTGGATCAGGTACCCCTGCACTGGGTGTTGGATGAGTGAGTTATAAAAATGACTTGTTAAGCTTCCTCTCTGAGACTTTCCTATTCTTCGCAAAGGGTTGCCAAAGCACAGAAAACAGGGCTTGTACTCTTCAAGTATAAGGCACACTGTCAGGACTACTTCCTTCTAAGGGAGGAAAAGATTTTCAGGTGCAAGTGGTACCATCTGGCTGTAGGAACCCATCTGAAGTCTTCCTTGGATCTGCCGCCAAGGCAGGGAGGCAGCACCCCACTCAAACACCCTTGAGCACCCGGGGCTCACCTTGTCCTGCTTCCACACACCTTCCATCAGCTTCACCTCACCAAGCAGACACACTTTTTCCCTTTCAGCTTCCAGGGAAGAAACGTCTCTCCCTTCAATAGTTTCCAGCTTGTTCTATGCCCAAAATTTCTTTCAGCCCGTAGAGACGAGGCAATGCCTCTTGGGCTATGCATGAGATTTTGGGTGTGTCTTTCTAAGACGGAGAGTGGGTTTCCCCAGAGTCCTCTTGTCTGAGGTTCTGATACTGAAGCTGTGGAGGAATGGCAGACCAAGTTCTTAGTAAGAGACCGAACACATCTGCTTACAGCCTTCCCTCTGGGGGTGTCACTGTTAGCCACTTATGCCTGGCAGCAAGCTGTCTTCTCTGTCACAGAGTGAGAGAAAAAGTCAGGACAGTCTGCCTGGGCTGGGCCATCCACCAGTCACAAAGCAGGCTCAGGTTCGTTCCTTACTAGACATTCTATCCAGATCTCAGTGCCTCCTTAGACTGACAAATTGCATGGATCATGACAAAGGCTGCATTTCATGCACCCAACCTTCAGATGTAAGAGGTGCCCAGACTATCCAATAAGAAATATTGTGTGTATTTGGGTTGAGCAGAGCCCTAGGAAAATAAGGCAGCTTGCCAAGACACCTTATCTCAAGAACAGCAAACAGCCCAGAGCAGTCAGAGGTGCGGCTTATCTATGTGGAACACAGTTACTTTTATGCTCTCATCTGCTACAATAAACACATGTTGTTATGATAATTTAATATTTAGAAGAGTTTGGGTTTTTGTTTGTTGTTTTTGTTTGTTTGTTTTTTTCAAGACAGGGTTTGTCTGTGTAAAAGCCCCTGACTGTCCTGGAACTCGCTCTGTAGACCAGGTTGACCCTAAACTCACAGAGATGCCCAGTCCTACCTGTTTCTGCCTCCCAAGTGTTGGAATTAAAGGTGTGCACCTCCCTGTAACCCCTTCCTTCCCTGCTTCATTCCCCTGCTGAGAAATTTTGTTTTGTTTTTAAAGTCTTATTTTACGTACAGTGTAGTTCAGGCTGGCACTAAACTCATGAAAATCCTGTTTTCTGTCTCCTGAGTGCTGGGATTACAGATGCAAACCACAGCACACACCTAGAGTTTATTTATTATTTGTATTATACATAAATGAAAAATATAGACATATAGAAATACAGAAAAAGTAAGCAGAGAACACTTCGAAAATTTACCTTGGAGAAGGAAATGCGTTTAATATATGTGGGGTCAGATCCTTAGTCTTAAAGCAGGGATTCCCAGCAGGGCCAATGTGCATTTCCACCCCGGCTCCTCCTGACCCCGAAAGGTATGGAGATTGGGCTCCCACCACATCTAGTGATCCTGCAGTGCGAATGAGAAGTGGCTCAGTGATCCAGCTTCCACAGCCTTGGTTCCACAGCGCAGCCTCGCGAGCTACTAGCTACTTAACTTTGAACCCACGGGGAATAACATCCAGTTTAGATTCTCGTGGGATGGGGTAAGTAAGTGCATAGCCTCCAGTGTGGTTCTCAAGGCATTTTGTCATTTTAGGGTACTTATACTTAATCTATGAACAGGGCAGCAGCACCCTGTTCTTTTAGCCCCATTGACTTGGAAAAACCTTCAACTGGTGACTGTGGATATATTTTTCTGAATTTGTTTCAGTTTTCTTTCATTGGTATGCTTTTTTAAACTTACATTCGTTTTTTTTTTTTTTTTTTTTTTTTCTCCCAAGACAGTTTTTCTCTGTGTAGCCCTGGCTGTCCTGGAACTCACTCTGTAGACCAGACTGGCCTTGAACTCACAGAGATCTGCCTGCTTCTGCTTCCCAAGTGCTAGGATTAAAGGCGTGGGCCACCATTGCTCAGCTTCTTGTTGGGCAATTTTCAAACAAACTTATTTTTATGCCTCGCTATTCAAGTTTGCGCAACACCTTCACCTCAAGCCTCCTCATCTGAAAGTGAAGAAGCCGCAGTCTGTAAACTTGGACATAGCCGACAAGAAAATGAGAGGAAAGATATGCAGCTCACTTGGTAGAGCGCTTGCCGCTACCAACTAAAACCTAGGTTCAAGCCTCTCTCTCCACACACACGCACACGCACACGCACATACGCACACATGCACGCATGCACGTACATGCGTGTATACCCATCACAGCAAAAACAAAATAAAATAATCCAGTGGGTAATGAGATGGGCAGCTTTGGATAAGAGATAGGTACTAAAGTGTGAACGACAGTAACGTGCGTGTACCCTTAACTGCTGAGCCATCTCTCCAGTCCTGAGACGTTCCTTTCCAAAAAGGCCATTCTGCTCTCTGGGAACAATGAGGAGGCAGGAAGTGTAAGGAGAGGCATTCTCAGTAGACAGAGCTGTAAGTGTGGGAATTACATCAGGAGAAAGGCCACAGAGGTGGAGGGGGAGCTTTTGCTTTTGCCTTTGCCCCTGCCGGGAATCCTCTAAGCATCTTGGACATGTGATTTGATATCCTTTGTTATTTTGCAGAACTGTTGTTTACTGTATCCTCAGCTCACTAGTCTCCTTTCTGGCAGCTCCTTCCCCACACCTTCTCTCACCCTTCTCAGATTCCAGTGTGCATCTATTAGATTGTTTGGTACTGCCTTGCGTTTCTGCTTCTCAGATGCGTTGTTCTGTTTCTCCTCATCTTTTGTGTTATGGTTTGAATAACATCCATTGCTGAGTCTCTGAGATCACCAGCTCTTGCCCAGGCTGTGTCAAGTCTTCTGACTAGCCTCACCACCTTGAAGCCTTCTCGGTAGTTCTGCCCACTTTCTCGCAGCAAGAAGCCCCTCAGGGTATGCTCTCAGGACAGTCTCTGTTCCTTACTCCGGAAGAGAGGCTCTTTCTTCTCTTCTCCCTCAGCTACGGAGTGTCGTCACGCTGCTCCTGAAGAATAAGGCTCTCCTGAATTGTATAGATGCCTACGATCTACCTTCAATTACCCTTGAAGTAAACAGATGAACCAACAAGCCAAAAACCAAAACCAAAACAAAACATAAGCTTGCAGGAAACCAGAGGAAGTGAGTGCTCTGAAAATCAGCGTCAAGAGTCCCCTACTTCCTAGGTGTCCCAGAGACCAAAAACCAATACGCTGCTGGAGACGTTGACAACAGGAAGCCAGGATCCTTATGGTTGCTGGAAGAAGCTACTCTTCCCAGCAGTGGGTACCACAGACCCCAGAATGACCACTGTGCACGTTGAGATGGCATGTCACCATCCGAAGTCACACCTGCCATGGCATCACTGTAGCCCATCAGCCTGTTTGGCCTCCCCTATTGGTTCTGTCACTCTATCCATCACTTCTGAGGACTGGTCATCAGTCCCCACTCGCCCAGCCGGTTCCACACCTGTAGCTTACTAAGACTCACTACGGGTGAGCACCTGGTGTTTAAATGCTGACACAAATCAGAGGGATATTAAGAAACACGACATTGTGTCTAACAAAACTGAGAAAACTTGAGTTATTAGCTACCCTTTTGGCACTGGGAAGTTATGGAAACATCTGTAGACAGTGGAGGGGTCTGGTGGAACAAAGAAACCAAGAAGCCACATGGAAGGGACATCTAGCTTGAGAGGCAAAGAAAGGTCTATCCTTAGCCCCATTTAAACCTCACTGGAGAACCGGCAGAGCCAGGTTGGAGTTCTTATCCATTTTCATCATTTTTGCTGTGGGATAATGCTCTTGTACACTATAAAGATTTGTTCCTTGTATTGGTTTAATAAAATGTTGATTGGCCAGTAGCCAGGCAGGAAGTATAGGTGGGGCAGCCAGACTAGGAGAGTTCTGGGAAGAGAAAAGGCAGAGATGCAATCATCATCCAGAAGCAGAGGAAGCAAGATGAGAATACCTCACCGAGAAAAGCAGCAGGACCAGACAGGACAGAGACTTCTCCAAACTTTACTCTGTTTTGTTAATAAAGCCTGATGGGAGACCCCTCTGAACACCTCAGTTTACTTTCCAAGCTACTGGGACAGAATTGGGGAGAGAAAAGAAGCAAGAAAATGGGATCCATGAGGAAATGGCAGACAGGGATTTAAGAGGTTGATGGAGAGGATGATTTTTGGATGATTCTTACCTCTGGTCGTTTAAGTGGACAAGAGATGCCTGTCACATTACGAACAAGAAACCCAGAACATCCGCAATACCAAGCAGGGTGGCCCACACCTTTAATCCAAGCAATGGAGAGGCAGAGGCAGGCAGATCCCTGAGTTCGGGGACAGCCTAGTCTGCAGAGCAACTTCCAGGACAGCTAGGGCTACACAGAAAAACCAAGTCTTGAAACACCTAGAAGAGGAGGAGGAGGAGGAGGAGGAGGAGGAGGAGGAGGAGGAGGAGAAGGAGCAAGAGGAGGAGGAAGAGGCGGAGGAGGAAAGAAGGAAGGAAGGAAGAAAGGAAAGAGAATGGCAGAAGTGTACATACTACTGAGCTTGCATGGAGACAGTTCTCAGTGTAGAACAGAAGAGAGGTGTAGGGGGCACGGGAGAGGCAAGTCAGGGGTCAGGGGTCAGTGGAGTCGAGGGATGTGGATGGCAAAGGGTGTAATATAAACTGTGAGAGAGATGCGATTCATTTATTTATTTGGGTGATTCGACCACAGAGATGAACTGAGACAAATTATCCTTAGTCATTATTGCCACAGAAGTGATTCTATTATGTTTTCAAGACCTGATTTTAGAGAGGGTACTTTGGTTCTGAGATACCAATACTTGAGCCTAACCTGACCATAGCGAGGTCATCTTGATTTTAGGGTGCTGAAACCATAACGTGTCTGGTCCTAAGGAAGTTGCTTTGGTTTGGGGGTGACAAGCACCTTGCCTGGCTCTGCTTGGCATGTGGTCTACAGCTGAGGTTGAGATTCCGGTGCAGGGTCTGTGCCCATACTTCCCCAACCAGGCCTGTTCTTGTTGCTGGTGGGGTGTGACCTGAGCTATTGCCTGCTCAGGAAGTGTGGCTTGTGCCCACTTTTACTTCTTTCCCACGAGTTGGGTAGTCTCAAGTCCTCCAGTGGGCACTTATTCTAATACTAGAACCTGCTCTAAAAATAGAATTCCGTCTTGTTAGACTTCTGTTATTCACACCTGCCACGACGCCATGCAGCTGACAGAGCCTGACATGATCTCTTCATTTCTGAGCCATCTCTAGACACCACGCACATAAATAACAGCGTAATTCAAGGACCCTGTGAGCAAGGATCATGCCTTAATTGCGTCTTTGTACTCTAGTAGCCGGCAGAGCAGCTGGCACTCAGGAGGTCAAAAGAACCTTTATCGAGTAGTGAATAAGCTGTAACCCTGAGATGTATGCTAATGTCAATACCATAGATTGTTATTTCAGAGCTGATACTATTAACTGCTCACCGACTCGTGTGTGCGCAGAGACTCACAAAGGAAGGGTCATTCTTAGGGGACTGTGTGTGAAAATACAAGAACAATCAGTGTCTTCCCGGGTACACATTTCAGTACACTCTGAGCTCACCGCTGCCTCATCCTTCCTGCCTGCCTGTCTGTCTGCCCCCTCTTTCCCTCCCTCCCCTTCCCCCTCTCCCTCCTTCACTCCCTCTCCTTCTTCCTCTCCCGCCCCCTCTGTCTCCCCCTCCCTTCCTCCATCTCTCCCTTCCTCCGTCCCTCCCTCTTGCCTGCCTGCAGCAGATTTCTCTTTTTGTGTGTGTCAGAAGCAATCAGCTGACCTCACAAGATGACAGGAGCCAGCTGGGAAATGCTGGCATGCTTCGTCTTGACCCAGAGAACACATAACACTGGGCGTAGGTTTGCTGGACCAACTTATTGGAATGTCACATGGGCAGAGGAGGTATGGGCAGGCAGAGGAAGCTAGTTACAGGGAAGGTGGTTGTAGAATTGGGTTGTTTGCCATTTGTATTAAGACAATGCATTCTTCTTGGATGAACTTTTTCTTGTCTATGTACATGCTTATGATGGTATTGTGCACTTGTGCATTTGAGTACACTTCTGTTGGGGTGACGGTAGAGGCCAGAGGTCCACGTCGGGTATCTTCCTCAATGGTTCTCCAACGGCTAGGCGGGCTGGCGGATGAGCTTCGGGCGTCTGCTTTTCACCACCCACGCAGCACTGGGGTTATAGATACTTGGCTTTTACATAGGGGCTAGGACCCAAACTCGGGTCCCCAGGTCTGCACAGCGAGAACTTTACTCTCTGCGCCATTTCCCCAGCCCAGAGACAATGCACTTCCGTGACCAAACACAATGGATGCCATCTGTCACGTGTCACAAGGAAAAGCCCTGTCTTTGTCATGCTTATTACCATAAGTGCAAAGGCTGAGTGGCAGAGACCGCTTCCCTGTCCACAGCTTCGCCTCTGTGCCCTCACGCAGTGAGGCCTAGACAGGACATCTCTCATAACTGTACCCTCTGTGAGAATTAGAAGCCTGGCTGGCTCACCCTAATTGTCCTGTTCCCCTGGCCGGCTCCGGGAAAGGGCTGCTCCCACCTCAGGCTCTGCCACTGAACGATGGAATGGAAACAGGACTGAACCCCAAAGAGCTGGTTCATTTGGAACTGTCCTCAAGTAGGTTCCCTGTTCTCCATCTGCCTCAGGAAAGGCTGGGTGAGGACTGATTAGAGAGAGTTGGCAGGACGCCATGACGCTTGCTGAGCACTTGGGTTTCTGTGCTTCTGACTCATCCTGAAAGTAGTGGACCTTGGCCCGCCTCGTCCTCTTCTCCAGAAGGTCATGTCTGTTTGAGTTACGTGGACAAAGTACAGGCATGGTGCAATTCCATCTTATGAATATTCACGAAGGGCTAGAAGGAAAGACTGTACCTAATGGGTTAATTGGTTGGAGTTATCAGATAAGTCAGTGCAAATCAAGTAGCTTACAATAATAGATCCCAGCACTCAGGGAGACAGAGACAGGCAGATCTCTGTGAGTTCAAGAGCAGCCTGGTCTGCAGAGGGAGTTCCAGGACAGCCAGAGATACACAGAGAAACCCTGTCTTGGGGAAAAACAAACAAACAGATCCATCCTCTACATTGCAGAGACGGGAGGCCCAGAACAAGGTGTAAGTAGGTAGGCTCTGCCCGAGGATCCGGAAGTTTTCTGGTCCAGTGGTTCTGTGGATGGAGTCGTGTGACTCCAATCCTTCCATAGTTCTCCTGTGGATGGAGCAGTGTGACTCCAGTCCTTCCAGAGTTCTCCCGTGGATGGAGCAGTGTGACTCCAGTCCTTCCAGAGTTCTCCCGTGCGAATATGTCAGACTTTTGGTCACCATGGTGAATAACTGAAAGAACAACAAGGAGCAAAGATGGTGACCAGGGAGTTGGCTCCGTGGGCAAAGCGCTTGGACCTGAGCTAGCATTCTCCGCTCCCAAATCAACGGAGTGTGGCCACATGCATCTGGATTCTGGGTATTTTCCTAGATAGCTGGGTTTTACTTGAATTCTGTTTCTTCTGTTTCAATGAAATGTGGCAAAGGCCTTTGGAGATGATGGGGTTTTGTATTTTGGTTTGGTTTTTGTTGTTGTTGTTCTTCGATACAGGGTTTCTTTGTGTACTCATGGCTGTCCTAGAACTAGCTCTGTAGACCAGCCTGGTCTCGAACTCACAAAGATCCTCCTGCCTCTGCCTCCCTAGTCCTGGGGTTAAAACAGTGGTTCTCAACTTGTGAGTCAAGACCTTTTCGGGGGTCAAACGACCCTTTCACAGGGGTCACATATCAGATATCCTGCATATCAGATATTTATATTACAATTCATAACGGCAGCAAAATTACAGTTCTGAAGTAGCAGTGAAAATAATTTTATGGTTAGGAGTCCCCACAACATGAAGAACTGTATTAAAGGAACACAGCATTGGAGGGCTGAGAACCACTGGTTTAAGATATCAGCACATGTCAAGGCATATCTGCCTGGTAAGGTTTTCAGCAGCCTGATGGTAAGTGAGTGCCCCTGTGTGTCAAAGTGTCCAAAGTAGAACTCAGCCATCTTCATACTCCTGTGGGGTACAAAGCCACACCAGATCTCAGCTCCTCACTGCGGCTTCTCTGTACAATGTGGAAACTTCCCTGACCTGATGTCCAAGCGCAAATAAACCATTCGTTCCATAAATATTTATTAGATGAGACAGGCAAGGTCTCCATCTCTCAAGACCAAACAGTTTAGTCAGAGGAAATGTCAACACAGGAGGACAGTCTAGTGAAGGCAAGGGCTGCTGAGAACAGGGCCTCCCTCAACCAGGCTAGAACAAGACCAGACACAATAGGAAGGAAAGAAGCCATTTCAGGTGACTGCAGACCCTTGCGACATATGGCATATCAGAAAGAGGGATGCAAATCTGGCTGCCTCTATTTGTTTGTTAATTTCTTTGGTTGATTGAGACTCAATCTCATTCTATAGCCCAGGCTTCCTGGAACTCATTATATAACTTAGACTAGAATTGAACTCACAGCTATCCTCCTGTCTCAGCTTTCTGAGTGCTGGGTTTACACTTGAAAACCACTGTACTCAGCTCTTTCTTGGTCTTGCCTCCCATGGTTGCCCCCCAAAACACCTGCACTCAGATCAGAACTGGTCTCCCTCAAAGCCTGACCTGCCACTACCCTGCTCACTAATCTCATCCAGTGGCCCAGTGGGTGACTCGTCTTAGGGACTGCTGGACATGATATAGCTGCTCATGAGGACCATAGGAAGGACATAAGGGCCAGTTTCCAGGCTTGATGTAGCGGGTTCCAGGTACAAAACTGAAAGGCCATTTGTCTCCTTTGATTGATGGTCAATTTCGGGTGTTTGCCTGAAGATTATTCTGCTTGGATCTCTGGTCAATTTTCGTTTTGTTTGTTTGTTTTTTTTTTTTTTATGGGTTTGTTATTACTTAGACAGAGTGTCACCAGATGGACCAGGCTGGCCTTGAACTTGTGATCCTCTAGCCTCATCCTACTGAGTATTAGAAATACACACATGGGTCCCCATGTTACTGGAGGCCACCTCTGCAGAGGCTGATGGGTCTCAGATGACAACAGAAGCTTCTGAAGGGAATGTTAGGCTCAGAATCCTGGGCTTCCCTCAGGCATCTCTGGGGTGGAACAGCAGACTGTATTTCTAAGAAAGTTCCTGGATGCTGGTCCCCTGTTCAGGGCCCCACCAGAGAGACCAGGGACGGTCTAGCACCACATTTCCTGGCTCATTCCTGCAGTGGATAGTGACTTAGCACATGTTCACTTCTGCATGGGAGCTCAGCTGTGAGTCCTTAATACCCCATCCGAGATGATTGCTGTCCCTGGAGGGAAGAGTCCTAGGTAGCCCATCCTTGGCGGATGCTGTCCTTGGAGGGGAGTAGGGATGGTGAGCCTTCTAGGTTGGGCAGTTACAAAAGAAGATTATGAAGAACAGAGGAAGGGAGGGATGGGGTTGATTCATCGGGTTCAATAAACGGTGACATCCAAGTTGACACAGGAAGGAAACGGGTGTGAGGAGGGGAGGTCCTGGCTTTTCTGGTTCAGTTCTGTTCTTGCTCAACATCTTTACTCTAAAACTATGGCTCGGGTTAGCTCATAGATCTGGGCCTGGCTTGGGGGCTCGCCCTGTCCTTAGTGACAGAAAAGGTGACTGTGGAGATATATGCAGATAGGTGGAGGGTGGAGCCTGACTGGGGCCAGCAATATTTACAGTACTACTGATGGGAGACAGATCTGTCTGTGGCAGGAAGAGAAAGGACAGGAGAGGCAAAGGCCTGTGCCCCTTTGTGTTCTTGTCCAGAGCACTGCAGCCATTGGGGCAGGCTGTTAGTTTCAACCAATTAGCTCACAAGTCTTGAAAGCAGCTTGGGATCAGCGGGTAGAATATGGACTAGTCAACACTCAGGTGCTGGGTAGTTTTAGGTGTCAACCTGACACACCTAGAATCCCCTGGGAAGAGAGTCTCTCCATGAGGGATCACTGACATTGGGTTGGCTTGTAGGCATCTCTCCCTGTGTGGTCGTGCTGTCTTAACTAAGCTAATGTACGTGGGAAGACTTAGTCGGCTGTGGGCAGCACCATTTCCTAGGCAAGGAGTCCTGAACCGTATAAAAGGAAGAAGCCAGCTGAGAGCAAGCGAGCACAGAACCATGTATTAATGCTCTGTGCTCTTAACAGTGGGTGTGGTGCTCCATGTTCCTGCCTTGACTTCCCCACAATAATGGACTGTAACCCGGGATTGTGAGCCAATCACACACTTCCTCTCCTACATTACTTTTTCCAGGTTATTTTCTCACAGCCATAGAAATGAAACTAGAACAACTCACCAAGACCTGCTGGGAAATAGATCCATCTTGGTCTGGGGATGTAGCTCAGTGACGGAGTGGCTACTTAGCATGTATAGGTAGCGAGAACCCCAGCTTCCCTCTCAGCTCACACGTAAATAACACTAACAACAAACGGAAAACAGGCACGCACTCTCTGGCTTGTGGATTAGCCGTTGCCTCTTTTCTAAGTGAGGACGACTTACCAAGGGGACCGGTTTAGCTCACTTACAAACACAGGCTAGCACAATGGGTCCAGGTGCACGCCTCCCGCGCTAACGAGCTTCTCCATCCTTGATGTCTTTTCCAGGCCCAGCTGTCTCAGGCCTTAAATGGGGTTTCAGATAAGGCCAAAGAGGCAAAGGAGTTTCTGGTTCAGCTCAAGAACATACTGCAGCAGATCCAGGTGAGCAGACGCTGGTGCTGGACAGACCAGGTGGGCTGTTTGTCACACACAGAGGAAGAGGAGGGTTGGTCTAGAGACAGTGGTTTTCAGCAGTGATGTTTTTAGAGGGCCGACCTGACTGGTTGTCCCGTCCTGGGTACTGAAGGAGCCACTCTCCATCCATTTACACGCAGGTAACACTTTTGTACTGACATGAGCTTGTGTAATCCGTGCACCAGAACATAAACCCTCATTTCCTAAACAAACGTGTTATCTGAGTATCTATGCTATGTCCCATATTGAGCCTGAGAGACGTACAGAGAGCAGTGAGTCTCACTTCAGTGAGCTGTGTGCAAGGGAGGGAGAGTTCACCATGTACACACTCAGAGGCTCCATGTGCACAGAGGAAGGCCTGGAGCATTTTCATGCCTTGCCCAAGAAAAGGATTAAGGGCTCTGAACCGCTCTTCTTCTTTATCCTCCCCTTTCTCCCCTACCTTTCTTCCTCCCTTAAAAATTGTTATTATTGTTGTTGTTGTTATATGCAGGGTCTCATTACAAAGCCCAAGCTGGCCTTAGTCTCAAAATTGCTAAGATGTTAAACATGCGGTGCCCACCCTGCCTGATTCCCATGGGAGCCTTAAATCGCAGGGCTCTGATGTTTCATGAAACACAGGAAGTATTCGTTTTCTCTGACTGCTACCATAAGAGATCAGAGATGAAGCAGAGACAGCAGCAGAAATGGATTCAGCTCAGGGGCTGCAAGTGCAAGGTGACCTCTCTGCCTGGCTTGCAGATGGCAGTCCTCCTGTGTCCTCATGTGGCCGTCCCACTGTGTGTCTGTGTCCTGATTTCTTCTTATAAGGACATTTGGATTGGACTAGGGCCACCCTGGTGGCCTCATTTTACCTTCTGGCCTCAAACACAGCCACACTGTGTGGTCCTGGGACTTAGGATTTGGAATGTGATCCAGGGGGACAATTTAGCCCCTAGTTAGAAGTCAGAATCTACTGAGATCCTAGAGAGCCGGGAACTGAGGCAGACAGACTCACACTCTTTCGTTCACTTTACTTTTTCTGGTTATAAAAAGCAAAGTGTGTGGTATAGAGATTTTAGAGAGCAAGGAAGATAGAATGGAGAAAAAGCTGACCAACATCCCTCAACCGAGGTGACCAAGCTTGTCACTACACACATCTATACATCCATATACATACAATCACACACACACATATACATACATATGGATAGATACACAGACACATATCTGTACATCCATATACATACAATCATACACACATATATAAGTACATATAGAACACAGGCATACATCTGTACATCCATACAGATACAATCATACACACATATACACATACATATAGATAGACACACAGACACGCGTATGCACACACACTCACTGTATGAGATTATTCCGTGAACAACTTGTGTCCTACCTTCTTCCCTCCTTTCCCTCCTTTTCCTTTTTGAAGACAAGGTCTGGGGCTAGCCTTCAGGTCGAGCTCCTCCTGCCTCCACCTCTCAGGTGCTGGGATGTCAGGCAAGCCCCACCTTGCCCAGGATGCTTCCCTTTTAACCATCTCTTATGATTACTTCTCCCTGTCACTAAAAATGTCCTAGGAACAGAGCACAGGCTGTTTTACCTCTAAGCTGTGTCATGGTTCATGGGACCCTCCCTTGGTGCACACTCATGATTCATGCTGCCCCCAACTGAGAAACATTAGGGAGTGCTCTGAGAGGAGCCGTTTCCTCTGCACTATTGGTACCAGCATCTCCTCATCATGGCTCTCTGCTTCCCCAGGAAAATGGATTGGACTATGAAGCTTGCCTGGTGGCCCAGTGTGATGCTCTGGTGGACGCACTGACCCGGCAGAAAGCCAAGCTGCTCACCAAGGTGACCAAAGAGAGGGAGCACAAGCTGAAGGTAAGAACTGAGGGACCTAGTCCTCTATCCCTGTTACGTCACCTGCACCCAGCATAGGGTGGCCCTGCCTAAGCACAGGTTGGTCTTAGGTGACTGAGTGAGTGGATGTGGCTGGGAGGCTCAGAGCTGGCTGGTCCAGTTATGCTCGGGAGCCAGGGAGTCCTCTCAAACAGTCTCCAAAGCCAGCCGGCCTGCAGCACCCTGTTGTCTTCAAATCAGTCTCCCCTCTCTCACCTGCTCTGGACGTCTGTGGCTGTTGAGTGGGTGGGGTCTTCTCTCATCTTGCCTAGCAGGTGCGGACAGCAACAGAAGCAGTTGGACTCTGCTCAGGTCTCCTGCTCTGTCTCCTTCTTCAGACTCTTATATCTCACGTACCCATAATCATCAAAGATGTGTGTGACCAAGTTCTGCTAAGGGACTTTGAGTCATGTCCCTTTCTAGCACTAAGTTCCTGGCTCAGGTAGAGGCTGAGAATGACCCGAAGTGGTTCTAAGGGGGTCTGTGCCAGAGGCATGAATTAGCAAACACCTGTTTTTCTTTTAGAGAGGGTCTCATGCAGCCCAGGCTGGCCTCAAGTTTGCTACGTGTCTGAGAAAGACCTTGAACTCTTGATCCTCCTGCCTCCACCTCCCATGTGCTAGGATTCTAGGCATGTACCACCCTCCCTGGGCTAACCCAGGGCTTCAGACATTCTAGACAAAGCGCTCTACCAACTGAACTACATCCCCATCCCCCAAAACACTATTTTAGCTTATCCGTTGGTTTTTTGAGATAGTGGCTCACTATGTACTCCTTGCTGGCCACAAACTATCAAACTCAGTATATAACCCAGACTTCCTGAGTACCACACACCCCTCAGAAAGCACTACTTTAGAGATGGTTGTGTGTTGGAAGGGAAGTCATGTGTTCTTGGAAGTTATCTCTGATCAATCAGGAAGCTGGCCACATCACAAAGGGAGATGTACATCATTTTCTTTGTGTTCCTGGCTGCCTAGAGCCCAGAAAACTTTGCTGTTCTAAAAGTGGGCCCATTGATTCCTCCCTGAAGACTACAAAACAGAGTTGAGTGCTGGCTGTAAGGTGGGCAGAACCACAGCACCCTTCCCAGCCACCCAGGCACCCTCTCACACACTGTCGCTGTAACTATGTTTCTTGCTCATACACTGTTGCTGTAACTATGTTTCTTGCTCATACACTGTTGCTTTAACTATGCCCCCTCACAAGCGACTTCTTCAGAGCTCTCTCTCTGTTGCAGATGGTTTGGGACCAGATCAATCACTGCACACTGAAGCTGCGCCAGTCCACAGGCCTGATGGAGTACTGCCTGGAGGTGATCAAAGAAGATGACCCTTCTGGGTTCCTGCAGGTGGGTAGCCCCTGGAGGACTACTGAAGGCAACTTCCTTTTGTTCCACCAATGCTCCCTGCTCTTACTGAACCAGGTCTTGCTCTAGGCTCTGTCCTTCCCTGGCTGGGACTTGAATAGCTTCCCATTTGCTCTGTGAGGCCAGGTGACCTGGGCTGTCATCATGGCTGTGAACCTCACTAGCAAGAACCCTGGTTCTGCACCAGCCAGTAAACAAGAAATTGAAAAGACATCATCTCTAGGGACTACATGCCATGCTCCAGTTGCCTTCCAGTAATGGGAAAACCGTCTATGCCACATGAGCTGGACAAACTGCACAGAGGGAGGTGAGGGGCAGGATCCACCTTCCCCCAGAGATGGTGCAGTCCTGTTAGGGCCATTGCCCCACAGGCAGGCTAACTTGAGGACATTCACTCTCAGGAACATCGTCATATATCAGCTTAGCCGTGGAAGAAGTCATGAATCCCATTGCTTACTCTCAAAGAAGGATGCAGGAAGGGTTAAAGAGATGGCTCAGCAACTAAGAGCATTTGCAGCCCTTGCAGAAGACCTGGGTTTGGTTCCTAGCACACGCGTGGTGGTTCCCAATGATCTGTAACCCTGGTTTCAGGGGATCTCATGCCCTTTTCTAACCTCCTGGGGGACCAGGCCTACACATAGTGCAGGCAAACATCTGTACACATAAGATAAAAATAAATCTAAAAAGAAAAGAGGAGGAGAAGGGTGCACATCATGACTCTTTGGGAACATGAACCCAGGTCTCAGACGCAGAATTTTGCAGCAAAGGAAGGCAGAACACAGGTGCTACACAGGATTTGCAGCAGAAGCCATGGGACAGCTGACAGAAGACACAGCAGGAAGACATGGGCATGGCTTCAAAACCTGGGGGCAATGGAAGCACGTTCTTCACACCCAGGGACAAGCTGCTAGTATATCTCGCCTTGCCAAGTGAGAGGCATGGCCAAACAGATGTATGAGGGGTGTGTTTACCTACCTGAAAAAAAGCACCACGACTTCGTAAAAATGTTGGGCCACCTTTTTTATTTTAATTTCATTGGTGATTCTTCACATTAACATGATCAGAAAAATAATATACATATATACATTAGTATGATTATGTGGTTGAGCTGTGGCTGAAACAACACAGTTTGTCTAGGCTGGTTGTGCTCACTGAAGCTTGGCGATGACTCAGGTCCAGGCTCAGTCCACCTCTTCTCCTGGATGAACCATAGACAAAGCTGAGCCCTTTCCCACAAAGGCTGGCTGCTCTTCCTCTGCAGACCCAAACCTCCTTTCTGTGCTTCCTCTAAGATCTCAGATGCCCTGATCAAGCGTGTACAGGTGTCTCAGGAGCAGTGGGTCAAAGGTGCGCTGGAGCCCAAAGTATCTGCGGAATTTGACCTGACTTTGGACAGCGAGCCGCTGCTGCAAGCCATCCACCAGCTGGATTTCGTCCAGATGAAATGTAGGGGTGAGCCGTGGTCGGACCCACTTAGTGACGCTGCCTCCCCGAGAGGCACACAGGCTAAGGCTGGCTTGATGGTAGCAGGAACCCGTCATCCATGGTAGCAGAGGGAAGGATGAGGATCCCAGGTCCCAGCCTGGAAGGGAGAGCTGCAGCTGCCTGAACGCCCTTTCTTAGACCAAGGATCAAGGGCAGGAAGCAGAATGAACAGGGGCGCCGCCCAGGGCTCACGTTGCAGATGTGAGCAAGGCTGCAGATTCCTACCCAGACTGCACTTCCAGGCTAAAGAAGTGTCCATCCAGGAGCCTGTTGATGCTAGCAGCAGGTGCTAGGGAGAAAGGGCAGAGGAGTTGTGTAGATGTCAGGGTGTATTCCCAGATGATGTGGAGAAGGAAGATGAGAGAGAGAGAGAGAGAGAGAGAGAGAGAGAGAGAGAGAGAGAGAGAGAGGAGAAAAGGAGGTGGGAGGAAAGAACAAAGGGGAGGGGGAGGAGCCAGGTATGAGGTGCCTGTAATTCTAACAGGAGAAGGAAGAAAAAAAGAAAGGAGGAGAATAAATAGGAGGGAGAAAAGAAGAGGAAGAAGAGAAGTGAGAAGAGGAGATAATGAAGGAAAAAGGAGGAGAGGAAGTAAGAAAGTAGGAAAGCAGGAGGAAAGAGGCCAAATGCCTGTTGTTGACACAGGCTCCCTCTCCTGGGCCATCAGCCAACCCTGGACAGACAACAAGGTCACTCGGAGTCAAAACGAAGCCTGCAGGTTTATAGAACAAGTTTTGCCATTTTCCCTTCCAAACCAGGCCAGAGTGGCCTGTGTCACCTTCCAAATCCTCTTGAGCCTGAATAGAGCTGGGATAGAGCTGGGATATATTCAGGTTTTCAGGTTTTCCTGCTTGCCTTTAGTGAGCTCAGAGCATGACAGATTCAGTCCCTTGCTCCATGGGTTGGCTACCCAGCCATCTGAAATTGTGTCTGGTTCCACGGTCTATATCCGTGACCTTGCAAAGCTTCCAAAACTTCCATCAGGGTTCCAACCGTGTCAGTAATCCTTTTGTCACGTCCAAGGTGATCAGCTTATAAAAGGGGAAAGATTTGTTTGGGTGCATGGCTTTGGAAGTTTTAGTCTGAGGTTGGCCTGTGGCTTTGGACCCGTGGTGAGCATGCCATGGCAGAGCCCTGCCCCCTGTCCTGTGGCCAGAAAGGAGAGAGAGAAAAGAGCTAGGGGCCCCACCATCTCCTTCATAGGCACACCACTAATGTGCCCGCTCATCCCCACCTCGCAAAGGCTTCACCACCTCCCTAGTGCCGTCCTGGGGCCTTTGAGAGACGTTAAGATCCAAGCCATAGCACCTTCATTCCTAGATCAAGTGTAAGTGGGCTCTCGCTTGGTTTCTGCCCTGCCCTCTGCCATCCGAACCCATGCAGGTGACTCTACACCATGTATAGTATGGGCTGTGCTGAGGTCATTTGGGTGTGCCTCCCGCCCCGGGAGCTCTTGGTGGGAAGATAGAAGAGGGCTTTCTTTCTCAGGGCACAGGTCCTGAGGGTTTGGGTGGGCGGGGGTGAACTGGGGCCTGCAGGAGGGTGCTGTGTGCTGACCAGAGTGACCCCTGTCACAGTGCCACCTGTACCCCTGCTGCAGCTGGAGAAGTGCTGCACCCGCAATAACAGCGTCACCCTGGCCTGGAGGACACCGCCCTTTACCCACAGCCCAGCTGATGGCTACATCCTGGAGCTGGACGATGGCGATGGGGGGCAGTTCCGGGTGAGCTAGATGCTGCTGCTCAGGGGGTGGTTTCCAGTGAGGCCTGCCGAGGCCTGCTGGTCTGGAGGGCAGTTGCAGGTGACTCCTGCTGTTGTTTGAAAACTCTAATGCGCAGGCCCAGACAGGACTGTCCTGGGATGCTCTTAACCCTGTTGTTACCTGAAGATAAGCCTCTTGACTACAAAGACAAAGAGACTCTGTCAGCCTCCATTCTTAGGAGCAGCACTTCCTGTGGTAGTAGCTGTGGCCAAAGACGAAGACTCTGTCAGCCTCCGTTCTTAGGAGCAGCACTTCCTAATGGTAGTAGCTGTGGCCACAGCCTCAGAGAGGTGCCTGACAAAGAAGTCTGGGTGGTATTTTGAGGAACGACACCTCAGAGAGGGCACTGCCTACATGTATACACTCTCCACAGGCTAGCCCACATTTTACATACCTCCCACATGATTCTCTGCTGGGCTTTTCCACTCTGCCTTTAGCCTGGCTCTCTGGCTTTGATGCTAGGGTGGTGAGGTGGGCTGTCCTGGAAGCATGTTTCTGCAGTGGAAGGTGTCCTCTTGGGCCCGTCAGAACCTGGCAAGCTGCTGGCTCATGAAGACACACGAACATGGATGCTAGCTAGGTGTGGTGACTCATCCCTGGAACCCCAGCACTCAGAGGCTGGGGCAGAAGGAGTGAGAGTTTGAGGCTAGTCTGGGCTATGGAGTAACATCTTGCTTCAAACAAACCAACACAAACTGGCACTTAGCAGGACAAAGGAGACTCATAAATAAACGGGGAATAAGGCAAAAACCCTAGGAAGTGAGAATCAAGGTCTGGCGTGAGGAAGCTCGCTGTCTAGGAGAAACAGAAACCAGCAGAGAGTCAAGGAGCAGAAGATGGTGATCTCAGGGGCAGGAGGGTTTTCAGGTGTTCCCCCTTGGTTTCTGGCTGATAGTGGAGGCAGGGAGCTCTCAGGCAACATCCTAGCTTCATATCCACACCCCCATCCTCCCAGGACCCCATTCCTCTTGCGGCATCCCAGACAGAGGGACAGGTAATTTAAGAAGATGACAAAGCCTGGCCCCAGCAGGCTGACTAGCCTGGGTTGGAGCATCTCCATCTGGTACTTCTGTAGGTTTGAGGGCACTTCTAGTGTGGATGTGCCCTCAGGGGAACTCGTAGAAGCCCTGAGGCCTAATGAATGTCCTTGGCTCTTTCAGGAAGTATATGTCGGCAAGGAGACCCTGTGCACCATTGACGGGCTCCACTTCAACAGCACCTACAATGCCAGAGTCAAAGCCTTCAACTCCTCTGGCGTCGGGCCCTACAGCAAGACCGTGGTCCTGCAGACCTCTGATGGTGAGCAGTCCTCAGCTGGGAGGTCAGATGTCAGAGCAAGGCCACACTTCCCACAGGCTGGGGTGGAGGGGATGAGCAGAAGACCGTGCCACCTTCTAATGGGGCTTAAGATTTGTGACCTCATGTTGCCTCTTTGTCTTTCAATCTCCTCCCTACAAGGTGGGCCATGGGTAGTCATTTCCTCTGTCACTTCTAACAGAGCCTGCATCACTGGGGAGAGGCTAGGACTCAGGGCTCCAGGAAATGTTGTGGGGCAAGGTGGCCTGAATGTCTGAGCTCCTTAGCAAGGCTGGATCAATGGAATGGAAACTTGGAGGAACACAGAGGAATGAAGGGGAGAGGGAAGGAAGGAGGAAGGGAGGGAAGGAGGGAGGGAGGGAGGGAAGGAGGGAGACTTTGCGGTAGATTTCAGGTCACAGTCCAACACTGAGGGACCTCAGGGCAGGAATTGAAGGCAGGAACTTGGAGGTAGGAACTGAAGCAGAGGCCATGGAGGAGAGCTGGTTACTGGCCTGTTCCTTGTGGCTTGCTCTGTGAGTGTGTGCATCCCACAAAGACCACTGGTCATAGTAAATCAACTCTATAGCAGCAAATGAATCTATTAGTCATCTTGGCGATACAGCAAAATTTGTATGTGCATGCGCCTGCGTGTGTATGTGTGTGTGTGTGTGTGTGTGTGTATGTGTGTGTGTGGGGGGGTGTGTGTGTCTGCATGTGCGTGTGTAGGGGAGTGGAGGTGAGGGTAGGGGAGGGAGGGAGAGGAACAGACTCTTTGACCTTGTTCATTTTGACTTCTTCCTTTCCAGTGGCCTGGTTCACTTTTGACCCCAACTCTGGTCACCGGGACATCATCTTATCTAATGACAACCAGACAGCCACCTGCAGTAGCTATGATGACCGGGTGGTGCTAGGCACAGCTGCGTTCTCCAAAGGCGTGCACTACTGGGAGCTGCACGTGGACCGCTATGACAACCACCCAGACCCTGCCTTCGGGGTGGCCAGGGCCAGCGTTGTCAAGGACATGATGCTGGGCAAGGACGACAAGGCCTGGGCCATGTACGTGGACAACAACCGCAGCTGGTTCATGCATTGTAACTCACACACCAACAGGTGCGCACCGCCCCGCCCTCTGGGAACTCAGGGGTTAGCAATGAGTGACTTGCAGACCAGGGTCCCTTTGATTGTCCCCAAGTGTCGGGAGACGGGCTGCTTTTGAGGTACTTTGTACTCTAGTTCCAGGGGGCTTGGACGATGACTTGGAGAAGCAAACCATTTGCCTTTGGCATAACTGAAAGTACTTGACGTCAGGAGCGCTGTGGCCTAGAGGTTCTCCACCTCACCACTGGCCTCACAGTGACTTTCTGCTGGGAGCTTAATTTGTGGTTATCTTACTGGTCCTACTCCAATTTTCTTTACAATCTCCAAGCTAAGCCTGAGTCACCGCACAGAGCTAATGGGGGAGCTGTTTCCCACAGATGGAACAGAAGTCACTGCTACAGCCGGTGGTTTGCCTGGAATGACCCTACCAGTGCCCTGGAGAAAAGGTCAAAAGCTTCCCTCTCAAGGAGCTGGGGTCCGGGCAGGGCTGGTCTGTTCCTGAGGTGCTTGTGTTCTTGGCCCCCTTCTTGCTCTTACAGAAAGCTCAATGTGCTCTCTTCAGCGAGTAACCCAGCTCCTCCCCCAGGAAAGTCAGGTCTCATTTGGCCAGGAGCTTGCCTGAGGACTCTCAGGTCCCTCCCTGACCACTATCTTTTCATCGGTAATGTCCTCCTCTCCAGAGGCCTATGGGAAGGGAAGTGGCTATCCCTGGACTCTCTAGCTGAGCTATGGAACTGACCAGGCACTGCAGGTTAACCAAGCAAAGCAGTCTGGCCAGGTACTGCAGATAAAGTGATGTAGGCTAACCAAGTGATACAGGCTGACCAGGTGATGCAAGTTGACCAGGTGATGTAGGCTGCAGAAGGCTAACCAGGTGACACAGGTCAACCAGGTGGTCCAGGATGACCAGGCAATGCAGGCCAACCTGGCAATGCAGGCTGACTAGGTGCTGTGGACTTACTGGGTGCTACAGGCTGACCTTTCTCCAGCTCTCACAGGGGGACCAAGACCACCCTGGCCTACCAGTTCCGTGTCTGTGTGCTGGAGCCAATACAGCAACCAACTCCATCACACTCTGTGATGGGGCAGTAAAAACCTTAAGCATGCATCGGGTGCTGACTCTGTTTGATACTGTAGGATGCAAGGGGGCTACTTGAGCGCCTTGCATGACTCTGCAAGGGGGCTACCTGAGTGCTCTTCCTTCTCACAAACGCCCAATCTCTGTTGCAGACAATGAGATATATTTAGGCAGGCTGGACTTTGCTCAGACCTGTGGAGACTAACAGGTGCTATTAGGATTTTAGAGAGGACATCAGTGGAGTCTCCTGTGGTAGGAAGCCCTCAATCTCCAGGGCATAGGCTGTCATAGTCCCCAAATGCCCTGGAGCCCTTGCCAGCCAGCCCCTTGGCTTCCCATAGAGGACCAGAAGGAACATGAGGGTCCAAAGACAGCAGAGGGAGGAACTACACCTGTTTACACATCTCCCGTGTCACAGGTGTGAAGCAAATGTGGGTGACGTTTCTCCCAGAGGAAGCACGACTTCCAGATGTGACCTGGGAGTAGTTGTATAGAAAGCCGGCAGGGCAGACGTCACTACTGCCACCTGGTGTTTAGTATTAGAAATGCATCGACTGTCCAGTTCGAGATTCCCTCTGTGGGACCCTTCCTTCTCCACTGAGCCCTAAGACACCCCCAGGACACCTGCCCTGGTGAGGAGCATCCTCCTCCCAGTCAGTCCACCAGGTCCTGCTAAAGACCTTGTGTCAGGAAAAGACTTCTTCTAAAGACTTCCAGGTCATTACTTAAAGTTCTTTCCCACCTGAAGATAGATTTTTACCATCCCAGCAATGCCTTAGTCCCAACTTTTGTCAAGTGCTCCAAAACCAGCATGGTCACCTGTCGAGTGGTGACTCAGATAGGGGACCTGATTCCCAACTCAGCACGCATCTCCCACCGCATGCTGCCGGTCCCCTGGGAAGGTTCTGTGCAGGTGAACTGAAGGGAAATGTCCTTTCAAACTGTCTCTGGGACGTGGTACCTGCATCTCCATCCAGCTGGGTATCAGCAAGGACCGAACACAGAAAGATGACCTCGTTACTTCCCTTCTGTGCTCACACTTGGTGCCCTGTGGTTTTTTAGGAGGGATCCAGCTGCCCAACTCTCATTCCCTGGTGTGTCTCAGACACTATGGATAAGAAGGGGCTAAGCAGCTTTAGTCCCTCAGAACTGTCTTCTCTTGTGTCTGACACACACACGCACACACAGCCATGCGCACACACATGCACACATACGCACACACATGGGCACACACATGCGAATACACACATATGAGTGTGCGTACACGCATACACACACGAGCGCACGCATATTCACATACACGCATGCACACACATGTGGATGCACACACACATGCACACGCGCACACACACACACACACTTGGAGACTGATTTTGGATGAGAGTGCTCCCAGCATCGTCTGGGGTTTTCTCAGTTACTGCGACGTCATGAGCTGTGCAGTGACAGGTTTTCTTGGCTTGTCTTCCCAGGACTGAAGGCGGAGTGTGCAAGGGGGCGACTGTGGGCGTGCTGCTGGACCTGAACAAGCACACACTGACCTTCTTCATCAATGGGCAGCAGCAGGGCCCCACAGCCTTCAGCCACGTGGATGGGGTCTTCATGCCTGCCCTCAGCCTCAACCGAAATGTGCAGGTATCCTCAGAAACACAGCTGCCTGCCCCGTCCCTGCGACGTGTCTGCTTCCTGAACAATGAGCATTGTAATGAGACTGGCCAGCTCGTTTACCAGATAGGCAGCCTGCATGCCGGCCTCTCTGAGTATCCGTGGAGGAGGTCCTAAGTACTGCATTCAGTTTCTACATGATAACTTGGAGCAAATGGGTTCTGGGGGGTTCCAGGGGCTCAGTGTCCCAAGGGAATGAGATGGCACAGGAGCTCCTGACATAGGCCAAACGAGAGGTCAGAGGACAGGGGCATCCATCCCTTCATTTCTCATAGATTCCTTCTATCACCGGAGTCATGCAGGGACCTGCCCTGTGTCTACTGCCCAACAACTGATTGGTTACTTGAAAAGGGGTGGTGCAGGACTTTAATCCCAGCACTCGGGAGGCAGAGGCAGGCAGATCTCTGTGAGTTCGAGGCCAGCCTGGTCTACAGGGCTAGTTCCAGGACAGTTAGGGCTGTTACACAGAGAAACCTGGTCTCGAAAGAACAAACAAACAAAAACTAAAAGGAAAAAAGAAGAAAAGGGATTTGAGGAGCACAGAGTAGCTGTCGGGTGACCAGAGGAGACACAGGTGCTGTTAGATACTTGGCTGTGAGAACCAGAGCCCCTCTGCTGCAGGGCTTGATGGCGTTAGCCACACAGGGCACCCAGCCGGTCATCACTGCAGCTCCTATGACGAAGGAAGATACACGGGGGGACACAGACTTAGCAATGTGAACTGGACAGAAGAGCAACAAAGCCCAAAGCACACATTCTCCAGTGGACACGCAGTGCCGCCACAGTGCTGGGGGCCCCGCCTGCCCTTTGCTCTGCTCCCTCTCCTCAGCCTCCTGCCTCTTCCTCCTCTCCCTCTTTCTTCCGTGTCAGGGTTGGGACCTAGGGTCTTGTGCACACCATGCAAGCGCTCTGCCACTGAGCCAACCCCTGCTATCTTATCTTCTTTTCCAGGTCACCCTGCACACGGGACTGGAGGTGCCAACAAACCTTGGACGGCCCAAGCTGTCAGGCAACTAGCCTGGTGGCTCCTGCTGCCTGGCTGGCTGTCACGGAGGCCCTCACGGAGGACAAGGGCACAACAGGAAGTCCTGGGTCCCAGTAGCCAGCGAACTCTGAAGATGCTTTTTTGGGGGGGATGGAGAGTGAAGGAGCTGTGAGTAACAAGGCCATACTGTGGCTGCCTATGTCTGTCAGGCGTGACCTCTCACCTCTACGCCACAGAGCTTATGGTCCCCAGAGTGCCCTCAAGACGGCGCTCTGGAAGCCTTTGGTTTCAGGCTGATGTTGTCTGACATTGTTTGGAAAGTTTGATTTCCCCTTAGATTCTTTTCCTGGAGGGAGAGAGGAAGGCTAACTTTGGGACGGGTATCCCAAGATGAGTCTGCGCGGTGATGTCACTCCACGTCAGCGTGTAACCTGTTTCTAGGACTCTGCTCCTGCCAAACCGGCAGCTTGTCACCTCTGCTGGGAGAAACTGACCTTGAGCCTTCGGGATATGGAGTCTTCAATACACTACAACAATACACTACAAACTAATTCAGGACTAATGGAAGGGACCTTAATCTACCAGAACCCTTCAGAAGGGCTTCCTTAAGGACTTTATTATTAACCATGTGCTATCAACACTCCCCCCCCACACACACACATGGTGTGTGTAATAACCAGTTAAGTTTTATTCATTCCATTCTTAGTTACAAAAGGAAACACTGGAATCCGAGACAGTGACACGCCTTTGCACAGCGGGGGCTTTTTCTAGAACCTGCTTTCTCAGACATTGATGGAAATCTATCTACTCTGCCTTCCTTCCTGGGCGAGGCCTTGAGCACAGAAGCAGCAGACCCTGGGAAAGCCTCACATCAAAGCCCCCGTGACTTCCCTGGTGCCCTGCTGGAAGCATCTTGAACTTGAAAAGTAGCCCTGATGATAATATGGGTGGCTGCATCACAATGGGACAGACAAGGCCTGGAGAAAGGCTGAGACTCGATGATGACACCTTACAACTTGTCTTTCCACATGAGCCAGGGTTCTCTGGGGTGCAGGGAGGCTCTCCTTCTGAGCAGCGCCTCTCATGCTGGTGAGGTTCACATGGAATCACCCTCCTTCAGGCTCCGCGTCCTCCCTTCCAGCGTCCCACAGTCTCCCGCCCTGCCTGGCAGTAACCTTGCTCTCTTCTTTGGAAAGAATTCATCAGGCATTTCATTTTACACGGAGGAATGACTAGTCCATCAGCTGGGCTGTTTTTTTTTTTATCGGATGCATCTGCACGGCGACCCCAACCGTGCTTCCTCGCCGCCTTTGCGCACGGGTCCTGCACCTGTTCCTAAGTACCCACCGCTGGGCTGCACAGACCCTCCTACTGGTCCTACCTCAGAGCTCCTGCTCACGGCCCTCGTTTCCTCAGATACTCCGATGTCACCAGGAGCTGTTCAGCGCTGTCCAGCCTCCACATTGGGTCCTGGAGTCACCTTCAATGCAAAGGAGTAGCTTGGGCTTCTTTGGATTCTCTTCCTGCTGAGTGGTCTCTGGCTCAGTGGTCCATTAACTCCATCTAAAGCCCTCAGGGTCGCCCACAGGACCCTGGCTACCATGTTCTCAGTTGCTCAGCTGGTCCTGTTGACCCACAGCCACAGTTCTGGAAGACCCCAGCAGATGGAGTGAAAGGCACTTCAAAGGGAAGACCCAGGCAGTCACATGTAGCCATGGCTGGGGTAGTGGCGGTGATGATGATGGTGGTGGTTCAGGTGTCTGGCTCTCTGGTGGAAGAGTCCAGAGACCCTGGAGTAAGAACACGCAGAAAAGCTGGCTAGGGAGAGCCCTGTAGTCTTCAAAGCCCGGGCCAAGCCCCTGCCTGGGAAGCAGGAGTCACTTGGGCAGTCCTGGAGCTGTGGGTGGCTTTGGGGAGTTAAGGAAATGGCCACCATTCCAAGGGACTTTATTTCCTGGTGCTGGAAAATCCAATCCATGGCCTTGGTCTTGCACATGCTCAACCATTGAGCCCCCAGCGCTCTCGGAGATCACTTTCCTCCTTCTCCTCTTCCTCCTCCCCCTCCTCCTCCCCCTCTTCCTCCTCCCCCTCCTCCTCCTTTTACTCTTCCTCCTTCTTATTTTAGTTTGAGACATGGTCTCACACTGTAGCCCAGGCTGGCCTGGAATTCACTGTATAGCTCAGGCTGGCCTTGAACTCACAGCACTCCTCCTGCCTCAGCCTCCTGAGTACTGCGATTACAGAGGTGAGCATCACACCCAACTCAGTTGACCTCCTTAAGGAGGCTCCCTGGAGTTGAGCAAGGGAGATCAGCTCCCCATCTCCCACAGCAGCATAAGTGGGGATGCTAAATGTCTCTCTTTGCTCACTAGAGCCCAGAAGCAATACGCTGATGCCAGGGCCAACCCGGGCAGCCCTGCACAGCCACCTCCCCCGCCTTCTGCACAGAGCGCCTTTCAGGGACAAGAATGCACAGATGAGAGAAGGGCAGGGCGGTACGACACACTTGGGGGCTTGAGGTGATCAAAAAGCGAAGGAACTTAACTCCTCACAGTGGCAAGGCCCTGGAATTGCACGTGACAGACAGACAGATCATGGGGTCTTAGGACATTGGTCCTTAGCACTGACGCTGAGGTAACAGCTGTATGAAAATGGCATCAAGGGAGGCCTTCTTTGGTTGGCCCCTGAGTAGGAAGTTAGGGTAAGTCTGAGAAAGAAATTCAACTCTGGAGCCTGCTCTCTGTGTGGGTTAGGGAATGTCAATCCCTTTGAAATGAATGTCCTTGACGAGTACCCACTGGCACCTACCCCCCCACACAGCTCCTCCTCCCTTACAGTAGGACATCAGGACCCCAGCCCAGGCTTTTCCTTCTCTGTCCTACCTTGAGACAACTGCCTGGCCTTGGAGCTCACGCTGTGTGTGGTCCAGGCTGCACCTTCAGTCCTTTGAGTGCTCTGTGATCCCAAAAATGTCCTTAGTGGCTCTGTAGCCCCAGGGGTCCAGAGCCAGGAAGCAATATGCTACCAGAGTGAGCCCTGACTCAGGGTGAGCTCTGCAGAGAAGGGGAGAGAAGGGGATGCCCACCTTTCTGAGCCCTTTCTCTCGCTCATGTTGCCCTACCCCTTCCCTGGCCCTTTCAGGTCAAGGCCAGAGCGCAGTGTCCACGTGCAGCCTGTCAGCCTTAATTCTGTGATTGAGAGGCTTGCTCCTTGAGTGGAGACGTGCCTCAGGGCAGGACGTCTGGGCTTGCCCTTGATGAGGCTGTCTCTACCCACTATGGTCTCTTGTTACAGAGGGGTGAAGAGAGTGGATAAAATCATCTGGGGGAATCTCGATACAGGAGTGTAAAGAACACCATCACAGAACTGTGGGAGTGACCCCAGGGTGCTTAATGCTGACATTTTGGGTGGGGCCTGAGTGCTGAAAAGCATTAGGCACCCCTTGTCTCTATCTTCAAGATGCGAAGAGCACCCCCAGTTAGTGTGACAATCCCAAATACCCAGAGATATCCAGATGCCCCCTTGGGGCTGACCTGGATCTGGGTCATATTGATTTGTTGGGTGTTGACATTCATAGTGTTGGTACCCATTCCTGTGTCACATAGGTGGTCTGTCCCAAGGCCACTGGCCTCGTGTTACCCCAACGTAAGAATTCTTCACAGATCTTCAGTGAAGCATGTGAGAACAAAGAGGCTCACATTTCTGCTCACTGAATATAGTGACCAAGCCCACCTCTGTTCTCGGAAAGAAAGGCTCCTTCCCTTCATTTTTCTTGGCCACATTTTCCAGGAAGGAACAGGGACTTCTTAATGGATTTGGGGCCCTCAAGGAGTTAGAGAAATATCATATATTATTAGAAGACGTTCACAGTCCAAACTCTGTTAGCCCTGGAATAGCCAGTTGTTGGTGACAGCCTGGTACAGCTCTTGTCTGAAGAGGTCCTGAAGAGGCGGAGAGGTGAACTAAAGTAAGAGGGGGCTTGAGGCAGGACGGGAAAGTAGAGCATCTCGCAGCACTTACCCCTTAAACTGGCTTTGATGTTGGTTTATGGCATGCATGAGGTGAATATTCTGCTTGTTTCTGTGCCTCAGTATCCCTACCTGCAAACAGGGCTGGTCACGCCAACTACCTCCTCTCTGTATTGTGTGGATCATGGAATAGACTCATCAGTAAGGTCCAGGCTAAATGACTCATTCGGTGGCTCAAACCTGGATGACTTTAACCACACGTCCTCTAACCACAGTGTCTTCCACCCAAGCAAGTATTTTCACATAGCGCCTGGCATTTCAGACACTTCACGGGACCACAGCAAGCACATCCATTAATGGAGAGCCTGGGTTAATGTGATGTGCCAGGGCCTTGAACAGGCCAAAACTGTCAGCAACCTTCTCTTGAGCGCTAAAGGCATCTGTATGCGGTGTCCCCTAAGCCAAGAAAAGATGTTAGCCAGCCTTCTACCTGTTCCTTAGGTTCTGGTCTTTAAGGAATCCCCCTACCCATGGCCTTTCACTTCTGTTTACCCAGAAGTGGGGGTGGCTTTGGGAGACCCCTGAGAGTGTCATGACATACAGTTGAACTGGGACCTCTAGTTTGGGATGGCTGGTGACAAGTCAATTTCAGACAGGTGACTGCAGTTGGGACTTGTGGCACAAGTTATGAAGGGTGGGGAGCCTGGTCTTTCCCATGAATTGTGCTGAATTCAGGGGAAGGAGCTGGGACTCAACTCTAAGCAAGGTGATTCCCTCAAGTGGTGCTGCTCACTGAGGGCCCGGTTGTCAACCCAGCCCTGGTTAAGGTCCCAGAGCTTGAGGGCTAATGGGGTGGCACTGGGCACCAAGCCTTTCTGAGCAGATGCTATATAGGCCTCGGGATGACTATGACTGATGGAGCCCCTTGCGTGGCCTGTGGTGGCCTTTCCAACTCCAAACCCCCAGAGACTGTACTTCCTAAGTCCCCCACTTTCTCGGCACCAGCAGAGAGTGGGGTGTAGACATGACAGAAAACGTGAATGCATGACGTAGACCGCCGCCTTTGCACTACACGGCGCACTGAGCATGAGAGGTGTTTGTATAATGTTGGCAAAGGAATTTAACAGAAACAGAAAGCTGTGTACTGTTGTTTTGGCCCCATTTTCCTGCCTTTCCTTGCCTTCTCTCCCCACTCTCCCTACCACATTGATTCTGTCCCCAGTGGTTGGTATTTGGTGGCAGCTCTTGGTCCTGTGGCTGTTCATGTTTCACTGAAAACACAGAGGGGTGGGCAGTGGTAAGGAACGTAATTTTTTCTAATTTTTGTACAGGTATCCACAAGCGTTTGTATTTTTTGAATTGCAAACACTGTGTTTTCTGGTCTTTAGGGGGTATTACTTTTTGGAAACTTGAGTTTTACCACATTCTTAAACAGATTTGAAATAAATTCTTTTGACACTGCCAACAACTGGAAGACAGGTGTGGTCGTGGTCACTTCCCCATTTCCACAGACTGACCCTGACTGACCACTGGTCATCAGTTTTAGTTTTGTGGGCTCCCAAATCTCAAAGTAAAGATGTGGGTTCAAATTATAAGGCACCAGGGGGAGGAGGAGGGGAGGAGATGGAAAAATTTAAATATAAAAAAATAAACCATATAAAAAATTAAAAATAATAATAATAAAGAAAAAAATTATAAGGCACCATTTTCCACAATGAAAAAAAGGTTTTTTAAGGTTTCATCTTAAAAAATTGTGTGTGTGTATGTGTGTGTGTGTGTGTGTGTGTATGAGAGAGAGAGAGAGAGAGAGAGAGAGAGAGAGAGAGAGAGAGAGGAATGTGTGCATATTCGTGCATATATGAGCAGGCTAGAGGTCAACCTCCACTTGTTTTTTTGAGTCAGGTTCTTTATGGGCCTAGCACTTGCCAGTTCAGCTAGCCTGGCTGGGCAAGCCCCAAGAATCCACTTGTCTCTGAAGAAGGCTGGAGATATGGAGGAGTCCAGAGAGGGTTAAGATAAAGAGTCCATGTAAGGTTAAGCTAGGTGCGGTGGCTCACACTGATAATCTCCGCACTTGGGAGGCTGGTGCGGGAGGATCACAAGTTCAAGACCAGCCTGTTCTATATGCTGACACTCTGTCTTAGAAACAAGATAAACCCATGGAAAGCTGACTTGCGCTCCAGGATGGCTCTGAGCAAGCATCCTAAGCTGAGCATCAAGGATGATGACTGTCCTTCAGCGGTGTAGGTCACACCTGGTCTGGAATGCCCTTCATTGCCTTCCTTGTGCCAGGAGTTTTTTTAATTTTAATCTTTTGAGCCAGGATCTCACTGTGTAGCCCTTAATGACCTGGAATTCACTATGTACACTAGCCTGGCTTCAAATTCACAGAGCTCCGTCTGCCTTGACCTCCTGAGCGCTGGGATTAAAAGCCTGTACCACCTTTAAGTAGCCCTCTTCTGTGCTCCTAAGACTAGTGGATGGGGCTCAGTAGGTGGGGTGGGGAAGCTGTAGGTTGGGTTTTGAGGGTTTAGGTTTGTAACTATGATGTTGGAATATATCCTAAGGGTGATCTTGGGAGGAAGCAGGGACCCAACAAAAAGCTGAGAACATTAGCTTATTCTTGAGTAATTCTATCACTCAAGAGGCCGAGGAGTTCACCACGAGTCTGAAGCCAGCCTGAGCTACATAATGAAATCCAGGCCATCTTTAGCTTCAGAGTATGAGATTCAGTCTCAAAAACCAAACCAAAACAAAAAGATCTAAGCAAGGGTCCTCTCTTTCCTAGCCAACTGCTAGCTCTTGGAAGACCTATTTATTCCCTGTGCTTCCTCTGGGCTCTCTGAGGTCTGGACGGTCCAGCTATGTCCTGGTATCCCTGTCACCGGCTGACATGCCAGTCTCTATTGTCCTCATGCTCGCCATAAGGCTACAGTGCTCAGCACACAACCCGAGTGTGCAGCACAGATACAAATGAATAACTGAGTGAGTTGGTAGAGACCCAGCCAGAGTTGTCTCCTCCATGAAACCTGTCCTGACACTTGCGGTTGGGCTTGAAGGAAAAAAGGAACAGACCAAGTGTTAGCATTGTGATAACCAAACTTACTTGGGGAATACTAGGTTCCATGAGACTAGGGAGACAGAGTGAGAGACTGTGTAATCTGAGGCAGTAGAACGAACACTGAATTGCTGACTTCTGCCCCGTGAACCTGCTTGGCCCTTCCTCATTTCTGAGAAGGGTCACGTGTATTCTTCTCCCTTGAGAAGCGACCACCACCAATACCTACTTAGACAGCTGAGTTCTGTTTGCTAAAGGTCAACTTGCAAATTTTAGCTTCTGTAAAACCTGCTTATGTCTAGGAAATATTTCTTTGGGGTGGGGGATAAAAAGTCTGCCCTCAGATGCCTAACCCTACTATAAACCATGAAATATTTCTAATCAAGGCTGGGCCTATTTAAATAATATCTAGAGGCTACAGCTACATGCTAATTGAAGTTTTCCCTTTATCTCTGAGGGCCGAGAAATTCTCAGGAGGAAGGCTAAGGAGCCCCCTCAGCAAATCCAGTGTCCGTCAGGACCACCCGTGTCCACGTTGTGAGACAGGGACTGTGGGCCCCAGAGGGCAGGGTCGCTTCTCAAGGAACAAGAGTCATACCCCTATGCCTTCTGACTAGGAAGAGGTGAGCGAGAAGGGGCTGGGGTGGTAACACAATAGCTCAGGCCAAGCACTTGCTGTGTGAGCCTGAGACCCTGAGTTCTGTCCCCCAGAAACCACACTGAAAAACCAGTCAGAAGTTGTCTGTAGATCGTCACTGTTTAGCCTGCTTGCTTTTCTGAGTTCTAACTTAAGAAGTGTGTGTGTGCCGGGCGGTGGTGGCACACGCCTTTAATCCCAGCACTCGGGAGGCAGAGGCAGGCGGATCTCTGTGAGTTCGAGACCAGCCTGGTCTACAAGAGCTAGTTCCAGGACAGGCTCCAAAGCCACAGAGAAACCCTGTCTCAAAAAAAAAAAAAAAAAAAAAAAAAAAAAAAAAAAAAAACAACAACAAAAAAGAAGTGTGTGTGTTACCAGCCAGAATTCTAAGCAGTTAAAATCCTCTGGGCTTTCTCACTTTCTCTGAATGGCCTGCTTCCCTGCCTGCTGACCGCTGTTACTGAGCCTGCCTGCTTTCTGGAACCCTAACTCAAAAGGCATGGCTACCTCTCTCCCTCTTAGCCATTTCCCTGCTCCCAGTAGCAGCCAAGCTTTTCAGTATTGATTTTTCTCTTAAATTCTCATAGAGAAGAAAGAGGAACAGAAGTGACAGCAGCAACAACTGGGTATGTGGTAGCCAGAGCTTGGGTCCCTGTGCTGGAGAGACTCACTAGCCTGATGGCCTGTCCTACACACTGAGCTCCAGGTATCTCAGAACACAAGGTGGGGAACTGGAGACGGGGCTCAGCAGTCCAAGAGCACTTGTTTACTCTGAGTTCCATTCCCAGCACCCACTTGGTGGCTCAAATGTAGCAGGCTTTCTTGGACCACCAGTCCCCAAACCATGACACAGAGACTTTTATTATGAATGCTTAGCTTAGACTTATTTCTAGCCAGCTTTCTGAAACTTAAATTAGCCAATTTCTGTTCATCTGTGTGCTGCCAAGGCTCGCTGACCTCATCTATGGACTGTCCATCCTGCTTTCCTGCTTCCTGTGTCTGTCTTGTCCCTGGCTGGCTCCCCTTTTCTCTCTGCCTGCCAGCCCTGCCTATCCCTCCCCTGCCTAGCGATTGGCTATTCAACTTTTTACTAGACCAATCAGGTGCCTTAGGCAGGCAAGGTGAAACAGCTCACTTCTCTGCCTTTGTTAAGGGTTGAGAATAAAGATTTACACAGTAGATGAAAAAGCAGGAACCAAACCTATTTATTTCCACTGGGACTCTGCTGGGGCTCATGAAGTAGAACCCCCACCCCCCCAGGCTCTCCTGAGAAGATGGAGACAGATGATGAGGTGCCCTTTATATGTCATCTCTGACTCCTAAGGTCTTTTTTCTAGTGTTGTCATGTTTAAGATCTTCTAAACTTGGGCTGGTGAGACGGCTCAGCGGGTAAAGAACGGTGCTTGCTGCCAAGCCACATTTGATTCCTGGATCCGAATGGTGATCCCCTGAAAGTCGGGCCTATGACTTCCACACAAACACTATGGCGCATGTGCCCTAACATACACATAAAATAAACTTAAAAATGTCATTTAAGAAAAAAGCCTAGCAAATTGGATTCCACCTCGTGAGTTGGTTTGGCGATACTTTCGGAGCCACCTAACAACCTGCTGGCCAAGGAGCCAAACACCTAAGGTGGGAAGTACCAGAATCCGTCCTCACTGGAGATCTTTATCTCCCTTTAACTCACCTCACTCTCTGAGAAGACGCTGACACCCAGGTAGGGGTAACATCACTGTAAACATGGCCTTGTGAGGTATGGGAAACCAGTTAGAACTGCCCGTGTGTTACTCAACAGCCAGCCCTCGTACAACAGATGTGTATTTTTGGAAATTCTTACAAAATGGATTTTACACAAAGTAGGTTGACAATAGAACTGCTTTTCCAGAAAACCGAAAGATGACAAGAATCCTTAGTTCTTTCATAACATAGTAACACTGTTGTCAGAAGTCCAAAAGGCACTGTTCCGGCAACCACACACTCAGGAGACGGTGAAACTGAAAAGGAAGACTGGAACCAAGTGTGCTGACGCTAGCAACCAGAAACCCGAGTGGAGCCTGGGCCTGGCCGGCACTCAGCAGGTCACCACCCTGTTTATCTTTCTTGCTCCTCATGAAGAGACCCCGAGGGACATGAAGTGCGGTCTGCAGTTCAGTGGTCCTGTGCCAGCCCTGTCACGGTTCCTACTCCTCTCCAGAGCTGACAAAGTTCGTCATTTTGCTACCCTGGAAGAATTTATTTTCTTGATATCAGCATGGCTTAGAATCAATGTCCCATTTCTGAATTTTCCAACTTGTCCAACTTTTCCATTTGACAAAATGCTGGGAGCCGACTTCTTGGATCTCCTGTGTTGACAGTAAGAGAAAGGTACCAGGCAGTTAGAGCAAGCAGGACCACAGGCATGGATTCCTCTTCTTGTGCAGGCCCTACCACAACTGCACTGGGCTCTCGCTTCATAAGGTGCTGAACACCATTTCCAGGGTGACCCTTCCTCTTTGCTTGGTTCCTGACAGACGTCACCTCCCTGAAGTGACCCCCAGCTCAACCCTCCAAGATCGACCGAAGCCTCTTTACAGGACTCACTAGCACCAGACATCACCAATTTATGTTTTCATTTATGTTTTCACAGTTGGAGGCTTCCCTCACTGCCAGGCCCCTCGAGGGCCAGGGCTCCCGCAGGGTGACATCACCTGGGCACCAACAGTTACCTGGCACAGAATGGGCACTTGACAAAGACAGTGCCGTGAGAAAGGGCTACGATGAAGAGCCCAGTCTGGAGCACGGCGCCAGCAGAGGAATCCTCACTCAAAGCTAAGACAAGTACCAGGCCCTTTCCTACTATCTCCCCATTTCACATCAGAAGCTCCTCTGTGAACGTGGCACATTAGGCCAGCCACAGCAAGCTCAGATTCTCACGTGTCACTGGAGGTGACAGAGACCAGAGAAGGTGCTGGATTCGGTTCTGATGCAGGTGGTTGACTGGGACAGTTTCTAACCACCTCTTCACAGGAAGCAGGTAACCAGAGGGCTGGGACGCTGCACTCACTCACGGGCCCACGAGAACCAACCACAGACCTGGTCAGAGACGCCCGGCATCTGTGGCCACTACCCACCTGTCCTCCTGTACTTTCCTCTTCTTTTTCTTGAAAATGTCTGTGTCCCGGGCCTAAATCAGCAACGAAGACAATGAATCAGTAATGGATAGTAAATATTCACAACAGGGCAGCAAGTCTGTGACAAAAAGCCACATAAATGTCATTATTTTTAACATTTTCAAGTGGGTGCAGTAAACATAAGCCAACAAGTCTCACTCTGACCTGTTACGAAATGTGACAGGTATCAGGATCCGGTAGTGTACACCTGTGACTGTACTCAGACGGCAGAGGCAGTGGAGGGGCAATTCTAAGCCAGCCTGGGTTACACACTGAGACCCTGTCAGAAACCCCATGTGTCATGACCCCTTGGGACAACCATAGTCGAGCACCAACACCTGCTGGGCACATGTTGAGTGTGATAATGACCTTTGGCCTCAAGGCCAGCCTCACCTTCTCCATGACCAGGCCAGATGCCTCAGCTGGCATGATGAAGCTCAGCTGATTTAACTGGGGGCTGGGAGGGGGCATTAGGCAATGTTGGTGTCCCTACTGCTTGGCAAGCTAAGCCCGCCTGCAGGCAGCCATGAGACAGCCAGCCCCCGCTTAGCAGAGTAAGAGCAGACACCCACCAATCTCTCCTCTTCTTCCTGAGCTTTCCTTTTCTCTTTGATTTGCTGCTGTAAAACCTTGTAATTCACGTAACTTCTTTTGGGAGCCTGACAGGAAAGAATAAAGACATGCCATCTGTTTTGTTCCTACAAGTAAGAAAAAGGCGGTCCCAGTGGGCTACCCCTTCCCCCAGGTCTGACCACGGCAGGCAGCCCCTTACCTTAGCCCCCAGCACGATAGCTCGCTCCCGTTCCAGGACTCTCTCTTTTCCTTTGCCATAGCCCGTGATCCCAAACCGGTGTACTTCCAAACGAGCCTGTTGGTGCACAACAGTCAGACCCACATGCCAACAACTCCCAGGCAGCAGCCTCTCAGCCACGCTGCCCCACAGGAGGGACCCTGCAGTGCTGCAGTGGCCGAGGAGGCACCAGCAGGCTCTTGAACCACTGCGCTCTTAGTGTTCCCTACTCCTTTGATCCCACAGCTGAAGCAATGATTGTCTGTGCGTGAACTGGTGACAGACAGTACTGGGACTCAGGCAGCACTCTGTGCTGTGACCGGATGCTCTCCACCGAGCCACTTAGATGAGAGCGCCTCTGCAACATGCTGGCCACACACGGGAGCTGACCACAGCAGGTCAAGCACAACTGTTCTCTAAGGTGCTGAGTGGCTTCCTCCTGTCCTTTTGTCAGGCATCTTAGAAAGCAGCTGCACTGTGGAAGTCTGCACGTCTGTCTGACTGGCCATTGCACTGCAATCCTGTGCTAGGAAGTCAGTCATGTGACATCCTGAGACCAGGTTCACCATTTCCTTAGCCTTGAGACAAGACTCTCAGAAGGCTGGTGCCGTGTTAAAGCTGCCAGTTCATGATTAACAATGCAAACCTTAAAAGGAACTAAAAGTTACCTCAAATGTTTACCTTTTCTAGGTTAAATTCTTGAATACCCACATCTTTTTCAAGGGTCCATGTTTTATCCTGTAAGGAAACAAACTCTTATTAGAAACTACCAGTTAGCCAGGTATGGCAGCCCACACCTGTAATCTGAGAAGGGGCAGGGAAGTGGCTACAAGTGTGAGGCCAGCCTGGGCTACATCATAAAACCTTATCTTGAAACAAACAACCCAACAACTGTGCATATGTGTATAAAATAAAAATCAACTCCCCCCCCCCAGAAAATAAGTGTTGGAAAGGATGTCAAGAGACTGAACCCTTATAGACTGTAGGCAAAAATGCTAAAGGTACGGTTGCTATGGACAACGTGCGACACTTCCTAGGAACAGTAATGCAGAGCGGGCAAATGATCCAGCAGTTCTACCCTGGCAGGGGCACCAATGTTCACAGTGGCAGTCTTCACAGCAGCTAAAATACAAGAGCACCCAGATGTGTACCAACAGACGAACAGGTTAAGTGGTTCATGTTCGGCTTCTTGAAGAAAGGCATCTCTGGACTGGGATGCAGCTCAGCGGCAGAGTGCTAATCTAGCAAACATGAGTCAACGCCACGAAAGATAAGCCAAAGAGCAGAGTTCTGATACATGCCAATCACAGATGAAGAGGGCACTGTGATACACACCATATCACAGAGTACAGAAGTGACCCCATTCCAGAAGTGGCATTGCCATTTGAGAGAGAGCAGAAGAGGAGAGGAAGGGGGACAACTGCAGCTCCTCTGCAGGAGGAAAACAGGGTGGCAACAGCTGCTCACCAGTAATAAGTTATGTACAAACTGTTGAGTATTTCATCACAAAGAAAAGCTGGAAAAGAGCCTTGAAGCCAGCCCACCATCTAAGTACCAATTCTACATGCTGCCAAAATCTTTACAGCTTGCAGAGAAGAGGTGGAGAGCGTGTTTTTGTTTTGAAATGCTATTTATTTTATGTGTGTGCCTAGTTGTAAGTATGTGCACCATGTGTGTACAGCAGTCTGAGGCAGTCAGAAGAGATGCTGTCTTCCCTAGGACTGGAGCTACAGACGGCTGTGAGCCACCGTGTGAATGCTGGAAACCAAATCTGGGCCCTCGGCGAGAATTAGTGCGTGAGCGTCCTAACAGCCGAGCAGCTCCTCAACCCCAAGCACGTGCTTTAGGGTTTTAAGGGAAGAGGAAGCAAGAAAAAGAAACATCTGCCTTTCATGGACCAGACGGAAAGTTCTGCTTGGCAAGGAGCTGGACAGAGCACTGAGGTCCAGTGCTAGGATGACAGTCCTCCGAGAAGCATCAGCTTCCTGGCCATGGTGAAGCTTTGGTTCCTGACTGCTGGTGGCATTGCTGCCGCAAAGGCTTTCAAGGTTGTGACTTAAGTCACACGCCCTACCCATGGCTTCAGCCCTACAGAACTCTAGATGCTTGAGACTCTAAGGAGACTACCGTCAAAGACAAAGACATTTGGCCAACAATAGTCACCACCCAATCCCATGCCCTGTCTGTCAGAGCAGCAAAAGAGAGTTGTAAATTCCATACGACCTCTAAAAAAGGTGATGGTCCCCGTGGGGGACAATGGGCCAGCCAGAGTGGCTGTCGTGTTTCCTCAGGGCACCCTGCCTGCCCCGCATAGCAAGGGTATCAAATCACAATGCAAGCCTCATGCCCCGTTTTCTTCTCCATGCAGGAGCTGGGCTCCGGCTCAGGGAACCTGTGCTGACTGCTGACTTGTCCCAGAACATTTTCTTCTGTGTTGCCTGGATTTAAAAAAGAAAAGACTGCCAAGTGTAGTTGTGCACATCTTCAATCCCACACTTGGAGACAGAGGCAGGAGGATCTCTTTTAGTTCAGGGCCAGCCTGGTTCAGATAGTGAGTTTCAGGGCAGCTAGAGCTATATGGTGAGACCCTGCCTTGGAAAACAAAACAAAACACCCCCTCCCCCCCACCAACCAAAGAGAAGAAAATGTTATTGGTGGACTAAGGTGACTCAACTCTGGGGAAAGGCGCTTTCCACGAAGCCTAATGACCCGAGTTTATTCCCTGGGACCAACATAGTGGAAGGAGAGAACGGGCTCCTATAGGTTATCCTCTATCTCCACATAGATGCACCATGGTACCCACTACCTCATGCACAAACAAATAAAATGTAATAAATATCTAGGTGGACAAACTTTTAAAATTATTGAAATGTCCAGCTGGTCTCCAGTTAAGAGTGGGTGTGGGTAAGTAAACACTCTTTTTCTCAAACGAAGGCAGTTTTAGAAAGAGTAGGAACCCTTTGACCAGAGTGAAGTGCCTCAACTAGATGACTTCCTGACTTCGAGGGAAGCTCGGAATGAGGAGGGTGAGCTGGGTGGGCACTCTGTGGCAATGAACTGGGGAGGTGTCTTTAGGTCTGGTGATCCTCTGGCTCCTCCCACTGGTCTTATCAAAGGCCACAGAACCCAAGAAACCTGTATTCTATCTCCCAAGCAGCAGCAGAGTACATAGCCTGGAAGCCTGAGAGCCTGGGATGGAGCCTGGCCTGGTACCTGCTTCAGACCCACAGTCCTCTCTCTGGATGAGCAGGGTCAGGTTCTGAATGCAATACTGAGAGGCACAGGACATACAGGTGGACTGAGAACTCAGCACACCCTCCATGACAGCTGAGGTGTATCTCAGAGGGAGAGGCTTGCCTGTGTGCACGGGCCCTCCCTGTTCCATCCCTAGCACCAGGGAAATAAACCACTTTCTGTAAAAGTCATGCCAAACAGGGGAGACAGAGTGATTTTTGAAGGCCTTATAAGGTTTGTCTGCTAAATAAATTTGCACTAATCTAAAAACCAAACTGAACCCTGTCAAGTTGTGCTCACACGCTCTGAGTGGCTCGTGCGGTAAGCAGTGCTAGTGACTGCAGACCAGCACATCACCTCAGCAGGCACCAGGCTCCTCTGCGCAGCAAATGCTTGCAGGAATCAGGAGTTAGTGGGGCCAGAAGGGGTCAGTGGACGGGAACAGGCACTAGCTTGTGGAGAGCGATGGCAATGGCTAAGGCAGTACTGACAGTGGAGCATGGAGAGAGGACAGAGGGCCCCTTCTCTTCACCCTTCATTCCTGCTTTCTCTCCCCACCTTTTCGCTCTGAAACAGGGTCTCTTATGTAGCCCAGGCTCCTCTTGAATTTACAGAGATCTGCCTGAAGGCGGGATTGGAGACGAGCACAGCCACACCCTGCTTCAGTCCCTTTTTTAGCCAGGCCACTGAGGCACTTAAGATGCACAGAGCAGCGACAGTGGACACTGAGCAGCCCAAGGGATGTGAGGAGGACAACTCCACTGACACCGCTCTAGGAGCCAAGGGCCAGCTGAATGGCTTCAGACCACCTGACATACTTACTGCTTAAAAGCCCATGTCCTGGGCTGGAGAGATGGCTCAGAGGTTAAGAGCATTGCCTGCTCTTCCAAAGGTCCTGAGTTCAATTCCCAGCAACCACATGGTGGCTCACAACCATCTGTAATGGGGTCTGGTGCCCTCTTCTGGCCTGTAGGCAGACACACAGACAGAACATTGTATACATAATAAATAAATATTTAAAAAAGTCCATGTCCTTCCTCTCACAAAGCTGCACTCCCATTAAAAAACAGGTTCTTAGCCGGGCAGTGGTGGCGCATGCCTTTAATCCGGGCACTCGGGAGGCAGAGGCAGGCGGATCTCTGTGAGTTTGAGGCCAGCTTGGTCTACAAGAGCTAGTTTCAGGACAGGCTCCAAAGCAACAGAGAAATCCTGTCTCGAAAAATCAAAAAAGAAAGAAAAGACACAGGTTCTTTCATTTGCTCCCCAAGCGCTGAGCGGTACCTCTCCCTCACTCTGTTGGTTATAACTCACTGCAAACAAGAAGCAGATGACCTCCTGCCTCTGCTGGGAATGCTGTCATAGCTCCCCACATACTTAATTGATCTTTGCTATGTTTTGTTCTGATTGTAGCTGAGACTGGCCTAGGACTGGCTGTGAAGCAAGGCCAGCTCGACTTCATGGCAATCCTCCTGAATTTGGGCATGGTTGGCACAAGGCGTCACACCAGGCTGTCTTCATGGATTTTAAAGTACAAAATCCTACAGCTGCCTCTAAGACCTGGGAAGGGCTGGCTTCCCCAGCTTCCGTGCGTCATCTCAGGCCACTGTCCCCTCTGTCCTACTTCTGCTAGTCTTCCAGCTCTTGGAACCCGTCAGGCGCCTTGCACCCAAGGGGGTTGGCAAGGCTGTTTCTTCTGTTTGCGTAGCTCTCCTCTTCCCTTTCTGAGTACCATTTAATACGAGCCTGACATGCTCAGGGCCTTCTCCCCTGGCCACTCCACCCACAGCAGGCTCTGCCTGCTCCTCTCAGCACCACTTGCTCACCTTTATAACTTCATAACCACAGGGACAACACAGCACCCACACGTTCCACTGCTGGTCTCCAGAGAACCAGGCAGCAGGCGCACAGTGACTGTGGAATGGGGACTCGCTGGCCTGAGCTTCCTGTGAACGGAGCATGTGGTCGCTGTACTAAAGCAGGGAAGCCTGGGGAGTGCACTTGCAGCTGCAGACAATGGAGTAGAGCAGCACTAAAACCATGTTCCCAGAGAAACCCAAAAGCCTGAGACCATGCACAGCACAGCTTCACTGTGGAATTTACGGCCTGGGCCTAGGCTCTGTGCGAAAAGGTCATTTTCAGGGCTTAGGTGGGGCCAGACAGCTGGACTATTTCCAAAACTCACCAACACCTTTTCCTTTCTCTAGTTCTTCAATTGCATGACTGTCTAATGGTAACCTGATCACAAAGGTACGGACCAGACGATTCATTACCTTTGCGTGCTCATCTTGATCTGGTTTTGGTTTTCTTTTACTTCTGCTTTGAAACTCTACCACTTCCACGAGCCTGCTGCTGTTCTTTGGAGCAGAGAGAGACACTGCATTAGTAGCAGGGACTTCTGCTCCTGAAGGGGGAGCTGAGGGGGCAGCAGAAGCAGAGTGTAGCTCTTCTCTGAGTTCCTTGAAAAAGCTGGAAGCACTCTTCCTCTGGCCCTTTACGAGAGGTCCAGGCAGTGGGAGTGGCTCTGCTGTAACCTCTGCTATGGTCTCCACGTCTCTCTTCTTTTCTCTCTTCTTCTTGATCCTTTTAGGCTCTGTTTCACCTTCAGTCTCTCCTGTTTGTTTCAACATAAAAAAATGTAAAAATGATTTTGGTTTTAGTCAACACCAATACCAAATGAATGTTACTGTGCATCTGGCCCAGACACAAGCACCCATCTGCACAAAGAAAGAAACAAACTGCTTGGGGAGGTTTGATCCCCAGGACCCACGTGGTGGAAGCAGAGAGCTGACTCCCATAAGTTGTTCCCTTATTTCACCATGGTGCGGTGACACACACCCACACAAATACATAAATAAATGTAACTTGAAAAGTAAAAACACAACTTAAAAGATACAAATCGTTCTTCTTCAAGTAAATTGCTTTTGCACCATTTTTAGAAATCAAAATGCTGTCTTTCTTGCCTAGGTAGCTGTGCATCTCTGACTTGTATGAAAACAATCGCTCTTGTCCTCACACTTGCTGCTTATCTAGTGACAGCCGAGCTCTAGTTCCCAGGACTGGGACTTGCCATTTGCCCATCGGCTATATTAAAAACATTTACCTCTACATTAGTATTTCTTTTTTATCATATTACAGGGTTACAAGTACCTGCCCCGGGCTTCCTGTTTTCTTTCCTCTACGAATTCAAGAGAATCCAGGAAAATTAAAGCCTTAATTTATTGCTACTTTCTACTAAATTTCTCATCTTCTGTTTGTTTCTTCTGCTCAGACTCTCAACAGAGACCTGAAATTTGAACCAGAAGTCTAGGCCTCGTTACTGACCTATGTGCACAAGAGCTCTCTAAACACCAGCTATGTACTCACTAAACGTGTACTTGGAGCCGATCTGACTCTGGCAGTATGGATATAAAAATGAGCCCGGAACACTGGCGCAACTAACAATGAATACCAGCAGATGTGGCCATAAATCATATTGAGGATTTTAAAAATTAGTCATAAAACTAGTGAAAGTCGAGGCCAAGACTTGTCCGTCCTCTACTCCTCCACTCAGTGGACACAGAGAACCTAAATAGGACAAATCAACGCGGCGCAAACTATGTTATTAGGCCCTAAGCCTTTAGATCCGAGCTCTGAAAGGTAACGTTCAACAAGCTCCGTTAGTCTCTGGTGCTTGTTTCTCTGTAACTAAGGGGTCAACGAAGAGATATATAAGTGTTGCTCTGACAGTTAATGGGGGAATGCACAACAGCATGTACTCCTGGTACCTTTTTCCACCTTCAAAGCTATTTTTTTAAGTTATTTATTTATTTTGTTTACAGTGTTCTGTCTGCATGTATGCCTGCAGGCAAGAAGAGGGTACCAGATTTCATTACAGATGGTTGTGAGCCACCATGTGGTTGCTGGGAATTGAACTCAGGACCTCTGGAAGAACAGTCACTGCTCTTAAACCTCTGAGCCAACTCTCCAACCTTCAAAGCTATTTTTTTTAACCATGTAAGCGAGCTTAGAATTTTGAGCAACCGCTCCAAAATAAATACAATACAGCGTTTGCAACGTGTTTGGTTCTAAAAGTCAGGCAATCTACGTGTGGGCTCTTCAGCCTACGAGTGTCTGTCCTTTTGCCAAAGTGCCAGACAGCTGCATGTCTTTAGTAACACGCTTTGATTTTTCTTTCCCACACAGCGAGAGAGCGAAAGGTCGACCAAGATGTGGGTGAGAAGGTCTCAGAGAGGGAGGCGCTGCAGGGGTAAGGCGGGCCGGCATGGCGCCAGGAGATCGGGTGACCCGAGCCGGGTCCGGGTAGCCCGCGGTCTTGCCGCGGCTGGGATACGTCCCGCTGTCCTCAGCCGCTTCCGCTCGGGAGCCAAGCTCACCCAGGTCGTAGAGGGTCCGCAGGACCGCATCCAGGAGTGTCTCAGAGCCAGGAGGCTCTGTGGAGTCCGATTCTCGTTCCGCCGCCGCGGCCGCCATGGGCATCTACACGGAATTTCAAATCCAGCCCACAAGGCGGCACTTCCGCTTCCGGCGCTCCTGCGTGCGCTCCGCGGGAGGCCCTACGCGGCCTCCGTCCTGGCTAAGATGGCGGCGCCCGGGGTCCCGTGCGGTGGCCGTCCTGAGTGCCACCGCCCTGGGCGGTTTGGAGCCGCCCCGTTCGAAAGAACCGCCCCCAGCCGCTGCTCCACAGCCGCGTAGTAGACAAGCCCAGGCCCCGCCCGGGACGGCAGCCGCACCATGGACGTCCCTAGCTCTTCTAGCTCCCGCTTCTCGGTCGGCTCGGCCAGCCCCGGCGCTGTGCTCGTCTACGCGGTAGGCGCCTCTGGGGACCGAGGCCCGGGACATCTCGGGAAAGGACGGCCCCTCCGAGCCCTGTAGCACCCCCCCCCCCCACCCCAGCCTCTGTCTTAGCGGGTCCTGACGCCCCTCTGTGCAGGATTTGGGTACTTGGCTTGGTATCCACAGCAACCATGTGTCTGCGTCTGGGTAAACGTGTCTGCTTTTCCAAGTTCCTGTCGATGGTGGCTCCTCTGTCCCTTTCCCTTCTCAGGCCTGGAGCCCGGCACACCAGCACGAGGGGATACTTGGAGGCTCCCCCGTCCACCGAGGGCGGATTGGCCGATTTCTGCCGGTTAAGAAACCGGCGGCCTTACCTAGCCCGAGAAGACTTGTCTCTCCACCTCCGGCCTTTTTTTTTTTTTCCTTTTTTTTTTTTTTTTTTTGAAGTATTTTTGGGAGAAAAATATTCAGCTAGAATATCCGAGTAGAGTTTTTAACACTCTAATTTAGGATGACTTGGAGCTTCTGGAAATTACTGTCTTCTATTTTTTTTTTTACCCCACAAGTTGTTGGATAGGACTCCCATTGCCACTGGATTCACCCCAACTTGCCTCGACACCCCCTTGCAGAATTACTTCCTCTTCTGGTTTTAACTGGTGGTTTGCTTGGTTTGGTTTCCAACAGAATGCTGGTCGCTTACAATATTAATGAGCTTACAATATTCATTATCAGTGCGGAAGCTTTGTACCGTTTCATTCCGTGAGACTGTACAATGCTGGGGGACAGTTTATTTTTATGTGTATGAGTGTTTACTTGCATGTTTGTATTTGCCCTTGGTGGTGTCTGGTGCGGCCAAGGCCAGTTCTGGAAACCAAGTTAAAGTTGCTGTGACCTGCCATGTGGGTGCTGGGGAGAGCCATCTCTCCAGCTCCGGGGAAATTTATGTTTAATAGTTTATTTTTGAAGCAGTCTTTCTGGTTTGTACTCTGGTCTGGCAGTGGCTGTGAAGCCCCAGGCTGTCCTGCACCTTGCAGTCCTCCCTAACCTCCAGAGAGCCAGGATTGCAGGTCTACAGCACCACCCTTGGCAAGCAATGCTTGAAACGGATATTTCCATGGCATGGTAGTTAGCACCGCTTTCTGATTTAAGTCCGGTGTAGTGTAGTGTTAGCTTGTGTAGAAATGTCAAAAGCGAAAAAAAAAAAAATGTAAGAGCAAAGCAAACAAACTTCATGGTTTCTAGGAGACTATTGCTACCTTAAGAGTAGGATATCTTTTGGAATGTGGGCAAACTTTCACTGTCTCTTAAGAAGTTTACATTTGGGGCTGGAGAGAGGGTGCAGGGGTTTTGAGCCCTGGCTGCTCCTGTAAAGGACGCAGGTTCAATTCCCAGCATCCACGTGGCAGCTCACAAGTGTCTGTAACTCCAAGATCTTACATCCTCACACAGACATACATGCAGGCAAAACACCAGTGCATACAATAATAATTTTTTTTTTTAAAAAGAATTTTAGCTTTATGTTTACTGTGAACTGCTGCCTTAAAGCTTATGGTTGGAGCCCCTGTCGTTGACTTCACCACACAGTTCTGGTGGGAAATCTGTCACTGTTTTACAGCTTATTCCAAAGCAGGCCACATTGGGAAAGGGGATTGTTGTGTAGATCCAACTCAAGACTTTTTTTGGCCTTTCAATGTGTTTGTGTGGGGGTTGGGATTTCCCTTGCATGTTAATAAAAAGGAATTGGTTCTTACTTCATCTCTATATTTTTTTAATCATGAGATTTTTGTCAACTTTCCATGTGAGTAACAAGGCAGCTGGCCATGAGTGTCCCCGCCCCTTTCCCTTTGGTGCAACCACTGCCTGGTTCAGTCGCCTCCTGGCTGATGTTGTGCCCACACAGCTGATGATCATGAGAGTCTCCTTCAGACTGCCAGCTTTTTCCACCACCCTGTTCATTGTGCACTGCTTTCTGTCCAATCGGTAGTTCTGTAGTGACATCACGATATTGCTAATGATATAAGTAAGCATCAGCAGTGCCCATAATCCCCCAGTTGCTGTTCTCAGTGCCAAAGACTGCCTGGCCTCTCAGGACACCCGAAGTGGTCAGTGTACACAGGTAGTCCAGTTAAGTGGGATAAATAAGGGTAGTGATTAAAGCATACATTGAATGCTGTTGGAGTCTAGGGAAGGGGCATCTGGTTTATTTGGGGACTTGAGAAGGTATCTAAAAACAACACCAAAACTGAGTTTCTGTAGTGTGAATACTGGGAGGTGGGAATTGTTTAAGTAACAATGTAAGAAAGTCACTGCCTTGCGTGTGTGGAGAGGCTGAATGCAGAATGATGAAGAAAACATAAGACAAAATTAAGAACATAAGCAAAAGGTGTTTCTGAAAAGAAACAAATGGTCTCTTAGGTATCCTGGAATCAATAGGTGTTTCCTAAAAGAAACAAAGCGTATCATGGGTGTTCTGGGTATTGGTGGCTTTATCAAGGATTAAATCTCTAGAAAGTCTAAGAAAACCATTAGGCTCTGGCATGATTATCTGCATTAGTAATATCTTTCTCTCTGAAGATTATAAGGAAGAAACTTAGGGTGGGGTAGATGTGTGATTCATAGGCGTGGAGATCGATCAGTCAGGACAAACGGCCGGTGCGGGTGGGGGGAAGACCAGTGAGGCCGGGAAGCACGGAGCATGATGGTTTATGGGATACTTTGGGCAGGAGATCCTTGGCCCTGGGAACCAGTTGTGTCTAGGACCTGGGAAAGTTGGGGCAGTCTGAAGTAGGCTGTTGGGTTCCAGTGGTTTGGCAACTGGGCAGAGGCTGATCTCTCAAAGATAGGAAGGACAGGAGAGGAGCAGGTTTAGTCAGGTACAGAGCAGTTTTGGTCTGGGATGCAAACTTGTCAGCTGTGGATTACCATGATCTGGACCAGATACATCCTAAATGTTTGGGAGGCATCTGAGTAGAGTTAGGAATGTGGTCCCCAAGCAAAAGAGGAGGGTGGGACTGAGAATGTGGGTTTGGCAAGTCGGGGGCAGGTAGGCTTTATCTGAAGCTAGAAGTGCACTCTTCCTCTGAGACTTTGTGTGTGTGTGTGTGTGTGAGTGTGTGTGCGCGCGCGCACGTGTGTGCATGCGAGAGTTCCAGTGTAGGGTCCATACTTAACGGTAACTCAACTCAGACTCCAAATGGTCTGCCAGTTGCTCCTGCTCTGGTTTTTACCAGTCTAGTCCTGCTTACTGGACCTCATCACCCTGACTTTGTATTTCTCAGAATGGAAGTGTGCTGTCTCTTCAAATTGCTCACGGTCTCTTCTGTGTGGCAGAACTTTGTATTGCTGACTCTTTTTAATATCAGAGACCCAAATCAAACATTTCATGAACCACTCAGCATGAAGCACTTCCTCCTTAGCACCTGTTTTGTCTTCGGAGCTCATTCAGTGGTGGTCACAGCAGTCCTCGTACTGGCTGGCCAGAACTGATTGTTAAACTTTCATGGCATTTGTTAGCCCATTGGTAAAACGTAGCCATTAATGAAAACTGAGGGTTAAGTCACATAAATTTATACTTGAATACATCTTATACAAAATAAAAATAAGTATTACCAAACAGCATTTCCCAGTTATTTACTAAACCTTACTGTTCTCTCTGTTTGGAAGTTGTCCTCTTAGGGGAAGGTGTCACACAGTGTTGTATCATCTCATGCTGCTGTGCCTTTTGGTTATTCTGGTGTTCTCTGGCCTGGTGGAGTAGAGTGCCACAGAGTGCCAAAGCCTGATCTTGTTGGTCTGTGCAGAAGGACATGCTTTTCTCTGGATAGTGTCTGCTTGCCCTGTTACTGCTGGATTCCAGTCTGTAGCAAGAGGCCCAAAGCCACGGGACCATCCACAGATGCCCAGAAGGATGCCAGCAAGTTCTCTCAGGGAAGCACAGCACACTTACACCAGGGCATAAGCAGTGAGCGAACTGGGTCTCAGTGGACATAATAGATCTTACCTGAGTGTGGAAGTGACTGACTTTATTCTGTTTGTTTGGGACAGGGTTTCTCTGTGTAGCTTTGGATCCTGTCCTGGCACTCGCTCTGTAGACCAGGATGGCCTTGCACTCACAGCGATCCACCTGCCTCTGCGTCCCGAGAGCCCTGGGATTAAAGGCATGTGCCACCACCACCCGTCTTGACTGGCCTTATTCTGAGGAACTCACTGAAGTATTTTAAAATGTGAGGAATAACCTGTATTTTGAAAAGCTTGCAGTTGGCTGGCAGAAGGATTGACTTGGTGCATTTAGGCAAGGAGGCTACTGAGATTATGAGTATAGGCTACCAGGTCGCCTAGCTGAGGGTAGGGTCTGTACATTTTCAAAAGCCACAATATCAGGGTTGGGTGGAATGATGCTCAGAGGTTAGCTGAGATGGTGGTTAACAGTTATGGTTTCAGGAAAGTGATGATGGCTTAGAGCCGAGCCCAGAAGGGGATGGGTTTTGGAGAAGTGTTGGGAATCCAGAATGTATGATGGGAGAAGAGAATCAGGTGCAAGATTTGGGGAGCACATGGAATTTGTGTTTTAAGCTTGCTGCAGGGCCATGGAAGTGAGTCAGTGGTAGAGCATTTGCCTGGTGTGTATGCTAAAAACATACAGATTTCATCTGTAGCTCCCCCACCACACACAAATAAGACGAAAGGAGAGGAAATAAAGCAACAACAACAAAATCCACCAGCAACAAAGTCCAGTGGAATAGGTGAGTGTGCCCAGCAGCTGTGGGAGGCTGGAGACAAGGGCTGGAGGAGGTAAGCTCTTGGGCCTGTGAGGAAGAAAAAAATAATTTGTAGTTTTGAGGGGGAACACTCCCCCAGGTTAAAAGCCACTGCACTGGAGGAAGGCCGGGAATTATTCCACTGTTGATGAGAGAGCCCTGGATTAAATACCAATGTGGGAACATTTCCCTGGAGGTCAGGAAAGAAGACTAGGAGGTACTGGCCCAGCCAAAGCAAAGACTCACCCTAAAAATGCCGTGGTTGTGTTTAAGAGCAGTTGTGCCTTTTCATATGATTCCAGGGAGTGCACCACATTAAGATTATAACACTAAAATAGAGGAAGACAGAAACAATGGAAACATTTGAATGGCAAGGGGGTGTTTGTGACATATAAAAAAAATCAAGTTGACAGTCTCAGTGTGTGTCTGATGGGAGAGACATGTCCCTGTGCTTAGGAACAAGCATTCCTTAGAGGAGCCTCACACTAGGGGATTACACATAAAGTTTGATATTTTTGTTGTTGTTTGCTCTTTCCCTACATTTTCTGAATTTCTTAAGTGAGCACAAGTCACTTTGATAGTTCAAAAACTGAAGATATTATTAAACATGGTGATTCTGTAACAACTAAGATGTTTTTAAACCAGTATTTGCTATTTAAATCAATATTTGGGTATACAAATAAAGAAGAAAAGTAATTTCTTTTTTCTTTGTGACTTTTAGAGACAGGGTTTCTCTGTAGTTTTGGAGTCTGTCCTGGAACTAGCTCTTGTAGACCAGGCTGGCCTCGAACTAACAGAGATCCACCTGCCTCTGCCTCCTGAGTGCTGGGGTTAAAGGCGTGCTCCACTGCCACCCGGCAGAAGAAAGGTAAATTATAATTGGCATGGCCCCTGTTTTGAATAAGACGTACACATACTTCTGTAGGTATAAATAAACAAAATAAGGAAACTACTTCTGGTTATAGTGCTGAAAGTGCTTCATGTTGCTGTAAGCGAGCATAGCAGTCGGTGTAAGGAGCCACAGATGCCAAGTATGTCTCTGCTGTTTGGAAGCGGAGGGCCTCCCAGGAGGCGGGTGACCCGGAGCCTTGGTTTCCTATGGGCTGGGGAAGACAGCTGCTCAGAGGTTGGAATGGAGATTGTTCTTGAACATGTCGGACTCTCAGAACAGCGCTGGCGCCAGCAGCTGGCAGTGTTCACTGCGGTCATTATTGTTAGCACCACTCATGACTTGATCAGGACAGCACCGTTCTAGGAGCGCCCTGGACTCTGACGTGTGGGCGTGGACTTGGTGGAAGGAGACCGACCAGGCCCTTAGGAACTGAGTGCTGGTGATGAGGTAGAGCAGACTGCTTCTCTTATGACATCGTTTCCCACCTCTGGAAGGCAAGGGCTGTGGAGGCTTGCATCGCCACATCCAACTTAGTTTGAGGCTTCTTTTGTTCTTGTTTGTTTTTTGAGACAGGGTTTCTCTGTGTAACTAGTAGCTCTGGCTGTCCTGGAACTAGCTCTTGTAGACCAGGCTGGCCTTGAACTCACAGAGGTCCGCCTGACTCTGCCTCCCGAATACTGGGATTAAAGTGTGCCACCGCTGCCAGGCTTTGAGGCTTCTGATACATGTTTATTATTATTATTATTATTATTATTATTATTATTATTATTATTATTTTGAAGCTAAGTAGAGGCAGACAAAACAGGTTTGTCAATGTGGTACTGCGTTTACAAAGATAGCCATTAGAATATGCTGGTCAGTAGGCCGAGGTCTCTGTCAGTGGTGGAGAGCTTGTAAACCATGTAATAGTTGAGTATCAGCTTACTGATCATGGTATTGACAGTTTTTTCTCTGTCTAGGACTCTACTAGACAGAGAATACTCTTGCTTGGGTGTTGTGAGGTAAACATTTGGGTGGAGGGAAACCTGAGTAATCTGCCCTCTCCCCATAGGTGCTCCTCACTTTCTTCTGTTTCCTTCTTCACAGAAAGAGCTCAAAAAGTGGGATGAGTTTGAAGATATCTTAGAGGAGAGGAGGCATGCCAGTGACTTGAAATTTGCCATGAAGTGCTACACACCCCCCTTGTATAGGGGAGTCATCCCCTGCAAGCCAAGTGATATCAAGTCCATTGTTCTCAATTCTGAAGAGATGCACTATGTCATTAAGCAGGTAAGAACAGCCAACCTCCTCCACTGTAAGTGGGTCCTTCTTGTTTCCCTGAACTTACTTTATTATCTCAAATACACTTTTAGGTTTAGCTCCATGACACTCAAATGTATGCTGTCATTTTGTTAAGACTAGAAGGCCAGCCCGGGAGTAGCATGGCGTCAACAGCTTAGTAAAGTATGAGACACAACTTACTGGTGAAGAGCCCACAATTTGAGGGTGCTAATTAGTTATGAGCAAAGCTGGTTTGGTGTAGGGCGTAAGGAAGGTTTTGGTTTTTTAACACTTACTGACAGAAAGAAACTCCAGGTCTTCCTAGTGAAGGGGGTAGAGAGAGTTCTCAGTTGAACAGATCACACCAGCCCTCCATGTGAACACATTCTGAGAAGCTCCGAGGACTCCCAGGCCTGGCTTCTTCTGCGTCAGTTGCTTCATTATGTTGGGTTCAGGATCCTGTAGCAGTAGCTTTTCAAGAAGCTCACACTTTGGGAGCCATGGCTTGTTTTCAGAACAGGAGGTCCAAGAGAATGCTGAAAGTGGTTCAGTCTGACAGCGGAGGCAGAAAGGGTGGGAAATGCAGTGAGCTCCAGGGGTGAGTAGGCTCAACAGGGGCTTGGAAGCCACAGGGAAGGACTAGCTATTGTCTCCACAGTGCCACGCCCTTAGGTGCTCAGATGGAGTGTGCTGTGCAGATTGGGTGCAGGAGTACTGTTCTGGTTTTAACTTTAGATGTGTACTTTGACCCATGTCCTTAATCCCTGTGCTTTGGTTGGCCTCTGACATCACAGAGATGCTATCAGCTCTCCGTGGTTAGGCCTATTTCATGATGGAAGGCAAGTTTCCCCTTTAGTTGGCACTCAGGAACAGGACTGTAGAGGCCCCAAGGCATTTTTGCAATAAGTTAACTCCAGTCGGTCATGGCTATGTTCTCAGATATGCATCATCCTGTGGCAACACCAGAGGATCCTTACATGACACTTGGGAGCACAGTCTGCATGTGCCTCAGTTAGGTATTATTCATATATGGTGGAGCCTATTGCTTCTTGATCCATTGAACAAAACACAAAATGAAATCAGCAAGAAAGAAGATGATTCTGTCTCTCCTGATTAAATATTTGGTGCCTGAGTGTGTTCCTAGGGAAGCAGCATACTGCTGCTTGTGTTGTTTTGATTTGTTTTCTCTGCCGTGCTAGGAATGGAACCCAGGACTCCTTACAAGGTAGGGTAGGCAAATGCCCTACACCTGAGCGGCATCCCTAGTCCCATGCATGCAATTTTTTTTAATGTGCATGGGAAGAGACTTTGAGACAGAGTCTCATGTAGCTCAGATTGATCTTTAGTCATCTTGTTTCAGCCTCTTCTCTGCTGAGATTCCAGGTATGCATCACTACCCTGACTTAAAGTAACTTTCCTTCATATATAGGTGGGTGTAGCTTAATACTAGTGTACATAGTAACTCTTTTTTTTTTTTTTTTTTTTTTTTTTGCAGCGTGAGGTTGGATATTTATTTAGTGGGTTATGGAAGGGAAGGGGAGGAGAGAGAAGAGCAGAGAAGGGAAAGAGAAAGAAACAGAAGGGGGAAGAGGTATGGTAACTCTTACAAGTGTACTTATATAGTACACATATATAAGTAGGTGTGTGCTTGAATGATAAATAGTATACTATAGTAAGTACATGTGCCAGTAGCATGATTATTTATCATTAAGCATTGCATGTTAGGCACAATTATTGGGGTTGTGCTTCTATAGGCTGGCGGTTCTGTGGGTTGCCACACACTTGAATAATGTTAGCTATGACTCCATGCGAGCTGTGGTAGCACTGGGTGATGGGAAGTTTCCAGCACCATTGCAGTCTTACGGAATTGTTGTCATAGATGCCTGTGGTTAGTCACTGATCCCAGTCCTCTTCAGTATGTAATCTGGAGCCTACGCTGTCCTCCTCCTTGTGACCATAGTCTCAGTGCCTCTTGTTGGTGGACATTCAGTAAACCTCTCTGAACTGAGGAGTGAAGGAGCATGCCTTGGCCTGTTCACAGAGACGGACGCAGTGCGGCTGGGGCATGGCCCAGCTCTTCTCAGCTATGATTCCTTTTCTTCTGTCTCCCCATCCTCCTCCCCTTCCTGATTTCAAACTCCAAAAGTAAGCTCCCACTTCTTGTTGTTCTTTTCCCTTGGTTGGTTGGATTTGTTTATGAGCCAGTTTTTCAAGCTTGCCTGGAACTCATTTTGTAGCTCAGGTGGGCCTCAAGCTCTTCTGCTTCCACTCCTAATTGTAGGAATGTCAGATTTGAATGACCACTCCTGGCCCAGAAAAGCAATTGTTTTGTTTGTGTGTTTGTGTTGCTTTGGTTTGCATTGTTTTTGTTTTGCTTGAACTTTCACCTGCCTGTTGTCACACCTTTACGCTGCTCTGGCTTCTCCCTCTCTCCTCTGCCTCCTGTTCATTTCATCCTTAGGTGACTCTGGCTGGTGTTAGGCTCTTTGTTTGAAATAACCTGTTGAGTTAAGTGAAGAAGCATTGTAAGAGGTGATAGTTGGCCAGCACTTCCTTCCTGGGCTGTAAAACTGAGGACAGATAAGGAATAGATAAGGGATGTGGCAACACTGTTCTCCCGTGCGAGTGTGTGTGTACACGAGTGTGTGTCTACCTTGGTTGCCATTTCTCAGGAGCCATGTGCATTCTCTTTGAATTTCTAGCCTTTAAACCTGCTTAAATAGAATCATTTTTCACTGAACACAGTGGTGTACCCCTTTAGTCCTGGCAGTCAGTAGGAGGAGGTGGGAGGATAATGAATTCAAGGCCAGCCTGTGCTTTGTAAAGAAACTTTGCCTAAAGCAGGAAAAAGAATAATATAACATCACTTATCTACTGTGTTAGTGAGTTGGGTCAGATCTAATCAAGAGCACACACTGTCTTCTGAGTTAGTCATAGGCCCGGGTTGGAATTAATCACATTGGTTTGAGTGAAAGGAGCTCTGGTTTCTGTTTTTCAGAATTCACCCCTGCTCTGCCTTCCTTTCAGCTTTCCAGGGAGTCCCTCACATCTGCCGATGCCCTCCGAGAGGAAGCCAGGGAGATCCTGGAGGAAATGAGTCACAGACTGCGCATGGGAGCCATCCGCTTCTTTGCCTTTGTCCTGAGCAAAATCTTTAAACAGATTTTCTCAAAGGTGTGTGTGAATGAAGAAGGCATTCAAAAGGTGAGGATTGCTGGTACAGATATTCTTGTCCTCATCCTGTGCTATCATCGATTTTGAGACATCCCACTCGGACTGAATGCTGAGGGAGGGTTGTCAGACATCCGCTGTGGGCCCAGGGGCATGCTATCTGCAGCTTGTCCTTTTAATGTCAGACGTACAGACTTCTAACTTAGTCATGTAAGACTTGGAGACCACATGAGTGTCACATGTTCATGGGTTACAGTAGTAATAGAAGGAATCTTTGTGCTCGTTCAGATTCCTCTTCCACATTTCCATTATCATCTTCTATGCTGTGTGATTTTCCCATGCACAGATGTTCTCTTAGGATATGGTGGTCAAGGTCAGTTAACTGGGTTATCACTCATGTGGTTAAATGAGCTTACTGCCAGCTCATCACTTGCCCCAGTTATATTCTGTGTTGCTTCCCTGCTTCCTTAGATATCTTTATATATTTGACTTATTTATGGATAGGATCTGTAGCTCATACTGACCTTGAACTCCCCATGTATCCAAGGATGACCTTGAATTTCTGATCCTTCTACCTTCATTTCCCAGATATCCCAAATGCTTAGCTAACAAGCAGGCACTACCTCAGCCTCTCAGGTTCTAGGATTGCAGGTGTGAGCCACCATGCTCAGCCATGATTTACCTTTCTGTTTTTTCTGATTTAAGCTGCGATTTTAGTGACGTGACAACTGAAATTCTTGAAAATCTGACATTTTTTTCAAGCTACAACGAGCTGTCCAGGAGCACCCTGTAGTCCTGCTGCCCAGTCATCGGAGCTACATTGACTTCCTCATGCTGTCTTTTGTTCTGTACAACTATGATCTACCTGTGCCAGTTATTGCAGCGGGAATGGGTGCGTGCATAGTCTTCATCCGTGTTTAAACTGTCGACCTTCCCATCCACTAGAATGATAGTAAGAGGACTAAAGAATGTGAAGAGTACCAACAACAGCTTTTCTGGGTGTCAGTCTCCCATGGTGTGGTGGCCCAGTCTGGACCCTGTACTGTGCAGTCCCATGACTGAGCAGACATGGAGAGGCATCTGTGCACATGGGATTCTTTGGCTTAGTTTTGAGAAGAGAGGCTATCCCACTTTGTCATATTTCCTGCTTTTTAAAATTTTGATAATATATAGTTCTAGTGATCATTCTAGATCACAAATAGATACGGCTTTTAAAAAAGATTATCAGTTTTGGTAAAATACATATAACATGAAGTCCTGACTAGTTTAAGTGTGCAATTTAAGAGGCACTGAGTGCATTTATATTGTTGCAGCTGTGTTGTTCCCATCTGCCCCAGAACCCTTCACATCTTGCAGGACTGACACTTACTAACCAGTGACTGTGCTTTGTTTTTCTCCCCCCAGAGGCAGCCACCGTTCTACCCCTGGCCCTGCATACACACTCTGCATACTTCATACACTTAATTGCAGTATACACCCTCCTGTGACTGACCGATCTCATTTCGCATGGTGACCTCAGTGTTGTAGCTTGTCTGAATTCCCTTCCCTTTCAAGGCTGAGTAACCATCCGTTGTATGGACATGCCACATTAATTTGTCCTGTAACCTGTCCACGGACACTTTAGTTGCTTCTGTCGCTTGGTTATTTCAGGTAACACTGTGTCTTAGTTAGGCTTACTATTGCTGTGATGAAACAAAACAAGCTGGGGAAGAAATGGTTTATTTTGTTCACACTTCCATGTAGCAGTTCATTATAAAAAGCTCTGAGGGAAGGAGCTCAAACAAGGCCAGGAACCTGGTGGCAGGAGCTGATGGAGGGGTGCTGCTTACTGGCTTGCTCCCCTGTCTTTGCTCAGCCTGCTTTCTTATACAAACCAGGATTGTTGAAATAACCAGGCTAGCTAAAGGATACAACAATTATATTTTTATTTATTAAAAGGGGAAAACTCACGAAACAGGAAACAAATCCAAGCGCAGCAATGTCCTGCGGGCAGGAGTGGCGCAGAGAGAGAGGGAGAGAGAGAGGGAGAGGGAGAGGGAGGGAGGGAGGGAGAGAAAGAGAGAGAGAGAGAGAGAGAGAGAGAGAGAGAGAGAGAGAGAGAGCGTGCAAGAGCGCGCAAGAGCATGAACACCTTACCTGGGCTCCACCTCTTAAAGATTATTGGCTAACAAGGTTTTCCCCATCACAGGATCACCAGCCCACAATGGGCCAGGCCTTTGCACATTAATAACTAATTAAGAAAATGCTCTACAATTGAACCTTATGGATGCATTTTCTCAGTTGAGGTTCCTTCCTTTCAGATGATTCTAGCTTGTGTCAAACCGGCTAGGACAGACTGTTATGAATGTGGGATTTAAAAATATTTATTTTTGTATTTTGGCACTGGGACTAGAACCTAAGACTTCAGGCATGCTAGGCAAGCCCCCTACTGTAAATGCTGTTTCAGCAACTGCTATGAACACGGGATATGTGTATTAGTCAGGTCTTCTAAGCTGTGATAAACACCGTGATCATAAACAACCTGGAGAGGACAGGGTTTATTCTGCTTATGCTTCCACATCACAGTATGTCACTGTGAGAAGCAGCAATAGAGAGCACATCAAAACCATAACAAACCATGCCATACCCACAAAGAAGCAAGGGAGTCAGGGCATGGACCTGGAGGCAGGAGCTGGTGCAGAGGCTGTGGAGGGGTGCTGCTTCCTCAATAGAACCCATGACCACCAGCCCTGGAGTAGTACTGCCCACCACATAAGTGGTTAATCAAGAAAATGGCCTACAGATTTGCACACAGCAATCTGATGGGAACGGTTTTTCAATTCAGAGTCCTCTTCCCAGAAAACTCTAGCTTCTGTCAAGTGGACAGAAGACAACTGAACAGTACAAATATCTGATCCCTCAATCAGTACATCGCTGGTCATGTGGGAGCTTTTTTGAGTCCCACTATACTGTTTTCTCTTGTATCTACACTGGTCTGTGTTCTCAGCAGTGGTGCACAGAAGTGAGATCCACGTCTCCCCCAGGACTTGCCATGCACACCTTTTGTTTCTTCAGGAGTCACCATCTCCGTGGGTGTGGCATGGTTCATTTCTCAGTGATGCTGAGTTCCCATTCATGTGCTTTCAACCATCACTGGGGTGTTTGATTTGAGGAGGGTTGTTTGAATTTTGAGATGGGATCTATATTGCCCTGACTGGTCTTGCATTTCTCAGCTCTAGTGATTCTCCTGCCTCAGCTTTCCAGATGCTAGGTGCATCTGGTCCCTATGGAGATGTCTTTAGGTTGTTACCTTTTTGTCAGTGAACTGTGGGAGCCCTGTGGCCTGAGCACTTGCCAATAGATACAGGATTGGCCAGCTCATCCCCATTCACTGGTCCCCTGTCATCCTGCTGACTGTGTCCTTTGATGCACAAAAGTTGTGTTTCAATAGAGTCCAAGGAATCTGTGTGTTCATTTGTCCCCTGCATATTTAGTGTCAACCAAGAAGTCATTACCAAATTCGGTGTCATGAAATTTTTCTCTGATACCCAACTGAAAGTTTCATAATTTGATACCTCCACTTGGTTCTTTGAGCCACATGGTTGATTTTTGTACTGCTACAGAGTTCATGTCTCACAACTGACACTGGTTGTGTGCTGGATAAGCACTGTCACTCCAAACCACAGTGCTGTGGCTGTGTGTCCACGCTTTTATAGGATTCCTCATTGAGTCTGTACTGCACTGGTTCCTCTCACAGTCTCTAGGAAAGTAGGGTTCCAGTGTTAATAAATGTAGTGACTCAGGTTAAAGCTATGGGGACTTGCATGCCTTAAAAAGTGCTTTCTTCTCAGCAGACAGTGAGGAAGTGATTTGAAAACTAGGGAAAATGAAAACTAGTTAAACTACCGGAGGACCCTTGCCTTTTTATAGACCTGCTTTGTAACCCATTTCCTTAAAACTAGGTTGATATTTTCACTTGGTAGTGGAGAGCCGGAGCTCCAGAGTATGCGAGCACATGCCACTCACCAGTTTCAGAGCATGGCCGTGGATACTGGCCTCTGGCATTGTTGTCATGCTGCTGGCATTGCCTTTGTCCCTTGTGGCTTATAAATATGGTAACAAGAGAGGTACGAGATAACCGCCCAGCAGACTTCTGGCTCAGAGTCTCTCACATAATCCTACTAGATGGCTTTGTTTTCATTTTTATTTTTGTGTGTATGTGTTGTATGCATGTGTGTACATGTGTGAGGATACACATGCATATATGTGCTCGTGAGTGCATGTATGAGCATGCGTAAGCATGTGGGGGAGGGTGCAGAGGTTGCCACTGAAATGGGGGGGGGGATGTAGGCCAGAGGTTGACATTGAGTGTCTTCTTCTATTGGTAACCTTATTTGTAGAGTCAGGGTTTCACTGAACCTGGAGCGCACTGATTCGGCTAGACCAACTGGCCAGTTAGGTGTAGAGATCTTGTCACTGCCTCCTTACCCAGCACTGGAGTGCGGTGTATGCTGGCATGTTCTGCTTGGCACACCGGTGCTGGGACTTAGAGTCAAGTCCTCAGTGCTTGCAGGGCTTTCCCCTGAGCCATCTCCCCAGCACCTTTCTGCTCCTTTCCTGGAGTTAATCTCACAAGTGTTAACTACTGCTGTCACGGGGCTCATGTCTTGTTCATGAACTTCTCAACAGTGTTTACATCTAGATCTTTGTTCCCATCTTACCTCTTCCTTGTGTTTTAGATTTCCTGGGAATGAAATTGGTCGGTGAGCTACTCAGAATGTCTGGGGCCTTCTTCATGCGGCGCACCTTTGGTGGAAATAAACTGTACTGGGCTGTGTTCTCCGAATATGTGAAGACCATGCTACGGGTAAATGCAGGCACTTGGACCTGGAGCTGCAAAGCTGTCTGGCTCTTGGCTTCAGAATAGATCCCTAGCTGTCTGTCTTTCCCCTTCGAGGAGCACACCCACTCCCAGTGGTCCCTCATCTGAGAGGTGGCCTTGTTTAAGTTGCTGTGAGCAGGTGTTTGTTTAAAGGACAGAGGGCACTTGGGATTAGGCATCAGAAGAAGCCCTTTCTTAGGCTGGGATGTGGTTTAGTGGCATGAGAGGTCGTAGGTTCAGTCCCAGAGCACACACGGGTGGGAGCGGGGAAGGACACAAAGGAGGCCTGTGTTATTCTGAGAGTAGACAATGGGTTGTGTATCTGTTGTGTTCTCTTTTAAAGAATGGTTATGCTCCTGTTGAATTTTTCCTCGAAGGGACAAGGAGTCGCTCAGCCAAGACCTTGACTCCTAAATTTGGTAGGTCCCTTGTGTATTAGAAGCATATTAACCCCCAGACCTCAGATGTGGTGTCACTGTAACTACCAAGTAGAACTAGATACTTCTTTGACAAGATGCTGTTTTCTTTGTAAATAGAGCTGTTTCCTTAGGTTTAGCTGGTTTTGGACTTTGGATGTCTTTTTTGTTCTGGCTGGGAATGGGATAGGGCAGAAGCATAGAGAATCAAAGCACTGGGTACATATAGCAAGAGCAGACCCTGCTGTCATCACTAAGGGAGTTTGGGGACTCGCTTGGAAACATGGATTGTGGTTGTAATCTTCATATGCATACATACATGATTTGATTTGTTTCTCACTGAGTAGCCCATGCTGGCCTGGAACTCACTGTGTAGCTTCAGCTGGCCTCAGATTTGCTGCCATCCTCCTGCCTCAGCTTCCTGCGTGCTGAGATGATGGGTGTGAACTGCCATGCCCGGTGCTCTGTTTGGCTGGGGTGAATTAGTGAGAGGCAGAAGCTCAGGTGGTGCGAGTGTGATTTTGGAAGGCTGGCTGTGTATGTTGCTGGTCTGACTTCCTGAATGGATTATTTCTCCTTTCATTGTGGGACCAGTAACAAGACTGAGCACCAGCTGGGCAGTGACAGATTTTATTCTTGTCCAAGAATGGGAGATGTTGGGGACAGGTTTAGGATTCGCCTTCTCCACCCTGCGGGCGGAGGCTGTAGGTACAGTGCAGAAGGAGGGAGGGAGCTGATGTATTGTGTGTGAGCCTTGTGTTCCCTGCTCTTCACTACCATGGTACAGTGTTTCTCACTGTGTTCACAGGTCTTCTGAATATTGTGATGGAACCGTTTTTTAAAAGAGAAGTTTTTGATACCTACTTTGTTCCCATTAGCATCAGTTATGATAAAATATTGGAAGAAACTCTGTATGCCTGTGAGCTCCTAGGAGTTCCTAAGCCGAAGGAGTCTACCACTGTAAGTGCGGCGAGGCAACTTGGTTTTCTTTGAGGGTAGAGAACACCCTGGCTCACACGTCCACTCATTTACAGATGTGCTCCTGTTTTCTTTCTCCCTCTTGTGATGCCACCAGGGGTTGTTGAAAGCTAGACGGATTCTCTCTGAGAACTTTGGAAGCATCCATGTATACTTTGGAGATCCTGTGTCACTGCGCTCTCTAGCTGCAGGACGGCTCAGTCGGAACACATATAACTTGGTGCCAAGGTGCAAGGCCTGTGTTTTAATACCTGACACAGAAATGAGAAGGAAAACCTACAAGTGTGAATCAGGACTCTTGAGCTGACGGCCTCTGAGACCAAACCTTGGCTTACCTGAGCTCTGCTAGCAAACCGCTAGGGAAGCTCTGGCTTTACATGTTCATCAGTGGAGCACTGCAGTTAAAGAACCTCATGTTCGAAGCCAGCGTGGTGGGGCATGTCTATAATACCAGCTCTCAGGAGGTGGAGGCAGGAGGATCAGGAATTGAAGGTTATCTTCAGCTACATAGCAAGTTTGAGACCAGCCTGGTTTATATGAGACCCTGTCTCGAATAGCAAACAAACCCAAAGAACTGTCTGCTGCACCTCCTTGGGGTCCGACCTCACAGTGGGGAGAAACAGCACCATTGTTAAGAAGCTCATGCACGGGGACTGTGGACACGACCACAGGCCAGCTGATGTGTCTGGAGCACTGCTTTAGACCCTAGGAAGGAGTCCAGAGTAGCAGTGGACAGGATAGCACCCTGTTTTCAGACACACCAGGTTCTCTGAGGGTTCAGGGCACAGCTGAGCGCTTGTATTTTTCTTTCAAGTAGATTAGTTGTCTTATTTTGTATGTTTGTGGGTACATGCAGGTTGTCACTTTACCCACTGAGCCCTCCCACCATCCCAAGCCTTTGTGTTTACTTAGAGGAGTCCCCAGTGGAGTTGGGCAGACACACCCTCTTCCCAGCAGCTCCCCAGCAGTGAGGCGCCTGGTCAGCAGCCTCACCTTAACTCCAGCAGATGTTAGCCATGCACTGCACAGAGCCCTGGCCAGTTATTCCAGTGCAGGACAGCCTCTTCTGGCTGTCACCTTCCCTTGAACTACCTTTCCTTAGCTGTTTGTGGAACCCCTGCTGACATCTTTTGCAGCCAGCTGTCAGAGCAAATGGGCTAGTTCTCAGGGCTGGTGAGATGGCTCAGTGGTTAAGAGCACTGACTGCTCCTCCAGAGGACCCGGGTTCAATTCCCAGCACCCACATGGCAGCTTGCAGCTGTCTGTAGCTCCAATTCAAGAGAATCTGACATCATTATACCAATGCGCATGAAATAAAGTTCAATAAAGTTTTGTTTTTTTTTTAAATGGGCTAGTTCTCCGGGGTCTGCAGCTTCCCAGAAGGATCAGTGTAAGTGGTGACCACGTGGCTATTGCAGTACAGACCCATGGTCCAAGCAGCTGTGCTTGTAGCACTGATGTGTTCTGTTTATAAAGTAAGAGAGGGGCTTTTGTTTTTGTTTTTCTAATTACCTAGAACTGAGAGTTAATGTTTCTGTTTAATTTCCGTTGCCTACTCTGGAGACATGGAGAGGTCACACTGTGAAGCTAGGGAGTGCTGCCAGTGTGTGGTCTGAGTACGGTTGGCAGGAGCATGGCACGCCCTCCAGTGGGGCCCTCTCCCACCCGAGTGGGTAGCTGACCTGTAACCTCTATGCCCTCCTTTCAGATACATCCCTCAGAAACAGTCCGAGGATGTGCATGCCTTTGTCACTGAAGTCGCCTATAGGATGCAGCTTCTGCAAATTGAAAACCTGGTTCTGAACCCATGGCTTCTGGTAGTTGCCATTCTACTTCAAAACCAGTTATCCATGGACTTTGACACCCTGGTGGAGAAGACACTGTGGCTAAAGGGCTTGACCCAGGTGTTTGGAGGGTTACTGCTTTGGCCTGGTACGTATATGGGATACATGTCTTTCACAGAGCAGCCTTTGCATTTCCTAATTTGAAGCCCAGGGAGGGGTCTGCTTGAGAGTAATTGCTGTGTGTTGGTTCACTCTTGAGACTGAGCCTCCAGGACCACAGTGCCATTTCCTTGGCAGCTGCAGACCAGAGAAGATTGACAACAGGTGTTTTCACTTTTGCTTCATTGTTTGAGACCCGGTCTTCCCCCGACTGTGGAGCTGGCTGTTGGGAATATTGTTTGAAGCTGTGTTACTATTGTTTGAGACCCGGTCTTCCCCCGACTGTGGAGCTGGCTGTTGGGAATATTGTTTGAAGCTGTGTTACTATTGTTTGAGACCCGGTCTTCCCCCGACTGTGGAGCTGGCTGTTGGGAATATTGTTTGAAGCTGTGTTACTATTGTTTGAGACCCAGTCTTCCCCCGACTGTGGAGCTGGCTGTTGGGAATATTGTTTGAAGCTGTGTTACTATTGTTTGAGACCCGGTCTTCCCCCGACTGTGGAGCTGGCTGTTGGGAATATTGTTTGAAGCTGTGTTACTATTGTTTGAGACCCGGTATTCCGCTGACTGTGGAGCAGGCTGTTGGGAATATTGTTTGAAGGTGTGTTACTATTATTTTACATTGCATTTGTTCAACTCTGGAGCTGCGATACTTTACCTGTCTCAGACACCTGTTGGCCTAATAAAGCTCAGAATGGCCAATAGTGAGGCAGGAGAAAGGACAGGCAGGGCTGGCAGGCAGCGAGATTATATAGAAGGAGAAAACTGGGAGAAGAGGTTAGGAGGAGTTGTAGCCTGATAAGGAGGAGGATGTCAGGGCCAGCCACACAGCTACACAGCCATACACGGAATGAGAGTCAGATTTAAAGAAGAGAACAGGGATACACAGAGGCAGAGGGGTAGACAGGATGGTATGAATGAAGGAAGTGGGCAAGAACAGCCGAGCTAAAGCCGGATGTCTGTAACTAAGAATAAGCCTCGTGTGATTCATTTGGGAACTGCATGACAGGCCCCCCAAAAGAGTCCAAAGAGCATAAAAATGTCATATTACTAAATCTGGCCGATTTGACTAGACTGGCTAGGCAGCAAGCCTAAAGATTTTCTTATCCTTGCTTCCCCTTTAGACTCAGCTGGGATTACAGGTGTGTTTTGCTTCTTCTGATTTTTATGTAGATTCTAGGAATCAAATGCATGTTTTGCTTTACTGACTAAGCCATCTTCAAAGCCTCAAAATTTTGTTCTTTTGAGGCAGGGTCTCATTGTATAGCTCAGGCTGACCTAGAACTCACTGTATAGCCCAGGTTCATCTCAGACTTGGAACAGTTTGGGATTACATGCATACCCAGCAGAGCTGCAGTACCCAGGGAGTGTACAGTTTGCTACAGTGTAGTTAGTTGCTTCTAAAATTCTTGCTGGGGAATGGGAGGTGTTGAGTCACTTTACCTATGTTCCGGGGTTGAGCTGACGTTCACTGAGTGACGCGAGCCTTACTCACTGACCCCCGGCCCCGGTGTTGGTTTTGTTTCAGTACGGGGACTGAACCTAAGGCCTGTGTGCTCTGTGCACTGAGCTGTGTCCTCAGTCCTCTTTATCTTACTGAGCTTGTAGCCCGGCTGCTTCTGGTATGCAGCTAAGGGCTTTCTCTAACTCTCTGATACTAGTTCAGTGAGCAAGCATGGTGGTGCATGCCTGTCATCTCAACACTCAGGAGGTGGAAGCAGGAGATCAAGAGTCCAAGGGCAACCATGACTACATGAGACCACATCTTTATTAAAAAAAAAAGAGAAGAAGAAGAAGAACTGGGTGGTGGTGGTACACGCCTTTAATCCCCAGCACTTGAGAGAAAGAGGCAAGCAGATCTCTGTGAGTTCTAGAACAGCCAGGGCTACACAGAAAAACCCTGTCTTTTAATTAAAAAGAAGAAGACGAAGACGAAAAAGCTAGGCGTAGTTATGCACACCTCTTAATTCCAGCATTCCAGAAAGACGGGCAAGCAGATCTCTGTGAGTTCCATCCAGCCTAGTCTACTTTCAAGTTATAGGATAACCAGTGCTATATGACGAGACCCGTCTCAAAAAAAGAAAAAAAAAAAAAAAAGAAGAAGAAGAAGAGGAACAGCTCAGTAGATCAGTAAAAACTTCACTGGAAGGCCAGGGAGGCTCAGTGACTAAAGGTGTGTGCCACACAAGCTTGGCACAACTTGGATAACTTGTATTCAACCCACAGAACCAGGTAAACAGCTGGGCAAGGTTGTTTGCATCTGTAATCCCAGCATGCTTACCATTAAGATGAGAGGAGGAGGAGACAGGAGAATGGGCTATAGGCCCGGCAGCAGGAAGGACGCTCAGCACTTAGGAGCACTTGGAGTACACAGTGCAGAGTAAGAGACCAGAAGAGAAACCTGGGGCTGGAAGGATGTTAGAGGTTTAGAGCGTTTGCTGCTCTCACAGAGGATCCAGCTCAGTTCCTACCACCCAAATGGTGGCTTACAACCATCTGTCACTCTAGTTCCAAGGGCTCACACCCTCTCTTCTAGCCTCCTCGGGTACTGCACCCATGTGGTTTGCTTATATGCAGGTAAAATACTCATACACTTAAAAATAAATATTGTTTAAAATGTAGAGAGAGCTTGCCTCAAAACTAAGAAGAAAAGAGCTGACTCCCAAGGGGCTGGAGAGATGGCTCAGAGCTTAAGAGCACTGGCTCTTCTTTCAGAGGATCTGGGTTCAAATTCCAGCATCCATATGGCAGCTCACAACTGTCTGTAACTCCAGACCCAGAGGATCTGATACCTTCACACCAACACACATGAAATAAAGTTAAATGAATTATTAAAAAAAAAAAAGCTGACTCCCAAAAGTTGTCCCCTGATCTTTGCACACACACCCGTCACTGGAGTTACTCACTGTGTTGTGAACTTGGGGGTTTGGGGACAGGAGCCTGTGACAGTAATTAGTGTAAATTGAAAATCACAGGTCCTGTAGCTAGAGTGTAACCCCTGGTTCCTGTAGGGTAGGGCACTGGGTGTTGGAGCTAGTGCAGGGGTCAGTGGAGTAAGCCTGAGCGCTGGGACACAACACAGGTTGATCTTCAGAAGGTGGGGGCAGAGTGGAGCTTAGCTCATGGATGAGGGAGGAGTGGTGGGACAGGAGTTGGCATTGAGTGACCCACAGATAGTGTGGGCATGTTAGTTGGCTTTTCAGTTTGGGACAGAAGGAAGGTATGTTTGATCATATAAGTCTGCTGCTTTGACTTTACTTCCCATAGATTCTGGGAAGTGTGGTAGAATTGGACGCTGCCTTCTCATTAAGTTCACTCTGCTGTTCTCTCTGTAGATAACCAGCTTCCTGAGGAAGTGGTCCAATCCAGCATCCTCCTGCACTCCAACCTGGCCAGCCTTGTCAAAGGCCGGGTGGTTCTGAAAGTGGACCTTGAAGGCTCAGAAATGGTCAGAGGAGTTGTGCTCCACCACATCACCTTCCTCATGTGCTCGGCCTACAAGAACCAGCTGCTCAACGTTTTTGTCCGTCCTTCCTTAGTGGCTGTAGCCTTGCAGATGACTCCTGGGTTCAGGAAAGGTAACTTTTAGGAGCATGGCCCTGAATTTCAAGAACCAGCTGCTCAACGTTTTTGTCCGTCCTTCCTTAGTGGCTGTAGCCTTGCAGATGACTCCTGGGTTCAGGAAAGGTAACTTTTAGGAGCATGGCCCTGAATTTCCAAAGAGGCCTGGCCCTCTAGTGCCAGAAAGGGAGCAGTGTTAAGCCCCCTCTGTTCTAATAAGGAGGCTGCCCTGCCTGCCTACAGGTCTAGAGTTGGAAAGTATAACAACTTGTGGCTTAGCCCCGACTACTCAGAAGGTTGAGGCAGGAGTAGCTTCCAGGAGTTTAGAGCCAGCCTGGCCTATGTAGCAAAATATAGTTTCAGAGCAACAACAAAAGAGATGGGCCAGTGGTTAAGAGGATGTCTGATCTTCCAGAGGAGCCAAGGTAGGTTGCCATTACCAGTGTTGGGCAGCTTAAAACTGCCAACAACTGTAGTTCCAGGGATGCCAACACCCTCTTCTGCCCTCCATGGGCACCTGCATATGCAGGGCATATACACACGTATGCATATGAATAACATGAAAATAAATTTTTAAGAGGAAAAATAAAACTTGAGAACTGGAAAGACCTAGTGACTCCCTGATCTGCACTGTACCTTCGAACTAGGAAGATGGGTTAGTGGTTTGCTAGGCAAGCTTGATTGCTGAGTTGAGATTTTTTTTTTTTTTTTTTTTTTTTTTTTTGGTTTTTCGAGACAGGGTTTCCCTGTAGTTTCTAGAGCCTGTCCTGGAACTAGCTCTTGTAGACCAGGCTATCCTTGAACTCAGAGATCCGCCTGCCTCTGCCTCCCGAGTGCTGGGATTAAAGGCCTGCGCCACCACCGCCCGGCTGAGATTTTTTTTTAAAAAAAAAGATTTATTTATTATGTATACAGTGTTCTGGCATGTATGCTTACACACCAGAAGGGACCACCAGATTTTATTATAGATGGTTGTGAGCCACCATGTGGTTGCTGAGAATTGAACTCAGGACCTCTGGAAGGACAGCCAGGGCTCTTAACCTCTGAGCTATCTCTCCATTCCCCAAGTTGAGATTCTTAGAACTCATGTAAAAGGCTAGGTGTGGTAACATGTATATGAAGCCCAGCATTCCTATAAGTGAGACAGGAGACTTGCCCCTAAGCTTTCATACCAGCAATCAAGATAGGCTCTTGTGTCTGCAATGAGGTGGAAATCAAGAACCAATTCCTGAAAGTTGCCCTCTGATTTCCCATATGCGTGTTTGTGGCATATTTGTATCCTTAAACATATACACACAATAAACTAACACTAGCTGTGCCATATGTATGTGTGTGTGTGTGTATACATACATACATACACATATAATATATATTATATATATTATATACATTATATGCATATATATACATATACATACATATACATATATACATACATACATATATGTATGTGTGTGTGTGTGTGTGTGTGTGTGTACATATGGGTGATTAAGTCCAGAGAGCCCTGTAATTCCTAGAGAGGCTCTACATTGGGAACACCATTGCCCAGCTCCTGATCTGCTGCAGTTTCTGCTGGGACAGCCCTAGCAGAGGCAGATGGGACCCCACCACGATCACTGTACAGTGTACATGGTATTAGATCACACTGAGTTGAAATGAGTTATGTCTACCTGAGGGTCATGAGGCTCCACCCCAGAGAATCTCCTTCAGTCGGTCTTGGGGGCAAACCTTAGTGTGTGTATGAATAATTGGTGATTGACCTGGGTGTTCACGCAAAGTGCTAGATGACAATGAAGAAATGGTAGCTAGGAGAATGGGGGAAGCTGGGAAATGAGCCCCTTCCTTCTCTACTCAGAAGGAGGCCCTTCTGAGGAATTTCTAAGGGTGGTGGCATCAAACCTGTTTCTAGACTGAGGGATTTGAAGCCTTGTTTAAACTCTGCTGAGTGTAGTCTGTCCTTCAGATAAACTGTGTTGACTTGAGCTTCCTTGAAGGACTCAATTATTTCCTTGTTACCTGCATACACACACATTTGAAGGGCTATAAGATCTAAAGCAATGCCTTAATTTTGTGAACTGGGTTCTTTCCAGAGGATGTCTTCAGTTGCTTTTCCTTCCTACGCAACGTGTTTTCAGATGAGTTCATCTTCCTCCCAGAAAACACACTCAGGGTAAGTTCTGACCGCCAAGAGCAGGCAGGCCATAGTGCACGTTCCAGAAGTGACAGCTTAGGATCCCAGCATGCCTCTGCACAGCAGCACATTTTCTTTGAGAGTGGGCCTGCGGTGGGCCTGCCTGGCAGTGGGACAGCCGTGTAGTCTGTGGGTTTGCTGGTGTGGGCAGAGGCAGACAGACAGACGGTGCTCTAGGTTTCAGGGAGAGAGAAACGAGGCTGGCAGGGCTTGAATCTAACTCCACTTGGGGGATTTTCCGGATTTGCGATTACATCTAAGAAAGTGTTGCATTGTCAAGTGAAGAACATCTGTTGTGTGTGTATGTGTGTGTGTGCATCTGTCTGTGTGTCTGTCTGGGCCACAGCTTCACAAACGCTGTATATTTACATGTTTGAGCTTTGGCACTTGAGTGCTGGAACAAACGCTTCCAGCTTCAGTGCATAGTCAGGTGGCTCTGGGAGCTGTGGGACTAGTGACATTGAGGGTACGCGGACCATTATGTGTATGTGGTCTCCCCTGTCCCTCCCTAGGACTTTGAGGAAGGCTGTTACTTGCTGTGTAAAACTGAGGCTGTACAGATGGCTGGGAAGGACATCATCATCACAGACAAAGGGAACGCTGTGTTAGAATTTCTCATAGGGCTCTTTAAACCTTTTGTGGACTCATACCAGGTATGTGAAGTTGCAGATTCTGTGCACGCCCATATCAGTATCATAAGACTTTCTTCCTGAAATTACTTCTGGTGTGAAGGGTGATCATGTGCCAGGTTCCGTGTCTACTCAGGGACAAGCTGGGCCTGTCATAGGCTGCGGGTAGCACCCCTGTAAGCCCATGATTGCACTCAGAATTACAGCCATGCTTTGATTTCCTCTGTTCTTTGTATGGCTAGGTGTTGATCCATAGTGGTGAGTGCCCTCTGCTTTAATGTCACTGAACACTCATTCTGCTTTTGAGAAGAACAAGAGCAAGGTCCTGCTCAGACAACCCAGAAGAGGACACAGAGCTGGGTTCAGGCACTGCAGCAGGATTCTAGGGAGGGAGGGAGGGAATTTGAAAGGCAAATGATGGGGTGTGCAGGCATTTCAGAAGAGGCATCTGTGTCTTATAGGCCAGCTTTGAGCACCGTGATGGTGGGTGGACAGTGGGGACTGGGACTGTAAACCCAGAGGTGACCTTGTCCACCTCCTCCCACAAAGTCTAGCATGGGATGGGCACTTGATAAACTGGGAATCAGCCAATGCTTGAGCCTGCACTCTGCATTCAGAAAGAAAGACAGAGCCAAAAGCAGTAGGTCCTCTCTCCCTGGGCAACCCAAGACGTGAAACTGGAAGTGATTCTTGCAGTCAGCTGAGATGAGAAATTCCGCTCTTAACAAATGCCATTTCAAACTGTCCTTTTCTAGTTGTAAAAGCTGCTGACAATTAGACGTTGTAGACCGTGGAGGGAGTCATTGTTAGTGAGGGCAGTGTGACCACCGTGCTCTTGTGTTTGGCTACCTCTTTTCTCTGTTTTCTTTTCATTCTCCCTTGTGAAACCAGATACTTTCCAAATACCTCTTGCATGAAGAAGAGGACTGCTTTACTGAGAGACAGTACTTGGTTGCAGCTAGGAAGTTCACCAGTCAGCTTCTGGATCGAGGTCGGTCACATCTCTGCAGGGGTGGGGGGTTCTCAGCTGAGAACAGGAGTGATCGCTCGTCCTCTTCCTCTTTGCAGGTGCCTCTCAGTGTTATGACGCGCTGTCTTCTGACCTGCAGAAAAATGCCTTAGCAGCTTTCGTGAGACTTGGGGTGGTAGAAAAGAAGAAGGTGTAAGTACCAGGTGCTAATGGGGTCAGGAAGGAGTGACACTGAAGCCTGAGACCCAGGACAGAGGACACGCAGTGCGGTGCTTCCCATCTTCTTGCCTCAGGGTTAAATCAGCGCAAGTTTGGGGGAACCTGCACGTCACACAATTAAGAATATACTCTAGCCTAGGTTTGGTTTAACCTCAGACTGCATTTCCTAGATTAATTACAGAAGAAAGTGTAGGGTACCGTGTGTGGGTGTGTGCATGCACGTGTGTGGATGGAGAGAAACAGATCTAACTGAATCAGTATTCAGTGGTAAAGTTGAAGCCAAACTTAGTTGTATCTTATGTGATCAGAAGGAAGGTGTGTGTATGAGTGTCGTGTGTGTGTGTGTGTGTGTGTGTGTGTGTGTGTGTAGAGCAGTGCTTCTCAACCTTCCTATCACTGCAACCCTTTAATAGTTCCTCATGTTGTGCTGACCCCAACCATAAAATATTTTGTTGCTACTTCATAACTGCCATTTTGCTACTGCTGCGAGAGGTAATCAAATATCTGCTATTCGGACTCTGTGAAAGAATCACTCAATACCACCTCCCACTCTGCCTCCAGGGGTCGCAACCCACAGGTTGAGAACCACTGGTATAGCGTCTCCTGAATGAACCACTATCTTGATGCCAAACTCTCATAGTTGTGTATCTTGTGGTCAGAACAGAAGCAAGAAGCCTTTCAGCTACTTCCTACTGGGGCTGTGGTAGAGCACTGGCCTAGCATGTGTGAGGACCTGGATTTGGTCCCTAGGCCTGAAGGGGAGAAAAGCAAGCTTCATGACACAGGCCCGTAACATCCTGTGATAGAACGTAGAGTCAGGAAGAGGTGTGAGTGGCTGTCTGTCCCACACAGTAACCCAGCTTTCCTTCTCTGTAGAGATAACAGCATCGTGTTTAGTGTGAATGAGTCTGCCACAAGCAAATTAGAAGAAATGCTTGGTAAGTGCCGCTGTCATGGACACAGACCCGTGTTTCCTGCTGTGCAGACACTAGCATGTGCTGTGGCATGAGTATTCTTATCAGAAGGAGCAGCTGTAGATTCTAATATAAACAAGCTGAGTATAAGCCAGATTTTCCTTAAGGAAAAGTGCCAATCACAGCACTTGGGAGAAGAGCACATGGAGAACTGCCATGAGTACAAGGCCAGCTTTGGGCTACATAATGAGTACCTGGTCCTCCAGGGCAAGACCCTGTCTTAAAAAACAAAACAAACAGAGTAGAGGAGGGAAAAGGGGGGGAAAAACAAACAGATGGGGTTGGAGAGAACTGAGAAAGAAGATTTTAAAATGGTAAGGGTATCGCAACGCTATACACTGCCTACAGTTTTTAAAGAACAGACTTTTAAAGGCCAAAAGGGAAAGAAAAGAAGGTGCAGCAAAGTGTTCGGCAGGAAGACACAGAAACACAAAGAGGACGGTGCTCGCTTCCAGCACAGTCAGTTGCCTAGGCCTCGTCTGGACCAGCATTGGACCAGCATTCAGCCCTTTGTGTGCAGCTGTGTGTGTGTGTGTGTGTGTGTGTGTGTCGGGGTGGGGGGTGGCTGACTCTCTTCTGCCTCTGACTTTTGTTTTTCTTTTTTTTAATAAAAGCTTTTATTTTATCTATGTGGATATTTTTACCTGCATGTGTGTATATATACCACATGTGTGCAGTATCCACAAAGGCTAGAAGAGGACATTGGATTCCTTAGAACCAGGGAGCTGTTAAATTTCTGTAAGTGCAACAAATGTCCTTAACCACTGAGCCGCCTCTCCAGCTCTCTCCTTGTTTGTTCGTTTGGTTTTTTTGTTTTTTTTTTTTTAAATATTTAATTATTATGTATATAACATTCTGTCTGTGTGTGTGCCTGCAGGCCAGAAGAGGGCACCAGACTCCTTTACAGGTGGTTGTGAGCTACCATGTGGTTGCTGGGAATTGAACTCGGAACGTTTAGAAGAGCAGGCAATGCTCTTAACCTCCGAGCCATCTCTCCAGCTCCTCCCATTTGTTTGTTTTTGAGCCAGGGTATCTTTATGTAGCCCTGCCTGGCCTCAAACTCACTAAGTAGACTAGGCCAGCCTCAGGATCACAGAGATCTGCTTGCCTCTGCTCTGCCCCCTCCTCCTTGTGCTGGGAGTAAAGGTGTATGCTATCATACCTGGCCTTGTTTTTGTTTTCTGAGGCAAGGTCTTACACTGGATGCCTGGTTGATCTAGCCCTCACTATACTCACTCTGTAGCCCAGAGCGGCTTCAAACTCATAGCAATCCTGCCTCAGTTTTACGCATCTGCGGTGATGTTTTCTGTCCCTCTGAAGTCTGGGATACTCTGGGTGAGGATGTGTGGTGGATTCTTTCATCACACACTGACTGGTACAGAGTGGAGCTAAGAGCCCTCTGGATGCTGTAGGCTGAGAAAAAGGAACATCTCGAAAAGGCAGCCACTGGCTTTGTCAGGGTCAGTAGAATCCAGAGGAGCCAGCTGCGTGACGAGGAGGGTCTCAGCATCTGCAGCCTTGCAGAGTGGACCACAGCCCTACAGCAGCTGTCGCCACAAGCAAGACCGCCATTTCCTCATGAGCTGTTTCTTCATCTTAGGATGTAAGACGCCCATAGGAAAACCAGTCACTGCGAAACTTTAGTAATCATGAAGCGGTTCCACGTGACAGTCACAAAGGACTCACTGCCAGAGACGGACATAGAGAGGAGGATGTGCTTTCCGTCTCCGAGACCTTGTGAGCCGTCCTTCTGCCAAGAGGAGGAAATGATCAGTGAGAGCATCAGTGTGATCTTCTGACACAGTGACTGCTGGCGTTCATGTCAACCGTGTGTCTAAAATAAAAGCTTTTTGAAAACATTCTTGGAAAGCAGAGCTCAGGCCCCCACTCACTGCCATACAGTTTCCCACACATGCTCCACCTTCAGGCCAGCATGTGACGGATTGTACAGCAGCAGCTTTGGCCCCTCAGCTGTGCAGAAATACGCTGAGGAGGGGACCCAGGTGAGTGTTCACAGCCCAGCCTGGAGCTGGGAGCATGAGCATGACAGAGTTCTCTCCTGAGCTCCATGCGGGTCCCAGTCAAAACACAGGTGTATTAAGAACATTGTGTATGGTTGGTTACCTGTGGGCTGTGTGTGTTCATGTCTAGACTTAGGTCATATCTTTAAGACATTTTGTTTTAGAACAGCAGATCTTCCAAACTCTAAAAAGCAGCCCAGCTCAGTGCTCTTTGTCAGAGTATTCAATAACCTGTTCTTATTGAACAGCAAAAAATCATTTAGATTGGACACACTTCCTTCCATTGTAAGCATTTTGGATAAGAGACGCAACCTGTATCTTACATTTCTACCTTAATTAAGTTGACTCAAGTACAAATTCGACAGAAGTGTATAATAAACTATCTAGTTTAAATTTTATTCCCAGTAGTCTCATGAACAAGTGTGAACAACAAAGAAATGTTTACATGATGTGACATGAATATATGTGGAGAGAGGAGGAGTTTGAAGCGAGACAGGACAGCTCTGCAAGTTAGTCCCTCTGGAAGTGACCCCAACATCGGTGGACCTATGTCAGGGAGTGGGGCTGGGTAATAGAGGAAAAGACTACGGGTGTGTGCAGAGAGAATCGTGGTCTCACATAGGCCCTTGGGGGCTGCCAGAGCAGAAAGCAGGACCTGCCGATTTCTTGTACTCTGAGAGCTGAAGTCCAAGATGAAGGTGCATCCACAGCAGGTTCACCTTGGCTTTGGACATGACTGCTGACTCTCCATGGGACTCAGGAGAAAGTAGGCTGGATATGGTGGTACATGTTGTATTCCCAGCAGGATTCTCATCATGAGGAGCTCTCCCTCAGTATATGAATCTAGGCTACAGTTCAATCATCGGGGATAGGCATTTTAATGTAAGAACCAAGGAGGGGCCGGGCGGTGGTGGCGCACGCCTTTAATCCCAGCACTCGGGAGGCAGAGGCAGGCGGATCTCTGAGTTCGAGGCCAGCCTGGTCTATAAGAGCTAGTTCCAGGACAGGCTCTAGAAACTACAGGGAAACCCTGTCTCGAAAAAACAAAAACAAACAAACAAACAAAAAAAAAGAACCAAGGAGGGTCACTGAGAAGCCCAGTATGGTCCTTTCTCCTAATTCCCCAGGTGGTGCCTCTATTCCCAGGGCCTATGACAGCCACTGCTACACTGGCCCACAAGTGACAGACAAGCCCTATGGCAACATTTGCTGCTTTGAGAAGTTAAAGGGGATTCCCGCGTGTTGAATTGAGCAGGGCCATTGAACAGTGGTCCTGGCAATGGACTCTGGTGGGCAGATTACAGGTCCATCAGCCACTGTCAGCTGCCACACCTAAGCACAGTTCTGCTGACCTGAGCTGAGCTGTTCACCAGCCAGGTGCTGGCCTTGAACTCACCAGGTGGCTGAGGATGAATGAGCTTCAGGTCCTCCTGACTCCTCCTCAGTGCCGAGAAAGACTACAGGCACACACCACCATGCTGGTTTATACAGTGCTTCTGCAGTGCTGGGGATTGAACTCGGATCTTTGTGCACGCTAGGCAAGCACTGTACTACACCTTATCCCAGGCTCCTAAAAGGACTATTCAAAGTGTTTAAATCTGGGGCTGAAGAGTTCAGGTCCTGCCACCCACGTTGGGTGGCCTGTAACACATGCAACTCCAGCTCGGGGAGATCTGACACCCTCTTTTTGCTACAGAGATACATTCACATTTTTTTTTTAAGTGATGGAGCCTGGTGTGATAACACACTTTTTCCCAACACTCATAAGACTGAGGGAAGGGGATCTCTGTGAACTCAAGACCAGCCTGATCTATAGAGTTCCAGGCCAACCTAGGATTATGCAGGCCTTATCTAAAAAAGAAAAAAAATAAAATCTTACTACACATAAGGCTACTTTTATCACAAAATGAGTAATTACGATTATTGGAAACAAATTTTCCTGTGTTGTGGAGAATACATAACTTTCCTGATCATCAAATTTGGCAGTGTTTATCTAAATTAAGAAAGGATAGTTGTCTGGGATTTAGGCTGACATCACAGCAAAGGGACCAAGAAAGGCATCATGGACCTACTCTGGTACCTCCAGGAAAATGGTGTGGAAAATTGAAATCAGCCAGCACACCACGTTTACTAGATTCTTCGGTGGCAAGACCAAGCAGAAGAGACAGACTGTGGGCATCTGGCATCCTGGTTCCTGCATAAAAACAGTGGCCAGAGGGACTTAGACCTACAGTGCCATGCCGTGACACAGTCAGGTCTGCCACCAGAGACTGAAAAGCCAGTAGAAGCACTGCTATTGGAGATCTCTAGCTTATAATACATGGGTTAGCCGGGCGGTGGTGGCGCACGCCTTTAATCCCAGCACTCGGGAGGCAGAGACAGGTGGATCTCTGTGAGTTCGAGACCAGCCTGGTCTACAAGAGCTAGTTCCAGGACAGGCTCCAAAGCCACAGAGAAACCCTGTCTCGAAAAACAAAAAAAAAAAAAAAAAAAAATACATGGGTTAAAGTAACTAACAAAGAGGGGACCGTTTGGCACAGCAACACCTAGAAATAGATTATATACATGTATCATATCATCTTTCTCCCCCACCCCACCCCTCGTGACAGGGCTTCTACATTGTCATAGCTGTCCTGAATTCACTTTGTAGACCAGGCTGGCCTCAAACTCAGAGATCTGCTTGCCTCTACCTCCTAGCTGGGATTAAAAGGATGCACCTGGCCCTTTTTTTTAGGCAGGGTTTCACTGGGTAGCCCTGATTAGCCAGAGATTCCCTTGCCACTGCCTCCTGAATGCTGAGATTAAAAATGTGTGCCATCACATCAAACTCAGAATATTTTCAAGTCACAAACCCGTGACGCTAACAAGATTACAGAAAATGAAGTCATGATTTGTTAACTGTGGACACTATGCTGTCACAGAAAACCCCCGAGAAGTACAGCTATAGTGAGATGCTTTGATACACTTGTGTGAATAAAGCCAGGTAACTGAATTCTGGGGGCAGTGCACAGAGCGCTTGCCAGGTCGCCTAGCAGACTGTCGGGCGTTCGACACGGGTAAGGACCTTGCTGCTCTCTGCAGTCCCTTCAGGTCTCTTCCAGACATGCCCATGGTACACACTTCCCTTTCTTTTCACACCTGTCTCTGCCAGGAGTTTCATGAGAAACTGCCACAGTGTTCCTGTGGTCCACAGCCGTTTTTGTTAACGTCCTATTTTTAAACATAGGGCAGGCAGCGTGAAACACAGCATTTGGTCCTTTAACTCTATAGTAGCTTTCTTATTTCCCACCCACTGTTGTGATATTTACCTCAGTCAGTGATCCACAGGTAGCATGAAACTTGGCTCTTAAAATTCTCACCTGTATATCTGAAATTTCCCACTCAATGATAGCCTAAAAACCTTGGGCTTTCTAGGACCCTGGGTGTTGCTTTAAGTACTTGCTTATCATAAGGCCCTGGGCTTGATCTCCAGCACCCTCAAGACTTAAACTATTTATTCTTAATTCTGACAGTATGCACAATACTTAAAATCTAGTAGTTCTCTGTCCTCCCCACGTAAATAAAAACATAAGAATATTGAATAAAGCCAGGCAGTGGTGGCGCATGCCTTTAATCCCAGCACTTGGGAGGCAGAGGCAGGTGGATCTCTGTGAGTTTGAGGCCAACCTGGTCTACAGATTTAGTTCCAAAGCTACAGAGAAACCCTGTTTTGAAAAACCTAAAAAAAAAACCAAAAAAACCTAAAAACGTAAATAGAACTGGCCAGACAGGTGGTGGCTGGCTGCACACATCTTACAAGCCCAGCACTCTGGAGGCAGAGACGGGAGGATCTCTGTCTGAGCTCAATACCAGCATGGTCTACAAAGACAGTTTTAAGCCAGCCAGGGCTAGAGCAAGATCCTGTATCAAAGTAAGTGCAGATAAATAAGCAAATAGAATGTTACAGTAGCAATTCTATCCGTTGTGAGAACATTGTAAAGCTTTATTTTATCGGACAGTTTAGAAAATGTCATTTTACAGCACATCGAAGTACACAGCAATGCTGTCATCTTCAACAGCAAGCCCCAGCTTCCAATCCTAGCTGAGAATCTATCGACAGGCAGCGTCTTGAACAGAAAGGACTTGGAGCAATAAGTGTCAGGAGGCTTTCATCAGAGACCAAATTCCCAACCTTAATTAATCCCACCTGTAATTCCTGATCTATGCAGTTAGTGTTGAACCAAACAAGAAAAGGTAATTAATGTTGAACTGGGAAGTCAGAACGAATGGCACCGTCACTGTGACAGATGACCCTTCAAGCTTTAGAACTTGCTTGGTGTCTGGCACCCGAGGTGGATCCAGTCAGCTTCCCAGGAACACAGACTTGCCAGACTCCCTCTACTATACTGAGGAACACATTAGCCCATTCTTAGCAGAATAAAATTCTCTACTTCCATTACCATAAAGATTTATTATGTGGGGAAACACAGTCATTATTACAGCTCTCTGCACTAAGCTTTCCATTCCCCAGAACCCAGCGCTGTATTCACACACAACATTCCATATATCAGACTTTAGGAGGCACCAAGTAATCACCACAACCGCACAATCTATGAAATTCAAATTTCCAATGATCTTAAATTAGTATTTTTGTTTGGCTGGGAATCAGTTATGGTCATGTAAAAAAAAAAAAAAAAAAAAAAAAAAAAAAACCAAAAACCACCCTATGCTCAGCAGAGTGGTACAAGCCTTTAATCCTGGCACTTGGGAGGCAGAAGCAGTTAGATTTCTGAGTTCAAGGCCAACCTGGTCTACATCGAGAGTTCCAAGACATCCAGGACTACATGGAAAAACCATTAAAAAAGAAATCCTAACATAGAAAAAAAGTAATCAGCAATGGTGATTTCCAACTTTTTAAGTACGTAGAGCTAAAAATAAAAAAAATTAAAAAAAAATGTTGGTCTGGTCTGAAATGAATTAACTAAGCCAAGGAGTTTTATAGCCCTAAATCACTGCAGAAACCATTTAAGGTTTTGGTTTTTTTCTTAATTTTATTTATTTTGTATACAGTGTTCTGGCTGTACGTGTAGTCAAACATGCCAGAAGAGGGCACCAGATCTCATTACAGATGGTTGTGAGCCACCATGTGGTTGCTGGGAATTGAACTCAGGACCTCTTAAAAGAACTGCCAGTGCTCTTAACCTCTGAGCCATCTCTCCAGCCCCACCATTTAACATTTTACACAATTTTATGTCTTAACACTACCTTTTTTATTCAGAAGAGAAATAACCCTTAGAAGCAGTGGTATAAAAACAGCATCATGGACAAAAGCCATAGGTAAGCTAGTGGGTAAGCAAGTCTTCCAGAACACTTTGTTAGAGGAACATTAGATAATCAGGGTAGAGCAGAGCATTTTACAAGCCATAGCTCACACCCGCCTACACTCTCCTTTACTGAACAATCTGAAATAACCTGGAATTCTCCTAAAAGTTGTGTTTTTGTTGCCCTGGCTGGCCTTGAATACACCTGCCTCTTGCTTCCAGTGCAGCGATTAGAAGCATCAGCATTCTTGGCTCTTATGTTTTAAAGTGCAGCACAGCATTGGAGGGGTCACAAAAGGCCCCTTCCCTGTGCTTGAGGCATATGCATCTCCTCAATTATCTACTAAGTTACAAAAAAATAAAACAAAACAAAAATGACACCCATCAGGGCAGAGGATGTGGTCAGTGGGTAGAGTGCTTGCCTAGCATGCACAAAGCCCTGGGTTTCCCAACATGGCATACACTGGGCTTGGTGGCACACACCTGTAACCCCAGCCCTTGCGAAGTGGAGTTAGATTTAGAAATTCAAGGTCTTTCTTGGGTACAAAACCAGCCCAAGACACCAGCCTGGGCTGAAACCTATCTCAAGAAAACAAACAAATCTCTGCTCAAAGCAGGCATTCTTTAACAGTGAGATTTGCATTATTTTTCTAACTCCTAATCTACACAGACCCTGAACTACCAGTAAATATTCAAAAAAGGAGCTCTGCATTTGCCTTAAATCTCAGTGGCTCCTAAACCAGGCGGGGCCTGCAGTGGCCTGCCGCCACTCCCCACAGCCAGGCTTCTTGGGGTGGGCTTTTCCCATGACTTTCCCTTCCTGAACATGGCAAAGGCACTGTAGCAGCAAATTCATTCGGTCTGGAATATGGTAAAAATTCACCATAGTCCTTGTGATTCCCAGAAAGATGCACCCGAGCAAAATACTATGATGCTAATTAGCCATGGAACATTGGATGCCTGCGGAGTTGTTTTATGAAGATTTCCATGTACCTACGAACACTGGAGAATCTGCTGCCCACTTATCCAAATCTATCCCAAACCAGCTTTCCCAACTCCTGTCTTCTCTCCAAATGGATTAGTTTAAGGAATACATAAAGCCATTGCATTACATAGTACTGACCATCAAGAAGCTACAATTTTGCTGGGGTTTACATATTTTTCTAGGTGGCACAGAAGTGCATTGCTCCTGGATGTCCTACGGTGGGAAGTGTGTTTCAAGTCAGAGGGTAATCTGAAATGCCATGGTGTGACCATGCATTCCTTAAGGAGTTGGTACAAAGTGTGGCTTATGCTCTAATAATTCCAGTATGGGGACACAACACATTTTCTTTTCTCCTTTGACTGTGTTTCTACGAGGGCACTGTGTACGCTGTTTTGACTCTGAGGAATGTGCTGACAAGTGTCATATAAATACAGATAGTACACTGTAGTCTGTACACACACACACACACACACCCAGACCAGGGCCTCAGACCACAGAAGTGGTGCTCTCGGGATTCACCCGCAGGAGTCTGGATGCATTCCGCAGGTCCTGCAGCTGCTTGGCAGGCTTCCCTACACCTTCCTCAAACCTCCTCTCCACCACTGGGAGGACAGTTTCATAAAGGAAGGATGCATTCTGCCTGATGAAGGCCTTCTTCTCTGGGTCCTGCTCGCACCGCAGGCTGTAGTCCACGTGCTGCACGGCGACCAGGATGACTTCCACCAGACTCTCCAGGAGCACCATGTGTAGCTCTGGGAAGTACAGTTTCAACGCCTCCTCCAGGAAGCCCATGGTCTGCTTGGTGAAAGCCACCACCGTGTAGCTCAAGTTCACCCAGCAGTCATCTCCTGTGTACTGCTCGAAGTTACTGACCCCACAACTTCTCATCTCCTCTTTGAGCTTTCCCAGGGCCTCAGGGGTCATCAGGTTCATACGGCGCCACATCTCCTCTGAGTTTCGGTGCTTGGTGGCTTCAATGATAATCTCCTTGTAACTGTGTAAGGCCCCCTGGATGTCCTTCACCAGCAGGGCATGGATGATGAAGGTGAGATCCAGCCCAATCTCTCCCAGCTGCTGGCAGTGCTCCTTGGCCACCTTCACACACTCAGCTGCAGTGGACAGGCTCTCCTTGCTGTCGAAAACCTGCTTGCTGAAAGCATCCACAAACATGCCCATTGCAGACCTAGCCCAGACCACGAACGCAGAGTAGCAGCCGCTGTCCGTGCCTGCAAAGTCTGTCTCAAATTCCCTTGCCGTCTCCAGCAGGCTGGTAAAGAAGACGTGGCAGAGCTTGTGGATGTAGAGCAGAGTGGCGCCCTCGATCCGAAGCTGGCGGATGGCCGTGTGCACAGCTGCTGCCCTGTTCCTCAGAAACAGCTCACAGGCCTTCGTGCACTGGCCCAGCCGGATCAGCTGTGACACTGCCCTGCGAGTCGCCTTAGGGCCGCCTCTCAGAGAGCGATCGGGGGAGAGCTCGAACACCAGCACGTCGGTGAGCTGTCGAACTCTTTCGTCCACTTTGGCCCTCAGCTCTTTCACAGGAGGTGGGCTGGGCTTATCTTCCAGGTAGTGATTCAATTTGTCCAGCAAGTCCACGGCGCCCTCAAAGTCCCTCTGCGCAATACAGACATCTAGGTCTTCGGGCAACTCCTGGATCCACTCCATGGAGAGGTCTACCTTTTCCTCCTCTACCTCGGGGGTGACCAGTTCTTCATCATCCTCGTCCTCAAACGGGTTGCCGCTCTTGGAAGTGGCCGGTGGCGGCGCGCGGGGGGCCGCTGCCTCCTCCTGCTCCCTCCTCCTCTTGTCGCTGAGCGCCCTCTTGGTTCCCTCCAGCACTTCCAACCACTCGCGTTTAACCTTGGCGTTTTCCGCCTGAAAGATGCGGCTCTCGGGGAACATGAGCAGCTTGAACATGTCCTTCATGGGCGGGTTGTCCTTGACGTTGACCACCGCCAGGCGGTCCAGCGGGTAGAGCGCGTTGTAGCGGTACATGCCCCGCCGCTGCGGCAGCCAGGTGGCCACCAGCAGACAGTCGTTCATGAGGAAGCCGTGCACGCGCTGCAGCTGGGCCATGTGGTCCGCCTCGTACTCCACCAGGTCCCCGTTGTACACTAGGTACTGGCCCGGCGTCTCCAGCAGGTCCCTGCAGCCCTCCACCTTCTCCAGCAGCGTGGTGAGCGTGCGCTGCTTGCCCTCCTCGCCCGCGCCGGGGCCGTCGCGGGGGCCGCCCGCCGAGCCCGGCGGGAAGCCTGCCTGGGCCGCCCCGCGCTCCCGGGGCCCCGCGCCCGCCGGGTCCTCAGCCGCGGAGGCGCCCGCAGCGGCGGCGGGCAGCAGGGCCAGCGGGATGCTCTCCAGGCTGCTCTTCTGCTCCGTCAGCAGGTGGCTCAGCTGGTACATCTCGCTCTCCAGGTACGAGATCTCGCGCGCCGTCTCGATGAACTGCCGGTAGTTCTGGTAGACATTGCGCTTCAGGTTCTGCGCCGTCTCCTCCGCCAGCGCCTGCACGCGCTGCCGGTGCTCCTGCAGGTCGCGGTCGCCGTCCGACTGCTGCGACAGCTGCTTCACGTACAGCCGCGCCTCGAAGCCCCCCGACTCCAGCTGCCTCCGCAGGCGGCTCGCCCCGCTGTCCGACATGGCTGTCCCCCGTCCTGCGCCCGCCGCTCGCCGTCGCTGTCACTCGCTGCTCCCGGGCCCCACCCGAGTCCCGCGGAGAAGACGGCGGAGGAAGCGGGGCGGGAGCGACACCCGAACGCCTGCGCCGGAGCTGAGCGTCGCATTGCGCCTGTGCGAGAGGCGAGGCTCTCCTCCTGCGCCTGCGCGTGGGGCGGAGGGCCGGCGGAGCGCCTGCGCGCAAACGGCCACGCCTCAAGGCGCGTGCGCGAAGGAGCCAGTGCGGAAGTCAGAGGTGAATCGGACGCGCAGCAGACCTGACGTGAGACGCCGGACGTCGGGGGCCTTCAGGAGGCAGCCGGCTGGCTTCCCGCAGCCGTCCCTAGCCCGAGCCCCGCGTTCCTAAGCCGGTGTCGCGGGACGACACGAAGCCGCTTCCTCCAAGGCGTTCGAAGCGAACCGGCGCGCGCCCGACCGCCAGCCCCGGAGCTCTCGCGAGACCTGTGCGCCGCGTGAGCACGACCGGCGTCCCCCGCAGTGGCCTGGGCGGGAGTAGCGTGATGGACGAGGACCTGGTGGTAGCGCTGCGGCTGCAGCAGGAGTGGGACGTGCAGGTGGCGCGGCGCGCGGCGGCGCGGGAGCCCGTGTCGTTGGTGGACGCGTCCTGGGAGCTGGTGGACCCCACCCCGGACCTGCAGGCGCTCTTCTTGCAGTTTAACGACCGCTTCTTCTGGGGGCAGCTGGAGGCGGTGGAAGTGAAGTGGAGTGTGCGCATGACACTGTGAGTGCGCCCCACGAACGGCTCCGAACGTCGGGGAGGGAGAGCCGCGGCGTTGTCGTTGGTGTCCCCCGCCTCGAGGCGGACGGAGACGTGCCTGCGCTCCAGAGCGGGCCGGGTTTAACGGCCCCCTGTGCTGTCCCGCGGGATCCCCGTGCCACCCGTTCAGTCAGAGAAGCCCCAGTTGAGCTAGCAATCTGCCCCTCTCCTGTCCTGTCCCCTAGTAAGCGGCCTGCGGTAAAGCAGGGGAAGATGTAGTATATAGCTGTCACTTCGCACCAACCCTGTGCCCCTGCCGACGCGGTGGACAAACCGGTCCCTGCTGATCATTGCCTGTGTGGGGCAGACTGGGTGACAGTGGGTGAGGGCGAGCAAGTGTTACTCCCTGCAGCCAAGTGTTCCCCTAAGGAAAGCCATCTGCCTTTAGGGACGTTTCCTGTGCACCGCACACGAACCGGTAAGGATCTGCTTTTGTTTTTCGTTTTGTTCTGTTTTTGTTCTTTTGTTTTTGAGACGGGGCCCCACTACGCATCCCCATCTGGCCTGGAACTCAAGACATCTGCCTGCCTCTGCCTCCATAGTGCTGGGATTACAGGCGTATTCCGCCAGGGCAGGCTAGGGTTTACTTTTGATCGGTCTCCTCTGACTCTCCAAACAGTGGATTTGGTGAACCTAATCCATTGTTGTGATTGCTTTCCAGGTGTGCTGGGATCTGCACTTATGAAGGAAGAGGAGGAATGTGCTCCATCCGTCTCAGTGAACCCCTTCTAAAACTGAGACCCAGAAAGGACCTTGTAGAGGTATTCTTTGATAAGCCTGGTTCTCAGCTCTGTGGTTTGCAGGGGGTTTTTGTTTGTTTGTTTGTTTGTTTGTTTGTTGAAGGCAGGATCTTAATGGTAGCCCAGGCTGGTTTTTCCTGGCCAGGATATTTTGTTAATTTTTAAGAGGCAGTCTGTGACCCAGGTTGGCCATGGTTTTATGTGCTTCTGTTGCTTGCTTCAGCCTCCTCAGCAAGCTGGCGTGCATGTACCCAGCTATTTTTTAGGAGGGTGATGCCGCCAAGCTGGTCTCAAGTTCCCGATCCTCTAACTCTAACCTTGTGTGCTGGGATCACAGGCATGCATCATTTCATGCCTAGCATGTACTTTGTGCCCATGTAGACCTGGGCTGTTTGTTCTTTTGTTAATTGGCATTTTCATGCTGGCATCAGGAGTCCCTTGTGTGCAGAATTCAGAGCCCGTGATAATATGTTGCTGAGTTGTCAGAATCCTCTTTTGACATTGCTTACAGTGGGTTTCTGTATCAGAATTGTAAAGTTTTATGTGGTTGGAGTCATCAACTTTCAGTGTTTGAATTGGTACATAGATAAGTAGGCCTTTTTGAGCAAGTGTAATTCCTTGAAAGGAATTGTTCACTGGGATCTGCAAAGCTTGGAATATTATATACAGAGTTTTGTGTACTTAGGCCTACAGATGGCTAAGACTCCTGAAATTAAGAAAGAAAATGCATTTTCATCTTCAGATATGCCCTAGAAAATTAATTTGCTGGTTTTCTGTTTCAGACTCTTTTGCACGAAATGATACATGCCTACTTATTTGTCACTAATAATGATAAAGACCGGGAAGGGCATGGCCCAGAGTTCTGTAAACATATGCATCGCATCAACCAACTGACAGGTGCCAACATAACGGTATGGTGAGCTACATATGTTTCGGGAGCAGGGGAGACAGTAAACCAGTTTAGCCTCAAACTCACAATTCTCATTCAGCCTCCTAAGCACTGGGGTTATAGGTTTGTGCCTCCAAGCAGTGGCCATTCAGAGTTACCATGCTTAGATTCATTCTATAAACTGAAGATTTTCATCCTTGAACAAGAGTTCTACAGAGGGCTGGAGCAGTGACTGCTCTTCCAAAGGACCCGGGTTTAATTCCTAGCATCCACATGGCAGCTCACAACTGTCTGTAATTCTAAGATCTGATACCCTCACACAGACTTGCATGTAGGCAAAACACTATTGCAAATAAATAATACATTTTTTTTTAAAAAAAGGATCCTACAGAAATGTGTGGACTTGTCTAGGCCCTGTGGGTAAAATGGCCACAGATGCCTCCAGCAACTCCAGAGCAGCATCTTAGAGGAGCATCTCCCACATCTGTGACAGGACCTCATTGGAGGTTCTTTGAGTTCTGACAGTGTAGTATTGGAGGAGCTACCACAGCCAAGACTGAAGTGTGCCCTCCCTACACTGGTGCTATGGTAAACCACTTTTCAGTCTTAGATTTTGATAATGTTCAATCTTTGAAACAGCATTCATAGATGGGCTTTATGGTTATTTCCCCCAACACACCAAAATCAAATCAATCTCAATCTCTCTCTCTCTCTCTCTCTCTCTCTCTCTCTCTCTCTCTCTCTCTCTCTCTCTCTCTCTCTCTCTCTCTCTCTCTCTCGTTTTTCGAGACAGGGTTTCTCTGTAGCTTTGGAGCCTGTCCTGGAACTAGCTCTTGTAGACCACACTGGCCTCAAATTCACAGAGATCCGCCTGCCTCTGCCTCCCGAGTGCTGGAATTAAAGGCGTGCGCCACCACCGCCCGGCTTATATGCTGCTATCTATGTACATTAGGAAGTTATAAATTATCTGATGTGTCCCTTTAAAGTGAACTTTTGAAAAGATACTAAATACAGTAGCTGTCTTTCACAAAATAGAAATGTCTGAGAAGTGGAATATTTAATAAACACACACATACACAAAGATTTCTTGGGTAAAGTATCTCTGTAGAGGGCTAACTTGTGTCTTGACTGCTGGACACTTCCCTCTGCCCAGGTCTACCATACTTTCCATGACGAGGTGGATGAGTATCGTCGGCACTGGTGGCGCTGCAATGGGCCCTGCCAGCACAAACAGCCCTACTATGGCTATGTGAAGCGTGCGACCAACAGGGCACCCTCTGCCCATGACTACTGGTGGGCTGACCACCAGAAAACTTGTGGAGGCACTTACATAAAAATCAAGGAGCCTGAGAACTATTCAAAGAAAAGCAGAGGAAAGACAAAACCAGGCAAGCAGCAAGCATCAGCAGTGGAGAGCAAAGGTATCTCTCTGTCTCACCTCCCGTCTCTGTGACCCGGCTAGTGCCTGGGCAGTGCTGCCTGCTGGGGAGCCAAGTTAGGGTTGCAAGGCTGCTCTTCTCAGGTGTAAAGAACACAGAGTGGTGATGGGAAAGGTGTGTGGAAGGGAGGAAAGGTGAACCGGTCTCCATCTACAGTATCTGAGGGAAAGTCCAAGGCAAATGACTCTCAGATTGAAAACAGTAGCTGAATTAACAACACCCAGACTGTGAGTCCCAAGCCGGCCCTTCCTGTCTCAGTGACTTCTGCCAAGGTGTCCGGGGAGGATGGGAAAGGAGTCCGGCCTGCATTTGTCCATGTTGTCCTTTCCTGGGAAGCTCTGAGGAGGCAGGAGTCACTGAAGTTGATGCTCCCCCTTGCAAGGGTGTCAGTTTGGGGTCCCCTCAGGAGCCAAGCTGTAGCTCTTAATCTGAAGTGCTGGGAGGTCGGGACTGGAGAACTGGTGCAGAGGAACTGGATCTTTGGGAAGCTGGGTGAGTGGGGAGCAGATTAGAGGAATCTGAGCACTGGGAAAAGTCCTTAGTTCCTATTTATAATTTCTTCATCCTTGCTGTTCTTAGTGCAAGGCTCTGACTAATGAAGGTGGCCTTCTCTTGTCATTGGGTGACTACTGCACAGATCTGAGTTAGAACAAAATAATCCTTCAGTTTAGATAATTACCATTTGCTCAGTGTTTGTCGTGTGGCAATATGCTGAAGAAGAGTCTTGTCTGCTTCTTTTGCAGACAAGCTGTGCAGAGGGGAGGTCCAGCCGCTCATCCCATTCAGCGGCAAAGGGTATGTTCTTGGAGATACAAGCACTTGCCCTTCACCTGGGAAGTTGAGCACTTCATACATGGTCAATGAAGCCAAAGGTCTCTCAAGTCGAGACCATTCAGCAAGTGGCCTGAGAATCGATTCCAACGCTGAGGTGAATGGTTTCCCGAGTAAAAAGCCTCATCTGGTCTCCCCTGTCCCCACTGCCAGTCACCAGAGTGTCCTGAGCAGCTACTTCCCCAGAGTCTCTGTTGCCAACCAAAAGGCTTTCAGAAATGTGAATGGATCCCCAGTTAAGAGTGGGACCACTGGGGACTGCACCAAGCATCCAGCCTCATCCGGTTCTCAGAGAAAGGTTCCACCTTCCAGGGCATCCCTGAGAAATGCCTCCAAAGCCGTGGCCTCAGCATCAGCAACTGTAGTGTCTGCGACTGTGACATCCGCAGCCATACCCCAAGGGGAGAATGGGTCTGAAGACCAGTTCCCAGACAAGCGGCCCCGGTTGGAGGACAGGACTGCTTTGGATAATATTATCAAGGAGCAGACACAGAGTGGTGGTGGTGATCCTCAGAGTAGCCCACGGCCCACAGCCACCAGCACAATTGGGAATTCAGGCAGCTCATGCACTCAGCGACGGCTGGTCAACTGTCCAGTCTGTCAGAGTATAGTTTTGGAGTCACAGATTAATGAGCACTTGGACCGCTGCCTGGAAGGTAACAAAACCAATCTCCGACCTCGAAGAGTCTGAAATGGAGTGGGTCCCACGCCATCTGTTGACTTATGGTGGTGAAGGACCGTGGGTTACAGTCTGACTTACTACACTAGCAGTGTTCTAGTTTATGTACACATAGTGAGTGACTGTAGTCTGCATCTCCATCCGGGTATGTGTGGTGCTATGTCCCTGTAGTCCCAGGCACTCAGGAAGCTGAGACGGGAACATCCTTAAGCCCTTGACTCTGGGTAATGTAGGGAGCCACTGTCTCGGGATGTGTCAAAGTGCTGTGTTCACCTATGCCTTACCTGGACTTTGGCTCAGTTTGTCCAGTATCAGTGTATGGTTTTAGGTACTTTTGTTTTCTCTTGAAGGTTTTAGAGAATTATTTTTATTTGTATAGTCTCAAGACAGTCTTATCAGGAGTCCTGACAGTTGAATACTTTTAATATCAAGGTCTATTCCTTGAACTTATGTTAATCTTTATGACGTCAGATTCTCTGTCCGGACAGTAGGAGGCATAGTAGTTGTTCTCAGAGTACTCAGAGCTCTTCTTTTTCTTTCTTTTTTTTTCAAAGTCATAGCAGTTGGATAAGCTTTCTATATTTTAAGAGTTTACTTTCTATATAAAGGTGAAAGTGAATTTTAAAGACTTATATTTTCAGTAATTTATATTTTAGGTATAATATATAATATATAAACTCTGTCCCAGCTTTACTAAAAAGTGGCTGCAGATTTTTAAAGACCCTCCTGGATTTAAGTTTTTCTAGCTCATGACAGCTCGTGTTTAAAACCCCAGCATTTGGGAGGCTGAGGCAAGGAGATGGCTGTGGGGTTTAAAACCAGCTTGGGCTTAAGTTCTGATCTGGGCTATAGTGAGACCATGTCTCAAAAACAAAAACAAACATTTTTTCCCCATCCCATCTTTGTCAAGAAGTGGCAGCAAATTTTAGAGTAGATAAAGAATATATAGTACAGTTATTTTGGATGTTAGAACGGTTACTCAGTTCTGCAGGCCATATTTGATAGGGACTTAAGTGAATGGTTAATTGAAACCTGGTGCTAAAAAGTAGCTGATGGATAACATCTCATAAAGCTGCCTACTTCCCTGGAGACCAGAGAAATGTCTGGAAGCAGCACTGTGAACCCTGCGCCAATGTGAGAAGCAAATGCACTGTCACCTGAGCACCGGGAAGTTCTTGTGTCTTTCCGTGTTGAGCAGAGGGACACAGATACCTTGCCCATTTGTCTCATGGCTGTTCCTCCGCCTTGTGGACTCTGGTACAAGGTCATTATACATTGTAAGGTGCACAAATGACGGAGCATGTGGGTGAACCTGGTTTGCCTGGTGTTCCACTGTACCTTCCTCCATTACCTTCCCAGTCGGGGATGGAGAAGTCCTGTTGTGGTTGTTCCTTTATAGTGCCTACCCTCTCCATCCTCAAAGGTACAGTTTACCAGAGTGGAAGGTAGTGTCTTTGTTACTATGTGTAGAAGTTATTTTCATTCCTCTGTAGAATTTAAAGATACCAGAAGTTTTCCCCTCACCCCAGTATTACTGAACCATTGGAAGTATCCCAGTGCAGGGCTAAGTAATGCTGACAACACCCACTCAGGAGTGGAGCTGGTCACAGGGTGTCTGTGTTCCGTTCTGCCAAACTCTGAATTCCTCCGCCAGCAGTGCGCAAGTATCAGCTTTTCAGCATTCTTGACAGGATCTTTAGCCTGTCAGACTGGATAACAAGTTTTGATGTTTCTTAAAGCATGCAGTTAATAGTATTAAATGTTTATAGATAAATTGCTACTAAAGTTTTGTGTTTGAAAAAAGGCCACATTTTCACCAATTTAATAGGTTGTAGGCAATTAAATTTTTTTTTCAGCCACACTGCATAAAGCCCTAGGGCCATGAAGTAAATGAGGTGCAGTTCATGCCCTTTCAAGGAACTGTTTCCTCAGTGAGGAAAGATGCAGATCAATCTCAGTGCGCCACATGACAGTGCTGGCATGGGGTTTTAGTGAGTTGGGTTAGCTTGTTAAAGAAGGGAAAGGGCCTTAATAGGCAGGGGTAGCTGGGCACATCCTGTGGGAGCAGCTTTTGAGGTGGAGTGTGGGTCGGTGGCAGAAGTGCACACAGACAGACCTAGCCAGCATAAGGGTGGGATTACATCTGCTTTGTCCTCCAGGCATCTGTGCAGTGCCAGGTGACACAGGGCAGGAGGGAAAGAGGGGGAGCTGGGTGTAGCACATGCCCAGCTTCAGTCGGGAGGCTTTTGAAATGCTGGAGATAATAGAGCCCACACTTGTTAGAGAAAATTTGCCCCTAAGAATAGTTGTCCCTGTATCCGTCATTCTTATTTACATTTATCAGTGAGACATGCTCATTTTGTTTGTATTCTCCCTTTGGAAGAAATTTCTAACTTCTCAGTGGAGCTCAAGTTGGCTCAGCTCCCCACTGTAGGGCCACAGCCGTAGGTTCTGTTTCTATAGAAACTTGTCTTCACCTCCCAGTTCATGCTGGTTAACAAAGCAACATGAGAAACCGTGTTTGGCTTTGGCCAACTGTGTACACACATTCTAACTGGGATCTGAGGTAAATGGGAAACACTAAAACCTTACCCTGTTTCATTGTTCCAAAGCTCTAAGATTGTATTTTTTAAAAACTTTACAGAATTTAAAAATAAATGAGAATGTTTTGATGTAAAGCAGTTGATGTCTTTCCGATTTGATTTTTAGGAGCTAAGGGTAGAAGTGGCTCCGTATCTGTATCTGGTTGAGTGCTCTACCACTGACGTGCACCCCCAGCCTGACCACCTAGCCGGGTCGCCCTGGCCCCACACCACCACAGCTCTGCTGCTGTCGTCCGGGCTCCTCCCCTTTCCTTGATAGAGAACATTAGACCACACTCAGTTGGGTTATAATCTCTATAGACTAGAGAAGATAGCCATAGTCAGTAAAATGGTAGAGTAAAAGGTTAGATCATTTGGGAAGCCGTCTATGACAGGTACCTCTTCCTGAATGTGCACTCTATAGAGCACACATCAGAGGCTGGGGGATGTCATCTCATCAGACCAGGGTGCCCAGCATACACGGGAATCAGATCACACATTTGCTGTCTTGGCTCTCAGCCTTGCTGTAGATAATAAACCCAAGATGTTTAGATGAAATTCACTTCAAAGCTGGCTACTTGAAGCCTTGGAAATTTCTTTTCAACCCTTAATCTTTACTGATCCTACTTTTTTTTTACACATTTTATGTGGTGTGTGTGTGTGTGTGTGTGTGTGCGCGCGTGCACATGCATGCACTCAAGAGAACCACTTTAAGAGTCAGATGTCTTATTAAAGGTTTAAGATAGTTTTTTGTTTTTTAGTTTCTTGACAGGGTTTCTCTGTAGCTTTGGGCATGTGCTACCACTGCCCAGCTTAAGGTAGATTTCTTTTGTGTATGTATATTATGTTAAAATAATCCATCAAGTGGTACACATCTTTAATCCCAGCATGCAGAGGCAAATGGATCTCTGAATTCCAAACCAGCCAGAGCTACACAATGAGACCCTGTCTCAGAAATTAAATTCATAAATACACATTTGTATGCCCTCATATGCAAACAAACAAGGTCAAGAATGTAATCCCAGCACTCAGGCAGAAGGACTACATGGTTTGGTCTCAGAGTGAAAGCCTGTCTCAAAAAAAAAACAAAAAACAAAACTGCAACCAACATCTGGTTTCCTTTGTGTAAAATAACCTGGGCCCACAGTGACTTGTTAGCTGCTCCATGGGCCAGAAGTAGAAGATGGAAGGTGGCTCCTCCACACACCGGACAAGCCGTCCGTCCTGATGCTGCTGGGGCCACAGAGCACCGCAAGCTCTGCACAGCTGTGTGTGTGTGTGTGCCCTGCTCTCTTGCACTTCTGGGCAGTTTATCCTCAGGGCTGCATTTCTACTTCATTGTGTTTTCATTTGAATCCATCCTTCCCCGGGTATCTTAAGCCTTTCTCTTTTTACGGGAGAACTTTCTCATGCCACAGCATGTGTGTTGGAGGGCAACTTGCAGGAGTCAGTTCTCTCCTACCACATGGTTTAAGAAGGGAACTTGGGCCACTGCCATCTCATGGGCACTTGACTTTAACTTGACAACTCTTTCCAATCTTCTTGTTTCTGTTCCTGGAAAGGATGACCTCCCCTCTCCCCCTATCTTTCTTTCCTTTTAGGTTGTTTAGTTTAAGAATGGGATTCCACCATGTGAATCCAGTTGCCTTGAACTCCCAAGCTGGGCTTCTTACTCCTCTGTTGCAGTAATTGCAGGAGTGTCCCACAGTGCTGGGCATGGTTCCCTAATTTCACATGTTTTATCCAAGAAAATGCTCATCTTACTGCATTTAGGTTTTCTTATGTTTTACAGTTAAGAATTTTTACCAACTGCAGCCAAATCTCAACTTTCATTCTTTCCTTTGGAAAGGCTTGGTTTTCCTTGTCTTGCAAACATAGTGGGACTTTGGGCTGATTGATCCCCTTCAGCACTTGCCTCAGAGGTGAAGAAAAGTGGGTTCCCAGAAAAGAACATGGCAGAATTAAACTCATGTGCTGCCCTGTTCCCAGTGCAACAGGAGCACCGGAAGAAAGTGGAGAATGCCACCAGGCGAGGGGTGTGATCTCACCAGGGCTGAGAAAAGCCACGGGCTGATGCAAGCAAGCCATGAAACTGTAGAGCCCAGGGATGAGAACATTCCAGAGCCTTTGACAGGCTTCCCAGGATCCACGTACAAGAACAATACTTTCAGAATCTAAGGTTTCCAGTGCAGTGTGGATTCCTGTACTGGGCTGAGTTGTAGGCCTGAGAGCATCTATCTGCCCACTGTGGGTACCAGGAGTTGGGGACATGGAGTCTAAGAAACAGGAAACCAAACAGTGAGGTCCACTGAGTCCAAGGAGCCAGGTGGGCAGGCTCAGGTTTCTAGCTATAGAACCCAGGCATAAGGCAAGACCGTGAGAGGATTAAAAGCTATCCCAGGCAGGGTTGGCGGCTCCCAACTGAAAGCACAGCACTAGGGAGGCTAAGCAGGACTATTGAACACCACCCGGGACAACAGCCAAGACCCTGTCTGAAAACTAAACAAAGTTCAGAAGGTTGCATCAGAACTAAAGAGGCTTGACTGTTTCATTACATTAGCATACTTAGTCTTCATTTCTGTCTCACTCCTCTGCCCCACCCCACTGCAGACCCACAGCCTATTTCAGTAGTTTTCCAAATGCTCTGAGAGGCCAGAATCTCAAACACCATGCTTGGCTGGTTACTGTGGAGCCCTGGCTAGCCAGGCGGGCCTCAGAGTGGTAGAGCTCTTCCTGCCGCTGCCTCTCACATGCTAGGATTAACCTGGCACCACACTATGTTCTCAGAGCTACAGTACGTACTCTGGCCTAAGAATCGTGTCTTCAAATCAAAGGGTCATGTGTGTAGAACTGCATACCAATGGCTCTGCAGGTGCATACCAGGCCCCCTCCTTCAGCAGCACAGGGGTGCTGATGATGCATTCAACAGCTATGGTGTTTAAAGCAAAGTGAAAGTCTACAGAGAAAAGAACTCCAATACTGAGAACACGGGTACAGCTCGCTGGCCCTGTCTCCGCACCGGAGCATCTCTACTGGCTGTTCTGTCACTTACAGAAGGTAACTGCTGTACGCTGTGGACTAGACAACAAGTAACTGACCAATGGGCCCAAGATCAAAGCCAAGACATGGTAATTGGCTTCAAACAGAAGAAAGCTGGAGGTGACAACAGTTAAGTTTTTTCAAGAACATTTATACATCTTTTTAATTAGATTAGCTTTACAAGCAATGTGAGAGGCTTTCATAGGAAACACCGTGTCCGAACCACATGAGTCTCTTTATGCAAATCCTGAAGTGCTCTGCCTGTCATGGGTAAAGGTCTGTTCCCCAGCTGCTTAATGTGCTGGATAAACAGCATCTTAAAGCTTTCTCTTTAACCAGGATTAACACACAGAGGCCACAAGTAGTTTTAAATAGAGCCCTTCTTCGTGCCACTAACATGAAACTGAGAGATGAATGGGTATTAAGTGCATGGCTGTCCTGATTGCCTGATTTTTTCACAGTGACCTCCAGGGAAGTACATAAACTTTCCAAAAGATACATAATTTAAGTTTTGTCTGGCAAGTACACCCCACCCCCACCCCCAAGCAGCAGAGTCTGGAACCTGGTACACTTGTAAAGGTCCGATACAAAGTATACCAGGGACTCCCACATTCAAAGGCTGCTGCTCCAAACATCTTCTGTGACCAAATGCCAAACAGTTCCTCCCAACTCTGAAACATGATGCTTCGGGGCCAGGTGGCAAAACCTCGAGCTGGCCAGCTGACAGAGGCACTTGCTGGAGAGGTTGTCAGCGGTTACTGGGGCTGAAGGAAAGGATGTGGGACAGAACTGACTCCTGCCATGAGCCCCTCATGCAAGCACAGTGCTGAGTAACCCCCAATCTACACTCGGCTTTACGTGATTTTTTTTTTCATGTTTTACATGAACAATAGCAATCTCTTAATAAGAATTACTGAGCTTTCCACAGAAAAGGTTTCTAATTGGATACAAACTACACAGCTAAGACTGGTGCAAGGTGAGATACACAGAAATAGTTCTGCATACACACATTTTGGCAAAGATCAAGGTCAGAGATAGAACACCCAAGGGACAAGGAGTTACACCGTATCTGTGCAAAGTCTGGCTTTCTAAGAGGACTGGAGAGGTGACAAGAGTCTGGCAGGCCTTTGTGGCTGTGCCACTGTCCCTCTTTTCTCTAAAAAGAGAAAAACCCATAAAACAAAGTGTCTGGATTCACACTTCTTTTGATTTCTAGGCTACACACACGTCTTTCATTAGTGGTTGTGAAAATGACTCTTAGTTGTCCAAGGATGGATGGTCACGCTTGAGGCCACAACCACACACGTCCACATGCCTGGGGCCACTGGGAGCTCTGCTGCAGCAGAACAAGGCTGTGACCTGGGAGGATCTGGAAGCACAGTCAAACTAAGGAGGAGCCACGGGGAAAGCTGTGGCCGTGGGGCACGACTGGTGGCAGGTCGACCCTGAAGCAGAAGACAGCCCTTTGTCTTGGGAACCGAGTTGAGGAGGTTCGCTTAGCACTGGAACATTAACTTACAGGACAAACCATTTTGCGGCTTTCTCCTCCCATCGCTCTCTAAAGTAGTTGGTATTCAGTGGTGACCATCTACTGTTAGGTTTCACTGCAGAGACCTTTACAAGTTCAAACTACTGTGAGACAGGCCAAGAAAAACCTCGTGGACGGCAGCTGGGACTCCACGCCCTTTCTTTCCTGTCAGTCAAAAGGAAATGAACCATCATTCACTGGCGACAGTCACCGTAGGAGGTCTTTAGGGCCAACTTTAATAGCATGAGGAGGCTTACAAAAATAGATTGATGTTATTTTCAGGAATAATACTGTAAATTTTTTTCTTAATTCAGTTTTGATAAATTGTACCTAATACAAAAATTCCCCGAATTCAAACTTGATATAAAAAAGAGAGATGAAATGAACTCAGTTAGATGACAGATCTGGCAAAATAGAAGAATGAAGAAAATCCTACATAGGCCCTTGTTGTGTGTCCAGATGGGAAAGCCACTCTCCTCAGACAGCATCTCCTCTTCAGTAAGCAGCCGAGTGCGGTCACAGACCTGGAGCTGACCCCACAGCACAGTCATAGCAGATGCAGCCCTCTGTTGGACGACACCTGGCCGAGTTGCCTGGCTCGCAGATGGAATGCCAGCCAGGAGTCTCTGTTCATCCCATCCACGAGTCCACAGAAGGCAACCAGGCGGCGGTAGGTGAGTGGGTACTGCCAGACCTAAGGCCGTGCTAGACATCTTTGCTGACTGAATTAGGCTTATTGAGTTCAACCCTCACCCCCTTTTCACCTGAAAGAGAAAGAGAAGCATTCACTCAATAAGCACCAGAGCATCTGGCTGCACCCCAAACATTTGAAGCAATACCTCCTCATTTCTCCAGCATCCCATGAGGCCCATCCCACCTGCTGTTCCCACCGCCACTGTGGCAAGTGCACTGCTGTGCAGATCTTAGAGGGCGAGTAGAGACATCGGCAGAAACAGCACCACTGCCTTTTATAGCCACCTGCCTGTAAAGTAGTGGAAACCACAGAATGCACACAAACCATGGCTCTGAAAATACAGAGAAAGCGTACAGACATCTTTTTTTTTTTTTTTTTTTTTTTTTTTTTTTAACCTTCTTACAAAAAGGCTAGGCTGAGTCTAGCTCCTTAGGACTCAGTGAGTGGGTTCTGTGACTGCTGGCCAGGCTCTCAGGTGGAAGAGCTAAAGCAAAGGCAGGCAAGGGGTCCCAGGACACGCAGGGACAGGACAAGTGCATGACCTGCACGCAAAGAAAGCTGCCACCTGAGAATCTACACACCTGTCTTCCGGGCTGGGAGAACATTTAGTTCACCTCTTCTGTGCTGGCCACACATTCTTTTAGAGGTAGATAGAAAAGAAGGGGCCGGGCGATGGTGGCGCATGCCTTTAGTCCCAGCACTCCGGAGGTAGAGGCAGGTAGGTCTCTGTGAGTTCAAGGCCAGCCTGGTCTAAAAGAGCAAGTTCCAGGACAGGCCCCAAAATTACAGAGACCCTGTCTCAAAAAAAGAAAAAAGAAAGAGAAAAAAAGAATCTCCCTTCACTTATCTAAGGGAGAAGGGAGGGGACCAGGTAACCCAAAGAGCACTGAGTGGCAGCTTGAGGCTCTATAAAGGGCCATCATAAAAAAGCTCAATTTGTGTTTGAGTAACTAACGCACACTTGCCTCAAGCTTTTGCTAAGCTTTGGACAACTCAGCAGATAAGAATAGAGACTAATAATTAGAGAAGTCCTTTTTAAAGTAAGGGAATTAAAGAATCTGGAAAACCCCATCCCCAACTGTCCCGGCAGAGCCTGGCCCAGCTGTGTTTACCTGTTAGATATTTTACTTTAGCTCTTGCTCGCTCATCTGCATCAAAATACCAAACAGTTATTGCGTACCTAGAAGGAAATTTAACACAGGGTCAGAAAGGTCCCTGGGAAGAGAGTGCGCCCTACAACTTGTAATGCCCAAAGCATCCTCAGCCCAATGTGTGGACCAGGGAAGCATGGTCTGCCCATCCTGCAGAGGAGCTGCAGTATCCAAGGGAGGCTCACAGCCTCTCCACGCTCACCCAGCCTGCTCGGTCAGAAACAGATGGAAGAGGGGACAGCGCCCCACAGGAGGACAGTGCCTGGGACAAAGGAACCCAGGCCGGCCACCTACCACCCCTGGCTCTGCTTCACTGAGGAGAGTTAAGCCACACGCAGAAACTTCTAGGATCCCTACCTAGAAAGTTACGCCGGGTCTAGACACTGTGTTTGGCTGAACCTTTTCCTGAAAAACCTCCCCTGACTGGACTACTTCATCCCACAAACCAGTGTGGTATGGCAGGTCTGTTCGGAGAGAAAAGCACATGGTGGCGCTTGTGATGTGAACAGCGGAGTCAGGGGAGACACTGGATGTGAGTGTGTGCTTCAGGCCATTGGTTCCACACTGACATTAGGTAAGACTGTAGATCCAGGCCAGAGTTCATGGGAAAACCAACAGCCCAAATACACAGCCGCAGAGAGAGTCAGATGCAGGGCAGAGCCAGAGGCACCTGTGGCTGCAGTGCATGTCCTCATCTATCGGCCAGCGGCTAACCCGCTCTGCCTAGGCTCCACCTGTTCCTACCACGGTCTCCTCCAGGACACAGGGCTGTACAGGTTCTTTTGAAGCTCTCTTGCCCAAGTCCCAGGCTTCCAGTTAACTGCCAACTAGAATTCTGATGTCTGACCAACTCCTCCCAGGCCCTCAGTCCTCAGCAGAAAACTCTACATGTGGCTTCCAGAGTGGCCTTCTGCACACCACCTGTCTCCTGACTTCGGCAATCTGCCCTTTGCCCGGGCTATTCGGACCAAGCTGGGCTCTGGCTCCACGGTCCCTCTCCTGACTGTACCTCTGACCTTCTATGTGCCGTGCCTGGTCCCCAGGTTTCCTATCAGGGTACCTATGACATCGGGCTCCACCATGCAGCTGCTAGCTGCTGTGACTCCGTGATGGAGGCACAGCTAGCAGCAGGAGAGGAAGGACACCGAGGGACGCACCGTCCATGGCAGCAGCAGGTGTGCGGCGTTACCGCAGCTACAGAGAGCTCTTCCCGGTGTGCACCACACACGGCAACTTTCCCTGTCTGCCTCCTCCAACCCCTTTTCTCCTCACTTCTGCTCTCAGGATTATCTTTCAGTTTTTCAAAAAGCTTCCCTTTTCCTTTTTTACTTTCCTAAAAGTATTCTGAAAACACCCACGTGACACAGAAGCAGGCAGTGTTGGCAGGCGCACCATGCCTCAGAGGGAGGAGGAGGTCCAGTCCTGTTCCACCTCAAGCAAAGAGCAACTATAAGAAGACTGACATCCTCAGGACCACGTGTGAGTGAGCACACACTATCCTTCAAACGAGGAAGACCATGAAACCAGAGGGCCTGGAGAGCAGGCAGATGCTCCCCAGAAACATTCCGGTTCACCCTTTGACTCACCCCTGCCCTGCCACACTGTCAACCAACTTGCCATGAACAGAACACTACCTTGTAGCATATGCTGGTTGTACTTCGTGAGGGTTGCGTCGGTCAGACCAGAAAAACAGCAGTCTATCAAATTTGGGTTCAATGTCAGCAAACTGGGCTTTGCCTTCTGGGAAAATTCGAAGTATACCTCCACTTACCTGGGAAAAGAGAGTATGTCAGTATGAACCACCAAGAATGGGGCCAGGTTAAGTTGGGGGGGGGGGGTTAAGTGACTTGAAATGCTTAGCGGGATTACTTGTGAATACAATTATGCTAATTAACAAGGTGGACTCCGTATCCAAAACTAATGCATGGAAAAATTCCTTTTCGTCGTTAAGCACTTGAAGCAGTTAAATACACAAAACCTCCAAACCTGCTTGCGAGTTTTGAAGATCAGTGAGTGTTTCTATTCATGCTGATGTCGGCACTAAGCCACTTTGCTGAGTGGCTTCCCCAGTGAAATGGTTGGTCCGCCCATCTGCTATGACTTTCCACAGACACTGAATAAGCAGGTGAACTTACAGCCTTGAATTTATTTTTTCATCTAAGTCTGTGTGTACTGTGGAAGGGGAGGACAGCGTCTGTGTGTACTGTGGAAGGGGAGGACAGCGTCTGTGTGTACTGTGGAAGGGGAGGACAGCCGTCTGTGTGTACTGTGGAAGGGGAGGACAGCCATCTGTGTGCACTGTGGAAGGGGGAGGACAGCGTCTGTGTGTACTGTGGAAGGGGAGGACAGCCGTCTGTGTGCACTGTGGAAGGGGAGGACAGTGTCTGTGTGTACTGTGGAAGGGGGAGGACAGGCGTCTGTGTGTACTGTGGAAGGGGAGGACAGCGCCTGTGTGTACTGTGGAAGGGGGAGGACAGGCGCCTGTGTGTACTGTGGAAAGGGGAGGACAGTGTCTGTGTGTATTGTGGAAGGGGGAGGACAGGCGTCTGTGTGTACTGTGGAAGGGGAGGACAGCGCCTGTGTGTACTGTGGAAGGGGAGGACAGCGCCTGTGTGTACTGTGGAAGGGGAGGACAGCGCCTGTGTGTACTGTGGAAGGGGAGGACAGCGCCTGTGTGTACTGTGGAAAGGGGAGGACAGTGTCTGTGTGTACTATGGAAGGGGAGGACAGCGTCTGTGTGTACTGTGGAAGGGGAGGACAACGTCTGTGTGTACTGTGGAAGGGGGAGAACAGCGCCTGTGTGTACTGTGGAAGGGGAGGACAGCGCCTGTGTGTACTGTGGAAGGGGAGGACAGCGTCTGTGTGTACTGTGGAAGGGGAGGACAGCTTTTGGAGGTTGCTGAGTCCCATGGGTCAGATTTATTGGATAGTCAGGCCTGATGGCAGGTGCCCTGACCTACTGAGCCATCTCCACTCCTAACTCATTCTGTACACAGCTAACTCCTGTAGCCTGGGTCTAAATTCTAATCGTAGCTGATAAGAGCTCAATTTCACCCATGTAACTCATTTGCCTGGACTACAGCTCTCTGTGGGGACTGGACGGCCATCACAGACAGGATGTCAAGTGCACTGGGAGCCATGAGGCCTCCACATGGGGAGCTGAGGACATGCACAGAGACCTGGTCCTTGTGTTTTAGACGACAAGGAAAAACACTAGACAAAAATCACCAATCTGGAGATATTTTGTTACTTGTTTTTTGTTTTTGTTTTTGTTTTTGTGAGACAAGGTACCAAATAACCCAGGCTGGCCTCCAACTTGCCATGTGAGCAAGGATGCTCTTAGTCTGTGGTCAGCTTGCTTCCACCTCCCAAATGCTAAGGTCACAGTGTGTACCAACAAGCCCAGCAACAGTGCTCCTGATCAGGTTGACTCAAAGTTGAAGGGCATGTGAATGCCTTGCCCTGAACCTAATCTAGAACTCACAGTTAGACAGCGGACTAGGGGCTCATCCCCTGGTGATGTCAGCCACTAGGAATATGGCCTGTGCCTTGCTTTTGTGTGTCACCAAATGCCAATGCACCCTGCAAACACTTAGGAAGCCTTCCTGCGTCACTGAGGATGGCCTTGAATTCCTGAATCTCCACCTCCCGAGTATAGGACTACCACTTCCAGCGCAGTACACCCGTGGGTGCACACTGTGCAAGGCATGTTTACTATGTTTTCATACATTTGTGTTTGCTTTCAGACACACTGCTATGTTTCACTTGATGGAAATCTAAGGCTGACCAGATGTGAGAGAAAGCTGCCCTCTGTTAGTTCTGCCTCACCCTCGGGAAGTGCAGACATTACTGTGAGTACTGCTGAGTTCAGCTGCATACCTTGGCGTCCCAGTCTTTATTTAGATAATATATACATGTCACACATCTTCCATCTCCATTTGGGTTATCAACGTGACGGACGTAGCCGGTTCCGTTGCCTGGGTAGCAAGCAACCATGGCCTGAAAAACAACAAGGTAAATGGCCCATGAGTGGACATGCTTGCGAGACAGAACTCTGACTCACACCTAGGTGTGAGCATAGTAAGATCCCATTCTGTGATAGGGAGAGGTAAGGATAGTCTATGATGACATTTATAAAGAACCCAGCCAGCATAGGCCAGCAAGCAACCCAAGGTGTGGAGAACCCAGCTCAGCGGCAGCTCTGCAGCAATGGAATGAGCCAACATGGAGGGCAAGGGAACCGAATGACAGAAACCCTGAGCTATCATAAGCCAGCGGCCCCTGCTTTAAATAACAGAAGTCAGAACGGTTTCTGGCCTCCACTGTCCTGACTGTTATATACTGTGGAAACTAAGATGAGGGTCTGACCTGCTCAGCGGAGCTCTGTCTTCCTGAGGCAGCCTTGGAACCAAAATCTGAGGAATGAACTACCCAACCTGGTGCCACCTCATTCTGAACAGTACTGGTTGAACATAGTTTAGATGGCCAACTCTAACTATCCTCTTATATCAGATCAATGAATAAAAGAAACTCATAACACATTAACCCCTCTTGGGTGGGAAAGGCAGCTGTCAAGATGAGGTTCAGGAGACTGTTGGGTGTGACACACATGGGGATAGCATCTGCAGAGGCACCGAGTCCCCATGTGCTCTGGGAGCATGCATGCGATCAGCTACAATGCTGGACAGAGTGAGCAACAGAAAGCCCACAGTTAGGCGGAAGACAGGACGCTGTCGGGTCTCAGCTCATGTCACCCTTGAACCCAAGCTGAGGGATCGAAGGAGGCCACGAAGTGTCAAGCCCATCGCCTACCATCAGATTTAGATCTGTGACAAATGCTAACATTGCCCTCCTCTGCATTACATTCTTCTTCTGCCAGCCCTTCAAGGGCACAAATATCTGAACTTAAAGTGACTTGGACTCCATTTTTTGACTAAAATTCATGCCACTGTCAGATCCTGATGACAGAAAAGCCCAAGGCTTGTAGGAAAGAGGCAAGCAGCAACCCACCACATCAAAAATGACAGAAAAGGAGAGAAGATGAAACTGTTTAAGCTGCTCAGTGCCACTGTGGTTTGTGCAACAGCCGCCTCCACCTTACCTTTCTGTCAGCTGACAGTAGGTCAGAGGCCAGAGCTGGAAGGGAGAGACAGCTTCTAGATAAATCCCCAGGAATGATTACCTAATCTTTCTAAGTGTCATCTACCATTAGATTTAGATCTGTGGCAAATCCTAACTTTTAAACCTCACAGTCAGAGGGCCAGGGGTCTGAGGGGCACAAATGCCATTTCCCTAGACACCCCACCTCCCGCTCTCCTCCTCAGGAGAGGCTGCTGCTGAGTACCCCACGTCCCTATTTGTCCCGACTAAGGATGGACTTCATACACATCTGTGTTAGTGTTAGTGGCTAATGATGACAGATTGGCCTGGGGAGAAGGGTTTCAGACTGCTCGGCAAAGGAGTCCGTAGCCAGCTGCCTAAGACTCCCAGCACAGTCCCCATGACAACTGCCAGAGAGCACAGCTTAGCAAGACCCTCCCACTCGCAGTGAACTGAGACTGTTGTAGCGAATCAAACCTGAATTCTCTCCTACTGGGATCTCATTTCAAAAAATAAATTGGGGAGGGGGTAGGATGACTCAGTGGGTAAGACCATTTGCTGTGTGAGCCAGATGGCCTGAATTCAATCCCCAAGACCCACGTAAAGCTGGAGGAGAACCAACTCCACAGTTTCCTCTGGCCTCCATGTATGTGCAGCTCCCCCACACAACAGTTAAAGTCAGTTAGGACCTCTGCACATATCTGGCAGTTCTAGAAGGAGAGGACGCGAAGTCCTCCTCGGCCCGCCCACACTGGCTACCCATCATCCATCTATTCATTAAGCAAATGTTTTCAGATTTAACCACACTGTCCACATGCATACAGGCCCCGGAGTATCATGATGATGATCAAAAGAGACAAAGTTCCTTGCATTTGTTTATTCATCTATCCACCCCCCCCCCCACCCCCCCATCCATCCATCTGGGTTTTGGAGACAAGGTTTCACCATGTAGCTAGGATGGCCTAACTCTGCCTCCCAAGTTCTGGAGTCACAGGTGTGTAATGTATCTGGCTACTCTTTTGTTTGTTTGTTTTGTTTTTTTGAGATAGGATTTCACTGTAGCTTTTGGAGCCTGTCCTGGAACTAGCTCTTGTAGACCAGGCTGGCCTTGAACTCACAGAGATCCACCTGCCTCTGCCTCCCAAGTGCTGGGATTAAAGGCGTGCGCCACCACCGCCCGGCTTGTATCTGGCTATTCTTGTTTGCGTTTATTATGAACTCTAGATCAATGGTGTCAGTCCATAGGCATATATAATGCTGAGTGTGACAGTTATTCTTGGTTGTCAACTTGACCAAATCTGGAATTAAGTAAAACCCAAAAATGGCCAGGCACACTGTGAAGGACTTGTGCTTACCGAAATCATTTGGAATGGGGAGATCCACTTCTAATCTAGATCTTTTGAGGTGAGACGACCCACCTCTAATCTGGGGCACTTCTGCTGCAGCCTACATAAAGGACATGGAAGAAGAAAGCTTGCTCTTTTTGCCTGCTTCCTCCCACCCTCGATAGCAAGTCCATTTCTTCACTAGCATTATTAGAGTCTACTTCTTTGGGATTCTGGAGAATATGGAAGAGCAGCTGTGACATCCAGCCTCACAGACTGAATAACTACTGGATTCTTGAACCTTCCGTACATAGGCAGTCATGGTTGGATTAGCTAGATCATAGACTGTAAGCTGTTCTAAGACATCCCCTTTCTATACAGAGAGATTCATTCTCTAAGTTCTGCTACTCCAGAGAACCCTGACCAATACAGTTAGGTAATGGGAAGTTATTTATCTATTCCCAAGACAGGAAATCCAAGGACATGGCACATGGCTCCCAGGAGCTGTCTGGTGATTGGGGTTTGGAAGGATGGGACACCTAATGAAGCACAGCTGTGCCTGGGCATCACACACGAGGACAGCAGTCTGGGATAGTGTGACAGAGCAAGTAAGGCTCAAAAAGAACCAAAGGACTGCAGCCACTATTCTGAAGGGAACTGCAAGTCAGGTGTGCAATGCACACCTGCCATTCCAGCACTCGAGAGATGAAGGCAGGAGTACCACTCAATTACAGGCCTGCCTGGGCGGGAAAGACCCTGCCTCAAACAAAATAAAAACAAGCCTCAGCAGAGACAGGAGCTGACAGTGAGCACACCTCACTAATGCTTGAAAATCTCCCTGTACAAGATGGCGCCAACTGTGGAGACCTGGCGTTATGCTGCAACGTTCACAGCCGCTCACCATCTGCCAATGCACTGTGTGTCCAACACACCAACCAGGTGAGGGGCCCAAATCGCTGCTCTCCTTGTCATCCCCCGCCCCAGTCAAGGAAACTAAGGCCAGAAAGACTGGCTCTTGTTCTTATGCCAGTTGGATGTGAGGAATCTGGTTCTGGAAGCCAGCCCCTAAAGCAGGGCTAGACTACAGCACTGAAGTGTTCACAGACTGGGGGAGACAGCGTGTGTGTGAATGTGCGTGCGCAGTCTCTGAGGGAGAAATACAGGAGGGCAGCACATGGCAGGGCTTCAAGTTCACAGAAGAAGCTAAGAGAGGGGAGGAGGCGAGAGAGAGCGTGGATGAGGCAGCACGACGTTTTAAAGTTTCGATTTAATGAAGTGGAAATCCATTTAATTGTGCTAATTGCTCTCTAGTTGCTATGGTATCTCCACCACCTGCATCATCGCACTCTGGGGGTGCCGACGATAGGGCTGGAGGAGTATGGCCACCTGGCCCGCAGTTAGCTTGCCACCTCAATCAGGTCTCAGGCGGCAAACCACAGCAGCAACCGTGGAAAGCTACAGAGTTCCAAACAGACCTGGCAAATGAAAAAGCCAGAAGACAGGGCAATGTGGTGCCCACCTGGGATCCCAGTGGTGTCCTGTCCCTGTCCTAACACTGCGGACACCAGCTCTGGATGCCTCCACTTCCCAGGAGGAAACAAGCTATGAAGCCATACTTTTCCTCCTCTCTGGTATAAAAACACACAAGACAGAGTACATTCTCACGAGGGTGAACACCATAAAGTTGTTCTTTCTCACCCAGAGAATAAAACAAAGGAAGAAGTCGGCCATATCTCTCTACAGTCCAAGATGTGTTTATTTCTGGCAATGGACAAGATGAACCAACTGTTTCTTTGCTTACCCCCTTCTTTCTGAAGTGAACTATTTGGAAACAGAAATTGTTTGATACTAAGAAAAACCAAAAGTTGACAGGCTATGTAATTATTTTCACTCTAAACGAGAAAAAAAGGCCTGTGATCTGAGAGCTTGCCCTGCCCGAGTACCCTGTCTGGAGCATGCAGCAGGTGCACTCCAGAAAGGTGATACTGGCCTTCACCTGTCACTCCATCCAGGCCAAGCACACTCCCATATGGTCCTCACAAGAAGCCCCGCCCCCCATCACCCAGGTGTGCTGGCTTGATTACAAGTGAACTTCTTTTGCTCTTTATTAAATAGTCTCCCTGTACAGCCCAGGATGGCCTCAAACTCAAGATCCTTCTGCGCCAGACACCTCAGCATTGGGATTCTATGTGTGCATGCATGCACACACTCAAACACACACTAAGCTATCTATCTCTGCACACAAGTTTCATCTAGCATGCTGTGGTTTCATTTGGTACTATTGCATATTTATGAGAATGCTCAAGTACATGCTGCAGGTACTGCACATAGCCCTCCACGTCAGGTATGACGAAATCAAGTTTCCTAATGCCTCGCCTCACCAGTGACTCGGCACACGGCCAGCAACCTTCCATGTCTCTTGAACCCGCATTCCCACTACCTCCAAAGCAATCCTCTGGGGCCTTATCCTCTTTCTTCAGAGCCACCTGTGTTTTTGGGCCACAGTTTTCCATTAGTCCAGGTTTAATCTTCATATCCCAGAGACTGTTGAGACTCTGACAGCTGGTCCACCCTGGTCGCCTGACCATCGTCATGGCAGCCAGTTGTCTGCAGGCAGAGCTTCACACGCTGCTATCCAGTACATCTGGATGGCCTCAGCACGGGAAGTTCATTTTAGTCCTGGAGGGTGACACTAGAGTGATGGGGGTATGACAAGAATTGGGGGTCAGAGCTACAAGGCCCTGGGTGACTAATCTAAAGGCTAAGGACTACACTGTAAACAAATTAATAACAGAGGAAGGACTAAGTACACGGTTTAAAGAACCCTGAAAAACCACTCACACGTGTGGCTACTAGATGGTGAAATACAACGTGCACAAACTAAATACAGGCTTTCTTCTTTACAGAGCCCACACCAGTGTCGTCTGCCCAGAGGAACTGAGAATGTTCTCTCTCTGTTATTTCAATAAATCACACTAGGCAAAGAACTCACCAGTTCAACTTTCCTACCAATCCTCCTGCCTCAACCTTCCAAGTGCTAGGATTACATCTATAAGTCACTATGCCTGGCTTAAATTCTGCTTTTAAAATGGGAAAAAAAAAAAAAAAAAACAAAAAAACAAAAAAAAACAAAAAAAAACAAAACCCACACCAAAGTAACAGACAACAACGGAAATTTATCAAGGTATGAGTTCAGGGCACTCTTTTACGTACTCCTAGTGGGTACTACTCCCAATTCAAAAGCCACCTATAAAAGGGGGGAGGTGGGAAAGTTTGGTAAAATAAGCACTTTTTCTGTTTTGGTTTTGAGATAGGGTCTTAGGTAGAGTGGTTAGCCAAAGGTGACCCTGGATGCCTGCTCCTCCTGCCTCCATCTCCCCAGGGCTGAGATTATAGGTGTGCATCGACAACTACATCCCCAATCCTACTCTAAGAGTTAGCTTAAGACAACAGCAGCAATGAAAGCAAGCAAGAAAGACTTTGGCTGACCATCAGCTTCAAAGAGTTGCTAAGCAGCTAAGAAATATGAAGGAAGAGTTGATGTAGGAGTGTTTCTATCTATCTGTTGTTTCATTAGTTAATTAATAAAGAAAACTGCTTGGCCTGATAGGGCAGAACATAGGTGGGTGGAGTAGACAGAACAGAATGCTGGGAAGAAGGGAGTGAGGCAGTTGCCACAACTCTCCTCTCCGAGATGGATGCAGGCTAGAATCTTCGCGGTAAGCCTCCACCTCGTAGTGCTACACAGATTACTAAATATGGGTTAATCAAGATGTGAGAGTTAGCCAGTAAGAGGCTAGAGCTAATGGGCCAAGCAGTGTTTAAAAGAATACAATTTGTGTGTTGTTATTTCGGGGCATAAGCTAGCCAGGCGGCTGGGAGCCGGGCAGCAGGAATGCAGCAGGCAGCTCCTTCTACAAAGAGTGATGGCTCTACAGATTCTGTGGGCCTGAAGGCTGCACCAGCTTCTGGGAGCACACAGAGGGAGAATGCTGACAAAGAAATCAGAAGGGGAGCTGGAGAGAAGCTCCTACCACACAGGATCCAGGCTCGGTTCCCAGCACACACATGGCAGCTCACAGCCATCCTTTACTCCAGTTCCAGGGGACCTGACTCTCTCTCCTGATCTCCTAGGACACTGCACATACGTGGTGCACAGACATACATGCGGACAAAAATTTTCTCCTGATCTCCTAGGACACTGCACATACGTGGTGCACAGACATACATGCGGACAAAAATTTTAAACACAAATTAAAAATCTTAAAAAAAAGTCAGTGGTTTTCTTTCTCTCTTTTTCAATGAAGAATGGCACAGCACAGACAATGAAGGACTGGGAAGACACAGTCCTGGGAGGCTATGCTCTCTGGGCCCGGGACCACAGGAACATGACTAAGTGTTTACACTTGGTTAGACTGTGTGTGTCTTCCTAGAAGGGAGCATGAAATTAAGGAGGCTCCGGAACAGAGGGATCTGCCAGCATCTGTGCCTGAGCTCTGGCTGTGCTGCTGCTAACTGGCTGGGTCACTCTGGACAGTTACTGATCCTCTGTCCTAACTGCCCTTGCCTGCAAAGTGAACACAGCAGCAGCATGCTGCCTGCAAAGCACCAACTGGCACATGAGCGGCGCTACAGACTGTGCCTGGTGCACAGGCAACAGCAACACCAGCCGTACCTAACAGCTCCAGGACCTTGGAGAAGTTGGTCTGGATCCTGGAGCTGTTTCTTCATTTCACCTGCCTCAGGGGAGTGGACACAGGAACCAGGCAGACATTCACAAGCATCTTCATTATAACATGTAAGAGGTCTTGCTAGGAATCAGGACCATTCAATCCTCACAGTGACTGCATAAGACCCCGGTCTATGGAAGAGTGGTCAGAATGCATGGTAACCTGAGGCCAGACAGCGGACACACCAGGCCAGATGGTAAGCCCAGACATGCTGGACCCTCTAGCCTGGTTCTGTGAGCTCCTTCATGTTCAGGCAACTGTGAAGCTAAGCATGTGCCTCGCATAATATACACATTTATTTTCTCAAATGAGAAGTGGAAGACGGCTGTCTCTAGCTGGGCACCACTACCATGCAGGAGAATGCAATGTGGCAGAGGCAGAAATGCCCAGTGTCTATTCTGTCTGCCCTCCTGTGCTGGGGTACCATATTGCCTGGCCTGGCAGCATCCTGTTGCAACACAGCCCAGCACACCCTGGGTGCCATCTCTTTCTTCTGAGAATACTCAATTGTAACAAATAGGACAGCCTCAGAAGAACTTGTTCTGATAAGAAAATGCTTGAAATGGGACTGTGAGTTTACCCCCCGCCGGAAAGTATTATGGAAACACTGGATATAGTTTTGCAAACACTATTACAAAATTTAAACAAAATCGAGAGACATTTCCACAGTCCCTAGAGATGAACTAAAAATGAAGCAATTCCACTAGAATTTCACAGACCCAAAGAAGGCCTAGGAGTTGTCAGAGATAAAGACTTGCAAGACTAAAAGGCCTTTTATAGGGTTAAAAGCCATTTACAGGGTTAAAATACAAAGCACAAACATTTTAAAAGCTGGGTGTGGTAGTTTAATATGCCTATAAATACAGCACTCAGGCGTCTGAGACTGGCCTGGGCTACACAGTAAGTTCCCAGTCAGCCTGGACTATGGAGTGAAACCCTGCCCAAAAAAAAAAAAAAAAAAAAAAAAAAATGGGGGAAATTCGTTTTGTTTTATTTTTCGAGATAAGGTTTCTTTATGTAACCTTGGCTGTTCTGGAACTCTCTCTGTAGATCAGGCTGGCCTCCACCTCACAGATATCCACCTGCCTCTGCCTTCTGAGTGCTGGGATTAAAGGCATGTACCACCACTGCCTGGAAATGGGGGAATTTTTTTAAAGAAGAAAACTTAAAATTCAATTAAAAAAAGGACTTTTTTCTATGAAAAACTCTTTAAGACAAATGTTATTTAAACTTCTCTCAAAATTATGAATTGCTATACTAGTAGACGGGCTGAATCACCACAACACAAGGGACCATATATAAAGGGCTGACACATTAGAAAGGCAGAGAATCACTGGGCTAAATGGCTCTCAGAGCTGACAACTGTAAGAGCCGTGGCTCAGCCTGAGATCCCATCTTTTAAAAGCTTCATTTGTTATCACCACTTGTGTATGTATTGTGCACGATGGGGAGGGGTTGTCGTGTGTGCCGCTGTGTGCCTGCAGAGGTCAGAGGACAACTCTGTGGTATGAGCTCTCTCCTTTTACCCTTAGTGGATTTGGTTGAACACAGGTCACGAAGCTTACATGGCAAGCACCTTCACTCGCTGAGCGTCTTCTGGCCTCAGACTAGGGATTCCTGTCTCTTCACCTTGCTCCAGGGTATGGCACCAAGGCCACCGAGGCTACCCTGAAGTCGCAGAACCAGAACCAGAGAGGCCGAGTTCTTGGCTGCCCAAAGCTCTCTGTCAGATATAACCAGGCTATTGGTCAGTTTCCTTCAGGATTACAGAAGCCAGTTTGAGAGACTGGGTGCTGTGCTCTGGTCACCTCTCTCTGGAAACACCTCACACCCTAGTGTCAGTCAGCACCCAGGAGCAGGTGACTCAGAACACAGCAGCCCAGCTTAAAGGACACCTGGCTCTTGTTCCTAATCCTGGTTCTGCCAATTACCAGCTACGTGACTGCAGGCATTCGTGAGGCATTTCCTCATCTGTAACCTGACTTGACATGGCCCCAGAGGCAGCCTGGAGAATGTGCCAACGCACATTGGCTGCTCAGCCTCTGCCTGACCACGACACATGGAGAAGTGGCTGCTGCATTGAGCAATCGTAAAACCCGGCCTCTCAGGTGCCACATCCTCACTTCCAGTGGTATCAAAGCCATATCCACCAACAAATTCTGCTCCCCAACTTTCAATCCAGCATCTCCCCATCCAATCTCGCCCCAGGCCTCCTCCTAGGCTACCTTCCCCACCGAGAAAGCATTGCAGTCACCTGACAGTCCCAAAGTCCTGGTCAGTGCTGCATCTAGCAGGAAAGAATGCTCCTCTCCACAGGGATGGAAACCAGGAATAGCTGCTTCCACCCATGGCTGTAGCCTTCCTTTCCACTGGCTTCAGAGGACCCCCTTTCTCTCTGTATGCATGACAGATGACTGCTAGCTGGCTTGTCCTCAACCACACCCAGTATCCACTACACCTAGGCTGTCTGGTACCAGAAAAGGCTACAACAGCACACATGGACATAACTCTATGCGGTTGACCCCTGACCCTACAGATCGTCCTGGCCACTCTTATACTCTTGGTCAGGCTGGCTGGCATTCCTCAGAATGGTTCCTTCAAACCTCTTATCACCATTTCAGCCCACGACAGAGCAATACACAGCATGAAGTTATTCCTTCCCCAGAAGGCTGTGCCTCCGGGGCTGCTGAGATTTTAACTGCAAACACATCATCTGAGACCCTGTTTAAATGTGTGTTCTAACTCCGGTTTAAGTGTGGCCTGTGGTTTCCATTTCCTCCAATAGAGCCCTGCGGCTGGTGTGAGGGCAGCACGCTTGAGGAGCAGGGCCTCGTTCTCACCCCATCTCACAAAGCCCATGCCCTGACCTCCTTGGTGTAACCGTCAGCATCTGCCTCTCCATCGGTGACCTGCTTCCTGAACACACAACAGACACCTCTATTTTAAAGTAAATATCGTGCTGCCCTTCCAGCTACAATCTTTGCAGCTCTACATGGGCTCTGCCAGAGGCTTCTATGAAGGCAAGTCTATCCTCCGGTCCCCAAACTCACTTGACTAGAACTTCCAGGCCAAAATAAATATCTAGCAGTAATCTTTCCTAGAAGGTACTGAACGAGTATTAAGCCTTAACAACTTAACGCCTATTGGATGCTTCAAACCTTGGTGTCAGACTGGACACGACAGCCTGGCTTCCTGTTCCACACGGAGTATCAGGCAGTGCTTGACTTCCCATCTGAGGAAAGCCCTGAAAACTCAGCTTCAGAGACACATGACATGGCCCAGAGGATCACGGGTACCTGTCCGGCACAACGATGGTGTCTGCTTGGAATGCAAAGATATACACATATGCCTAGGAGTTTGCTCCAGAGCTCTGGGATGTCTGGATGCAGCGCTTGGGAAACAGTGGACTGAAGAAGTCCTGAATCCGAGCACACACATACCTAGGAGGCTGCTGGAAATGCAGATGTCCAAAGATGGTTGTAGGAGCCTCGGTGTCGCTGAGAATGTAGAGAGGAAGCAGGAACAGTGACAAGAACCCACATGAGTCAGCGCTGAGGTCCTGCGACGGGGAGGACGTCGGGACCGTGAGTGACAACACCGAGCGCAGCGGACAGAGCAGGTTTTGCATGGAAGAACGAGAGTCTCACATGATAGGAAAGCCTAAGATGTCCCAGCTAATGGCTGTTTGGGTCTGCTCTGGGGGGGGGGCACGAAGGGAGCAGTCAGATGAGTGCAAGTAAGAACCAATGGTGGGCTGGGTGGTGGTGGCACATGTCAATCCCAACACTAGGGAGGCAGAGGCGGGCGGATTTCTTGAGTTTGAGGCTAGCTTGGTCTACAGGATGAGTTCCAGGACAGCCAGGGCTACAGAGAAACCCTGTCTCAAAAAACAAAACAAAAATAATAAGAACCAACAGTGGGTTTGGATGAAGCTCAGTGGTCAGTGGCAGAGTGTTTGACCACTGTATGCAAGGTGCTGGGTTCAATACCCACCACTGCACCAAGGAAATGAAACAAAGACAGAGAAGAGATCAAGGCGCTCGACAACGGCATGGATAACAGACATCGTGCACTGGATTCCGCAGCTTGCCTGCGGCTGGCTGCTGCGTGATGCTAGCCTTGGGTTCTCGTCTGACTGGTAGACAGGTCACTCTTCTTGCTGCTGTGACAAAATGCCAGAGAAAATCAACTTCAAGGAAGAAAGGCTTAAGTGGGCTTGCAGTCTGGAGGCACAGTACCATATAGGGAAAGCAATGGTGACATTGTGTCCACAGTGAGGAAGCAGAGGGAGAAGAAGGTGGCTGCTCAGCTCACTTCCTCCTTTTGATTCTTCCACCAGCCCATGGGATGGTGCCACCCACAATCAGTATTCATCTTCCTGCCTCCATTAATCCCCAAGAGAATTCCCTCACAGACACATACGGATGTTTGTCTCTTAGGTGATTCTGGATCCTGCCAAGTTGATAATCACTGCTAACCAGCACCATTGATGAGTGATCTGATTGTATCCATGTCATGATTAGTTGAAGCCACCCTGAACCAGACCCCGTCATCTCTGATCATCTCCATAATTTTGCAATAAAAGAAACCTCTCTGGGCTTTGCAGACTGGAAACTAGAAGCAAACCCAATGTCAGAGAGCAAGTAGGTGTGTCTAGAGCTCAAACCCATGTCATCTTTCTCCAGGAATCCCAGATCTTCTGGTTATCCTATAGCTGTTTTATGCCTTTATTATTCCTTATTTTATTTCTTTGACAAAGCATGTCTTATTTATTTAACGTGTATAGGTGTCCTGCCTGTATGTGTGTCTGTGGATCACTTGTGGGCCTGGTACCCATGGAGGCTAGATGAGGATATGAGGTTGTCTGGAACTAGACTTGCAGACAGTTGTGAGTCATCACATGGTTGCTGGGACTCAAACCTGGGTCTTCTAAAAGAACAGTCATGTGCTCTAGGCTACTGAGCCATCTCTTCAGCCCCCCAAGTCTTCATGAGACATCACTACATGACATAAGTAAGACAGCCATGGTGGCAGTGCACTGGTGTGTACTTGCAACTGTTGAGAAGAAAAGGAACAAGCAGAGAAAGAACAGTCAGAGATTACAGAAGGCCAGGGCTGTCTGAAACCTGTGAACAAACAGAAGAAAAGACAGGGAACACGAGGGCTCTGAGGGTGAAGCGCTTTCCCCTGGTGAGCTCCTCTCGTCTCCTGATGGTGGCCATTGCATCTCTAGTGGGAAACGGAGACAGGTGACCCACTGGCATCATACAGTGAGCCAAGAGCATGCCAGGGTTCTGAATCCTAGCTGCCTGATGCCAAATTTCGTATTCTCAGACTCCCGAATGCTCGAGTCTGAAACAACACACAGATCGTCCTCCAGGGTCAAGAGCCGCACAGTGGCTGAGGAGGGAGGGCAGGACAAGAAGACAGACCAGACCCACTCAGAGCAGCCTCGACTTTCAAAAGCAGGTTTCACAAGATTTGTCTCCAAACAGCACTTGAAGGTTCACACCAGAAGGTCGAGGAACAGGGAAGTAAAGGCAGACAGTGCCCCATACTGCAGACACCCTAGGGAAAGGGGAAGTATTAAAATGGGGTCGGTGTGCTGAAGAACACTGACCCAGTGGTTTGAAGAGGCATTCAGAAGAGGGAACACGCATTCTGGGTACCTGAGGTAGGAACCACGCATCTGTACAACTCCTTTCGACTGAGAAGATGACAAATCCCAAGGTTTTGCTTTTGTTTAATTTATTGAGGTGAGAAGGGAGGGAAAGAGGGGGTGGAGAGGGCGAGTGAGCAGCACGTGTGTGGGCTTTAGGCTCAACTTTTAGGAGTCTCCGTTCTTTCTCCCCACCACCGATGGGTCCTGGGGATGGAAGTTGGTCGTCAGGCTTATGTGACAAGAGCCTTTACCTGCTGAGTCACCTTGCCAGCCTCAGCCTCAGTTTTCTCAGACTCAAGTATCAGGATGCTGTGAGCTTTGGCCCTGGGCGCACAGGGGCCTTGACAGCCCGGGAGTTTATGAGATGTTTTCACAGCTGCAGAGGCTGCGCGCCGCCTGCTCTATCTGAACTGGCCTGTGACAGGAGGGGGTGGTCTGTTCAAACAATCACATCCACACACGCGCCAACTCCCTCAGCCAATGGCTGCCCTTCTCCTTGAGAATGCACCAGTCCCTGCTTAAATTAAACAACATTCCGATGGGACCTTGCTAAAATGATTTCAGTAAAGAAAAGAGGGGCTAGGGATATGGCTCAGTTAATAAAGCCTGGCTCTCGTCCTGGAACCCTAGCACTGGAGGGGTAGAGACAGGACCCCAAACTCCAGTGATGACCCCGCTGAATCAGTGAGCTCCAGGCCGATGAGAGGCCCTGTCTCAGAAGTGGAGGGCAAGCAAGGAGAGAAGACATTTCATGTTGAGCTCTGACTTGTGGACGGACAGACAAACACACACACACACACACACACACACACACGAGAAAAGCTTGTTTTGATCACTCAACCTATCAAACATCTCAATTTTTTCTTGTTTTAGTTTTTTTAACTTATTAGCTGGGATTGACCTTGAACTTGATGTGATCCTCCTGCCTCAGCCTGAGTACACCAATGCAGCAATTCTACTTGTAGATGCTTTCCTAACTCAAGCCTACAACGTCTAACAGCTGAGCTACCCTGACAGCACCTGGCCTCAGCAGAATAACCCACACCCCACAGCAGGACCTCAACAGTGTGGCCTCTATTAGCTGCCGTGGGAGTGTCACCCTGCTTTATCGAGGACAACAAGGAATCCTTTTACTGACAGTGGCACCCAGTGCACAGCGTGCTGCTATCTATCGGCTCCGAATGGGGCATAATGAATGAAATGCTCCTGGGTTTGCGTGGGTACGGTTTTCCCTTCTCTTAGTAGATACCCAGCAGTGGAATTCCTGGGTCACACCATGAGTTTATATTTAACTTTCTGAGCCACGGCCAACCTATTTTTCTAAAGTGTCTATGCCATTTTGCATTCCTGTAACCCATACATACTTGTGGCACCCTACTATGGAGTAGATGGCTCCCCATCCTTGCTTTCTGGGCCCTTCATCCCGGTGCTTGCATGCTGGCCTCTCTATAAGTGAAGCATCCGAGCAAGGAAGGGAAAGGAGAATAACCAAGTAGAGGAGTTTACAGACATAAAGGGGACAAACACAGGCTAAAGGGATGCTGAGGTTTCTTCTTCCCTAACAGTGAGGCAGATGAGAGGCAGGAGCTTATGGAACCCATGGCTCCAACTTCCTGGTCCTCCTGCCTCCAAAGTGTGTAACAAATTGTAGGTGATGCCGGGTTTATGGTCCTAGGGGCTGAACTCTGGGCTTTGTTCATGCCAGCCACTGGTGTTTACTTCCATCCGAGAAACAGCTTTTCAGACCTCTGTTGGGTTGTTTCTCTTATGTCTGGGTTTTTAGGGGTTTTCTTGTTTTGTTTTGGAGATTTTGTTTGATTTCCTACTTAATGTGTCTGTGTGGGTTTGTGCACTTGAGTGCAGTTGCCCATGGAGGCCAGAAGAGGAGATTAAATCCCACACAGCTGGAGCTGCAGGTCACTGTGAGCCGCTGACAAGAGCTGGGAAGGGAATGGACTCCCTGTGGAGGATTGCTCATGCACTCAGCCATGTCTCCAGCCCATGTACCTAATCAACTCTCACATGCAAATCCCTCACATTGTGTGAATATTTTCTCCCTAATTTGTTTTTTCATGTTCTTAATGAGATCTTTAAAGGATTCATTTTATGTTTAAGAGTACTTTGCCTGCACATATGTATGTGCAGTGTGTGTGCCTCACGCTGAAGAGGTCAGAAGAGGTCACTGGATCACCTAGAACTGAATTACAGCTATTTTAATCACCGTGTAGGTGCTAGGAACCAAGCCCAAGTCCTCTGCAAGAATTTCTGAGCCATCTCTTCCATACCTTTCTAGACTGGTATCTTATAAAAAAAATATTCATTTCTATTATTTAGATGTCACATGGGATGTGTGTGACATCTCAGACAACTCTCGTGTCTTCTTTATTCTGCTGTGGTGGGCTCTGTAATAATCTGAACTGGAGAGACGGCTCAGTGGTTAAAGCATTCATTGTTCTTGTAGACGATCTGAATTCAATTCCTAGCACCCATATGGCAGCTCACAACTGTTACTAACTCCAGTTCCAGTGGATCCAATGGCCTCTCCTGACCTCTGAGGACACCAGGCATGTATGTAGTGCATATATACATGTGACCAAAACACACACACACACACACACACACAAATTGAAATAGAAAAACTCAATTGGACCAAGCACGGTGGCTCATATCAATCATACCAGCACTTTGGTGGCTGAGGCAGGAGAATTACCACAAAAAATTTGGGCCATGCTGGGCTACATGGTAAGTCAGAGGCCTGCCTGAGCTTTCAGGAGACCTCTGCCTGAACATTCATGGGCACGCACGCACGCACACACACACGCGCGCGCACACACACACACACACACACTCCTGAAGCTGTGCATCTACTTCTGAGCTCCTCTTCCAATTCCACCAATCTGGAAATATCTTCTTTGACTCATAGTTATTGAAGAATCCCTAGAATTGTCAAGTTCCATCACCGATGCTCTGCATGGCCTCAGTACTCTGTGTTTGCTGAGACCTGGGTCACAGCTGGACACATGGTACTCCGTGTCCCACTGTTACAAAGAGTGAGCACTGTGTCACCCAGGCCAGGTGACAGGCTGAGATCTATTTGTTCTAACAAGGACTGAGAAATAAATACTAAAGGCTCCTTCTGCCACAAATAGCCATCTGCCCATCTGTTCCTTTCCTTTAGTTTTTGCTTCCTATAGTTTAGAGCATGGTAATATATTTAAAATAATAATAATAAATCTTACAAAGTCACAAAGCAGTAACCTTTCCCCAGGATGTGCAAAATTTCTACAGCTGAAATACAGACTTGCAATACCCAAACTCTGAGAAGCAATGGCTCTGAGGACAAAGACTCGGGCCATATTAAATCATACAATTACTCTTACATACATACCTAATGGCATGTATTTCTACAAGAAAAGGACATATATGGACACACAGCCGAACTTCAACTAAAGAGGTTTTGTGAATGGATAACACAGTTTTATCCGGTGTCAGTGGGAAAGCTATTCTTCCAATACACAAGTAATCAACAGTGTACAGGCCTGCTGTTTCCACTGTGAAGAACTCAGGAGGATAAACAAGAGAATCGTCCCAAGTTCAAGGCCAGGCTGGGCTGTGTAGTGAGTCCAGACCAGCCTGAGCTACAAAACAACAACAACAAAACAACAAAAACCAGTCAGGGTTGAAAGTGAGTACCCTTCCAGGGAGATCTGATCTCTGGATGCCAGCAATTTACACATATATACACATAATTAAAAAGAGTAAGTCTTAAAAGAAAAACAAATCAAACAAAAACTTGGACCCATAAGCAATTTCTTAAGTCAAAAGTAACACAGGTTTTTCAAGATACATGTTTTCCTATGAGAATTCCACAGTGAGGATGCCAGTTCACAGTCTGATGACAAGCCAGCAGCAGGTGACTAGGACAGAGAAGTCATATGGGGGAGGGGAACGTGGCAGTTACCCCTAAGCACCCTCATTAATTTATGGTCCTCAGGCTGGGGTGACTCACAGTGCCACGCCCTAGCAGGTGAAGACCCTGGGATTGCTCCTCAGCAACAAACAAAGCCAACTTAAGGAAGCTGTAGTCTCCACCATCTGAACTATCTTAAAGGCCGGAGAGATGCTCAGTGGTCAAGAGCACTTGCTGCGCTTGCAGAGCACCTGATTCCAGTTCCCTGCACCTACACGGTGGCTCACAATCGTCTGTAACTCAAGCTCCGAGGGATCTGACGCCCTCTCTGGACGTCAAGGGCACTAGGCATGTCCATGATGCACAAACATACATACAGGCAAACATTCATAAAATAAAGATAAATCTTTGGTGAAAAATACTGTCACTGACAAATTACAAAGCAATCAAGCCTGTGTATTCATCACAGACCAGAGCAGTTCATCTGGGTGAGATCTGACCCCCCCCCACACACACACACACACACTATAGCTTTCAAATGTAATACCCGCAACAGTCAGTTTTTAATGCAGTCCTAGTCACTGAGATTCTCCATTGTCAGTAAGATGTGTATGGATCCCCGATCCAGTGCTCTTGGCCGGAGTCATTCAGCAACCGTGACGTAAAGGCTGTGTGGTGAGAACGCGATGCCCTTAGCCACAGATCAGCTTTCCTCTCACCAGGCCCAGGCTGTGCGCCAACGGCCCAAGCAACAACAGATAGGCTTTAGTTAAACAGAAGGCTCTAAGTCCGAGTAAAAGCTGACCAAGAATCCTGAAGTAGCTCAGTTGGTAAAGTGACTGCCATGTAGGCATGAGGACCTAAGTTCATTCCCCAACACCGGCATAAAAAGACGCTGTGCTTGCACAGGTGGACTCTTGGGCTCACTGGCCAGCCAGGCTAGCCTAATGGCAAGCAAGTTCAGGTCCCGGTGAAGACCCTGTCTTTAACATGGACAGATGAAAACTGCTCTGTAGCTAGCAAGCCACTGCCACCCAGACTAGGAGCCACAGCTTGAGAAAATCCCACCGAAGTCCCAGGCACCTCTCTCAGAGCTCCTTAAGACAGCGGCTCCTTTACCCTTTTGTGTGTTAGGTTCATATTGCTCCCAATTCACCGATGGAGCTCCTGGGCCAGTAGCCAGGGAGCCGGAGGATTAAACGGGAACCACCAGGGCCTCGGCCCATCACTGGCTTCCATCAGCAGTCACCTTCCCTTTCCCAGACAATTCCAACACGAAGAAACATTTGCAGGGCTGAACACCTTCCACACCGTGCAACACTGAAACAGTCTCTGGAAACCACCCCCCCCCACACACACCAAATCATCCTTACATGTTATAAAGACCTTTCCACCAAAACATCAAGGGATGCTTTGAAGCCAGCAATCACAGGAACTACCTTTAACATAAGCAGAACAAAATGACATGAACCCAGGTTTTGTTTCTGTTAGTAAGGGTGACCCAGCTCAGGCACACGTATCCTTAAAAATTCAGACCAATTGTCCTGCGATGCCAGTTACAGGCAGAATCAAAAGTAAAACATACTTGCACATATGCCGTGAGGAGGGAGAAGAGCAAACAGGCAGAGGAAAAGGAGCAATGGCCACCCAGCACCCATTCCTAGTAATCAAGTGACTGCATCCTTTATGGTAAAACTGCGTATCTGGATTCCAAAGCAAGGACCGGCCTAGTGATGCTTATGCAAAGGTATGCCCTGGTCAGACACCCCAAGTCACAGCTCTGTACTGGCATACACAGAGAAGAGTCTCCTCTTCTGTGAGGAGACTGTACAAAGCCAACAACTTCTGAAGCCTACATACATGCATAGATGAGTCTCTCTTAATTCACACGCCTGCCCTCGTGGGGGAACCACAACACACAATGAGAAAGACACCTGGAAAGGCAGCTCAATAAGCATGAGTGGGCATGTCTGTAATCCCAGATACTTGGGAGCTAAAGAAAGAGAGCTACAGGTCCCAGGCCAGCCTGGGCAGTCTAGGGGCTCTGTCCCTTGGGATACCCTTATAACAGGAACTTAAAAAAAATTACATTTATTTTGTGTCTGTGTGTGATGCAGACCACACACCGTGGCATGTATGTGAAAGTCAGAAGACAACCTGTCTGTCCACCATGTGGGGCCTGGGGATCAAACTCCGGTCCTTAGGCGTGGTGGCAAGTGCCCTGACCATTGAACCATCTCTCCAGCTCCTATAAGGAGGACTTAACACGGGGTCAACACGAGCTGTGAACTATACACAATCACTTAGAGAAGAGGTTGACAATTTCCATCAGACACCTACAGGGTCCACACTCAAAGTTAGGAGCCAGCCTATAGAGCTACCGTAGCCAACCTTCACACAGGATTTGAGGATAGCATTTGGTCATCAGCAGGGTCTCCAGACACACCTTTATTCAAGTTTACACCAGGCATGGCAGTCCATATCAGTAATGCCAGCACTCAAGGGCCGGAGGCACAAAGGTGGATGTGAGTTCAAGACTAGTGCAAGTTGCACAGTGAGACCCTGCCCAGGTGCCATTGCTCCTGGCATATAAATGACAGGTGGTAGGGACTAGCTCTGGGGCCACCTGACTCACTGACTCTGTACTCAGAGAATGCATGTAGTCTACAAGCCAAAATTAAGCAAATTAAGATATGGAACTTTTTAAAAAGTATTATTTAGTGATTATGTTTGAGTGTTTTGTGGGCATATACATGTATGTGCACCATATGTATGCCTCATCTCATGGTGCCAGAAAAGGGTGGCAGATCCTCCGAACCTGGAGTCACAGGCAGTGTGAGTTGCCATGTGGGTGCTGGGAATTGGACACAGGCTCTCTGCAGGAGCAACCGTGGACCACTGGATCATCTTCCCAGCCGTGACGGCTGAAATATAAAGGTAAAAAAGTTTGAATATTTATCAAAGTCAAACTGAAGTAAATGGCCAACTGGGTCTCTGCCACGCCTGCCTGTCAGACTTAGCTCCATCAGCTGCTTCTGGAGCCAATTTAACATCGGAATCAAGAACATGTGCCCAGAACCACAAGGCTTCCTGACCCTGAGAGAGTCACTTCGTGCCTGGGTTAAGGACATGCCCTCTTTTATTAAATAAACCCTTTTATGAGGACAGAGGGATGCCGGATGCCCTGGAGCTGGAGCTGCAGACTGTTGTGAGCTGCACAGCACGGATGCTGTGCTGAATCACAGCAGATCCTTTGAAGGATCATCAAAACTCCTAACTCCTAAGTGTCTCTCCAGCCCCGTGTTAAACGCTTCAACTGGCCTTGAACATGGCTGAGATGGAGTCTGTGACAGCTCTAAGTGCATACCAACACTACAGTGATGCCTGGAGTTTAAAGTTGTGTTCTACAGTTTTCCATGCATCAGCTGGAGGGGATGCTAACTCTAACCATATGCTGGCCACAGGGCCTTCTCTTGTGGGTCACCTTGAAGGCCTATGTCCAAGAGGTCACTTTCAACACCACACCTTACAAACTGCTAACTTGGGGACGTGGGCATTTCCTGAAGATTCTCAGGCACTGGTGGGTGGGGCGAGGCGGCAGGCACAGAGGCCACCCCTATGCAGGGGACAGGTCATCAGAACCCTGCCTGGCTCCTATCACAGGGACTGGCACAGAACTTCATTTCATCTTCAAAGCAGACCTTTCTCCCAGTACTTGGGAGTTAAAAATAGTTTAAGGCCAGGCTGGCCTGGGCTATTTTTATCTGGAAAATTAGGGGTCAGGAACAACATAGTAAGCAGAGAGGGGGGCTGACTACAACAGGAAAGAAGACCCACAGACCCGAGAGGGAAATGGCTCCTATGGACTGAGACAGATTCGGCAGGTGGTGCAGGGAGGAGAGGAACAGGCAGGGAGAGCAAGGTCAGTCACTAAGTGCTAGCACGCGTCACACACTGAAAACACAGGCGTGGTGGGTTCTGCTCAGACCAGGGTGACATCACAGGTGCTCTGCACTAAGCCTGTGAGGTCTCAGACTGACCCTGAACGCCCTATGCAATGGGGATGACCCTGACCCTTCCAGAAGTCTCCACCTCCCACGTGCTATGATTCTGGGTGTGCACTACCACAGTGGACATGAAGGACAGTGTGTGTGTGGTATGTGCATGCATTCGAGTGTGCACGTGGCTGAGTATGCACATGCAAAGGCTAGAGGAAGATGTCAGGTATCCTGCTGGATCACCCTCCATCTTAGTGCCTTGAAGAGGGGTCTCCTGGCAGTAACCCAAGTAATTCTTCCGTTTCTGCCCCCATAACAGGTGTATGTGGCCACACTCAGCATTTTACAGAGGTGCTCGGGAGTCAAACTCGGGTCTTCATGCCTGCACTCTGACCCACTGAGCCATCATCTCTCCAGCCCTGGAGTAGACCGGTTGTTTTTTTTTGTGGTTTTTCCAAAAGATTAGTGGAGATGTGAATTGGTTTGGGATGGGGAAGCACACATGTGTGGAGGAGACTTAGTCCAGACACTAGAGGTGTACAGTCTAAATGGCTGGGGCAGGATCAGGATGGAGGCCCACCAGAGACGGGATTCACTGGTTGTGCTGGGGAGTGAGGAGCCATGATGAGATGGCATAGTTTTCACAATCCGTAACAATCAACACAAGGAACCCAATCACATCCTCCGAGTATGTCCAACCTGGGGTCCATGGTCACACGTCCCAGGATAGCCTTGCATGCAACCCGACACTGGTGATAAACTTACTTCAAACTCAAGGAGAGGTCTGCTGCCCCGCCCCCAGGAGGGTGCACCCAATTGTGCAGTTCTCAGGCATGAACTCTGGATGACAACACTGTGTCCTGATATCAAAGATCAGACATATGCAAATGCACCCAAAGCTTTATGTAAGGTTTTTATAAGCATTGGCAGCCATTTTCATTATCTGTGCATGTGTATATTTGTATTCAGGTGTGCATAGGCACATGTGTGTATGCACAGGTCTGAGGCAGGTGTCAGGAGTCTTCCTCATCGTCCTCCCAGTCTATCCTTGAGTGCGGCATCTCTCAGTTAAACCCAGAGCTCACCTAAACAGCTAGTCTCTTTAGCCAGCCCGCATCCAATCCTGCCTGTGCCTTCTGAAGCTGGGATTACAGGCAGACTACCACGTCATATGAAAAGTATGTAGGGTCAGGTGGGAATGCCTGTCCCTTTACCTGCAGAGCAAGCAGTTTAACCTCTGTGCCGGGTTGACTTACGATAGGTTGTGCATGGCAAAGAAATCATAAAACAAAATGCAAAACAACAGTACAATAGTGTATAGAGGATATAAAATGATTAAAATCTCAATTAGGGCGTCCAGGAAGAAGTTCAGACCTAACATTCTCTGAGTCTGTGACACAAGCAGATGGGAACACTCACTTGATAAGACAAGGTGTTGTGCGCCCTCCCCCCCCCCCCCCCCCCCCGTCCCCCGTGGCTTCCTGCTGTGAGGGTGTCATCAGTGACAGGCGCTGTCAGGGCCACAGCAGAGCAAGAAGCAAGCTGTAGGACACCGCATCACCTCCACATGGCAAGAGCTGGGGAAGCCCAGAGGGAAGGGACAATGGAGGCCACAGAGAAAGCACGTGGCAGGCAATGAAATGTTCTTTTCATAGGCAGGAGGAGTCAGAAGCGACCAGAAGGGAAAGACACGGAAAAGGGTGAGACCTTCGGAATTCTCCAGGGCAGGCATGAAGCTGGGTTTGATCAGGAAAATGAAAGTGGTAGAGAGGTGGGTCGGCAGCCTAGGCTGGCCTTGAGCTCCTTGCCCTCCAGCTTCCTCCTCCCAAGTGCTGGGACAGCTGACACAGCCACTACACTCAGTTTATGTGGGGATGGAACCCCTGGCTCTGTGAATGCTGGGCAAGCACTCTGCCAAGTAAGCCACACCAACCAGGAGACTCTTTTAAAACAAGTAAAAACTTCGTGACTGACAGAGGAAAGGGAGGTCCTGCCTCTGAAATGCTCCTCTGGGCAAACCTCTCCTCGTCTATGGACAGCCAGCGTCCTGCTCCTGTATGTCCACCCAACTCCAGCTCAGAGCTTTCCCTCCAACAGCTGGGGCCCACACGGGCAGACAAAGAGTATTACTTTGTGTGTAGGCAGATGGTATGTAAACATAGAGGTCATACACAGAATCCTTTAAACCTGTTCCTCCATCCACCCTAGGCACTACCTCGCCCTGCCAGTCCTCAGCCCTCTAACACAGGGGCGATCGGTATGAATCACACTGACTTTGCCAAGCTTTCCGAAAATGCAGGTGGGGTTCTCTCTTCCCTGTCCAGTCAGTCAACTGTCAATATGGGACACTGATCTGGGAGTCTGCAGATCCTCCAGATGAAGCCGTGGCTACTGCTGCAGGTGCGTCTGAAGAGTCGGGGTGCTGGCAGGCCGCCGTCCAGGTCGCACCCACTTCTGAGGTAATATAGTACCCCTGAAGTACATAGCAGGAAGGTGGTGACACTTTCCATGGTACAGAATATGGCTAAAACCCTGAGCAACCACGGACAGTAAGAGTTTGAAACCAGCAAACCCCAGAACCTGTGCTTGCTAAAGCTTGCGGTCACCCTGAGCAAGAGTACAGACCAGAGGAAGAAGGAGGAAGAGTAATGGCAGTACTCACCCGGAACCCCCAGCACTGGGGGTGGGGGAGGGCTGAAGCCAGAGGAGCTGCTGCTCAAGGCCCCATCTCTATCCAGAAAGAGACTAAATAGGGATAACGGAGGAGGACCATGAATGACATAACACCATAGGCACACACCTACAGGTGAGCTAGCATTAACTGGCACAGCATAACTCAATTATATTAGCAACAAAACAGGGTGCAGGGGAGGAAGTGCGCCCATGATTAGTTAGGAAGATGGGGGCTTTAGGCTCTTGGAAGCTTCTCTGTGGCCAGGAACCAAGCCTTCCCCACTGTCAGTGAAGAGCAGAACTTGCCAGAGCAAGGTGTGGGGCCGGTGTCGGTCCTTCTCACACAAGCACTCACGCAGCACCCAGGACATCCCTCAGCTGTGTGAACCGGCGAGGTCAAGTTTCAGTCAGGAAATGTGACATGAAATAAACTGGTGGGGAAGACTCTGGTGAGGCCTCTGTCAAGTGTTCTGTTTCCTTTTAGAACGCAACAGGCCCCCAGACTTTAGCAAGACTGCTGCCATGTCAGGGGCACCATTCTGACCCTAAGACCCAGCACACAGACCCCAACACCTGCCACAGTGGGGACAAAGCTCTAAACGTACTGACCCTGCACTCTGGCTTCTGAAGTTCCACTCCTTGCTAAACTGAAGCTGACAACCAGGATGTGGTTTCTGTGTGTGAAACAGAAGGAACTGTAAGGCTCAGAGCTGCGTGATTTGGGAGAATTCCTTGTGCAGCTGCTGGCTGGCAATAAAGACTTGCCTTTTGGTCTTAAGGGTGTCTGTGTAGTGATCTTTGGTGGGCTTACCTTGCAAGGAGAATTGGGTGGCCGGATGCAGAGCCAAAAACAAGCTGTGAGGATAGCACTATAAATGATCTGAACAGCATCTGTGCACCCCCAGGTGATTCCAAGCATGGAATAAACAGAAGATGGGACAAGCTAGGACAAAGCAGTTAGGAGAACAGGTGTGGAGCCTAGCATCCCGGGAAGCAGGACTGGGAGTTCAAAGCCAGTCTGGGCTGCTGAGCAAGTCTGAGGCTAGTCTTCGCTACGCCAATACCTGTCTCAGTGTAGAGTGCTTTCTGGGCATCCTAAGGAAGTTTATTCCCTGAACAAGAAAAGTATCTAAGAATCTGTTAGAACGAAAGACCCAAAGTTAAAAATTAAGTAGAACAACCAAGATGATAACAGCAACTCAAAGACACACCAGAAAAAGCACAGCCTTCAAAATCATGGACGAATAAGAGCCTGGTGGAGGACAGGAAGAGACGGCAGGAAGACAGGTCCGCTAAGGAGTGGGAAGCCTGTTTCAGGAGACACAGCTCCAGCAGCGACAGGACAGACAGGGTGGGGAAGGACGTCAAGCTAGAGCATCAGACTAGCTGAAGTGTTTGGAAGGAGCAAAAATGAAGTCACATGTTCAGTGCCCCCCAGAAATGGCAAAAACAGAGCAAAATCAGTTCCACAGGACACTGTGGACAGAAGAGAGGGCTGTACCCACTTCTGCTGGCTTGTCTAACAGCTCCAGTCCTCCACTGAGCAAGTCACGTAACCTCTCCAGAACTTATTTTCTAGAGGGAGGGAGTATGTGCATGAATATGTGTGAAGGTACACCCATGCATGCTTATGTGTATGTGTGTATGTGCGTGTGTGTATGCCAGGAGAGTGGTTGGGTCAAAAAAAGGACCTAAGCCTCTTTTCTCCAGCTTACAAGAGGTAGAGGGACAGGGAACGTGGTAATCTCTTAAAGAAAGGGTCAGGGCTAGATCTGAGTCCGAGAGGCCAACCTGGTCTACACAGCAAGGTCCGGGTCAGCAAGGGCTCCACAGTGAGACTCTGTCTCAAATAAACTAAGAAAAGAAAGAATCGGAAAACTGGTGATTTTTTTTACATGGGAAGAGTGATAGCTAAAAGTTCAGCCTACTGCTTTCCAGTACAAGTGCATTGTTTGTGTGCAGGTTACAGATTCCTCACAGCAAGTGTGAGAAGCAGGCAGTACTGTCAATACCAACTGAGGCGCACAGACACTAAGCAACTAGCATAAAACAACAGCCAGTCATGGTGTCCCAGCAGAACCAGCAGGGACACGAAACCCGCATGCTGTCCTTCCTTCCTCAGCTGCACTAAGGTGTTTGGTGAAACATAGTCTCACTGTGGTCCTGGCTGGCCTAACCAAGATGATCGCAAACGCACAGAAATCCTCCTGCCTCTGCCTCCCGAGTGCTGAAAGGTGTGCACCATCATACCTGACTCCATGGTAACCTCCTAACCTCTTTAAGGACCATCTCCTACGCAGTTGCCAGGGACCAGCTGATGTGGCTATCAACCGCTGGCAGGCTGCTCCCATTTCTATGTCCGAGGACAGCAGTTCTCAACCTGGGGTCCCACACCAGATCTCCTGCATACCAGATATTTACGATTCATTAACAGTAGCAAAATTACGGTTATGAAGTAGCAACAAAATAGCTTCATGGCTGGGGGGAAGAACGGTGTTAAAGGGTCACAGACTGGGAAGGTTGAGAATCGCTGTTCAAGAGGGAAAGCCAAAACAGCAAGGGACAGACAAGGGACAGACGCTGTCTGGTTCTGTTCTTTTTAAACTTACAAACAGGAGATTGACTTCTCACAGGTCAGGAGGCTTTAGTCTGAAACCAGTGCAGCACAGGGCAGGCTTGCATTTGCCTCTCACTGCAGGGTTTCCTCATCTAAGAGGATTGCACCTATCTCTCGGGTCACTGCAATAAAGCAGCAGGATCGCCCTCATCCTATTCTCTGCTCTAAAAGCCTCCCAGAGCTGCCTAATTAACGGCAGCACCCGAAGAATCTGAGCAGTAGAAGGTGCTTGTTCCTCTCATCCTATTACTCTTCCTCTCTCTCTCCCGTTGCAGTGCTGGGGTTGGAGCTGGCTGCCTTGCGCAAGCCAGGCAGGTGCACCAGCCCTGATCTGCATCCCTAACAGCTCTTCCTTATGTATGTTCTTAAATGAATGTGGGAAATTTGGAATTAAATTTAAAAATATTACACACATTTCAATTCTAGCAGTTCTACTTTTTAGTGGTTCATTTTGTGTTTTCTCAGACACAGGTATCTCTATGCAACCCAGGCTAGTCTCAGGCTCACTATTCTCCTGCCTCAGCCCTTTCTTTCCTTTTCGAGACAAGGTCTCACTCTGTAGCTCTGGCTGGCCTTGAGCTCACAGAGATCCAACTGTCTCTGCCTTCCAAGTGCCAGGTTTTAAGACCTGGTGTGCCCTGACACCTGGTGCTGCAATAATCTCAATGAGGACCATTTTCCTCCAGAGAAAAGGCAGCAGGTGAGCACGGTGCTCCCGCGGGTCCCATTCCTCTCCACCACTTCTCTCTACCCAGTGAAAGCGCCTGTGGCTCCCGATAGTGCTCACACATTGCTCTGTACAAGGGGAAGACTGTGGCTCCTTGCTGCTGACGTCACCGCGAGCTTTCCTGATGGAAGGAAGGATGTGAGAAAGGGTAAGAGGTTAAAGGGAAGCTTAAGGGCAAGAGAAGGGTGAGGATCCCAGAGAGAAGAGAGGAGAGGAGAGCTGGGTGACATCAGTGGCAACAATCACGTTTCTGGTTTTCTCCTGGATTACTTCATCTTCCCTTGGGGGTTCCTCTTTTCAAGAGGGTGGATAAGCAGTGGCCAGATGCGCATGTCTGAGGCAAACACTGGGGAAGTCAATTTGGCAAGTCTCACAACGTTATGTCCATGTCCTGACATACATGTAGATTCTGTAAGTGACAGGAAACCCGGAGCTTTAGTGGAAGACCTGACTTAAAGCCTGGTATCTAGGAGTTGGAGAGATGGCTCGGTGACTAAGAGTGCTCACTGGCTGCTCTTCTAGAAGACCCGGGCTCAATTTCCAGCACCAACACAGTGGACAACAGTCATCAGTAATTCCACTCCCAAGGGTCCAACGCCCCCTTCTGGCCTCCATTGGCACCGAATGTATGCAGCGCATAGACAAACATGCAGGCAGGCAAAACACTCATACACATAATTTTTTTTAAAAAAAAATCAGTTATCTTACAGAACTTCCATTGAGAGAAGTGTATCTGTGACCTCGCGTTCTTCTAACCTAGAGGTGGGGACCAGGCACTGACAGGTGCTACCGCTTCAAAAGCCAAAGTGAGAGACACATACGGGAAGGACGCTCAACGCCACTCTCACCGCACAAATACAAAGATATTCCCGAAAGCAATCGAACGCTACAGCCCCATTCTGACCACCCCTAAGAGCATGACTCAGTGGTAAACACACAGCCGCTTTGAAGCGTATGAAGCAAACACTGTACAGCCAAAAGTTCACACAGCCGGACCCTCACCATCAACAACAGAAATGTCTATCAGAACTGAAGTTCCAGCCATACACTCAGTGAGGAAAAACACATTCTCACCTGGTGTCTCCCTACATCTAGTGCGGCAGGAAAAACAGGCTCCAAAGTCTGGCTTGAGAGTGGTGGGCCCTGGCCTAGTATGATCCGACCCTTACCCCAGATGGAAGTCAGGGATGCTACTCCTTGCCCAGCACTGCTCTGTGACAGTGTCTATGCACAGCCCAGTCTGCAGCCTATTTGCTGACTATTTGGGAGGAGCGTGCAATTGGTGTCCTCATGCTCAAAAGCAGTACCTTTTTAAAAGAAATACTTAAATTACAGGTTCAAACATGATTACCCATAATTTTTCAGCCAATAAGTTCAATAGTGGGCTGGTAAGATAGCTCGGCAGGTACAGGTACTTGCGCCAAGTCTGATATAGTAAGTTTCATCCCCAGGACCCACTTGGTAGAAAGAGAATCAATTCTAGAAAGCCTTCCTCTAGCCTGCACCACACACGCATGCACAATAAGTAATAAAATGTAATTTTTAAAACGTGAGGTTCCATGAAAGGAAGTCCTTCAGATCTTTCACAGACCCTGAAATCACATCCCTGAAATAAAGAAAGTGTTAGCTCAAATTCTGAGTGCAAACCTAGCCTCCTGCTACGAGGCTAGTCCTTGCTCCCCTGATAAGACCTCCAGTCACCTCCAGTGACTTAAATTAGCACTGTTTCCTTCGGCTACTTCAATCCCTGAGGAAAGAGGGTGCCTATGATCCAACAGCTTCCCAAGACGGCCACTGCCCTCAGAGCCAGGCTGTCTGTTGGCTCTTCCCTAAGAGCAGGAAGAAGGGCAGCAGGAGGGAAGAAGCTCGCTACTACCTCAACTAAGGTAAGCTGGTCCAGACAGACAGGGGTAACCACCTTCCTTGCGCCTCTCACTCAAACTTATTCCAGACTGTTCCCCCCACAGTTAGCTCTTTCTTGGAGAGACGGGGACATTCAGACGTGAACCAGGACAGCCTTTCTTTTTAAAAATAAGTGAAAATCTCACAAGAAGCCTTAGACTGAGTTCTAATCAGACTTCCATGCCCTTCCCGGCTTTATTTGATTGTACTTTCAGAGACAGATCTCACGCACCCCAGGCTGACCTCAAACTGGAGATGGAGCAGAAGCTGACCTCAAACTTGTGATCTTTCTGCCTTCAGCTCCAGAGAACTGGGGTCACTGAAGTACGGGCACGGCTTACATGTTGCTGGGGACCAAACTCGGGGTTTTCTGCATGCAGGACAAGCACTCTATCGACTGAATGAAACTTAATCTTCAGCAAATTTTTCCTTGCGCTCTCACCCGATATGAAGACAGGTGCCCCCATCCAGAACTGACCTGGAAAACTGGTAACCAGCCTGCTCCTTACAGCCACTGTATTTTCCCCTCCCATACACGGTCAGTCTGACAGTCCCATACGGCTGTCAACATAATTCAAAACCTGCACAAGAAATAACTACTGGGAAGGGCCTGTGTGTAGAAACTTTGTGTGTCAGGGCTTTCCAAAACCTCTCAAAACTCAAACTGACTGTCGTGCGAGGGGTGGATCAGGTTGGCACTGGGGAGTGAATCAAAGAAAATCTTCAGATCTGGGAAGGAAAAGTGGAGGAGAGCCGCTGTCTGCCACAGGAGGGAGGGAGGAGCAGCTTGGAAGGAACTGCCACAGTAAAAGGAATAAAACAAACCCCACCAAACATAAGATTAAAAGGAGCCCTCCGACTTCTAATCCCGTATGAGTTTTGTTAAAAAAAAAATTTTTTTTTAAAACCAGAAAGCCACAAAAACAGCTCTTTTTCAACAGAAGGATCACATTAACAAAGGGAATAGAGGGGACCTGTGCTCTGAGCATAAACTACCTACTATGAGCCCTGGGAACGGAAACACCTCTTTCCCGGTTTGGTAGTGGGTTTCAATACAGTAGGGACAGCCAACAAGATAAAGCTACAAAGGGGAGAGGGAGCAGGCCGCCAAGCTTTTCCTGAATACAGGGAGTCTTCCGACCACAGGCTTTTAAATGGGCCTTTCTGGGGGCGGCTGACAAGGCTCCCAGCTAAACACACACGGTGCGCGCTGAAAACCGCGGGGCTTTCAACTAGCTTGGGCACCCAGGCAAGATGCACCACCCAGACCCGCTGTAGCCGGTATCCCAGGGGCCCTCAGGAGTGACCAGGGCTCCAGCGGGGTCTGCAGTAGGGCTAAGAGGGACAAAAGCAACCACGCTAAGGCAGAGCGCCCGCCCCAGGTCTGCGAGGGCGGAGGGGTGGTCCTCACAGACCCTCCTTCGGGCGTCAGCCCCAGACACTTACTTTCGTTCGGCCGTTTATCCTGTAGTTGCCCAGCTTCCCGCTGCAGTGGCGGATCAGGTCGTCCATGCTGCTCATGAGCAGGCCGATGGTCTCGCAGCCGGGCTCCTTGCCCTCGATCCAGGTTATCTGGTCCCCCCGGATGTCCTTGGAAGAGTCACTCTTCTGGCTGACCAGCTGCCCGTCCGTGAACTTGCCGGTGTCGTGTAGGGCGCGCACCTCGTCGCCGATCTGCTGCCCGGTCTCCCTGCCCAGGAAGTCGTCCACCACACAGATGCCGTGCTTGTTCATGCACGGCACGATGTACTCCAGCGCCAGCTTCAGCGCGGGCAGGGGTTTGGTCTGCCCGTTGGGCCGTAGCCCACCGCTGGGACTCAGCGCCTCCCCGGGGCTGCCGCCTGCTGGGCACAGACTGGCACGCTCCGGGCCCGGAGACCTGCTAGCCGGAGGATCCTCGGAGTTGGGCTCTGCCGGGCCGGGGCCACTTCGGGCCTGTGCCGAGTCCTCGGGGCCCGGTGCGCGCGAGGCCGCCGCGCGGTCCCCACGCCGGGCCGCCCCGCCGGCGCGCGCGGCTCCGGGGGCCCCACCGGGCGGGGGCGCGACGCGGGGCTGCGCCGGCGCGGGCTGCGCGCTGGGGGCCTCGCCGCCCTGGCACACGAGCTTGTGCTTCTTCCAGTCCTGGCGCTGGTGTTCCTTACAGCAGTAGAAGGAGTTGCGGCAGCGGCCACAGCGCAGCAGGTTCTCCATCTTCCCGCACAGCTCGCAGTACTGCCGGTCGCGCTCGCTGGCGCTCAGCACGCCGGGCCCGCCGCTGTCACTGGCCATGGCCGCGTCAGGGCGGGCCGCGGGCCGGGCGCGGGGCGGCGGCGGGGCCGTCGGGGCGCCCGCCCGGGGCCGCCGCCCGCTGCGGGAGGCCGCGCGCGCCCTGGCCTCGCCTGCCTCGCCCGGGGCCGCCTAGCGCCGCATCGCGCCGGAGAGAGCGCGGCCTGCGCGGCGCACGGCGCCCTGGGCGGGCGGGCCCAGCCGGCTGCGTCGGAGCGGGCGGGCAGGGCGCGGGCCTGCGGGCGCCACTCGCTCCGCGCGCGCTGCACGTACACCACGGCCCCGGCGACCCGGCGCGCGGGCGGAGAGGGCGGGGGCCGCGCGCACGCGGCGGGCCGGGCCTAGCGGGCGGGCGCGCCGCTTCCTCCGCCCGCCCCTCCGCCTCGCGGCTCCGCCCGAGGTGCGCGTCGCCGCCTCAGCGCGCGCGCGCGCGCCTCCACCTGCCTGTCGGGGCCCGCGGGCAGCGCTCGGGGCTGCTGCGCGGTCGCCCTGGCCACCTTGGTATCGCGGAGGAGGAAACGGAAGCTCAGGCAGCCCGCTGGGCCGCTCCGAGCTCCGGGCCTGCCGCTGCGCGCTCCCGGTCTGCCGCTCCCCGGAGGCCACGGAGGGCACAACAAAGCCCCCCCCCCCCCTTCCCCGGGCAGCCCGCTCAGGAACCGACTCCTGAAACCCCCGGCCAGGTTCTGGTTTTGCTTTGTTTGATTTTGGTTTTCTGGCGTCCTTAAACTCTGAGATTTCTCCCGGTTCCGGTTCGAGACCTCCCGGGTTAAGTAAGGTACTCAGGGCTCGGTTCCAGATCCGCATTCAGGCCTGAAGCTCTCAAGAGCGTTATTACGTGGACGACTCTGTACACGATGTTAAAATCTCGCTTTAGAATCTGCAATAATAGTATCAGTATTGTGAGGATTAATACGGTCTTTCTTTGTTGTTTTGAGACGCAGCCCGGTAGTCCTCAAACAGAACTGACTCTCCTGTCTCGTCCGCCTCAATGGTAAGGTGATTAGCATGGACCAGCTAAGCCGGCTCAGTGTCTTGATTCTGTTTGTCCACAGTCTTGGGATTTGAGATGAACACACTTGTTTGTGTTTGTTTTTTTATGAAACCTTAAAACCTCTCAGAGCCTGGCGTGGTAGCAAACGCCTTTAATGCCAGCACTCAGAGGCAAGAGGATCACTGTGAGTTTGAGGACATTCTGGTCTACATAGTGATTTCCAGGGCAGAGAGACCCTTTCTCAAACACACACATACATACATATACATACATACAAACATACACATACATGCTTACATACATACACAGCAAATCAGAGACTTTTGTTTCCATCTGTCATTTGTAGTAAGAATAAAGAGGCTGACCTCTAACTAGAGCAATGGAGAGGGAGAAGGAGATCTCTGCAAGTTCAGGACCAGCCTACTCTACATGGTGAGTCCACATGAGCCAGGGCTACAGAGGTGGGCACTGTCACCCTGCCTCCCACACAGACAGCAGGACTACCTTAGGCACAAGCATCTATCATAGTATAACACGGCACGTATTTATTTGAGTGTAGCCACTCAGACAAACAACAAACCAGAATTTGAAATGTCCGCAGGACAGGGGCTGTTTGCATGCAAGGGGAACACAGAAACAGGGCTTATTAACTCTGCCCTTTGAATAAAATCCCAAGCAAAGCAGCTCGGAAATGTCTAGAAATGTAGAGAGCTGTAAAGCGAGGCACGCTGGCATAAACCTCTAATGAATGCCAAGCACTTGGGAGATGGAGGCGGGAGTTATCCTTGGCTATGCAGAGGCCACGCTGACCACATGAGATCCTTCTCAAAAGCAAAAATTTAAAAAAAAAATCGTTTTAAGCTGGGGATGTAATTCAGTAGTAGAGTGCATGGGTGGATTATATAAAGTCTTGGGTTCAGCCCCCAAGGACCAAAGGAAAAAAATATTTTTTGAAATGCATAAATTAATGTAAACACAAGAAGAGGGCTGGGTGTGTGGCTCATTTAGCCTCTTGAACGTGCCTAAGGCCTGGGTTTGGTCCCTAAGAACTTCTTCTCCCCAAAAGTCAGTAAGTACAAGTAGGATCGGAGAGTTCTTAGGCTTCCTTTTGCTAGAATAGGTACACATTTTAACTGTTGATAAGAGCAGGAATATTCTTAGGGGACAATAACAAACTTGGGGTGTTTGTTACAAGTCTTCTACATTTACTTATTTGTAGCTATTAAGGTTGTCCCCATAGTCCAACAATTGTAATTGTTTAACAGTTTATGTGTTTAGTGTATGTACGTAAGTGGCCATATACAATCCACAATGTGTTTCTGGAGGTCAGAGGACAAGTTTTAGGAGTAAAGTTCTCTTATTCCATCATGCGGGTTGCTAGGATCAGACTCAAGTTGTCAGTTGTAGCTGCAAGTATCTTATCCTGCTGAGCCGCTGGCCCCGACAGTTTCTTAGATGGTTGCTATTATTGGGTTTCTGCGACGTCGGCTGTTTACCTCTCTACGCGGCCTTCTTGTTTTTAATCTAATTCTACTTAGAGATGTCAGAGTCAGACTCTCGGTTTGACTTATAAGTCAGGCCTGGCTTATGGGTGGCGGTGGCAGCCTGAAGTCTCAATACCTGTGAGGCCGAAGGCACAGGAGTTTCAAGTTCCAGGCCCGCAATCTCAAAAGACAGACGTTCCAGAAGAAAGTCTGTTCATGTTTTGTTACAGTTAAGCATATAGAATCATAAATCGGCCGGGCGGTGGTGGCGCACGCCTTTAATCCCAGCACTCGGGAGGCCGAGGCAGGCGGATCTCTGTGAGTTCGAGGCCAGCCTGGTCTACAAGAGCTAGCTCCCCCAGGACAGGTTCCAAAAGCTACAGAGAAACTCTGTTTCGGGAAAAAAAAAAAAAAAAAAAAAAGAAAAGAAGAAGAATCATAAGTCAAACATATAATTATTAGGAAGTCAAATATAAAATACCCATTTCAAATATTTCCACAGGTCCACTGTCACTTAGGCGCTAATCCTCATCCAGGGAGGTCTTCCTGAGTATGCCACAGGTTAAGGTACATGGATGCGAGTCTGATTTCCATCACCATGGTAGCAGTCAATACAGAAATGTTTTAACTTTCATATGGGTCAAGCAATTGGGTGTCCATGGGAAGTAAGAAACACTGTCTGGCCCACTGGACCTAGGGAGAGTCTGCTCCTCAGATGACATTGCCCAGCCCATCCAGAGCACCGTGGTGGAAACCAGAGGAAGAATGAAAGGATGACGAGCTGAACCACAGTTGATTGGCTATCTGAGTGATCCCCCTTTGCTCTGGTGGGGGGGGGGGATGTTCCCCTGAGTTAAGCAGTAGCACCTGAGAACTGATGGGAGACACAAGACGAAGAGTGGGCTCCAAGGGGAGTTAAACCAGGAAGTGATAGTGTCATCCCAGCTGTATCAAAGACTGAGGCAGGAGGATTGAAAATCTAGGTCTTGCTTACAGAGCAAGTTCGAGATCAGCCTAGACAACTTAATGAGACCCAGCATCTCAGACTAATTAACATAAAAAGAGATTTGGCGGTGTAACTTGAGGACACAGATGGCAGAACGTATGCAAAGTCTCTTTGTAGCCCAGGCTGGCCTCAAATTCAGGATCCTCCTGCCTCACCCTGCATTCCTCAGCCCCCCTCCCCCATCACAAACACACACAGGAGGAAATGACTCTGGGCTCTTCAGGAAGCCCATGAAGAGGACTTGCCTTTGAGAGAAGTTCAATTTCTTAAAATGTTAAATTTGCCCTAAATCCTGAATATCGTTAAACATTCTGAGCATAGTGTCTTTTCCACCCCAGAATCAGAATGCCTGGTTGTGACTAAGTACCGACTTCTCCATGTGACCATCTTGTTCGAATACGATGCAGAGGGTCAATATAACACAGGCATTTCACCAAGATAAACAGGAAGGCAGTCTCTGAGTTCTGGGGAAAGGGACTGGAAATCAGAGCCATTTTCTAACTCTGGTTTTGGGACACGCGCACACACACATGGGCGTAACTGGAAGCAGCACCTGCTGTCCATGAAAGGGGATCTGCCAGGCACACGGTGAACTTCCTTCCTGCCAAATCTGTCTCTACTGAAAATAAATCGTTCCATGAGACTTTATGTCCATGAAAGTGTACCCATGACCAAAGTTTAGCAGTTTAGGATTTTAAAGTTGCCAAAAAAAATATATGCCCAAATTTCATTACAATTTTTCTTTAAGAAAACATTTATTCTACCGGGCATGGTGGTGTATGCCTTCAATCCCAGCACTCGGAGGCAGAGGTAGGAGAATCTATGGAGAAAGACTGAGAAAACAAATTTTAAAAGAGTGTGTATGTAAAAAAAAAAAAGAGAGAGTGTGTGTGTGTGAGAGAGAGAGAAAGTGTGTGTGTGTGAGAGTGTGTGTGTGTGAGAGTGTATGTGTGTGTGAGAGTGTGTGTGTGTGTGAGAGTGTGTGTGTGTGTGTGTGTGTGTGTGTGTGAAAGGACACCTTGTAGGAATTGGTGCTCTTGTTCCATTCCATGAGTTTCAAGACTCTAACTCCGGTTTTCAGGCTTGGTGGCATGAGTCTTTACCCACTGAGCCATTTTGCTGGACCCAAGGAATAATGTTTTTTCCTCCATTCTTTCAGATAGTCTTTTGTAGCCCAGGCTGGCCTCAGATTTGCTATATGCTTAAGAATTACCATAAGCGTCTTCCTGCTTCCACCCCAAAGTACAAAAATATAGGTGCCTGGGTTATGTGGCACTGAGGGTGAATCCCAAGGCTTCAAGAATACTAGGTAAGCACTCATCCTACTGGGCTACATCCCCAGACCCATGATTTTGGCTGGTTTGGTTTGGTTTGGTTTTTTTTTTTGTTTTGTTTTTCAGGACAGGGTTTCTCTGTGTAACAGCCCTAGCTGTCCTAGAACTAGCTCCTGTGGACTAGGCTGGCCTTGAACTCAGAGAGGTCCACCGCAGTACGGCAGCCTAGTTTGGCCTTCAGACTTGCAGCTTCTTCACCAGCCTTCAGGGTACTAGAGTGACAGGCGTGAGCCTCCACTCCCAGAAGAGGCATTTTGAGAAGTGGGGCGAGCCTGCTTGTCTGCTGATAACCACTTGTCTGCTGGTGACGAATCTTCTGAGAGGAATGCCTAATTGATCTTCAGGTTTCCTCAAAATATTCGGGTGACTGCAGCAGCTGAAGCAGGTAGTGGTTTGTCTCTTGAGGGCAGCCAAGGACTATTGCAGGTTGAGTAAGATTTCCCTCCCAATTAATCACAAACCCTTTATTAAGGTATCTGGGCATACTACACAGCACTGTTCAGTGCTGGTTTCTATAGCCCTGGGAGAAGCTGCTCTCAACCTGTGGGTCTTGACCTCTTTGGGGTCTGCAGACCCTTTCACAGGGGTCGGCATATCATATGTTCACCATATCAGAATAACAGCAGCAAAATTTCAGTTATAAGTAACAACGAAAATAATTGTATGGTTGGGGTCACCACAGATAAGGAGCTGTATTAAAGGGTTGCAGCATTAGGACGGTTAAGAGCCACTGCCACAGTGATTGTTACAGACCACACCAATATCTGGGTGATACGTGATTAGATATGTATTATATATTGACTACATATAATATACATTTTAAAGTTGTTTTTGGTTTTTTGTTTTTGTTTTTTGGGTTTTTTTTTTTTTTTCGCAACAAGGTTTCTTTGTAGCTTTGGTGCCTGTCCTAGAACTAACCCTAGTAGACCAGGCTGGCCTTGAACTCACAGAGATCCACCTGCCTCTGCCTCCCGAGTACTGGCTTGTTTTGTTTTTTGAGACAAGGTCTCACTATGTAGCTCTGACTATCCTGGAACTCACTATGAAGACTAGTCTGGCCTAGAACGCACAGAGCTCCACCTGAATCTGTTTTTGAATGCTAGGATCATACCTAGATTTTTTATTATTGACTTTTTAAGGGTTTTATTTGAATTTTATTATTATTTTGTATGTCTGTATGTACTTGTGTAATGAGGGGCGCGTGTGCCATGGTGCTTGTCCAGCAGCTGTAGGACAGCTACCTGGTTCTCTCCTCCTACCGGATGATTCTCAGGGATCCAGTTCAGGTCATCAGGCTTGGCAGCAAATGCCTTTACCCACTGAGCCATCTCACTGGTCTCAGGATTTTGTTTGGTTTTTTGAAACAGGGTCTCTGTAGCACAGACTGGAATCAAACTCACAATGTAGCTGAAGTTGACCTTGAACTCTTTTTTTTTTCTTCTTTTTTTTTTTTTTTTTTTTTTTGGTTTTTCGAGACAGGGTTTCTCTGTAGCTTTGGAGCCTGTCCTGGAACTAGCTCTTGTAGACCAGGCTGGTCTCGAACTCACAGAGATCCGCCTGCCTCTGCCTCCCGAGTGCTGGGATTAAAGGCGTGCGCCACCACCGCCCGGCCTTGAACTCTTTTTTTTAAAAAATATTTATTATGTATACAATATTCTGTGTGCATACCTGCAGGCCAGAAGAGGGCACCAGACCCCATTACAGATGGCTGTGAGCCACCATGTGGTTGCTGGGAATTGAACTCAGGACCTTTGGAAGAGCAGGCAGTGCTCTTAACCTCTGAGCCATCTCTCCAGCCCCGACCTTGAACTCTTGATCTTCCTGCCTTTACCTCCCAAGTACTAGGATTTTAAGCATTCACTTGATCTCATATACCTTGTATAGCTTTTTAAAAAATTATTTATTTATTATACAGTGTTCTGTCTGTATGCTAGAAGAGGGAACCAGATTGAATTACAGACTGCTGTGAGCCACCATGTGGTTGCTGGGAATTGAACTCAGGACCTCTGGAAGAACAGCCACTGCTCTTAACCTCTGAGCCATCTCCCCAGCCCCAACTTGTTTAGCTTATATAGCTCCTATATAGCAAGTTCCAGGCCAGCCAAGGCTACATAATGAGACTCTTTTCTCAAAAAATAATAACCCAGGCAGTGGTGGCACATGCCTTTAATCCGAGCACTCCAGAGGCAGAGGCAGGCTCTGTGTGTGAGTTTGAGGCCAGCCTGGTCTACAAAGCAAGTTCCAGGATGGCTAGGTCTGTTACACAGAGAAACACTCTCTCAAAAACCAAAATAATGATGATGATGATGATGATGGCTGGAGATGGCGTAACAGTTAGGAGTACTTAGTTGCTCTTCCAAAGGTCCTGAAGTCAATGCCCAGCAACCACATGGTGGCTCACAACTGTCTGTAATGGATCTGATTCCCTCTTCTGTTGTCTATGAAGACAGAGCACTCATACATAAAAATACATGAATAAATAAATCTTTTAAAAAATAATAAGCCGGGCTGTGGAGGCAGAGGCAGGTAGATCTCTGAGTTCAAGGCCAGCCTGGTCTGCAGAGCAAGTTCCAGGACAACCACGGCTACACAGAGAAACCCTGTCTCAAAAAAAAAAAAACTAACTAAATAAAATATATTTAAAAAGTTGATGTAGGGCTGGGGATGTAGTTGAGTGGGCAGAGTGCTCGCCTAAAGCATGAAGTCAGGGTCTGACTCCCAGGACCTCATCGGGCCAGCTACGTTGATGGACAACTATAGTGGCCCTCAAGAGATGAAGACAGGAGAACTGCAAGCTCAATTTCAAAGTCATTTTTTACTTTATAATAAGTTCAAGACCAGTCTAAGATACATAAGATCCTGGCCCAAAAACAGTAATTACGTATGTGGAACATACAGTTCCTTCATTGTCAGGAGTACAGGTAAAACTGGATGATCCCATTCTTATGGATGGGGGAATAGAAGTTTAACAATTATGGCAGGCAGCCTCTAAATAAGGAAGAGAGGTTATCAGCCATCTAGGAAGATGAGGGTGCCTCATGGTAGTAACAAGAGCTTCTGGAAGAAGGACTGGCTTTTGGGACACCACCCAACAAGCATACAGGGCCATGCTTTTTTGAAAGATGGCAGATGTGAACTCGGCCCATGCCTCATCTCTGGTAGAATGACGTGGATGCCAGCTCCAGTTCAAGATGAAGAGGGCCCTGCCAGTGCGGAGGCTCACCGCCACCTTGATGTCTTGCAGAGCTCACTCCCCTAACTGCCTTCTCAGCTCTCTACTAATGATCTCTCCCTCTGCCACCCTTAGCTGCTTGTTTATCCTTCATCCGCTATTGTCTAGCAGTCCCTCCTTGTTAATGGTATTTAAAGAGCCCTAGTGGTGTGTCCCTGAGGTCACTGCCATAGCGAGGCTATGGGGCTGCAGAGACAGACAGAAACATTCGCAGTCAGTTCATCCAGTTGAGCCACAGAGAAGCACGGATGTAGCTAGGATTTCCCAGATGAGAGGCAGAGTGATGTCATTGATGAAGAACAACCAAAAGGCCTCCCTCGGTCAGGAGAGTCTTCTTATTTCTTTATTTTTTTTTTTTAAGTTGAATTGGCAGATATAAAAAAATAATGAGTTTGAGTTGCCTAGACTTGGCTGAGCTGGACCTTAGTTGTTCCTGTGCCACCACCAATGGATCCTGCTCCAACAAGTACAAAGGTGTAGATGGTGTGGAAGAGCCGCTGCTCCTGCTGTTACAGCTGCTGTGGGAGCCCGCTGAGGGCTGCATCTGAAAAGAGCTTCCAACAAGTGCAGCTGCTGCCCCTGATGTGGGCGTCCCTGTATGCCTCGCCCTCGCCGAGAAAAGGTATCAAGTCGCGTGGCTACCATAGACAAGAATAATGGGATAATTTAAGGTGTCAGAATTAATAGGAATCCTGAGCTAATAGGCCAACCAGCCTATAATTTTAAAGAAATGAGTTTGATTGGGCTGGAGAGATGGCTCAGAGGTTAAGAGCATTGCCTGCTCTTCCAAAGGTCCTGAGTTCAATTCCCAGCAACCACATGGTGGCTCACAACCATCTGTAATGGGGTGTGGTGCCTTCTTCTGGCCTGGAGGCATACACATAGACAGAATATTGTATACGTAATAAATAAATAAATAAATAAACAAACAAATAAATAAATAAATATTAAAAAAAGAAATGAGTTTGATTATGACGTTCTCACACATGAGTATAATGTATTTTGCTCTCCCCCTCCCAATCTTCCTCTTGTTACCCCTGCCCCCTCCTGCTGGTTCCCCTTCCTCTCCACAGATGGTTCCCATTCTCTATGGCTGTGTGTGTATATATATACTCTAGATTATGCATATGAAAAAAACATATTTCTTTTTTTACCCTTTATTACTTTCTCTTGTCCACCCCCACCCCCCCCCCGCATCGGTCCCTTCTTCTTTCTTTCCTCTTTCTGCTTCATGCATACACACACATACACTTGTACAATCTAGATTCTGCCTGTGAGAAAAAAATATTTCCTGTTTTGAGTCTGTATCTTAGGGTCTCTGTTGCTGTGGAGAGACACCATGACCACAGCAGCTCTTATAAAGGAAAACATTTAGTTGGGGTGGCTCACTTACAGTTCAGAGGTTCAGTCCGTTATCACCCTGACGGAGCACGGCTGCATGCAGGCAGATGTGGTTCTAGAGAATTCTGCACCTTGTTCTAAACTGTATCCCTGGAAATGGCTTGAGCATAAATGGCCTCAAAGCTCATCTCCACAGGGATACACTTCCTCCAGTAAGACCACACCTACTCCAAGAAGATCATACCTTCTAATAGTACCACTTTTAGGGGCCATTTTCCTTCAAACTATCACAGACTGGCTTATTTCATTTAGCACAATGAACTCTGATTCTATCCTTCTCCATGCAGATGACATCATTGTATTCTTTGTGGCTAAATAAAACAATGCTTTGTTATATAAGTGTAGGTGGAGTTTTTCTTCTAGACCACGGGTCACCTCTGTCCCACCAGCTGACCTAACCACATAGAGACTTATTAACTATAAACGCTTGGCCAATAGCTTAGGCTTGCTACCGACTAGCTCTTACATCTTAAATTAACCCATATTTCTTATCTGTGCTCTCCTATATGACAATACCTTTTTTTCAGCATGACATATTCATATCCTACTTTCTCTGCATCTGGCTCTCAATTCCCTGTGACTCTGCCCTTCTTCCCTGCCAAAGTCACGCCTAAACCCTATCTACTTAGCTATTGGCCAGTCAGCTCTTCATTAATAACAAGAGCAATACATTCACATACAAGTTTTATTACACATGCACACACATCTCCCATATTTTCTTTCTTTTTTTAATATTATGTGTACAATATTCTGTCTGTATGTCTGCAGGCCATACAGAGGCCAGAAGAGGGCACCAGACCTCATTACAGATGGTTGTGAGCCACCATGTGGTTGCCGGGAACTGAACTCAGGACCTTTGGAAGAGCAGGCAATGCTCTTAACCACTGAGCCATCTCTCCAGTCCTCCCATATTTTCTTTATTCATCTGTTGACAGTCATCTAGGCTGCTCTGTGTCTTGGCTGTTGAATGGTCCAGGAATAAGGGTATGCAGGTGTCACTGTGGGATGCCTACTTGGCCTCCTTCAGTTAGAATCCAGTGGTGATAAAACTGACTCACACAGTCCAGGACAGAGTTTTGAAGAGCAGACACTAGTCATGCTGCCCAGAATTCAGTTCTTATCTAATTTGCTCCCCCAGCTGTTTCCTCCCAGCTGTTTCATCCCATCTAGCGGGATGCTGCTGTGTAGATCTCTGAGCTGCTGTAATGGCAGCCTCCCTGGTCCCTCTCTACCTCCTGCTTCTACCCACCTTGCTCATAATAAACCATGTCAGCCCAAAACTCATGCTGCTCCCCTGCATGGAAATCATAACAACCTTCAGCAAGGTCTCCAGGCACATACACCAGAAGAAGATGGAGCTTTCGGGGCCTGGCTGCCTTCTCCCGTCACTGGCTCTACACTCCAAGTCCTTGCTTCCCGTCACACTCACGTGCACACACACACACACATTCATCAGTCCTTCCACACGCATGTACCATTTGCTGCTCTTTCATATCCACTGGGGCTACATTCTTTGAATTCCTCTCCCTTTTTCTTCCACTGAAGAAATGAAAAGAGAGACAGATACAAAGACAGGGACAGGCAAACAGACTTAGTGACAGAAATAAAGAGGAAGAGAGGCAAAAAGAAAGAGGGAAACAGATCAGTTGAGTCTCCAAAGAGTTTAAAAACTTTTTAAATTTAAAAAAGACCTCACTGAAAGCCACCCCATGCCTTCTCGAGGAGCCCACTCAGAACTCTGAGCATGCCTGGAGAACGGAAAGGAATCCAGACAGAGGTCCGCAGAACCAAAGGAGCCGAAATGCTGCCATACAGCTATCCCTTTAAGGATTAACGTTATTTCCTTTTTTAAAATCTGGTGAAGCCCTGATAATGGAGCACTCTCCAGTGATGAATGAGCCGCGGGGTTGCACAAGTATGTGGGTTTCACATTCCTGGAGGCTAAAGTCCTACTGCTGTCAGGGAGCCAAAGACAAATCTCCAGAAAACGCAGCCAGTGACGGCCTTGGGGGTGGGGTCCGGATGAGAATTCCATCCTTCAAATGCACCCAGCTTGGAAAGAGTGAGGGAAATTTTGCATTCCAGAATATTTGAAAGTCAAAGTTTGGAAGCTTAATTAACATTCTGGAGGACAAATAAGTGGGGGGGGTTGGTGGGGAGCTGAGGTACAGTTCTGTGGTAGAGTGTTTGCCTAGCATACACTTGGCCCTGGGTTCAATGCTTAGCACTGAAGTTGGCCTAAGCCTGGAGTGATATCCACTGGTCCTATGGGAACCAAGAAAGGACTCTAAGCAAACTGGGTGGGAGTTTGAGACAACAGACATCTATATAATGTTAGAAATAATGGTAAAGGATGCTAAATAATCTCCACAAATATCACAATAAAGTCTGTAGCAAGGAAGAGAAGGTAAAGTTATAAAGGTAGAATTATGGGGCTGGAGGAATGTTCAGCTGTTAAGAGCACCTATGGCTGCGTGGTGGTGATGCAAGCCTTTGATCCTAGCTCTCAGGAGGCAGAGGCAGGCCTGGTCTACAAAGCGAGTTCCAGGATAGCCAGGGCTACGTAGAGAAATACTGTCTCAAAAACAAAACAGTAACAAAACACACTGCTCCGCCAAGTGGCTCACAAACGCCTATAATTCTAGTTCCAGGGGATCCAACACCCTCTTCTGACCTCTGAAGGCACTGCATACATGTGATGCACATACATCACATACATACAGGCAAAACGCCCATACACATAAATAACTCTTGAAAAAAAGAGAAAGTAAGGATGTGAGAGGAGGCTAATTTGTTTCACCATGGTAACCATTTCACCTCTGTGCCATCCCGTAATTTTCATTTGATGTTTCTAAATCTCAGATATGCAGGACAAAAACACTAAAAAATAAACAAATGGCAGAGCAGGGTATGGTGGTGCTTGCTGGTAATCTCAGGACTTGGAATGATGACTTCGTTGTTTTTGTTTGTTTGCTTGCTTGCTTTTGAGACAGGGCTTTGTAGCACGAGTAATAAAAACCCAGAGACAGATATTGGGGTTCAAGATGAAGATCAGAAAAGCAAAGCAGCCAAGCCAGTGGAGAGTTCTTACCTCTATCCTCAGCGTGACTGCAGACTGTAATGTTCTCCACCAAACCTCAAGACTGCAAACTGAGCCCTTGAGCTCCTGTCTCCTCCTGTTTTATATTCCTCTCTAGTGCTGGGATTAAAGGTGTGGGCCACCATTGCCTGGTCTCTATGGTTGACTAGTGTGGATGCTTTGCACTCTGATCTTCAGGCAAACTTTATTTATTAAAACACAAATAAAATTTCACTATAGGGTTACTCTGTGTAGCCCTGGCTGTCCTGGAACTCACTTCTGTAGATCTGGCTGGCCTTGAACTCACAGAGATCCTTCTGCCTCTGCCTCCTGAGTGCTGGGATCAAAAGCATGTGCCACCATCGCCCGGCTAGTTTGCTTATTTTAAAGTAACAAATATTGAGACCCTGTCTCAAAAGTAATAATGGTAAATGAATAAAAAAAAAACAGACCGAAGAGGAGCACACAGGAGGAAGCAGCAGCTTGGCTTGGAACTGGAAATTCACTGAGAGAACAAACCTAACTAAAAACCCCACAGGAGCGCCCCTCCACCCATGACGTAAGTAAATGAGGCTGAACTTTTTGTTATTGTTTTTGTCTGTCCCACCCCTATCCCCAGAAAGGGTTTCTCTGTGTAGCCCTGGCTATCTTGGAACACAGTCTGTAGATCAGACTGGCCTCAAATTTAGCAGTCTACCGGCTTCTGCCTCCTGAGTGCTGGGATTACAGAGACTGGACTGGGAATTGTCTTCATTTTGAATTTGATTGCAAAAGATTTGAAGGAGAAGAAACAAGCTATAGGTTTCTGGCTAACTGGTAGAGCATAGATAGGAATGAGGAGCCAAATGTGAAAGAGACGTGTGTGCTGGGCGTTGGTAGGTAGAGGCTGGGGTAGTTTGAAGGTAATTGGCCTCCCGTAAATTCATAGGGAGTGGCAGTTATTAGTAGGTGTGGCTTTGTTGGAGAGGGTATGACCTTGTTAGGGGAGGTGTGCCATCATAGAAGCAGCCTTTGAGATCTCACGTATACTCAAGCCACACCCGGTGGCTCAGATCTCTTCCTATTGCCTGCTTATCAAGATGTGGCTTCTTCTCCACTCTCAGCTTCCTTCTCCAGCATCACGTCTGCCTGCACGTTGCCAGGGCCCACCATGATGATAATGGACTGAACCTCTGAAACCATAAGCCACCCAATTAAAGGTTTTTCTTTTAAAGAGTTACATGGTCATGGTGTCTCTCTCTCTCTGTGTCTCTGTCTCTCTCTCTCTCTCTCTCTCTCTCTCTCTCTCTCTCTCTCTCTCTTCTCTCTGTTTTTTGTTTTTTCGAGACAGGGTTTCTCTCTAGCTTTGGAGCCTGTCCTGGAACTAGCTCCTGTAGACCAGGCTGGCCTTGAACTCACAGAGATCCTCCTGCCTCTGCCTCCCGAGTGCTGGGATTCTCCTGCCTCCACCTCCGGAGGGCTGGGATAACAAGCATGCAATAGTAGGGCTGACCTCTGGCACAGACTGTTTACAAACAACAGGTGGCTACCCATAAAAACCTTGTTCTGAAACCTACACTTCACTCTGAATTCTGCTGTGAATGTCTCTACTCTCTGTGAATATTCCTGTTCCATCGTCAGTGGTCTCCATGGGTCTGTTTCTGTGGAAGGATGCTTATCTGCTTAGGAGTTCGTTCTTCTGATTTCTTTTCGTAAGTGCAGGGTTTCAAGGTGTGAGCCACCACTGTCCGGCCCCCTCTTCTAATTTCTAAGGACACAAGCACTCAGTGCACATACCTACACAGATACAAACAGACTCACACAATTTAAAAAAAATAAAAATAAAAACTGTAGGGGTGGTGATGGCTCATACCTTTAATCCCAGCATTCAGGAGGCAGAGGCAGGCAGATCTCTCTGAGTTTGAGGCCAGCCTGGTCTACAGAGTGAGTTCTAGGACAGCCAGGGCTACACAGAGAAACCCTGTCTCAAAAAACAAAACAAACAAAAAAACCACGATAGGATCCAGCACCCTGGATGCATATATATCGCAGAAAAGTGGAAAGCAGGGACTTTGAAAGGTCCGTGTGCCTGTGCTGTCACAGCCTTACACACAGCTGCCATGAGATGGGAGCCACTCCGTGTTCAGTGAAGACAGTGAGCATTGCACTCCAGCGTCTTGTGCTTCGCATGTGCGATACCCCACACCGCATTACGATACCCGCGTCGTATGTGCGATACCCCACAGGCCCACAGGCTCACGAGCTGAACACTTGCTGTTCTGGTGGTCCTCAGCTGGTGGTGATGCTCGGAGAGGTGGAATCTCTGGGACACGGAGCTTGGCTGCAGCAGCAGGGAGGGCCACAGGAATGGGCTCCCTAGAGAGAGGCTGCTTCCAGCTCTAACCCAGCCTCTCTGTTCCTTGATCTACCAGGACATGAACCAGCAGTTTCACACTCCTGCTGACACACAGCCCCTCTCATGCCTTCCTGACCTTTGTAGACGCGACACCCTCACCTGGGAGCCAAAAGATATCCTTCTTCCCTGAAGTTTCTTCTTGTCAAGTGTTTGGTCACATCAGTGAAAAACTATTAACAAATTCAAGAATATATACACACAATAGAATATTATTGATCCTTTGAACTGGGGTGATAGTACACAATTTTAATCCAAAAGGCAGAGGCAGGCAGATCTCAAAAGTTCCACATACACACACACACACACACATATATATACTTATATATAATATAAAAAAGTATATAAATATAATACAATATACAATATATTATAATTCAGCCTTTAAAAGAAAAAAATTCTGATATTACAGTGTAAACAAACCTTGAAAACAGTACAAAGTGAGATCTGCTCCCCTCCAGGATTCCTCCCTGTATGAGAATTGAGTCGAAGTCACAGAAACGAAGAGGAAAACGGTGATTGCTAGGGATGAGAAGCGGGGAGACAGCTGACGTTCGCAGAGGGTGGAGAGTTGGTTCTGCTGGACAGGGAGGTACTGGGGTCTGTTGTACCCCAAGATGCATTTAGGGAACCGTGCAACACTTTGCAGTTTCGGAGAGGGAGGCTTTCATGCTCTATGGAGTTCATTACAGTAAGCAAGGGACAAGCCGCCCTGACAACCCTGAATTCCAAAAAACACTTTAATGTCCAGATTCTCCAAGAGGGAGAAAAATTAGGCAGTGTGGTAGCTTGTATCTGTAATGCCAGCTACAGAGAGAGCTGCGGGAGAGAGGAGGAGGGAGGAGAGAGGGAGGTAGCAACAGCAGAAATGGAAACCCATCTAGAGATGACGCTGTGAGTGCAGGCCCCTGTTAGGATCAGAGGTTTAAGGGACCGATAATAGACTTTTCAGACAGATGCAGAAGAAACCTGGGGTGGAACACTCAAGGCGGAGAGAGAAAGAAGGGTTTGCAGCTCTAAGCCACTGAGCACAAACAAGCAAGAAAAACCAGAAGGGAAACAGGGACGCTACTGTTTCTGGGATTTCTTCTCTGAGTCCTTTTTGTTTTTCTATCAGAAATGAGTGGTGCTTGCAGCTGAGAAACTGATTTTTCTTTCTTTTCTGTCTCACTCCTTTATTCTTTGTTTTCCCTTCTTCTCCCACTTCCTTCTTACCTCCCTGCCCCCATTTCCCTCCTTCCTACACAGAGAAACCTTGTCTCCCTTCCTATTTTCCTCTCCCTCCCTCCCTCCTTCCCTTCCTTCCTTTCCCACGTAGACTCTTACCATGTAGCCCTGGTTGCCCCTGAACTCATCCTTTGCACAGGCTCACTTCAAAATTCCAACCCTCCTGACTTGAGTCTCGAGTGCTGGGATTACATGAGTTAGCGCTCCCGGCTGGCCCTGATTTTTGGAAAGATGTTTTCACTGGACATAGAATCCTAAAGTTCCAGCTGGATGGTGGTGGTGCATGTTTTTAATCTCAGCACTCGGGAGGCAGAGACAAGTAGAGAAGATCTCTGAGTTTGAGGCTAACTTGGTCTACAAACAGGTTCCAGGACAGCCAGGCAGGGCTACACAGAGAAACCTTGTCTTGAAAAACCCAAACCACAACCAACCAACCAAACATACAAACAAAAACCCCAAAACACAAAATAAAATAAAAACAACCCAGAGACTTTGTTTCTCCATGTGTAGCCTTGACTGTCCTGGAATTCGCTCTGTAGACCGGGCTGGCCTCAGACTCGCAGAGATCCACCTGCCTCTGCCTCCCAAGTGCAAGGAGTAAAGGTGTGGGCCACTACGTTAAGCAACAACCCAGAATTCTCAAGTTTCTTTTAATACTTCATCTTTTATTTTCCTGTTTCTACCTGCCTCCGCCTCCTGAGTGCTGTGGTTAAAGGTGTGCGCCACCACTGGCCGGCTTTCCCTGTTTTGTTTTTATTAGCTTTCCCCATGTGAATGTGGAAACTTGAAACTTTCTGTTTTCTTTTTAAACACACACACACACACACACACACACACACACACACTCACCGGCCAAGACAGGAGTAAGCAGGACCAACTTTTCTCTTTCATTTCCAGTTAAAACTATTTAGAAATCCGCTGGACTGGGGATGTAGCTCAGTGGTAGTGCACTTGCCAATGCTTAACACCCAGGGATATATCACTATCAGCATAAAAAAAACAGACTTGGGGAGATTGCTTAGTGGTTAAGAGCGCCTCCTGCTCTTTGAGAGGTCAGTACAGCATCCAGGTCCAGCTGCTCAGAACTGTCTGTGACTCTGGCTCCAGGAATCTAAGTCCCTGTTCTGGCCACACACATGGCAGGAACACATTCATATACACATTAGAACAACAAAAACAACAACAAAATCCCACTTGAAGGGGGTTCAAGACAGGGTTTCCTTCTATAGCTCTAGCTGTCCTGAAACTCACTCTGTAGACTAGGCTGGCTTAGAACACAGAGATCACCTGCCTCTGTCTCCCAAGTTCTGGGATTAAAGATGTGCACCACCACCGCCCAGCAAAAAACAAAACAAAACAAAACAAAACAAAAAAACCCAACCAATTAAATCCTTATCATAAACCTTCTGGGTTTACGTACAGGAGCTGGAAGTAGAGCCACCGCAGGGCCATTGCTGCAGAGATCATTCCTTTCATCAACCTTAACACCGTGCAGGAAGGAGACTGTCTCCATCTTTCAAACTTTTACAGAGGCTAGAAAGGCCCCGAACATATGTTGTTTGTCCTTGTCAAACATACGAGCAGCTATACTCCTGGTTCTGTAGGGATGCCACGAGAAGACAGTAGCCTCGCACATGAGAGCATCAAACATGGAATGTCCAGTGAAGGGGTTGTCACTAAAGGTCTCTTCCAACCACGCTAACCTAGGCTTCCTCCATCACACATCCTGGAGGCACACATGGTACAGACAAAAGTGCCATTGATAACAGGGATGCTTGGTTCAGATTCAGTATCCCTCGTCCACATCTCTGGACCCGTCCCCATGCTGGTCTCCGTTTTCTTGTCTGGACTGATCTGAGTACTTGTAAACACAGGTCGGTCCCTTTGAGTTTTCTTGGTGTTGACCTACAAAGTCCAGTCTGTTCCCATTTCTAGAGTCACAGAGACTTTCCAAGTTTACCCATCCTTTAACCTTGAGAGGCTTCTGACCTGACCTTGTCGGTCCCTGTGGCTTCCCAGGGACTTTGTGGAAAGATAAGACACAAAGACGTCTCCAAACATTTCTCGCCTCAGTAATCCCTCACTAATCCAACCTGAGTCCTGCTTCTCAAGGTCTCTTCCCTGGTGTTCTGCTACTGTGGCTCCCCTGTTAGTACCTGGTGTTTTGAGGTGCGTCCCTCAGTTCAGCCTTAACCTTTAACTTACCATTCATAGTCACAAACCATCAAACCAGAAAACAACAACTAGCTCCCTGCTTTTTCCTTCTGTTCTTCAGCCAATGCAGTCAGCGTAGATCATCACCCTGTAGCCAGAAAATGCGTGGGGACTCCCCACTCCAGCAAGCTAGCTGGCGAGTTCTGAGGTGAGTCATGGCTGACTTTGTCAACCGCACACACTCTCCTCAGGTACTCGTGTGATGGCTAAAGCTATGTTTTAAGTCTAAATTACTGTGTTTAAGAGATCTATAAAATAAAACTACCTCCAACCTGTAAACCCCTCTTGCCCAAGGACGGATAACTTCCTGGAATGTTGGGGGCTGTTGTTCATTGAAGATAACAAGCCACGTGTCTTTGCTTCTGTAAACAGGCTTGGTTGCCCCAACTGTGCGAGATGTGCTTGGTCATAGTAGGTGGAAGGGAAGTAGGCAAGAAGTGTATCGGGATGTATGCTTGCCCCTGATTGGACGAAGGTGGGTTTTGCCTTTCTAAGACTCTGACTATTGTAAGTCACCGCCATACTCTGGGAATCCTGGGTGTGGACTTGGCCAGTATTTAATGAAGCTGGCTTCAAATTTGGCTTAAAAATTGTGGTAGTGGGGGGCTGGAGAGATGGTTAAGAGCATTGCCTGCTCTTCCAGAGGTCTTGAGTTCAATTCCCAGCAACCACATGGTGGCTCACAACCATCTGTAAGGAAGTCTGGCGCCCTCTTCTGGCATGCAGATGTACATGAAGACAGAATATTGCATACACAATAAATAAATAAATTTTAAAAAAAATTGTGGTAGTGGTCTTATACTCACCCGGTGGAATTAACCCTTGTCCCAAGCCCCAGGTGAGTTTCCTTGCTCCTGACACTCTGGATATAAATTGGGGTTTCACCAACTCCCATGGACTTTAATTAATTAATTAACACTTTGGAGAGCAAGGCAAGAGGATTGCTACAAAACCAAGGTCAGCCTGGGCTACCTCGAGAATTCTAGGCTCAGCTAGAGCTATATATCAAAACTCGATGTCAAAAACCAAAACAGAGTAAGTAGAAGGAGATGAAAGACTGAATGACTTGCTCACGGAACTCACTGAAGCATGTTTGCCCATCTATCATTGAAAGCATTAAACAAGGGACAAGGTACCCAGGGCAAGGTCTGAAGGAGATCCATGGAGCTCCCCTCTCCTCTCTGCGTGGCACCCTCCAGGACCTGCCACGTAAGCAGCAAGTTGTCCTGGAGCTCTCTGAACCCTGGCCTCTGAGGTTCCTGTGGAAACGTGGCGTGTCCATCAAGAAGGTAGGCTGGGTGGGGAGCCAAGCAAGGCTGGCTGTCCCAGTGTTCCTCCCTCCAGCTGTGAGACAGGCCTTCTAAAATGCCTACCCTATGGCCTGCCATTGGAAAAAGAGAGCCAGCTCCAATACTCCAGGCAGGTTTCTGCAACCTGCCCCAGAAAGAGAAATTCTAGTTTCTATGATGTATCTTGGTCACATAATATTGTGTTGCTGAACAAGAGAATGAAATGCTTTGCCTTATACAAGCCAGGCCGGTTAGGTTCTGCCAACTTGTCTCGTACTAGAGTTACCCGGGAAGAGAGACCCTCAACTGAAGGATTGCCTTCATCAGATTGGCCTGTAGGCAAGGCTGTGGGCCATTTTCTTGAGCTGATGGATGGAGCAGGGCCTACCCCACTGTGGGTGGTGCTACTCTTGGGCAGAAGGCTATAGGCTGTGCAAGAAAGAAAGCTGAAAAAGCCCAGGGAAGCAAGACAGTAAGCAGCGCTCCCCTGTGGCCTCTGCTTCACCTCCTGCCTTCAATTTCTTGCCTTATCATGACCTGAAAGTGGAAGCCAAATAGACCCTTTCCTTTGCAAGTTGGTTTTGGCAATAGTAGTTCTTCGCGGGAACAGAAACCAAAGTCGAACAGACCTGATGTCTAAGCTTTATTATTTGTTGCTGAGTCTACAAACCTCTCCTCCCTGATCTGGTAACAGGATAGTCACTGAAAACTGCTCTACCAGCAATTGCTTAACAATAGGCTCTGGGGTTGGAGGTGGGCAGCCCACAGCACTTTCTGACTTCTGGGGTGGAATTCTTTCCGCGCTTCTGAATGCAAGCTTTTGCGAGCATCTCCTTCAGCTGGGAAAGTCCCTTTAAGCTGCCCGGCATACCTCTGCCTACACTGAGTAGAGTTGTGAGCTTGATGCGAACGCCGATTTTCAGATGTGTTTGCTGAGCTCAGGGCTAGCTGATTCTCTGCAGGGATAAAGGGGACTCACTTCACAAGGGTAGTCAATCTCTGTCCTGTCTTCCTAAACACCACGAGAGAAGCTGGGAAGGTAGACAATGGTCTTTCAATTGAGGCAGAGTGGGGAAGGACTTTGGTTCTGGGAAGCTGTTGGCAGAAAATAGCACTGGACCAAGAAGCCAGAGTCTGAGATCAGCCACTGAAGCAGTCTGACGCAAGAGTCTCCATTCAAAAAATGAAAAAAATCAATGTTGGACCGTTGGTAATCTTTCATAAAACCAAGTCTACAAAAGCCACAGCAATAACACTGGAATGAGTTATTAAATCATAAATATTAAGTTTGCATAAAATTATAATACTGAGGGTTGGGATGTAGCTCAATTGGCAGAATGCTTGCCTAGCATGCATGAGGCCCTGGGTTCGATTCCTACCCCCTCATAAGCGGGGCATGGTGTTACACTGCAATCCCAGCACCTGGGAGGCTGATGTAAGGAGGATCAAGGGTTTGGGGTCAATGTGAACCATGCAGTAAGATCCTGTCTCAAAAATAAAAATAATTTTTATGTTTTTGAGACAGGGTCTCTTGTAGCCCAGGTTGACCCTGAACTTGTTATGTAGCTGGGTCAGGATATTGCCAAACTCCTGGTTTGCCTATATCTTGCAAATGCTGGGATTACAGGCACACTCCACTGCATCCGGTTCAAAATGGTATATTTTAAATTGTGAATAATTTGCCATAATAGATCACATTAAGGGGAGGAACATGAAGGCATTTGGCAGAAATGCATTAGCGTTCTTGGAGCTTTGCAGGGTAGGGCTGGAAGGTGAGGCTGTTGTCTCACGCATCTGTGTTCTCGTTGGCTCTGGGAATTTACAAGGAAGCTCTCAGGAGAGGTTCTGTCTGTCACATGACTAGACATGAATTATGAACGGTTGCAATTGTACCCAGGATGAGATTTGGCTTAATCTACGTTAAAAAGTAGATTCAAAGATGTGCTCAAGTCAGAGATCCATATCGAGCTTTAAATGACCAGACTGGTCACCCTTGTCCTGCTGTGTAATTCTACAGATGTTCAGGTGTAGCCATCTGATTCCGCCCACAGCTGGCAAGCTCCTGAGAGCAACTGGGCGCTTACACCCAGGCAGCTTGGCTTCTGAGCGGAAGCATGGGAGGGGCCGTGCTTGTTTATTTGTTTTTTTATATTGTATTCTTTTGGTGAGACACGGAGTAATGGGCTTCACTGCAGTGTTTACTGTCACAGGCTGTGCTCTCTTCTCCCTGACAACGCTCCCCCCTGCCCCCTGCCAGCCTCCCCCCCCACAGGGTGTTCTCTTCTGCTCTCTCACCTGTATTGTTGCATCAACCTCACCCCCAAGATCTGTTCCTCCCCTCAGGATCCCCTTTCTAGTTTCTGTCCTTTACTGGATATTCGAGTATTCTGGAGTGACCCCTCCTGTAATGGGTACTGGATTTCTTTCTTTTCTTTTTCTTTTATGCAAGTAGCAATAACCCTGTCCTGGATTTTGCTGTTCACTATCTTGAGAACTGAGGTACCAAGGTGTTGGGGAGTGGGAAACACTCCAGAAAAGCAGTGGATATATAGAGTTGGCCCTCAGCTCCTGCAGATTCAACCAACCTCCCACACATGGAAAACAGCTGAGAGGAAAACAAACAAACAAACAAACAGAATTAAAGCCACAAGAGTAAAAATGACAGTTTTTTTAGTTTTTATTTTGTTTTGTTTTGTTTTGAGACACGGATTGTCCTGGATGGCCTGGAACTCATCGCATAAATTCACAGAAATCTACCTGCCTCTCTCTCCCTATTTCTGGGATTAAATGCATGTGCCCAGCCTATTAAAAATTAAAAATGACATATTTTAAAGATTTATTTTTGTTACTCTTTTTTTTCCTCCAAGACAGAGTTTCTCTGTATAACATCCCTGACTGTCCTGGAACTCACTCTGTAGACCAGGCTGACCTCGAACTCACAGAGATCCACCTGCCTCTGCCTTCCGAGTGCTGGGATTAAAGGTGTGTGCCACCAGTACCTGGCTTATTTTGTTATTCTTAATTATATGTGTGAAAGTATGTCTGTGTGTGGGTATGTGTATGTTAGTGCGAGGTACCCTCAGAGCTCAGAAGAGGGCATCAGAACCCCTAGATCTGAAGTTACAGATAGTTGTGAGCCACTGGGCATGGATGCTGGGAACCAAACTTGGGTCCTCTGCAAGGGAAGTATGTGTTCTTAATGGTAAGCCCTCTCTTCAGTCCCTAAAACAACACACTAGAAATATTTATTTATCTATTTTAGTTTTCTTGTGAAAGGATTTCTGCATGTTACCCCGACTGTCAGGCTGGCCTCGAATCACCTGCCTCTGCTTCCCGAGTGCTGACATTAAAGGCATCCACCACTGCTCCATTTTGTTTAGTAATGAGTGTCCCCAGATGTAGGTGTGTTGAGGGGTTTCTAGAGCCAAGTAACTTGAGGATGACGTCTCAGATGCTTCCACTTTTTACCTGTTGTGAGTGAGGCCTCCACAAGCGCTTTGGAGGGGAATTCATGGCAGAGCCAACTGTCCACCATGTCAGGCAAAGACAGAAAAGAATCGGGACCCCACTATTCCCTGCCCCGGCATCACCCAGTAACCTTAGGGTTCCCCGCTACGCCTGCTATCAACATGTCCCCCCAAGAGCACCACCCTGGGACCAAGGCTTTGACACAAATCCAAACTGTATCAAAATCTAAGAAGCAATTACTGGCTTCAGAATGTTAGAGTTTGTCCCTGTAATCCCATTACTCAGGAGACTGAAGCAGGGGGATTGCTCTTAGTTTAGGCCAGGTTGCTTACCTAGCAAGACCCTGTCTCAAGAAGAAAAGAAGAAAGCAACCAAGAGACGGACCATGTATGTTCAGTCAGCAATATAACAGAGCAAAAAGATTACACAATCGGAGGGGGTTGAAGTTCAAACTTCCGCTTGGCCATTTATTATTATTAAATACAAAGGAGAACACCATGACACTAGACACAAAACCTTTTGCCCAAATAGTTCAGAATGTTTTCCCATAGCTTTTTTCTTTAGGGTTTCGTTGGTGTGGGAAGATGGCTGAGATCAGAGAATGGCCTTGGAGCCCATCTGGACCAACTCTGAGGCCCAGGATCCAAGTGCTGAGGGATTGTGAGTTATGGGTCAACCCCAGCTTCTACTGGCCTCATGCAGTGACCCCTCCACCGATGAGAAACAGTCCCTGAACCCCTGGTATGCGCCTGAAATTGAACCCTGCAAACCACTGTTGTACTATAGTTATCTGTACCTATGGTAAAGTTTTGTTGTTGTTATTGCTTAATAAATGAAGAGATTAATGACAAAAACTAAACTTTAGTGTAGGGGCATCTGTGATGACACATGCCTGTAATCCAGCACTTCAGAGCTGGGTGTTCAGAAGCAACCTGTGCTACTGATGGAGGAGGGTCATCTGCCTATGTGTTACTTTCATTGGTTAATAAAGAAACTGCCTTGGCCCTTTAATAGGACAGAAAATTAGGTAGGTGGAGTAGACAGAACAGAATTGTGGGAGAAAGAAAGCAGAGTCAGGCAGATGCCCCAGGCAGACGCCATGCCTCTCCTCTCCAAGACAGACGTAGGTTAAGATCTCTCCTGGTAAGACACCACCTCGTGGGGCTACACAGATTACTAAATATGGGTTAAAGCAAGATGTAAGAGTTAATCAATAAGAAGCTAGAGCTAATGGGCCAAGCAGTGTTTAAAAGAATACAGTTTCCATGTAATTATTTTGGGTGTAAAGCTAGCCGGGTGGTGGGACGCAGCCCGCCATTCCATCTACACTTAGGGAGACCTTGTTTCAATAAATAAATAAATAAATAAATAGGTGAGTGAAGAATAAATATCAGTTTGCTTTCTCTGCTTATTGATCCTCTAGGGCAAGAGCAAGCAGCCTCCAGCACCATGGACAGGAGCTGGTCTTGCTGCCTTACCTTCCCCACCAGGGCTGATTGCACCCCTGAACTGTGAGCCAAGATAAACCTTTCTTGCTTTAAAAGACATTTAAAGCAATGGCAAACCCCCACTGCAGTAAAACTACGAGTGCAGCCTGTCCTACTTTCCCTCCGACACTCGGACCAAAGCTCTGGCGGACAGTGACGTAGAGGAGGGAGGGATTATTTGGCTCATACTTCCAGGTCCTGGTCCTCCACTGAAGCAAAGTCGGGCAGAACTTCAAGCAGAAGCTTGAAGTGAAAGCCACAAAGGAACCCTGCTGCTTGCTGACACACACAAGCCCACGCTTGCTAGTTTTCTTATACAGACCAGGCCTGTCCACTTAGGGATGGTACTCGCAGCTGGGACAGGAAGAAGCAGGACATCCGCCACATTTGCAGGAGGTATGCAGGTTAAAATATACCGATGGTTTATTTCTGGAATTTTCCCCTTTAATTTTTCAGACTATAGTTGACTCCAGGTAACTGAAGCCTTAAAAACCAAGACTGTGAGGAAGGGAGCTGCACAAAAATCAAGGCACCAGCTCAAGGGCTAGACCAGGGAACACATTACTGAGAAAGACCCTGGATGTTTCTGTTCTCCAAGGAACATGCGCCACCACAATAACCGTTAATCAATGAGTCATACCAGATGTCAACCTTGAGCATTTATGAAAATAACCCTCAGCCATGCCCAACTACTAGGTGTAAACTCCCGCCCTCCCATGGTGGAGAGAGAGAAACAATTCCCACAAGTTGTCCTCTGACTTCAACATCTGCGCCATGGAAGCCCAGCTACCTCCTGCGTGAGGTAGCTACTGTGTGAGACAGTCATTCAGCCTGAACACAGGTCCGGACTTTGCTCAGGTGGACAAGCTGGGGCTTTCCTTATCAATTTTTTCTGTGTACAGGTGCTGGCATGTTTGTCTGTGCACCACGAGCCTGCAGTACTCAAAGAGGCCAGAAGAGGGTGCTAGGTCCTCAGGAGCTGAAGTTCTATATGGTTGCTAGCTGCCATCTGGGTGCTGGGAACGGAACTCAGGCCTTCTGTAAGAGCAGTAACTGTTCTTAAATGCTGAGCCATCTCTCCAGACTGGATCTGGGATTTGAACCAAAGAGATCCAGTTCCTGAACTGAGAGGGTCAGCTTCACATGGTCTGGGCCGGCATGGTGTTGCAGGGCTTCACACACGCCTTCATCCTTTGCTGTTGTTGTCTTAAGGTGCATGCATGCATGCATGCAGGGTCCTGGGCTTTGATCATGCATTGGGCTCCACAAATTACAGGCTGGCAGTGAGGCTGAACAGCCACAATGAAGGAATATCCAGCACTAGTGATGGATTCCGAAGCCTGGTGCCAAGGGCGTCACCACAGAAGCGCATAGCCAACAAAGAGTAGTTCCTTTAAAAAAAAAAAAGTTAAAACAATAATTTTACTTAAAATAATTCACTCTATTTTTTTTAAAGTTTAAAAGTAGGATATTTTTGAAAGTACCTGTAACTGACAAATGCAGTGGGAATGACATAGTTTTCATGTTTTTAAGTTTTTGTTTTGATGCTTGACTTAGGGGAGACATTCATGTTCCTTTGTATCTGCACGTGATCTGTTGTGCAAACTCTGGCTTCATGATGTGTATCAGAAAAGGAACTGGTGTTTCAATATCCTAGTTAGATGATTGTGAATGTTGTCTTTTGGTATTAAATTTTTTATATTTTTTTTTTCAAAACAGGGTTTCTCTGCCTATCCCTGGAGGTCCCGGAATTTGCTCTGTAGACCAGGCTGGCCTTGAAGTGACAAATCCCTGTGCCTCGGCCTTGCGAGTGCTGGGATTAAAGGCGCACACCACCACCACCACCCTTAAGCCCCTGGCTTAAACTAAAAAAATTTAAACACCCACTGTTTTGGAGACTTATTTATTTATTGAGACAGGGGTCATTGTGCAGCTCATGGCCTATAACTCTCACATAGTCCAAGCTGCTTTCGGACCTCAAACTTGCAGAGGTCTGCCTGCCTTGCCCTGCCAAGTGCTGGGATTAAGGGCGTGTGCCCCCATGCCCAGCTTAGTTTTACTGTGCATTGCTTGTATATGTTTGTTGATGTGGGTTTGCCCACGTGACTGCAACTTTCCAAAGAGACCATCAGATCCTGGGACCTGGAGCTAGAGTTACAGGTGCTTGTGAGCAACTGAACGTGGGTACAGAAACCCAACTCAGGTCCCGGGAAAGAGCCCCAGGTACTCATTACCACGGAGCAATCTCTCTAGTTCCCAAAGAAGCCTTAAAAACATAACAAACAGTGCCTGGCATGGTGGCAGCGCACACCTTTGAACCCAGCACTCGGAGGCAGAGGCAGGCGGGTGTCTGTGAGTTCCAGAAGAGCCTGATTTACAGCGTGAGTTTCAGGACAGCCAGGGCTACACAGGGAAACCCTGTCTGGGAAATCCCAAAACCAACCAACTAAACAACAACAACAACAGAAAACAGCCCTTTAGCCGGGCGGTGGTGGCGCACGCCTTTAATCCCAGCACTCGGGAGGCAGAGGCAGGCGGATCTCTGTGAGTTCGAGACCAGCCTGGTCTACAATAGCTAGCTCCAGGACAGGCTCTAAAGCTGCAGAGAAACCCTGTCTCAAAAAAAAACCAAAAAAAAGAAAAAAAAGAAAAGAAAACAGCCCTTTAAAAAGTTCAGAAATTATTTAGTTTATTTAGTCAAATATTTCCTGGATGGGAGAGGGGGCACGGCAACTAACAATGCTGATCTCTGGGCTGGCCCCAGGTCACAAGGGGACGCTCTGTCTATGGCCTCCACCTGGTCCCCCACAGCTTTTTGCAGCAGAGCCAAGTGCAGCCTCTCCTTTCAGAGCAGGAAACCCCAGCTCAACTGACTAGCTCAAGGCCAGGCGGCTGCTTAAAGCAGAAGGGAGATTAGATTCTGCACGTCCCAGCCCTTCCCCCTCCAACCTCCACACTTTCCGTGTGTGTCACCCGGAACACGGCCTCGTGGAAAGTGTGACTTAGTAGAAACAATATGGCACCGCCACCTTTGCTTTCAAGATGTAGTTTTACTTTTAATCCAGCAATGGAGCCAAAGTCTGAGAGGTTGTAGGATTTTAGTAATCTGGGATGTGTAGGAAAGGAGACCTCTTCTCTGTGGAGGAACAAGCAAAGAGATGGGGCAGGGCTAGTTCTCAGTAGCAGAAAGAGCTACATCTGAATGACATCTGAGCAGCAGGATTGCAGAGACAGGTGCAGAGTCTGCTGATAGTGTGGTTCTGAATGCTTGGAACCCCAGGGCTCAGGAGGCTGATGACGCCTGGAACCCCAGGGCTCAGGAGGCTGATGATGCCTGGAACCCCATGCTCAGGAGGCTGGGACAGAAGATTGAGATTTCCAGGCCATCTTGGGCTATCTATACAGCAAGACCCTCTCTGAGAAACAAACATGCAACCATGATAAAATAAGGCCAGGAGCTGTATCTTGTTAGAGAGCTTATCTAGCATGCACAAGGCCTTGGGATCAATCCCTTGAATTTCTAAACAAGTCAATAAATCAGAAAGACAAATAAACCAGTTGTTTTCCCAGGTGTAGCATACAGATAATCCAAGCACTTGGGAGGCAGGAGGATCAAGAGTCAAAGTCATCTACAGATTATCCTAATCAACATGAAATCCTATTTCCAAATATATAAATAAAGTAAATGCCAAGGTATTATTTATTATCTCTGTGTTATCAGGTAGGGCTTGAGGGGTGCAGGGGCAGCTGTGGGGTTCTCCGAGCACCTTCTCCAGTGCATCCCTGCCCAGAATGTCTTGGCTGATGGTATGAGTCGAAGAGTTACACTTGAGCCCATGAGCACAGAACTGATAGGACATTCAGGACAGAGAGAGGTAAAGCTATTGCTTCCTGGGCAGCAGGGAGCTAGAGTCCCCACCCTAGATTGGGAGAGGGACCAGATAGGTTTTGCTAGCAGCCCAGTGCTCCAGGGGCCAGGAGAGAACAGCTAACTCAAACATGACTGCAGAGTCATCTTGTCCCAGAGAAGTAGCTCGGGTTCCTTGACAAACACTTTTAACATGGGACTTAGAGACTGCTCATTGGTTAAAGATTCCTTGCTGCTCTTTCAGAGGATCTGAGTTTGGTTTCCAGCACCCACATCAGGTAGCTCACAACTGCTTATGATTTGAGCTCAGGAGATCCAGTGCCCTCTTCTGGTCTCTGTGGATACCTGCACACACATTCTCTCTCTCTCTCTCTCTCTCTCTCTCTCTCTCTCTCTCTCTCTCTCTCCCTCCCCCCTTCTTAAAAATCTTTTTTAGAAACGGGAACTTCTTTTTTTGTATTGTTTTTATTAAGCTATACATTTTTCTACGCTCTCCACCCCCTCCCTTCCTCTCCCTCCCCTTCTACCCTCACACTCCCAATTTACTCAGGAGATCTTGTCTTTTTCTTTTTTAAAAAAAGATTTATTTTATTATTTATTATATATACAGTGTTCTATCTGCATGTTTGCCTGAACTCCAGAAGAGGGCACCACATCTATTACAGATGGTTGTGAGTCACTATGTGGTTGTTGGGAATTGAACTCATGACCTCTGGAAGAGCAGTCAATGCTCTCAAACTCTGAGTTATCTCTCCAGCCCGTCTTTTTCTCTTGCCTATGTAGATCCGTGTATGTCTCTCTTAGGGTCTTCTTTGTTGTCTAGGGTTATGTACTGAAGGTTGTAAAACTTCTACTGTGAAGTTGGACTTGGTGTCATACACCTGTAATCCAAACACTGGGGAGGCAAAGGCAAGAGGGGCTTGAGTTTGAGGCCAGCCTGGGCTACATATTGAAACCCTGTCTCAACCAAAACAAAGATGATTGGGCTGGAGACGTGGCTTGGTTTGTGAAAGGCGCCTGTTAGCCATCCCGACTGGGTGTAAAACCCTGTACTCACACGGTAGAGGGAGAGAAATGATTCCCAGCTGTCCGCTGACTCCAGCATGTGCACCATGGCATGTACACCCATTCAAATAAAAATACACTTAAAAATGTGAAAATACACACTGAAGAAGAAATGAGAAGGAAAAGAGCAAAAGGAATCTTAAAATGAAAAACTTGGTTGTGGCTCTTTTTATTTAAAAATTGTTAAGTGTATGGGTGTTTTCCCTGCATGTGTGTGTTGTACCATGTATACACCTGCATGTATGCATTGTACAAGTATACACCTGAATGTGTGTATTGCACTATGTATACACCTACATGTGTATATTGTACATGTATACACCTGTATGTGTGTATTGTACATGTATATGCCTGCATGTGTGTATTGTACATGTCTATGCCTGCATGTGTGTATTGTACATGTATATGCCTGCATGTGTGTATTGTACATGTCTATGCCTGCATGTGTGTATTGTACATGTCTATGCCTGCATGTGTGTATTGTACATGTCTATGCCTGCATGTGTGTATTGTACATGTATATGCCTGCATGTGTGTAGTATACATGTATACTCCTGCATGTGTGTATTGTACATGTATATGTCTGGTGCTCAAGGAAACCAGGGTGTCAGAAGTCCTGGAGCTGGAGTTACAGACGGTTGTGAGCTGCCGTGTGGGTGCTGGGAATTGAACCCAGGTCCTCTGGGAGAGCAGTCAGTGCTCACAACCACTGAGCCATCTCTTTAGCCCCTTGTAGTTCCTGTTGTTGAAATTCATGTAGGACTGCGGCTGACGGTCAGTTTCTAAGGAGCTTACAGTGGCCCTACCACAGTAGCGTCACCCTTCCAAACCTTAGCTATGTCATGGTGAGTGCTGTCACCACTACCACCACTGCCTTGACCACTCACCAGTTCCTGTCCCTGTCAACGTGGGCTCCACTTCTGACCATGCTGCTTGTCTGCTCCACTGGCTTCTGCAAGGCTGCCAGCCACGAGCAGACAGCCCACGTCACAGGGAAACTTCTCGTTTCTGCATGTTCTGTCCAGCCTCGAGTGCAGTCTGCCTTAGTCTGGACGCAGCTATGGCTTGCAATTGCTGAGCTCCTCCTCAGCACCATAAACTTTTCCTTCCACCCCCCTCCTACAAGCTGTTTTCAAATCCCAACTTCCTATTCTGAAATAACTCCAGACTGAATGAAACTTCTCCACCAAAGTGCACGAGTCTCATGTGTTCTTCACCATAGCTCCTCAGCATTAACGCTACACCGCGCTTGACGGGGCTCTCGCTACTCTTCTTACTGTTATTTTTTTCTTAGTTGTTTGAACAACAGAAACCTTAATTGTGTGTTTCCTATAAACAAGAACTTTCTCAGCCGGGCGGTGGTGGCGCACGCCTTTAATCCCAGCACTCGGGAGGCAGAGGCAGGCGGATCTCTGTGAGTTCGAGACCAGCCTGGTCTACAAGAGCTAGTTCCAGGACAGGCTCTAGAAACTACAGGGAAACCCTGTCTCGAAAAAAAAAAAAAAAAAAAAAGAACTTTCTCTGATACAACCATAGTGCAATAAGGAAACATATATTGATAAGACGCTGTATTATTATTATTTTTTTTTTTTGGTTTTTCGAGACAGGGTTTCTCTGCAGCTTTTTTAGAGCCTGTCCTGGAACTAGCTCTTGTAGACCAGGCTGGCCTTGAACTCACAGAGATCCACCTGCCTCTGCCTCCCGAGTGCTGGGATTAAAGGCGTGCGCCACCTTCGCCCGGCCAAGACGCTGTATTTTTAAATGTAATCTGCAGTCTTTATTAAAAATCAACAAGTTGTCCCAGCAATGTCCTTGACAGCAAAGGAAAGCAATGTTTTCCCTGGCTCCGGATCATGGTCTGTCTGTTAGAGCAGCTACAGGTATGCAGGAAAATGGCTTGGGCTGCCCAGGCTGTAATCCCAGCACTCCGGGAGGAGGCGTGAGAATTGTAAGTTAAGATCACAGCTGCACAACAAGGTGGGAGGCTAGTTGGGGCTGCAGGAGAGACACTCTCTCAAAAAAAACCTATCAGGGAAGGAAAGACAGGAAGAAAAGAGGAAAAGTTGAAAGACCAGAAGTTCGGAGCCCCCATACTGTGCTGCGCAAACCTGCACCCTGCAGCATTGCAAGGCCACGGTGATCCCCTGCTCAGCTGCTACATCCTGGACCGACAAGACTTCATTAACCAGCCCAGAGCTGGCATGGCGGCGCGGTCCTCCTGCTGTACTTTCTAGGGCTCCGGACACATTTGTAAGGATAGCTCCCACTGTGACAGTGCAGAATTCTCCTGTTCCCCCAAACACCCTGCCCCCCACGTCCTCGTCACTCCCCTTCGCAGTCTGCAAGTCTTTTCAAACCAGAGAGCCTTAGCAACAGGGAGGGGACCTCAGGCCTGCCTCCTCTGTGTCTCCAGAGCTCACCGTGGTCTGCCAGAGTTTTGTTTTTGTTATTTGCGTTGGTTTGGCCTCCTTTATTCTGACTCAGTTTCCTTATCCTCCTTTTTCTTTCACAGCCAGATTTGGAAGAACATCACTCACTTTCACACGATGTCAGCTTCATTTTCGCGCGGGGGAGGGGGCAATGCCCTGTTTATTAGACTGCTGGGTTTTGTCAGCTATAGTATTTAGACGGACCGCCACCTAAAGTCTCCTAGAGGTGGAGGGACCCTTGAGCGCCCCTCATCACTCAGCACAGCCATGTCAGCGACTCACTCCACAGATTAGTGCTGCTCTTAGCCTGGCTGGAAAACCTTCTGAGTGGGCAGCCATTAATGCAAGCTCAGACCTGGTCACAGAGGTGAGATGCTTCTGTCCCTCCCTCCTGTGCCAGGTAGTTCTTGCCAACTTGACACAAACCAAAACAAATTTGGGGGGAGGAAATCATAAGTGAGAAAATATTTCCATAAGGTTGGCCTGTAGGCAAGTCTATAAGGCGTTTGCTTGTTTAATGATTGAGGTGGGAGGGTCTGTCCACTGTGGGTGGTGCCATCCTGTAGTCGGACTTTTTGTTGGGACCACCAGCTCCCCAGTAATGACACAGAGACATTATTAATTATGAAAGCTCAGCAATAGCTTAGGCTTTGCCCAGTGGCTGCTTTTTGCCACAAAGAAAGCAAGCTACATATGGAGGTATTTTGATGCCCATCAACCTTTTTTGAAGTAAATTGGTGCTGTCAGGAGCAGACATATCTCACTGTCATAAAAAGCCTTATGCTAATAAAACGTTTTAAATGCCATATTCTGTCACTCTTTGAAGTATTTGAAGATCACCTATCTATCTAAAATATATCTCTGTTTGACCTTAAAAACACACTTAACATGACTACAAGTTTGATTTGTATAAGTGACTAATTACTAACCTGCGTTTCTTTATTATTTTAAATAGTTCATAATAATAACTTTCAAGCACTAAAAATTTACATTACATTGCTAAAATGAGCTACTTAGGTACAATATCTTAAGCAAGAGTAGAAACGTATGTACAGTATGTTCTAACAAAAATAACCTTACATTTGTATCAATATACAAAATACTTTAAGCAAAAATATAAATGTATGTGCAGTGTAACAAAAATAATCTTAAATTTGTATCAATATACAAAATTCATACCAATGTAAAATATTTAAGACTAGTAGTTGCTTATTTAGTTTAAAAGTAGATTCCATTATCTACCTTTTGTCCTATCATTCCTATATCCCTCCTTTTTATTTTCAGAATGAATGAGATCCCTGACTCCAACCTCCTTCACTTAGTTTCCTACTTGACGATGACCAAAACCAACTTGTAACCAACCCCCCTAAATGATGACAAACATCCATAACCCACTGAACAACCAAAAGCCATACACTCTACCTTTGGGAATGTGAGTGTTGTGTTCTCTAGACTGTTTCTTATCAGGAGGGCACTGGAATCTTCAGGAGACCCTGAGAAAATTAGGATAATGGTTAAATCCTGGAGGAGCTAGCTGTTGTCCAAGGCTTATCTGAAGTTCTGGCTAGAATAGTCTGTGAGGCTGAACATCTCAGCCAGCAAGCTTGAAGTTGTTCTGGTTACAGAACTCTGAGGAAATGTCAAAAGAGGCAGTCTGAGAGGCTGGATCACCTGGGCCACCTGCTTTTTATTGGTGTCTGGTCCCCTCGCTATGAAAAAAACACAACCTTTTAAAGGTAACATACATGTCTTTATCAACACAAGCGTGGAATGTGTTGTGTGTACAAGTTAGTTAAAGATGTTTTTCTGTTTGTTCTGTGTTTGAGCAGGTAAAAGACATTTGTCAACTTTATAATTCCGTTTGGACTCCATAATCAAACTGTAATATGAATCTCTCCCCATGCCATATGAAAGAATGGCACGTACTAATAAATCATGAGGACTCTGTAGCCAACAGGATTTATCATGTCTCTTCTCGTCTCTGAGCTGTTTCTGTGCATAAAATCAGCTTACATGGCACCTGTCCTATAGTTTTTCTTGGCTTCCTCCCCAATGTCTGTAGCCAAGATACTCAGGAGGTCTCCCCTGGTTAAATCTGATCTCTATTAACCTGGATGGACTTCACAGCCTTTTGTTTCTTGTGGGAATAAAAGCATAACCTCTTCCCCAATATAATACATTTTTTGACTTCCATTTTAAAGTATATAGGTTGGTTTAATTCAGCAGTTCCTTCCATAGTCCAATGGCCCTCAGCAGCTTCTGTCTGTTCATTAACATTCAAAAGATTCAAAATTAACAAAGCACTATATAAGATCCAAACTCCCTGTGTTATACTATTTTCCATCCTTATGTGGTTTATTTTTTACTTTTATTACTTTACTTCTTTAAAGACTTTATTATTTTTAAACTATTTATTATAACTGTCTATATCCCTTTTCTTTTTCCTTAAGCCTATGAACATTGTTAAACACACCGTAACCTGTTTAAAGTTTTTTTTTTCTGTTTGAACCTGCTTTACTAATTATCTATAACTTTCCTGTTTGCATGAGCAAAACCTTAAACTGCCATGCGGCTTAGCTGTGTGCTGGTGGCTCAAGCCCACAGGTAGCAACTAGGAGAGGCGTCTCTGTACCGTGGTCCACATGACAGACTGAGGGCTTAGGAAGCCGCATTTGGCTTCGTTTTTGTGTGTTTGGAACCTTTTAAGAAAGCTTTTCCCCAGAAAGACAAATATAATATGTACTCACTCGTAAGTGACTTTTAGACATAAAGCAAAGGAAAGTCAGCCTACAATTCACAACCCCAGAGAACCTAGACAGCAAAGAGGACCCTAAGAGAGTCATACATGGATCTAATCTACATAGGAAGTAGACAAGATCTCCTGAGTAACTTGTGAGCGTGGGATTCGTGGGAGAGGTAGAAGGGAGGGAGGGGAGCAGAGAAAAATAGGAAGCTCAGTAAAAACAATAAATTAAAAAACCTTTCTCAGATCTCATGCGGATCCCCCACGATGGATGCCATTTGTAGTCAGACTTTCTTGTTAAGACCGTTGACTCCCCAATAATGACACAGAGACACATGATTAATTATGAAAGGGTGACAGATAGTTTAGGATTGTTTCTAACTAACTCTTTTTTTTTTTTTTTTAACATCCATAGCTTCTTTTAATAACAGTAAGATCCAGGGTTAGTTTTTGTAGCCGCGGCTGGCCCTTCTGCCTCTGGCACGTTCAAACTTCCAGCCCTTGGAGCGGACATAGGGTTTGGTATGGCTGTGTGGGGTTCCTGGGGCCTTGCCAAAATGCCGGTACACCTCTCGGCCCTTCCGAGGTCCAGACAGGAGCACGGCCCTTGGGAGACTCCAAGGCCAGCTGGTCAAAGGTGAGGATCTTACCCCCAGCCTTGAGGATGCGACTTCGGGCCAGGCTGCTCACCGCAGTGCACACACCTTCAGTTTGGGCACATCGAGAATCCTCACGTCATCTGTGACTGTCCCCACAACCACAGCCGTCTTGTTTTCTCGGCCAGGAAGCTTCATCTTTCGGATCATCCGGGACAGGGACAGAGGTGGCTGGTTGGTGCGACTCATGAATAACCTTTTCAGCACAACCTGATTGAAGGTGGAGTTGGTTCGCCTGGCCAGAAACCTGTACAGCTTGACCAGCAGCCGCAGGTAGATGTCCTGGCTCTTGGGCTCCTTGCACCGAACCTTTCGGTCCTTGTTGTGGCGGATGTCAACACCCATGATGGCGCCTCCTGCACGGCCTGGTCTCGGAAAGCTCTAACTAACTCTTACAACTTAAATTAACCCATTCCTATTCATTTAATTTCTGTCGTGGCTTTATTACCTCATCTCCACAGTGCCCATCCTGCTTGCTCTGCCTTCTTCCCAGAGTCCTCTGTGGCTAGAAATCCTGCCTATTGGCTAGGCACATCTTCACAGTGCACGAAAAGATTATTCCACAACACCATCCCTGGGTAGATGGTCCTGGTTGTGGAAGTGGGCTGAGCAAGTCAGTAAGCGGTGCTCCTTTGAGGGCTCTCTTTCAGTTCCGGGCTCCGGGTCTCTGCCACTGACTGTGACTGGAGCATGGGAGCTAAAATACACCCTCCCTTCCCAAGTGGGTTTCAGTCATGGTGTTTTATCAAAGCAGTGGAAACCATAAGACATTTCAGAGGCTTAGGGAGCACCATGGAAAAGGAGGTGCGAAGAGTGAGCGTTAGGACTGGGGCATGGGGAGGGCGCTGTGAAATTCTGCCTTCTAGATAGGACGCAATCTTTGCACTCACGGACTAAGTGCACGGGATCCAGCCAACAAGCTCAGTCAGCCGCCCGGAAGGCAGCAGGACGCATGCTCAGTGGGGGAGGGAAGGGACCCTAAGGTGGGAGAGCGACTGAGGGGGCGGGGTGGGGGCCACGGTGGGGGAGGCTAGGAGAATGCAATTGGGTTGGATGTAACCAATGTATACATATATGAAATTGTCAAAGAATGAATCAATTTTTTTTTTTAAGAAAAGGATCTTCAATAAATGAAGTTAAAAAAAAAAAAGAAGCCAATTTTAGGGGCTGGGGAGATAATGGCTCAGCAGTTAAGAGCACTTGATGTTCTTGCAGAGGACCCAGGTTAAATTTCCGGCACCCACGTGGCAGCTCACAACCATCTATAATTCCAGTTCTAGAGGGTCTGGCTACTTCTTCTGGCCTCTTTGGGCAGTGGTCATGTACACATGGCATACAAACATACACGCAGGTAAAACTCTCATACACATAAAATAAAATAATAAATCTTTTTAAAAGGTCATTGTAATTATAATTTTGTTATGTTGTATTTCCTCTTTGGGAGTTATCAATGGAATATAGCGATACTATATTAGTTAAAACATTGAATGCAATCTTTTATGTAAACTTTAAACAAGGCATGAAATTATTATATGATCTAAAATTAAATTAAAATGTTGCATATATAATAATAAAATAAATGTTTGGGGGATGTTATGGAATTCTTTTTTTCTTTCAGAAAACATTTCATTGTGTAGCTTTGCCTGCCTTAAAACTTACTGTTATAGAGATCTTCTTGCCTCTGTCTCCCCAGTGTTGGAATTTAAGGCCATCACACCTGGCTGTTGTGGAATTATTTATTTTATTATTTTTAATTATGCATAGGTGTGTGTATTTGCATGTGAGCACAGGTACTAAAGGAGGCCAGAGGCATTGAATCCCTTGATTTATAGATGGTGTGAGCCTCCTGATGGACCCCTGGCCATCTGGAAGATGGGCAAGTACTCTTAACCACCGAGCCATCTCTCCAGCTGTGTTGTGGAATTCTTGAAGAATAAATGGATCCTTGGGAATGTGTGGCTATTATACTTCAGTTTATACAAATTCGCTAGTATCATCGTTCTGAAAACCTGGGCTGACTCAGACCCTCAAAAGAAAAAATAGAAGCCTGTTGTGGTGGCTCATGCCTTTGTTCCCAGCACTTTGGAGGCAGAGGAAGGAGGCTCTCTGTGAGTTCAAGGCCAGCTTGGTCTACAAAGTGAGTTCCAGAACAGCCTGGGCTGATACACAGAGAAGCCCTGTCTCAAAACAAAAAGAAAAGAACAAAAGAACAGCCAGGCATTTACTCAACTTCTATCTTTCAGGATTATGTGGGCAGAACGTAATAGGTTTGTGTCTACGCATTTCTCCAATGCATATATTTAACGTAAATCTTCCCTGCACAGACATGTCGGTGTTGCATATGTGTACGCTGAAATAGCTGTGCTTTACCTGCTGGAACTCCGCACAGAATACAAATGTAAGGGCTTGGTGATTGAACGCTGTCACTTCCGCAGCTTAAGCGAGCTCTCACTTAAGCATCTATTTCTGTGTCCCTCTCCATCCATTATCACTTAATCACCCCATTATGGAAATGAGGGAGGAGAGGCCCAGAGGGATAAAAGCACACACCCCAAAGCATGAAGCTTAACTTCCTGGTGGACCCAGGCCATCTACCCTCTCCACTGAGCTGCTGCGCCCCATAGGGTGCCTGGAAAAGTCCTGCTGCAACTCAGGGATGGACTCTGTGTTTGCCCCAACACAACCTTCATCCTCAAAGATGACATTAATGGGACATGGTTGTGACAGTCTGGGGGCAGAACTTGAAGCTGCTTGTGACTTGCCCAAAGCCACACACTCTCTTGTCAGGCAGTTACTTGTTGATCGGAGAACCGAGAGGTCTTCGCGAAATCGTTGAGCAGGAGAGAAGACATCTTCACGGCCTTAAAACGCACGAGCGTGGCAGACGCTGCTTGCTGCTCGGACTTCCAAGGCTTATCTGGGGTTCGAGAGTTCTGGCAAGATTAAAGGGGTGCAGTTCATTCAACTCTCACACCCCAGATAAGGGAGAGTTTCTTTTCTCTTTCTTTTTCTTCAACTGTCTTGCTGAACCAGAGGCAGCTGTGAGATTAAGATCAGATGTTCTCAAGGAGCTTTAATCTGGCTGGGCTGGGTGCTGAGTCAAAGCGGCTGTGGGACGGGACAGAGATTCCCAAGTCTGTGTCACTGGGGACGTGCGCTGAGGCAGGTAGGCTGTCTCTGCTCTGGGTGGGAGCCACTGGAACCTTGGGCTGATAAACCTAGGAAAGTTGCCCGGGAAGTTTCTGCTTGACTTGTGTTTATAGACGTAGTCATTTGTTTTGCCCAAACAAGTTGATCTATTTAGGTATGTATTGACTTAGCTTGGCTAAACATGCTGATCAAACCTAGTCTGAAGTCAGCAGAAAAGGGCCAGTCGTGGCGACCAAAAAAAACAAGACGTGTCTGTAGCCAGCTAGCTTGACTAATCACGTGGAGAGGGAGGTCCCACAGTCTTCACTCAGACTCTGGCCAGTGCCAAATAGGACAACCATGTCCAGATGTGTGGACAACACGTGGTTTGATCAGTTTCTCTGAGGCTGACACACAGGTGGGCGTTGACAACGGGGCCAAGTCAAGTTAGAATATAGTTATTGTAACAGGGCCCAGACCTTAGCACAACTGACTCCACGATGGAAGTACCAGTCAGGCCTTAAAACTCAGCAGGTAGGCAGAACCACCTGCCAGAATAAAAACACCTAATCCATCAAAGTCTATAGTTCTGGAAAAGTCTCTAAAAGTACTAATCTTGCTTTTTGGCGTGTGTAGTTCCAATTCTGGCTAACTGATCTTGTTAACTGAAGTATGTCAACCCAGGATGTGATTGCGTGCTGAAAAGCTCGCCCCGAGAAAGGCTCAGCGCTGCACTGGGATCCGAACACCCGGTGTAGTTGCTGACTGACTAATAAAGACTTTCTATCGGCTTAAACCTGTTTCTGAGTAGTTTTCTCTTGTGGATACCCACAACAGTTTCCAAGTTTCTAGTTTGTGGAGAAAAACAAACAAACAAATCTGTGCTTTGTAAACAGAGGAGGGTCAGGGTTATATAGCTCAGTGGTCAAGAGATTGCCAAGTATGCCCAAGGTCCTGGGTTTGGCGTCTAACATGAGAAAAGGTGAGGAGGGCAGAAGCCAGTGTGAACTCCTGGCACCAATACCCCACATGAGGAGGAAAAATTAAATAAGTTGCTGAAGGCCCATGGGGAAAATGCTGAGGGACCTTGAGGGGAAGTGTCACTACCTCACATCATCTAGAGGGGAGCTTCCGGGGGCTCCAGCCCGGGGAAGGGATGGCTGAGTACAGAAAGCAGGCATGCAGGAAAAGGAACTTGAGCAACCTCTTCTCCCTCCTGCCCGGGGAAGATCACAAGCCACAGACGCTAGGACCAGGGCCTGGCCCCAGGATAACACCAGGGGATCCCAGAGTTCTGCCGGCTGAACTCGAGTACCTATGCTTGCTCTCCAGGACGACTTCTTCCCACACAGCAGCCTCCTTCAAAGACTTTCATAGGAAATCCCTGACTGAAGGAGTCCCCCACCCCAGTGGTGCAGGAAGCAGGGCTGGCGCCAGTTCCTGCAAGGTCCCTAAGGCTTTGCCCTGAGGGTCATCAACTCTGTGGTTTTAATATCACCAAGAGAAAGACTACATAGGCTGGGCTTTGCCCCTTCCCTAGAACACACAGCATAGCTAATTAAAAAAAAAACCAGACTGTGTTACAAGTACCAATTGAAGTCCAGAGGCAAGGCTGTTAGAAGTATTGGTTAATCAAGCTTGAGTATAAGTAACAAACACTATCACAGTGGGTGTTAGTAATACAAAGCAGACACTGGAGGATGTGCAAGCTGGGTGTGGTGGTACACTCCCATCACCCCAGTGATTGAGAGGCAGACACAGGAGGATCGTTGCAAGGTGGAGATTAGCCTGGTCTACACAGTGAGTACCAGGCTAGCCAGGGCTAATAGCAATACACTGTCTCTTGAAAAATAAAAAATAAAACAAACCCAAGTAAACTAATGGGTGAAGTATGTAATAAAGGTTACAATAGGTGAGAGCCACACACCATTTTCTGTGTACCAAGCAATGTCCCATGTGTATTTACTCGTGTCTCATTATGTAACCCTGGTTGGCCTAGAACTTGTGGCCATCCTCCTGCCTCAGCTTTTTGAGTACTGCATTAACAGGTGTGTACCATCACCCCTGGCTTCCAAATCCCTATTCTCATTTCTTGTTTAGACACATTTAATTCCCATGGCACCCACGAGGTGGGAACTATCCTGTCTGCTATACAGAAATTGGGGCCCGGAGAGCTTGGGCAAACTCCCAAGGTAGAGTTAGAATTTAGAGGTGGGTCTTCCGTTTGGTTACAGCTAGAGCAGGAACGAGTGAGCAAGATCAAGGAGAGAGGAGGAGATGAGCAAGGGGAAGTATAGATGAGTCAACATCTGGATAAGAGTCCATGATACAGTGGGGGAGGGGAGAAAATGGAGGGGATGAAACATTTCAAGCCGATGGTGATAAAAATCTGAAAAATTAAAGGTGAGAGTTTCCAGACTGACAGGGCGCAGAGCAGCCTAAAGGAGACAGATAAGGAAAAACCCAAGTCCAGACCTATGATGCAGTGCAGGGGCCAGGCTAACAGGAAGACTTCCTAGAGTGAGTGAGACCGTGGGCTGGATCCAGTACAGCACAAACCGGGTGTGCTGACCTATTCTTATAACCCCAGAACTTGGGAGGTGGACATTGGGGATCAGGTGTTCAGGATAATCTTTTGCTACAATAATGAGTTTGATGTTAGCCTGGGCTACAGATTTTGCCTCCCCCCCTACAAAAGTACCAAAAGAAAGTTTATGCAAAGAGCCCATTTTCCTCAAAGCTAGAGTAGCTTGACAGGACATTCTTGTGGGGGTGGGAGTGGAGAGTGAGGGACTTTGAATGCTGGGATTGATAGGGGATGGAGTTTGAGATTGAAAAGGTCCCTTGTGCCTTGAGTCTTCCATCCAATCCAACAGTCACTGTCCCCCTCTGCGGTCCACCTGCTGGGGATGCTCTCCTCTGGTCCAGAAACCAGGCTGCTCTGATTTGTTCTCATCACAGACAGAACATGCCTCTCCCCTCTTCCCCCACACAATGATTCCTAATCAGGCTGGGATCCCTGCCCCTTCAGTCCAGCTTTAAGGCCACAGTTCTGACTTACCTGCCACAAGCTGACTGCTGGATTCTGCTTTGCTGCGCACAACTCGGGCTCAGGTCCATGTCCTGGGCACGTGCTTCCCCGCTGCCCTCAAAGTCACACCCAGGGGCTGCTGAGGAGTGGAGACCTAGACAGCAAAGGAAGGAAGGAGCAGGTAAGTGAGCTCCCAGTAGAAATCTCAAGAAGAACAAGGATCCTTGGTGAAGGCACGGGCGTGCTGAAGGATGGAGATTCTTGCAGTTCTGGAAGGTCAGAAAGAGCAGAGCTTCTGAAGATGACCTGATCACCTGGGAAGGACTCAGTGAAGTGAACTAAAGATGTCACCACTCAGTCATGTGCCTCTCAGACAGAAGAGGGAAGACCAGCCAAGAACCAGGCATGGTGGAGCGGACCAATCTCTTGGTTGTTGCTACTCCGCGAGTTAAAAGTGGGCCTGGGGTCTATGTTCCATGAAGCGCTCCGATTTCTGTTGCTTTATTTGACAGGCTTCATTTGCCATTTGTTCTGCTGGGATTGTATTTCACATATAAAGAAGAGAACACGCCAAGTCACTAGATGATGGGTCTTTTTTTCAGGGTTTAAAGATAACTTGGAAAACATATTTAAAAACAAGGCTCTAAGTAGATGATCAAGGGTAAGAGCCAGTGGTTTATTTACAGTGAGGAAAAACCAAATCCAGTGGTTTCCTTTAGGCTTGTCTGCTGGAATACACCTCCGTGGAGCTGTTTCCTCTCGTTTCAGGGTGCTCTGCAGCACAGCCTGTACCAGAAGGCAGGACAGTGCCCCCTTCTACTCTCTGTCTCTCCATAGTGAGGAGCTGGCTTACCAACTGCATCCAGTCAGTTAGTGCGGTTTCTTTGTTTGTTTTGCTTTTAAGAAAATGTAGTTTTTGGATATATGAGTTTTAACTTTTTCTACTTATTTGTATTTTATTTATGAGAGCTCTGCAGAAGAGGACATCAGATTATATTATAGACGATTGTTGTGAGTCACCATGTGGATGCTGGGAACTGAACCCAGGTTCTCTAGAAGAGTAGCCAGTGCTCCTAACCTCTGAGCCATCTCTCCAGCCCAGATATACGGGCTTTCCATACATTTGATGTATGTCAATATATGTTTGGTGGATTGCAGTTCTTGGTCTCAAATTGTTCCTCCCCTCTTCTTTTCTTTCTTTTTTTTCTTCCCTCTCCCCCTTCATCCTTATCTATTTTCACCCTCCCACCCTTTTCTTTGAGACAGGGTCTCTTCCTGCAGCTCAGGATGACTTACTCTCAAGGCAAGCCTTCTTCAGCCTCTCAAGTGCTAGAATCGAGATATGAGCCGTCATGCCTGCGTCTCTCCTTACTCCTTGACAGCCTGGCCAACTCTCGCATGCATTTCCCATGGGTATCTGACTCTTACGTATATAACTGTTTTGTGAGCCAGGGCTCCATGCGTCCTAGGCTGGCCTTAACCCACTATGCAGCTGTGAATGACCTTGCTCTCCTGATCCTCCTGCCTCCGTCTCCCCAAAGCACGGCCTACACATATATAGGCCACCATACTCAGCCTGACTATAGATGAACATATACATTCAAAACCAAATCTTCCTCTGAAAGATTCTAGTGTCTGTATCATGGTTGGTTAAAAGGATAAGAATTTCTCTGAATTTAAAATTACATTCAGGAAACTTGAAGGAACTAGCCCAGTGGAAGCGAAATGAACAGAATCCAGACTACAGAGCCCTCCACTGCCCAAGCCATCTAGTTTCCCTCTATATACACATAACCCTACGTTGTGATGTGATTTAAAAAGAATAGTAAAGTTTTGTAAACAAAGAAGACTTTTTTATGGTTCTTGAAAATGAACAATATGTTTCTGTGTATAACTGAATTTATTGCATGTACTTTTAAAATGACTTCAAATTTAAATATGCAATAAAATATATTTTTAATAAAATAATAGATATGCAATAAAATATATTTTTCTGTGTTTTCTTTTCCTAAAGTTTGTTATTGGCATAGGATGCTGACCACAGAGAACCAGAAACTGGACGTGTTGTTGTCCTATCGTCTGAAAGACCAGAAAGAAAGCTAAAATCTCAAAGAATATGTCTTAATAAGGGTGGTAAACAGTTGTGGTTATATTGGTCAACAATTAGACTAAAAGCTATGGGATGATTTCCTTTTAAAACACAGTTATGTTACAACAATTTGGAACAGTGCCTTTACGTGCAGTGGTTTATGATAGAGACAGCTAGATCTACATACAGAAATGGAGGCTAGTGCCAGGGAGGGAGTGAGCTCAGAAGTAAGGAACTCACTTTGCACTCATGAGTAGGCCTTGGGTTCTAACCCCAACACCGAGGAAATGTCAAATCAAGTAAAAAAAAATCAATTGAATCAAATCATATGGAGGTTTTCAGAATGAAGCTCATTCATTCCCACGCCTATTTCTGTCACAAGTGATAAGGGAATCTAAAAGTGTTGCTGCATTCACTTATTTAGTGTGTGTGCACACGTGGGTGTGCATGCCGTGGTGTGTGTGCGGAGGTCAGAGGACATGGAGTGGATTCTCTTCTGTCACCATCTGTGTCTTTTTTTTTTTTTTAAGATTTATTTATTTATTATGTATACAACATTCTGCCTCAATGTATGCTCGCACACCAGAGGAGGGCGCCAGATCTCAGTACAGATGGTTGTGAGCCACCATGTGGTTGCTGGGAATTGAACTCAGGACCTCTGGAAGAGCAGCCAGTGCTCTTAACCTCTGAGCTATCTCTCCAGCCCACCATCTGTGTCTTGAGGCTCAGTCTCAGGTTGTCGCACATGGCCATAGGAGCCTTCATCAGTCAAGTCACCTCACTGACTCACAGTGAGAGCATTTACTCTGCTTCCCCTGTGTCAGCTGCCCCCGCCCCAGTCCCCTTCAGTTAGTCCTCTGGTGTACCTCCCGCCAGGGCCACTCCCTTGCTGCCTCCTGCCACGATGCCGCAGTTGAATGCTCTGCTCTCAGCGGCATTCTCTTCAAGTTTGTCTCCCAAGGTGCTGGCTTCTTTTCATATGCTCTTGGTTCCTTTAGTGATGTTTTCAGTGCCACAGCTGATGGCCCAAACACGTCTGGCCACCATGTCCTTTTTTAAAAAAAATGTTGAGCCCATTCCCATTTCCCCGGTTTCTCCCGCAGTTTTTTGCAGTGCCTCAAGGCCCTGCCTCCCCTCCAGCTGCTGAGCGCCAGTCATGATGGGTGTGGGCAGGCGTGGGCAGCAGAAAGAAAATGGTCTGGTGGGAAGCCAGCAGTGGCAAGATATTTTTAAATAGCTTAAGATAACTACCTTAGATTTCTGTGCCCAGAGAAAATATCCTTTAACTAGGCTGAAACCAAACAAAACATATCACATCTTTTCCAAACAAACCCGAGAGGTTTGGCATGAATAGACCTGCATGGAGGGAAAGAGCCAATAGTGCTACTTGAGTAGAGAAAATGAAACCCCAGGTGGAAGAGTGCACCTGGGAGAAGGAATGAGCCTAGAGAGCATTGTGCTAAGTGAAATGAGCCAGGCACAGAAAGACAAATAGTTTGTGATCTCACTTGTCCATGGAGTCAGAAAAACATTACATATGGGGGTGAGGGGTATATTGGTAGGTGCCAGGGGCTAGGTGGTTTTGGTGGGAAGCATTGGGAGTTAAAAGGTTTCAGTTAGGTAGGAGAGAAAGGTTGAAGAGACCTGTTGTATAAGGTGGTAACTATGGCTGATAGCATTCTATATATCCTAAGTATGTGTAGCAATGGATATGCTAAATATCTTCATTCCAACAAAAATGTAAAACAAGTGACTAAAGAATGTGGTGGTTTGAATAATAAAGCCCCTATAGGTTCATGTATTTGAATACTTAGTCATCAGGGAGCAGTGCTATTGGGAAGAATTAGGAGGTGTGGCCTTTTTAGAGGAAGTGTGTCACTGGGGGTGGGCTTTAAGGTTTCAAAGGTCCATGCCAGGCCCAGAGTCTCTTCTTACTGCTGCCTGCTACTCAGGATGTAGAATTATCAGCTACTTCACCAGCACCATGTCTGCCTGCATTCTCCCAGGTTTCCCACCTTGATGACGACAGACTAAATATTTCAGAAGGTAAGCAAACTCCAATTAAATACTTTGTTTTATAAGAGCTGCTGTGGTCATGGTGTCTCTTCACAGCAAGCGAACAATGGTCCAGATTGAGTAATGAAAGGGGCTGTTTGACTAGTATGCAGGACACCCTGGGTTCAATCTGTAGCACTTGAGACTAAAAGGAAAAAGGAAAAAGAGCTACAGAAGCTCTGCGTAATCAACATTGGTCATCTACACTGACAGCGAGAATAATGAGCTCTCTGGAGTCTGAAGCACACAGAAACACTTCGGTAGCGAAGTAACACTGAAAGAAAGAAAATGTCAGCATTGTCCTCAGGGACTGTCCTGTCCACATGGGGGGAAAGCGCCAAGTAGCACTGGGCTCCGAGGCTTCCAGGATTGTGCTGTACTAATTAGTTAACCGCTGGTAGAGGAGCAAGAAAGGCTCTGTAATGATCACGTGACTGAGAGAGAGAGAGAGGTGGGAAGTGACGACTTCAAAAAAGAGTAGTCAAAGAACAGGGTGACAGACTTAAACAGAATGTGACAGTCATTGCATTAAAAATAAATGGAATAACTTGTCTGATTAAAATAGAAAACTACATGGGTCAGCAAGACAGCTCCTCAGATAAAGGTGGTTGCTGCCAAGCCTGTTGAGCTGAGTTTAATCCCCAGTATCAACAAGGTAGAAGAACAGAATCAAATCCTGGAAGTTGTTCTTTGACCTCTATGTGTGTTGTGGCATATGTATGCGTTCCCCCCACCGATAAAAATAAAATAAAAAGGGAAAAAATTTTAAGTTTCCACCACCTACTTCTACCAGCTGTTTTTCCTACCATGATAGAGGTGACTAAAATACAGAACTGACTTAAGACACAGCTAAATCTACAAACAAACAAAAACCCAGCCACCCCCGAAACAACCACTCCCCCAAAACAGCAACAAAAATAGATGGACTACATACAGGTCATGTCTTAATAAAATATTTATCAAATTAATAGCAAAGCACACATATACTGCATTGCATAAATGTGGTTTATTTGCAACTTATCTGAATACATAGTTTCATTGTTCCCTCTGTGGCAGGCTAAGCCACCTGATACATTGTTACCTCTGTGTCAGGCTATGTCACCAGATACATTGTAACCTCTGTGTCGGGGCTAAGCCACCAGATACATTGTTACCTCTGTGTTGGGGCTATGCCACTAGATACATTGTAACCTCTGTGTCAGGGCTATATCACCAGATACATTGTAACCTCTGTGTCGGGGGCTGTGCCACTAGATACATTGTAACCTCTGTGTTGGGGCTATACCACCAGATACATTGTAACCTCTGTGTCTGGGCTATGCCACTAGATACATTGTAACCTCTGTGTCTGTGCTATGCCACTAGATACATTGTAACCTCTGTGTCTGTGCTATGCCACTAGATACATTGTAACCTCTGTGTTGGGGCTAGCCACTAGATACATTGCAACCTCTATGTCGAGGGCTATACCACCAGATACATTGTAACCTCTGTGTCTGGGCTATGCCACTAGATACATTGTAACCTCTGTGTCTGTGCTATGCCACCAGATACATTGTTACCTCTGTGTCGGGGCTATGCCACTAGATACATTGTAACCTCTGTGTCTGGGCTATGCCACTAGATACATTGTAACCTCTGTGTCTGTGCTATGCCACCAGATACATTGTTACCTCTGTGTGGGGGCTATGCCACCAGAAAAATTTAACAGGACTTTGGCTAAGGTTAAAGGGAGATAAATGTCATCTAGAGAAGAGATCAACACAGGACTTGAGGTTGATAAAAACAGGCAGAATGTAACAGGCACAGAAGGAGTGGAGAAGCGAGCACAGACTGATGGATGGCCCAGCTTTTTGCAATGCACTGGCCCCCTGGCCAGCGGATCTTTTATTTGGCTTACCAGGTGACCGTCTGCCCTAGTTTCATGCTGTAGTGAAGGACCCCTTGTCCTCCCCCATACAGCTGCAATGCAGGAAGCTGGAACATGCCTGAGGGCCAACCATATAGGCTCTCAATGGAACAGAACACCAGGGAGACCAGAGGAAGGAAAGACATTTATTCCTCACAAGAGAAAAACCTCACAAAACAAAAACCAGGCATGGGAGGCTATTTCCCAGTAAGAAGGTGCTCCAGGTCCATTGCCCATCTTATGTAGCTGAGTACCTGACAGGGGTGCATGCACCCGTAACACACACACACACACACACACACACACACACACACACACGGGTCAGGGATTCTAAGAACGAGGCAAGTCCCTAACACTAGATCTTCATGTACTTGTCTGATAGAGCATGCGGACAAAAATAATACATATCCTTGGGCTGGAGAGATGGCTCAGAGGTTAAGAGCACTGGTTGCTCTACCAGAGGTTCTGAGTTCAGTTCCCAGCAACCACATAGTGACTCACAACCATCTATAATGAAATCTGGTGCCATCTTCTGGCCTGCAGCATGTGAATGACAGTGAGCACAGGTGTCCCAGAACGTCACCTTAAGGCTAGCTCTGCTACTGATGAAGGCTCTCCTTTAGAAGCTGCTTGGGTACTCTGTAACCTTGGATTTAGAAAGCATGGGGATTAGGTAAGGGCAGGGTTGCCTGTTGGCCACGGAGACAAATGAAGCCTCAATTTGCCGAATCTTTGTGTACTCTTTCTCAGTTCACTTCTGCTCCCGTTCCTGCTCAGTATCCGTTCCATAAAAACAACCCAGCAGTAATGGCAGCAATAACCACTGTACCACGGATATGCTTCCTCGAGGTAAAGGAGAGAGCAGTTTACATAAGACAACAGCCAAGTGTAGAGCTGAGGCAGGGAGATTGCTGCTTCTGTAGCTGGACTGGAGAGACTGTAGCTCCCTGCCTCCTACCCCGCGCTCTGCCTGTCTTTGGATCACTCTACAGCTGGTTGGCACTCTTTGCCATTGGGACCAGCCCTTTGTGTCTCTGGTGTCTGAATCCTCAACGGTCCTGTCTGTGCCGGGTTGACCTTCTGATAACATGGGCCATTGCCCTGGTCTACACTGTAGCACCACAGCAGAGGGCCCCTCAGGTGCGTCCATGTTGCAGCTTCACTTCTCCCAGCGTCTACTGTGAATCAGCACCGATTCCCTTCGGCAGTGAAGGTCAGAAGCAGATGCCCTCCACCTGCCTATTCAGTGCAGGCCTCCCAGCTTCTCAGTGTTGATACTTGGGGGTAGGGAGCTGGGATGAAGATGCGCTGGGCACCGTAAATGTTGAGCAGCACCCTTGATCTGTCCACACTGGTGCTGGCTGCAACTGCACCTCCCAGTTATAAAGAACGCTTTCCAGACACTGGGATGGGAGTTTCTGGGAACAGCACTTCAGAATCATTGCTTAACAGAACTCAATCTTTCTCATTCAGTTCCTGAGGTTACAACTCTGAAAATGACGTCATAAATTGAGGATCACAGCACAAAGCTCCTTCCTGGTGTTCTATGGAGACTGGCCCTTACTTTTTTTGGCTTCCAGAGGGTTCTGACATTCCTTGACTTGAGTCCAACTCTAGCAGAATCATCATTTAGACTTTTCCCATTGCCAAATCTCAGACTTCCTGGTCTCTTCTTCTACCCCTCTAGATAATCCAGGACAATATATCCACCCTGGTGCCTGCCCTTACTCAGATTTTCAGAGTCACTTTTCTACAGTTTCTGGGGATGAGCACGTGGACACCTCTGGGAGTCACTATTTGAGTTGTCACAATGGGGCTCAATGAGATGTAGTGGAATTTCATTTGTATTTTAATAAATAAAGCTGTCCTGAAGATCAGAAAAGTAAAACAGCCACACTGGCCAGCCTTACAGACCAGGCAGCAAAGACACACACCTTTAATCCCAGTAGCCATAGTAGTTTGCCATAAAAACCAGGCAGTAGTGGTGCACGCCCTTAATCCCAGAACTAGAGAGGATTATAAAATGGGAAAAGACAGCTCTCACACACAGTCTCATTCTGAGATTCCTGGAGGCAGGATAACCATTTCTGACTGAGGTAGAGGTAAGAGTCAGTGGCTGGCTGTTTTGCTATTCTGACCTTCAGGTTGAACCTCAATTTCTGTCTCTGAGTTTTTATTAATTGTGCTTCAATGAGGAAAGACCTTAAAGACAGTAAGAGAGCAGCTGGGTGTGGTGGCTCACACCTTTAATCCCAGCATTTAGGAAGCAGAGGTGGGTGGATCTTTCTCAGTTCAAGGTCAGTTGGGTCTACAGAAGGAGACTCTGTCTCAAAGAGAGGAAGAGAAAAAGAGGAGGGGGAGAGAGAGGAGGAAGAAAAGGAAGAGAGAACAGGGAAGGAAGGATGGGGAGGAGAAAGGGGCAAAAAGAAGATGGAGGAGAAGGGAGGAGGAGGGAAGCAAGGGAAAGGAAATGAAGGGGAAGAGAGGGGAGAGGAAGAGGAAAAAAAGAGGAGAGAGAAAGAGAGGGAGGGAGGGAGGGAGGAAAAAAGGGAAGAAGGGGGAGAGAGAGAGAGAGAGAGAGAGAGAGAGAGAGAATCTGCAGGCAGAATGCCAATTCAGGGAATGACAGCAAGAGGGCTCAGCAGTCTTGAGAATTGAAGTTCAAAAAGGACAGAGCAGTCAGCAAGCAAGTAACAGGGCCAGAGTCACACTGTGGGGCCTTGTGACAACTTTGGTTTTTGCCTTGAGGGGAGTAAGTCCTTACAAAGTTGAAGTGGTGAGCCACACTATCTGGTGTGCCTTAATAGAATTTTGTTGGGCATTACATGGAGAGACAGCTGAAGACTGGGCCAAATGGTACAGGAGCTATCTATTACTGTGTAACAAACACCCCCAAACTAAATTTAAAACAATACTGGTTTTTTTTGTCATACTGTAGGTTGGCTGGTGATGACCAGGGCCATTGTGCTGTGGCATTCAGAGCTGAGTTTAGTTGACTGGAATGTTAACTGATGGCTTCATTTTTATACTTTGTATCTCGGGGGAGGGGAGCTATAGGGCAAGTCAAGCCTTTCTGTCTACTAAGGTAAGGACTTCATACATGGTGGCAACAGCTTCAGTAGAAAGCCTGGAGCTGAGCCAGCATCACATTCTTGACATTCTTGTGATCAAGCAAAGTTAAAAGGCCAATTAAGTTTTAGAAGGAAGGAAACAGACTCTACTTATATAGGACAATGAATGTTAGCTATGATTAGAACCCACAATGTTTCAGATGCAAGATGGCACAGCTTGGGCTAAATCGATGCAGTCTAGGGATACTGTGATCTGAGCATGTTTGTAAAGTAGAGATCATAGTCTGAGTGGGTGGCCACAGAAAAGCAACATAGATTAATGGCTTAAAGTCACATTCATGTCTGCTGCTGCTGGTGCAAGTCTTTAATCCCAGTGCCTGGGAGGCAGAGGTAGGTGGACTGCTAAATTAGAAACCCCGTTTCAACCCCTCTGCCTCCAAATTATGTTATCCATAGTTCTGGAGGTTGGCAGTAAGGTCATGTTCTGGTGAACTCTCTCTCATTTGCAGTCGATACCTTCTTAGCTGTGTTTTCACATGGCCTGTTTTGGGTGTGCATGTAAAACAATTTCTCTTTTTATTAATTAATTAATATTAATACTTTTTTTAAAAAAAGAGTTTCTCTGTGTATCCCTGGCTGTCCTGGAATTCAGAGATCTACCTGCTTCAACCTCCTGAGTGCTGGAATTAAAGGTATGTGCCACCACCACCTGACATAATTTATTATTATTATTATTATTATTATTATATTATTATTATTATTTTAAGACAATGTCTCACTGTGTGGCCCTGGCTAACCTAGAATTTATTTATACAGAGCATGCTGGTCTCAAAGCTCAGTGATCTGCCTGCTTCTGCCTCCCCAGAATTGGTATTTGAATGAAAAAAAAAGAATAAAAAGGAGAGGAAAGACCATGGCTGCTTCTTGATGTGGGGGAGGAGAAAGGTTACTGTAGCTGTGTGGGAGAACACAGTCAGGAACATCTGCGGGGATGATCCAGAGAGAATATGGCCACGCTGAGCTGGGCCATGTGAGGAGAAAAGGGGAAGGTAGAAGGGAGAGAGGAGAATCAGGTACAGCAACCAGGAAGCCAAAGGTACAAAAGGGATGGGTAAGCAAAATGTCTGGATTCTAAAGGGGAGGACCTCTGGGGGAAGGGTAGCTCAGCTCCTGAGCTGGAGAGATCAGGGTAAACAGCAGGGTATTGGAGCCATACCCTGTGATAGGTAGGGACTGAGGGATACTGGGAAAACCTGGCTGCCAGGCCCTCTTTGATAAGTTAAATAAGCACCGCAGCAGTTTGGTGGTGCGTGCACCATGTATTTATTCTTACACAATGATTTATTTTCCACCACATGGGTCCTGGAAAGTGAAGTCAGGTCATCAGGCTTAGAGGCAAGTGTCTTTACCCTGTAGGTTTGGCTGTCCTGGAACTTGCTCTTTAGACCAGGCTAGCCTCTAACTCACAGAGATCCACCTGCCTCTGCCTCCTGAGTGCTAGGGTTAAAGGTGTGCACCACCATTGGCCCGCCCAGATTTAATCTTTAAGGCCTCCTCTAGACTTCATTATCTCACAAATATTCTTGATCCAAATATTCTCCTGCTGTTGGTTAGAGCTGCAACATGGCCTGGAGCAGCAGCACAATTCCGTGTTGATCAACCAGGATGTGCAAAGAAAAAGTAAGAGAAGTCAAAGATAGTGCGTGCGTGTGTGTTTGTGTGTGTGTGAGCACTTCTGTGCACACTCAAAAGATCAAGCCAGAGAAAGGCAGACGGAGATCAACTGCTGGAACAGGAAGGAACTGAAATGGGGAATGCATCTGAGGAAGTAGGTTAAGGGATGCTTGTATTTAATTATAGACATGGCAGCTTTGTGAGCTACATTAGACACTCAGGGAAAGATAATGAATAGATGATGTGACCATATATTCTGGGCTGAAGATGTAAAGTGGGCAATTGTTACATACAGATGGCATTTAAAACCACAAGAATGGGATCAACAGGAGAGGGTCAAATCGAGGAATTTGCTGGTGAAGTAAAGGGAAATGTAAGCCACGTTGTGCCGTGCTTAGGTAGACATGCATATGTAAGCCACGTGCCATGCTTAGGTAGACATGCATATGTAAGCCACGTAGTGCTATGCTTAGGTAGACATGCATATATCTAAGATTTAAAGTGAGTGCAAAACAACAGCCTACAGAATGGGAAAGACCTTCACCACCCCACATCAGACAGAGGGCTAATCTCCAAAATATACAAAGAACTCAAGAAATTGGTCATCAAAAGAACAAATAATCCAATTAAAAAAATGGAGTACAGACCTAAACAGAGAACTTTCAACAGAGGAATCTAAAATGGCTGAAAGACACTTAAGGAAATGCTCAATATCTTTAGCCATCAGAGAAATGCAAATCAAAACAACTCTGAGATTCCATCTTACATCTGTAAGAATGGCCAAGATCAAAAACACTGATGACAACTTATGTTAGAGAGGTTGTGGGGTAAAGGGAACACTCCTCCTGTATTGCTGGTGGGAGTGCAAACTGGTACCACCCCTTTGGATGTCAGTGTTACAATTTCTCAGAAAATTAGGAAACAACCTTCCTCAAGACCCAGTAATACCACTTTTGGGTATATATCAAAAGGATGCTCAACCGTGCCACAAGGACATGTGCTCAACTATGTTCATAGCAGCATTGTTTGTCATAGCCAGAACCTGGAAACAACCTAAATGCCCCTCAACCAAAGAATGGATAAGGAAAATGTGGTGCATTTACCCAATGAAGTACCACACAGCAGAAAAACAAAACAAAACAAAACAAACAAACAAAAAAATAAAACCCGACATCTTGAAATTTGCAGGCAAATGGATGGATCTAGAAAACATTATATTGAGTGAGGTAACCCAGACCTAGAAAGACTAATATCATATGTACTCACTCATAAGTGGCTCTTAGACATAAACAAAGAAAACCAGCCTACAAATCACAATCCCAGAGAACCCAGACAACAATGAAGACCCCTAAGAGAGACACACATGGATCTAATCTACATGGGAAGTAGAAAAAGACAAGACCTCCTGAGTAAATTGGGAGCATGGGGACCACAGGAGAGGGTTGAAGAGGAGGGGAGAGGCAGGAAGAGGAGCAGAAAAAAATGTAGAGCCCAATAAAATCAATAAAAAAATTTAAAAAAGGAGCCGGGTGGTTGTGGCGCACGCCTTTAATCCCAGCACTCAGGAGGCAGAGGCAGGCGGATCTCTGTGAGTTTGAGACCAGCCTGGTCTACAAGAGCTAGTTCTGGGACAGGCACCAAAGCTACAGAGAAACCTTGTCTCAAAAAAAAAAAAAGTTAAAAAAGGAAAGCAAGTGCTCTCGGGATTATGGGGAGAAAAATAATTTAAAAAAATGAATGCTTTCTGTCACTTTAAACAATAAAAAAAAACAGGTCTTACTCTGTAGTCCAGACTGGTCTTGAATTTGCAATGATCCTTTTGTCTCTGCCTTCCACGACCTGGGATTATAGGTATTTGCCACCTTGCCTGATTCACTCTTTAATAAATAATAATATGTTTATTAAAATATAATTGATAAACCATAAAATTCACATAGTGATCAACTGGAGAACTGTTAGTATTATTATAGATTTGTGTTACCACCATGGTCAATTTTAGAACATTTCTATCACCCAAAAAGAAAGTCCTTACCTTTGGCTATGACATTTCTTTCTTCCTTGTCTTCTAGCCCTAAGTAACACCTAATAGGTTTGTTTAGTGGAATTACATGTGGCCCCTTGTGACTGTCTTATTCCAATCAGCTCATCTTCGTGTCGCAGCACGGATGGCACTTCTCACTGTCGGCTATTTTCTGCTATTGATTACAGGTGTCCTAGCTCACAGGGAAGCGATTAGTTCCTGGTTAATCCCTCCGCATCCCAATTTGGCTTCCTTCTCTTGGGTTATCAAAGGAGACATAATTTTCTTTAACAACCTAGCATTGCCTGAAAGTTAAGTCTGTGAGCTGGTATGCGCATGCCTGAAATATACTTCGGATCCTGTCAGTATCTTCCAAATGTTATGGTTCAGAGGTCAGGGATGTGGGATGCTCAGTGGTGGAATGCTACTTTAGCATGGCCGAAGACCTTGGTTCAATCTCCAGGAGCCAAAGAAATAAGCAGGTAACTAAGCAGGAAGCACAAAATCAGGCCCAGTGGTGAGCATCTGTAATCTTAGCATTAAAGGAGGCTAAGGCAGCAGGATTATTTGAATCTAGCCCAATCTTAAATGACAAGTTTTGGGCCATCTTGGGCTACATATCAAGACCCTGCCTAAAAAAATAAAACCAAAAGAAGCAAGCTGCCTGTGCTGACCCAACACACTTCTGTAATCCCAGCTTTTAGGAGGTACAGGTTCATGGTCATCCTAAACTATAAAGCTAGTTTGAAGCTAGCCTGGGTTAGCTCCTTCATCCAAATTTACTCAATCCTCCAAGTTAAATTACTAACCTGTGAAACTGAGAGAAAAAAACCCAAAACAACAACAAAGACTTTCCAAGTTCCCACGCCCAACCTCAAACTGTAACTCAAGTCTCTGCTCTTCTACCATGATCCCATCCCTAGTTTATGTAATAACGATGTAATAACGATGTAAAAGAGACGCTGAAAACTCAGGCGCTTGAGCGCCTGCTTCCTGATTTCCCCCGAGCTGAAAATTAGTTGATACGTAACGTTTCCCCTGTAAAGGTGACTGGGGAAGATTACTACAGAATAACAGCAGGTGCCTCTGCAAGGCTTCGGCTTTCCTCAGTCCAACAGAGGCAATTACAACAGAGGGAGGGGCAACGCTCCAGGCTTTAGATGTTACGAAGTCCTCCTCCTTTCCATGACTTAGGATGGCAATGACCCTTTAAAAACAAACAACTGTTTGACCATGTACCAACACTATGCGTTTGTGCCTGAAATAATCAAAGGAGGGGAAAGGATTTTCCTGGCAGAGTACTACAGCCGCTGAAAGACGTCCAGGCAAAGGTGTAGCTCCCTGGACCACTGGGGAGGCCTGGGGTTAAGTACATATGCAAATTAGTGCTGGGAAAATGCTCAGGGGATTTACCTCCCTTAAACGCCCGAGAAGTCACACAGGTGATGAAACTCGGGCTCCATGAGAAGGAATGGGGGGAAAAACCTGTTCAGGTGGCAGAGCTACAGCTGAACGAGGGAGTGGACTGCTGGAGAAGGAAAAGGAAGATTCAGGCTTTGGGAAGTGAAGTCTCACTTTGGGAGCTGGTTTGGGGGTTAGAAAGTATACACTTCCTTGAGTATGGTAAGTTAGCGCACACTGTTAGACTGTTACAGCACTGCCTTCCTTAACTTCTGCAGGAAGTTAGTTATGATGTTGATATCAGAGCAGTCTTTCTCTCTCTCTCTCTCTCTCTCTCTCTCTCAAAAGCATGGTTGGGCCACATTTTTGTTTGTTGCTTCCATGTGTGTGCCATGCATGCACGTATGTCCATATGTGTATGTTTCTGTGTGTGTGTGTGCAAGCCAGAGGAGCCATGGAATATCCTCTGTGATTGCTACCCCCCTAGTATATTGGGTCTCGTGAACCTAGAGCATGTAGGCTAGTCTTCCCTGGGGATCAATCTCTGCTTCCCCTGAAATCACCGGCAGCATGTTGCATCCATTTTGGCATTTATGTGGGTGGAAGACAAGAGTTTGACTCACCTGGCCATCTCCTCCCTTACCCAGAGTATTTGTGTGTGTTTGTATGAGCGTAATCTCAGGTGTTCTTCTTCAGGTGTCACCCACCGTTTAGTGTTTTAAAGACAGGGTCTCTCACAGGCTCAGAATTTCCCCAGTCTGCCAGACTGACTAGCCAGCAAACGCAAGGACCGGCGTGTCCCCATCTTAGCAGCGGTATTCTAAGTGGGTTCGGGTATCACTGGGGTCCCAACTGCTTTCATGGCAAGCCCTTCGCCTACTGAGCTCTCTCTCCAGACACACATCATAGTCAGAAAGTAGAGAAGGACTGGTGAACGAGAGCAGGCTCATCAATCTCAGAACCTCAAAAGAGTTGTGTTCAACACTGATCAAACGCCGGTCCCCGGGGGCTATCGCGTCCACAAGGAACCTGTCTAACCCTTTCAGGTTTTACAGATTCGACAGCCCATGGTCTGTTTTTGACTTGGAAGACACTTTGGGGGCCACTGAAGGCAGAAAACCCTCCTGAGATGCTCCTGGTATGGCCTCGAAGTCGCTACCTGACTGCCTTTTCCTTTAACTGTTCCTCGGTTCCTAAGTTAACAGGGTGGAAAGACTGTCACCAAAAGTCTGCAACATGGACATGCCTCAACTTACTGCAGAAGATGGCGGGCCTGTGTTCAGCGACTAGTTTTATTTGAGCACCGGTCTTTAACGGGGGGGGGGGGGGGGGGGGGGAAGAGTGCTGAGGTCTCGAGGTACTGGCCAGTGTCAAGGTATCTGGTGGGGCCAGAGTCAGCTAGATGAGGCAGCATCTGCTCAAACTCATGACCTAACAACGGGATCAAACTTTTCATCTATTTCAAAGCCGCTTCTCTTTGAACCTCACTGTGATCCCCACCCGTATTTGACAGAGGGGGAAACTGAGGCTAAGGCCAACACCTCCAGGCACGCCCGGGGTGTTGCAGCGGCGCGCATGCGTGTATGCAGGAGGCTGCTCAGAGAGGCCCACCGTAACTAGCCCGCCGAGCTCCAGGATCGGCCCGCACCCCGTCTCCATAGCGCAGGTGGGCGCTCCGTCTTCGCGGTCAAGGCCTGGCACGCCGGAAACGCGCGCGGCTGAGAGTGCGCGCGGGGGACGCGTGTCTCTGGGACACAGGCCGGAAGTGTGAGCGGCCGGAAATGCACGCGACTGAAGCGGCGCACCCGTCGCGGCTCCGGAGGCCCGCGCCGGAAGTGTGCGTGGTCGAGGGAACTCCGCGGCTCCGGCTGCTCGTGGCGGGAGGCTGCGGGGAGGCTCCGCTTCCGGCGGCGGCGGCGGCGGCCCACGACGACGAGGACCCTGTGCTGCTCACCGCCGGCTCTTGTAGCGCTCTTCGGAGTCCGGCGACGACCTCTCGGCTCGCCCGCCGAGCCGGCCCGGCGGCTGCGGTCTCTGCGTGTGCGAGCTGAGGCCCCGCGGTCATGAGCGGTAAAGAAGGTGCGGGGCCGGGGCGGAGGGGAGGGGCTGGGCCTCGTGTGTCCCGCTCGCTCGGCTGTCACCGATCCCAGGCCCTGGGCACGTCCCGTGTGGCCGGGGAGGCGGCCCGGGAGGCCAGGCCCTACGGGGGCCGCGGGAGGAAGGGGGTAACGTGCTGTGCAAGGGCGACGATGGAAGGGCTCTATCCAACTCATCTTCTTTTCTACGTAAGGACCTGGAGGCTTCAGGAAGAGGAAGCATGACAACTTCCCGCATAACCAAAGGAGGGAAGGGAAGGACGTCAGTTCTTCTTCGCCGGTGATGTTGGCCTTCAAATGTAAGTTTCCATAAGGAGAATTAGAACTGTAACGATCGTGTAGCCGTAATGTTGCCAAAAAGCGGCCCTCAACGATTTAGGACATCCAGGCTAGCTACTGCTACTTAGTGACACCTTAAAACAAACAAACAAACAAGATAGAAATTACGCCATGCAGATGTGATGCTTAGTTTTTTCTGATTGGTTTGTGTTGGTGCTAGGGCTGCTCTGAAAATCCGTATTCCAAAGTTTCAGGTATCAGGATGAACATGACGAAGTTAATAGACTAAGAAAGGGGATTGTGAATACCTGTGTACATGTAAGACAGGGTTTGCTAACAGTTCCTATTCTGTGCAAAGTGCTACCTCAAAATAAGTTTTGTGCACAGTCTAGTTAACAGATCTAACACACACTAAATATAAATATATATGCTAGCTAGTAAATGTTACTTGAGAAGATGATGTCACATACAAGACAGTTGTAAAGAATGTTGCATATTTCCATATAAAGTAACATTTAATGTGACACTTTTGTTTTGTTTTGTTTTGTTTTTTAGAGACTGGGATTCTCTGTAGCTTTGGAGCCTGTCCTGGAACTAGCTCTTGTAGACCAGGCTGGCCTCGAACTCACAGAGATCCACCTGCCTCTGCCTCCTGAGTGCTGGGATTAAGATGTGCGCCACCACCGCCCGGCTTAATGTGAAACTGTTTCCCAGTTCACTAATGATATCATCTTCATAGGACATAATAGTCAAGGACTTCCGGATACAGACTGTATTTGCCACATTGCATTTGTTAAAAGCAAGGCAAATTAAGAACTGCTTCATGTTTAGGAGAAGGAAGTAGGTTGCACCTGTAAAGAGAAGGGTCTCACTAACTTGTGGACAGTTTGAAAGCACGCAGTGCCTACAGTGATCTGCATAGCTTAGGAGACCAGGTATAACTGAGCAGAGCATGTGACTGGAGACCGAGTGAAAACAAGCTGGTGTTTCCAGCGTTCCTGCTGGTTTCCTGTTTCTCTTGTGGGCTACTAGTTCTTTGCCTTTGACTTAGTGCTTTCATTACTGTTCCAATGGACCATGTTCTCTTCAAGACCCTGTAGAAGGAACGGCGGGCTGTGTCCCGCCACCCGGCTAGCTTTACACCTGAAATAGTTACACGGAAACTGTATTCATTTAAACACTGTCTGGCCCATTAGTTTCAGCCTCCTATTGGCTAACTTTTCACATATTGCTTTAACCCATATTTAGTAATCTATATAGCACCATGAGGTGGTTGCTTACCAGGAGAGATCTTTTTTTTGTTTGTTTGTTTGTTTTTTTTTTTTTTTTGGTTTTTTCGAGACAGGGTTTCTCTGTAGCTTTAGAGCCTGTCCTGGAACTAGCTCTTGTGCTGGTCTCGAACTCACAGAGATCCGCCTGCCTCTGCCTCCCGAGTGCTGGACCAGGAGAGATCTTAACCTGCATCTGTCTTGGAGAGAAGCATGGTGACTGCCTGAAGCGTCTGCCTTCTTTCTCCCACAATTCTGTTCTGTCTATTCTGCCTACCTAATTTTCTGTCCTATTAAAGGGCCAAGGCAGTTTCTTTATTAACCAATGAAAGTAACACATAGACATTCCTCCATCAAGACCCATCTTAAGCAGTTCCTTGCTGACGAACACTGCGTTTATTCAGTTTTCCATCCATTCACCCATAAGATGGATTCCCCCTAAACCCTCTCCATGTATTTATTTTATTATTACTGTATTTTACTTAATTGCTTGTTATTTATACCTATATCTCTTTGAGACTATGCTTCATCTAACTTTGTATTTGTAATATCAGACTGACAGCATTTATAATATTAGGCAAAATCCAGATATCATCATCATCATTATTGAGATAAGGTCTAATAGCCCAGACTGGTCTCTTAAGGATGACCTTGAACTCTAATCCTCCAGCCCCCGTCTCCTGAGTGGGGCTTGTGCAGGCCTATGGCACCGTGCCTTTTTTTTATAGGGAAAAGAGAAAAGATTTACTATCCAGCATAGCCATGTTGGGAAGAGCACAGAGAGGTCAGTGACCCTCCAAGTACATACGTCTTCTGGGGATTGTTTCCATGCAGTGCTGAGGACTGAACCCAGAGCTAGTGCATGCTGGGCAAGAACCCTACCAGCTGAACCCTGTCCCCAGCCCTGTAGGAGACTACACAGGCAGTGACATTCTGAAGACGACAGCAAGGCGGTTGTAGTGTTCCTTTACTGTGCCAGTGTCACTTTAAAACAGTAGACAGGTTTCTGTACAAGCCTCCAGGGATTCTAAGCCCGTGTTTCTGTGCATCGAAGGCTAGAGGGGAGCGCTCAGTGTCTTTGTTCTGAGAGTTTCTGTCATGGCTGCTGTGTTCTGCTTGTTGAGTCTCCCGTGGAGGCAGGCGACTAAGGCGTTGGCTACATCGCACTGTGGCATGCGCCTTCTGTGTTTGACTAGCTGTGAGTCAGGAATGAACGCTCATGGCATCACAATGTGTTGTAGCATTTCAGCAGGAGTTGGACGCGAGGCACGACAAGTATGAGAGGCTGGTGAAGCTAAGTCGGGATATAACTGTTGAAAGTAAGAGGACAATTTTTCTTCTCCATAGGATCACAAGGTGGGTAGACATCTTTGAGATTTGTTATTTGGAGGGCTGGGGAGATGACTTAGTGAGTAAAGGTGCTTGTCACCAACTATGATGACCTCAGTTGACTTCTGACCTCCATACACATGGAACATGAGTGTGCACACACACAGATACACACATAAATAAATATAATTAGAAAATAAGTTTGTTTTATGATGCATTGTATTTGTATATTTTGTATCTCAATAGATAATAATGGATGTTTGAATATATTTTGGATTTTAAACAGTATCAGATAATACAAGTATGTACATTTAAAAAATTAATATTTGGGACTGGAGCTATATCTCAGTGGTTAAGCACACTGACTGCTTAGTTCCCAGCACCTACACAGTGGCTCACAGCCATCCACAGCTCTAGTTCTAGGGCATCTGATGCCCTCTTCTGGTCTCCATTGGGCACACAGATGGTGCACAGATGTACATGTTGGCAAAATACCATAAACATAAAATAATTTTAAAAATATTTTAGCTTTGCTTTTAAATAAGTTTGTTTATGTCTGTGGGTATTTTCACAAGGGTGTCAGATCCCTGGAGTTGTGAGCCAGTCCACATAGGTGTTGGGAAGTGAGCTCTGGTCCTCTGTGAAAATAGTGTGTGCACTCTGAACTGCTGTGCCATATCCCCAGCCCCCAAAGCGTTTCACATATAAGTGGGAAAATTCTTACTTTTAGCCTACCTAAGGATTTCATACTCTGTTTAGATCATTAATTTACATATATTCATATATGTTGTGTGTATAAGGATAGTCTGAGGAAAATACATTCAATTTTGGATTTTTTTAAAAAACTGTTTATCTGGGCCGGGCGATGGTGGCACACGCCTTTAATCCCAGCACTCGGGAGGCAGAGGCAGGCGGATCTCTGAGTTTGAGGCCAGCCTGGTCTACAAGAGCTAGCTCCAGGACAGGCTCCAAAGCCACAGAGAAACCCTGTCTCGAAAAACCAAAAAAAAAAAAAAAAAAACTGTTTATCTTTATTCTCTATGCATTGGTGTTTGGCCTGCATGCGTGTCTGTGTGATGATGGTAGATCTCCTGGACCTGGAGTCCCAGACGGCTGTGAGCTGCCGTGTGGGTGCTGGGAGCTGAACTCAGGTCCTCTGGAAGAGCAGCCAGTGTTCTTAACCACTGAGCCATCTCTCCAGCCCCTGCATTATCTTTTGGAACCTGTTACCCACTTAAGTTACAGTTGATGTAAAAATTTAATATTAGATTTGAAAATATGGTTAATTTCTCATTGAGCTTTCAGCTCATTGCAGTCTGTTTCTGGTTCCTTTGATGTTTATTAATTTTATTTTTTTATTGTTTTTGGAGATAGGATCTTACAATCTTTCATCCACCTCGTAAGTGCTGTGATTAGAGACATATCACCACACCAAATTTCTTTAAAAAAAAAAGCAACAAAACTATACTTTTAAATTGGATTTCTTGTTTTTCTTACATTTTAAAATTTAATTCTGGCAATTTATGTTAAATAGTAGAGATGCTTATTAGATAGATCATTTATCTATCTCATAAGGATAGGTGTTCGTTCCCTTCTTTTGGGTATTTTTCCTTTTGTGCAGCTATTAACGTCTGAGGCTTCTTTCCAGCCCTTTTGCTTTCTTTGGAGTCAGAGTCTCTATAGTCCAGGCTGAACTCAGGATTCTTTTGCCTTCACCTCCCTTGTGATAGAACTGTGTGTGCCACGATGCTGGCTTCTGCCTTATTTTGGATTGAGCGTAAATGTGTTTATATGTAAGTGTGTTTGCAAGTGCATGTGGAGGGCGGATGTCGACCTCTGATATCGTCTCATGTGACTTCTTCTTTTTGGACGTAGGGCCTTTCAGTGAACCTAGAGCTTACTGCTTATGTAGACTGAGCTCCAGCCACTGTGTGTCCACTCTCCATAGCACTGGGTTATAGATGTGTATCATCATGGCTGGGATTTATTAGGTGCAGGGGATCTGAACTCACGTACTCATGCTTCCAATAGCGAGTACCTACCCTCTGAATCCTCTCCCCAGATCTGGACCTTCTGTGTGTGTGTGTGTGTGTGTGTGTGTGTGTGTGTGTGTGTGTGTGTGAGTGCACGTGCGTGTGCATCGTTGCTTGTTGGTGTACAGTGTGTGTCTCAACAGTCTGGATCATTTTAGATAGTCCTGGACTAGTTGAAATTCATGGATACCAGACTTAGAGCTGCTTTCCATGGTTCTGTATGATAGTTAACTTGTGAATTCAGGTCTGGTGTTGTGGTACCTGTCAGTTACTGCAGTGCATTGGAAAGTAAGGGCCGCTCGCATGTCATTTTGCATCAGGGCAAGCAGCTTATATGTTGTAGAGTGGTCTTTCCCTATCAGCCTAGCTTCTTGTGCTGTTGTGGTAGTTCATGTCACCTCTGTATTCTATCCCCAGAACACATTGTTTTTACTTTAAACAGCTTGTATATTTATTCTTGCAGTTACCATTTCTAATGTCATTTAGTCCTTGGCACATGGATTCAGAGTTCCATCTGGAATAATTTTCCTTTAATATCTCTGTAGTGTGTGCTGTTGCTGTCAGTAGGCTATGGGAATTGTTGGGCCAGCCTTCTCTGGATGGTTCTTTTGTGGCTCCCTTGTGTGGTGCCGAGCTCTAAAGTTTTGTCAGTGCTGCAGCTTCTCCTGGCTTTCTGCCCTGCACGTTGGGCTTTCTTGACCTTAACCTTTCAGCTTTTCAACTCAGGCCGACTCTGGCTCTGCCGAGGTTCTTCCTATATGGTCACTTGGAAACTCCTCCGAGCCTTGAGATGGACATCGGGTGTGTCCCCACTTCCCAATTGTTGTCCTGTCCCATGCTCATGGTGCCTGGTTACAGGGCTGAAACCATTGTTCTGTATGACTATTTTTTTTTTTTTTTTGAGTTGTTTTAGGTGGAAGCAGCCAGCTACAGAAGTTGATTTTTTTTATGAATAAGGTTTTTCTTATAGTTAGTTTTGATCACAAGGCTGATGTTTTCAATATTCCTAATGTCTTTATAGTGCTCCTGATATAGAGGAGATACTGACTGAATCAGAAATTAAACTGGATGGTGTCAGACAGAAAATATTACAGGTCGCCCAAGAGCTCTCGGGAGAAGATATGCACCAGTTCCATCGAGCTATCACCACAGGTGAGCCTCAGTTAATAGAGTGCTGTGTGCACGTACGTGTGTGTGTGCACATACGTGTGTGTGCACATACGTGTGTGCGCACGTACATATTCCAGGGCCCATGTGTGGAGGGAAGAGAACAACTTATGGAAATTGGTTCTCTCCTTCCACCTGTGCGTCTCAGTGTTTGAACTAAGGTCATCAGGTGTGGCATGTGCTCTTACTCACAGAGCTATCTCACTGGTCCCATATGAAGTCTTTAAAATGAAATTTTGATAGTCTCATAGCTCAGTCTGGCCTTGGTGTCCGTAGATAGCTAAGGTTGCCTTTGAACTCTTAATCCTGCCTCTGCCTCCCAAGTATTGTCATATTTCGCATGCATTACTTTCCTGGCTTTAAAATGAAGTTTTTGAACTGAAGAAGCAGTGATACTCATTCTTCTTTACAGTCACAGGTTTTGCTTTTGTATCTTCTAAATTATTTCTACCACTTATGCGTAAGGAAATTGAGGCTTCACAGGAGTTTTGATGAAGGTCATCTTTGGTCTCTTTTTTTCCAGACTCAGTTGAACCTACTGGGTATCAGGTAAAACCCAGTATAGGACTAACAGTCCCCGAAGTCAGCCTCAACCTCAAATTGTGTTTAAATGGGAGAGGGTTCAGTAAATACTTTGGGGACCATTTAATCACAATTTGGTAAGTCTGTATTCTAGACTACAAACTTCGGTAGTAACTACTACAAACAGAAGAATCTCGTTAAAATTTTGTGGACTACAAAGCACAAACAGACTCGTTTTCTAGATGACTGACTGGGTGTACTAGTGCAGTGTCCTCCCGCCTGAGAGGATTTCAGTCCTGTGTCTCCAGGTTCATTTCTAAACATCCCTTCGCTTTTCTGAAATCCTGTTTCAGAAAGTTGACAATTTAGTCTGGATGCTGTAACATTGTGTTGATAAGGATGACACTTGTTACTCAGTTCTGAACATGCTGTACCCACTTAATCTCTGCCTTCTGGAACAAACAGCAGCTACTCGCAGTATAGATTGTTTTGATCCAGTCCCTCTAGCAACCATTAACTCACTGTCTCTTTGGACTTGTTCTTTCTGCACATCTCACAAAATGGACATATAGCACTGTGGTTTCAGGTTTCAGGATTCATCTGTGGGGTAACACACACCAGTACTTTCTTGTTATGGTGTAATCATGAATGGATAGACCACATTTTGTCTCTCAGTTGATGCACATTGGAGTTGGTCTATATTTGGCTCTTATGAGGGATGCTGCTATTTACATCTGCCTACAAGTCTTTGTATGAGCATGACCTTCCATTCCTCTGGGGCTTGTACCTGTGGTTAACAATTTTCTAAGAAAAGCATTAAAATCCTGCAAAGCAGGTTGAACTTGCTCATGTGTTCACCCTCAGGCAAGGCTTGGTGTCGAATAAAATTGAATGTGTGTGGCTTAAGTACAATGAGAATCAATGAAAGGAATCAGAAACCTCTAACTGGGTTTCCCTGTGTATGTTCTAACAGAGGAATAAAGTAAAAAAGAACAAATTACATAAAAGCAACCTCCAGAGCTCTCTCTTACTGGAAGCAGGTTCTGTAAATAATTCCTTTTGGATTTCCTCCAAGGTAGAGGCACAGGGGAAGGCATTGTTTGGAGTATGGCAGTGGGCTGAAAATTTTCACCTTGGGGATTATACACTGAACATAACGGATGTCCTTTTCATCAAGTTGAAACATAGCTTGTTTAAACATCCTTTTACCTACATATGACCCGGAGTGCTTCTCTGTCTGGGGCCAGGTGTCCTTGAACTCTTGTGAGATAGCACAAATCTTATGTTTCCTCATTTAATTATTTATGCCTGTCATGTGCAAGGCACGCATTAGTGATCAGGACATGTGCCCCAGTCACCATCCCAGCTGCCATAGATGGGCCTTGGTACAGAGGCCCAGGAGTGTGTGTGTGCCCTGCCTCAGCGATACAGTCTCCATGGACATCCAGCACTTTTATCATGCTAGGTAATAAGCTAGGTAGTAAGCAACTTCTAGTTTTTTCTAGAATTACAAGTGACACGCTTGTAATTTGGTGCTTGTTCCTAGTGGCCTTCTTCGCTGTTTTTCAGGACTGCAAGAATATGTGGAGGCTGTGTCTTTTCAACACTTCATCAGAACTCGTTCCTTAATCAGTGTGGAGGAGATTAACAAGCAGTTGACATTCACGACAGAAGACAGTGGGAAAGAAAGCAAGACGGTGAGAGTTTAAAATCATGTTTCATTATATAGTTTATACAACAGCATGGGAATTGGCTTCCTGAAGCTGGTTTGCTAGGTCTCTCCAGGGAAGCACTGTCTTAAGTGTCTCCACTGGTGACAGAAGAAGAGTCACATGCAGCAGGGTGTTCAGAATCCAGGCTGTGCTCTTGAAGTCTGCTGGGAGGGGTATGTACAGGGACCCCTGGTGTGTGCAACTACCTCAAAGGGCTTTATGAAAGAGTTTAACTTACAAAGGTTTCTTAACTACGCAGTGTTTATACTTGACAGTAGTTCATTGTTACAACAGAGCTGTCACATGGTGAGAGCCGTTTGTCATCAGACTACCATCTGCGTATAGACGCTGCCTAGTTCTTCTGAATTCAGGAAAGAGTGTTTGCAGTTTGACTTACAAGGTACTTCTTTCCCCTTTTGGATTTGAACATACAACATTCAGGCAAGCAAGTGGGCATTTGATCTCTTCTTTCACATGTATTAAGATAAACAGGATTTTTCCACTCCTTTTTTCCCCCTTTTATTAATTTTTAAAAACACCACTCAGAGTCAGGCTAGGATTTCCAGAGCATGAAATAAAACGTGAGAATGCAGGATAACCTGGCTTGGTGACAGGAGGGACTGACTCCCAGGAGTCCACACGTTTTCTCAGGAATGGCAATGGGAAGTGGGGCCAGCCATTTGTCCTGCTCCATGAGAGCAACCTCCTTTATACCTCAGCTGGAGACAGTGTGGGGGAAAGGCAGACTGAGCATGTGTGCTCTTTCAGGATGCGCTTCTCACAGGAGACGTGCCTGCTTTCACCAAGAACTTCCCCTTTAGCACTGGATTCTTGGGGCAGGACATTCTGAAATTTGATAAAAAAATTTCTTTTAACTTGACTTGTGAGAATATTGTCAAAATCATTAAAAAATGTCTATGACAGATTTCAGACAAGCAGAAATGTGGAGGAAGCAATAGCCATTCGTCAGCTCATAGAGCAGGGCCTGAGTAATGGCCAGGAGGGAGCCTTGGAAGCATGTGCTTTGTCCAGATAGTTCTGGCTAACCCACTAGTGATGTCATCGTTGATGTCAACATTCAAGTGTTCATTTTGAAAAATTGTACCTTAAGCAGTTTTTAACGTTGGTAATAGTTTCCAGGAAGCAGATTGTATTTTGACAAATTTTACTTTAAATTTATTTATTTTTTAACATGCCTATTTCTCTAAAGTCAGCTTACAACCAAGACCCCTTCTGTGTAATGACAGAGACTATTTATTTCTGAAGTACATTCTAAGTGGCATGTGAAATGCATTCCTCTTCCATCTACTACAGCTTCCTGTTTTTCTAAGACAAACAAACAAATACCAGTCTCAGCCTGCTGAATCCCCAAAAACCTTTAAGATGTGCTTTCAAAAGGAAGCAGGCTTTGGGTGCTTCCTCTTTCTGTTACTAACTGGCTCTCATCACCCCTGCTGTGCAGTAGGCCTTGTTTCTCATGTTCTGTCATGGGCCATTGGGCCACAAGGTCTCTCTGCAGTGTCTGAGTAGGATTAAGATCAGTGCACAGCAATCAAAATAATAAAATAGAAGTTCACTCTGCCACTTCTGTACTTAATTCTCAGAGACTCTCAACCTGGAAGTAAAGTCCAGATTCCTCAGTGTGGGTCCTGCAGTCTGTGCCTCTGGTCTCAGTCTGTACTGCACTTTGATTTCACTTAGAACAAGCACTTCGTTAGTTCCTCAAACACAGCACGGCTCGCTCCTGTATGCCTTTGCAGGCCACTGCCTGAATGCACTTACTGCTCCACCTGGCCACACCCACATGCATTGGTTACAGTGTAGGTATCATTCCTAGAAAGAAGCTCATGCAGAGAGATGCACATGATGGAGGTGGTGATGGTAGCAGCTACATTTATGGGATGTTTTCTTGGGCTGCACTTTATGCCAAGAATTTACTGAATATTGTCTTATTTAATCCGTAAAAGACTTGTGAAGTAGGTAACATAATCCCATTTACAGAGGAGGAAACTTGAGGTTTAGAGAGAGATGAAAAAGCTTGCCAGAGACAAGTATGTTATGAGGCGAAGTCCTGGAGGAGTGGGAGGAGATGATCAAGGTCGTTTGTAAGTCAAGTTCACACCCGAGGAAAGATAGTGTGTCCTTGGAGACTGGAGGATGGAAGGTGACTGTAATACAGGTGAGGATATTGTGGTGCTACAAAGGATAGTGAGGTGACAGTCTGTGAAGTTAGGCTAATTCATTTCCTGAAACTGAAGAGTTTGGGGGTTGAGTAGGCACAGAGGAGAGTACCAGAGACTTGGACTAGTGTATGAAAAGGCTACACAGGAAGGACATTTAGGAAGGAACCATGCTATATTTGAGAGTGGGCCTGAAAAGATAGGCTGGGTTTTCAGAGAACTTGGTTCAGTTCCCAGCACACACATGGAGGCTCACAACCATCTGTAACTCCAGTTCCAGGGGGATCTGATCCCTTCTTCCGGCCTCTGAAGGCTGCAGGCATGAACCTGGTACACAGACATGCATGAAGGCAAAACACCCATACACATAAACTAATAAAGAAAACCACTGGAGAATAACTAAAAGGATTGGTGAGTAACTTGCCGTAGTTCAAACTCTACAGTCTGTAGACGTGATTACTGTTCCTAAACTCACTCGTACTCGGCTGCCTAGTGTAGGGCTGACATGGATCTCAGCACTGATTCAAGATTCTGATTTGCTGGACATGAGAGGTAGGAGACAGAGGCACTGGCAAGAACTGGGTACAGCTGCAGACCATGATGGGCAGTGCAGAATAGTGAAGAAGCAGCCAGCCGAAGATGAGGGAAGAGGACTGAAGGAGGGGGCCGTACTGCTGTTTGATAGGGAGTGTCACAGTGACGCCAAGTTGGCCATGCTAGCGTGCATCCACTGTGCTTGTCAAGTGAAGTTGGACAAAATTGGTTTTACATTGGCTGTATTTGTTTATTCTGATACCTCCATGCCACCTGCTCAGCTCCTTACCCAGTGCCTGGTTGGATTCCTTGTGCCCCTGCCATATAGTTAACACATAGGGAAGATCAGGATGCCTGATACATTCACTTTATCACAGTGTTTTCTTTGTGTGTGGCTTTCTTTTTTGTCTTTACCAGCCCTCCTGTGATGGACAAGATAAGCAGCTTGTTACTTGGAGACTGAAAATCACACCTGTTGATTACCTGCTGGGAGTGGCCGACTTAACTGGAGAATTGATGCGGATGTGTATTAACAGTGTGGGGAATGGGGACATTGACACCCCCTTTGAAGTGAGCCAGTTTTTACGCCAGGTTTATGATGGGTTTTCTTTCATTGGCAACACTGGGCCCTATGAGGTTTCTAAGAAGCTGTACACCTTGAAGCAGAGCCTGGCCAAAGTGGAGAACGCCTGTTACGCCCTTAAAGTCCGGGGCTCAGAGATTCCCAAACACATGCTGGCAGATGTGTTTTCAGTTAAAACGGAGATGATTGATCAGGAAGAGAGCATTTCTTAAGCAGCTGCACTCTGCTTTCTGAGGCGCTCCTGGGAGACCAGTTGGTGAGACTGTTTGAGTGTGCTTTGACTTCATTGTGGCTTTTGTAGATGTTTCTAGTTGTACTAGTTTGAAGTTGTATACAGCTATATATAAGTTTGTTCTCAGGAACATTTCTTACGTTCATTAGCATTTGCATACAGTGTTTGCATATGTGCTTATTCCTGGTGTTTGCTTTATTGTTAGTGAACATGCTTCCTGTAGCACTTTCTGCCACACCTACTTTAATTCACTTTGAACTGGGAGCGATGTATTTCAGAGGAAGCCTCTTAAGTGGGTGATTCTGTATATGGAAAAAATGGAGTGAAACTTCTGAAGTGAGCTTCCTGTTTGAAGTTTCTTGGCAGTATCATGGCAAGCCTTTAAAACAGGCTTAGTACATGGAACAAGAAGGTAAAAATGTAAGATATCAGTATTTTTAAGTACAAGTTTTGTTGGTATTATAATGAGAATTCATGCAAAATTTTGACCAAGTTCAGACCACTTTGAGTTTATTCAAAATAACTTTGCAAAAAAAAAAATTGATGGGTATCCAGATGTTTATTTCTCCACTTAGTTTTTCCCTTTATCACAGATGTGAAGAATTGGAGCTGGCGTTGTTTTTCACCAGTGATGCTGAGTAATTATATTCTTGTCCTAGTTGTGAGCAGGTAGCCCTTGGTCCTGGTGTTAGGTGTGGTGGCTTTCCTAGTCTGGCACCTCTTAGAAATCACAGTAGAACAGCTAACATGGTTGGAATGCTGACAGTCCAAACCTTCATACTTGTCCCTTGGTGTTAGCCAATAATGTTGCCAAAGAAAATGAATTATGTATAATTTAGCAATAAGACAATTGCCAACACAGAGGAGGAGCCAGAGGTTTGGAGTTCACCCACCCAGTCAGTGAGAGCTCATCTGTGGTGTGAAACTGGCGTGAGCGTGACCTGCCGGCTGACACCGCCACTGCTTCCAACTAGTTCTGTGTGTTTTCAGAGCTTAGATGCTGGGTTTATTTTTGGAAAGAGTATCTATTTGTAAGGGCTGGTTCTTTGAAAGCTTAATTTTTCCAAATATTACTACTGGAAGGAAAATATAGCGCATACAAGCCCAGTGAGTTAGGCTTGTTTGTCCTGGTGACGGTGGCTTTGTTCTCCCGCTTGCTTATCGTCCCTTTGCTTGTTTTGTTTGTTTGTTTTTTCAACTACTTCAGGTTGAATTTATAATGTTAAAATGATGAATTGAAGAATGTTTTACAGAAACTTAAAACAAATTTTGAATAAAATATTAAAATACAGAAGCTCATTGGTTTAACTTTTTAAAAAATGTCCACAGCGTGTGTAGAGGTCAGAGAACAGCTCGTGGATGTTGGCTCTCTCCTTCCACCGTGCAGGTGCTGGGGACCCTCTCAGGATGTCAGGCTTGGTGGTTAGGACCTTTTCTGGTCCAGCTAACCCGTTCTCGAGTTTGTTGTTTTGATAGCATTGAGAAATACTTAGTAAGTCTAATCATGTAATTTCTGGATAAAAATGAGAAACCTAGGGGGCTGGAGAGATGGCTCAATGGTTAAGAGTATTGCCTGCTCTTCCAAAGGTCCTGAGTTCAATTCCCAGCAACCACATGGTGGCTCACAACCATCTGCAATGAGGTCTGGTGCCCTCTTCTGGCCTTCAGGCATACACACAGACAGAATATTGTATACATAATAAATAAATATTTAGAAAAAAAATGAGAAACCTAAAATAGATTAGGTTAATACGGAGGGTTTTTTTCTTTCTTTTTTTTTTCTAAAAACAAATCCCAAGATAAGGAGGCTTCCAAGTGGTTTGCCTCAACCTGAAATGCAGTCAGGAACTTCCCTTCTGCTCTCTGTGCCCCGTTCTCTGCTGTTGATTCCCTTGTGGTTGGTGGCTGGGTTTTCAGGCATGGTGGGGACACTTTAACAGCTGTGGACTTCCTTGTGTTCTCTAAGGTTAAAAACAAGTTCCATATGCTCTCAAGAAGACATTCTTCACAGCACTCCGACTCAGACTAGATGATGTCCCTAACCCTCTAATCCAATTCCTGGAAGGGAAGATAATAGTAGCCTAACTCCCCAATTGATTTGTTCAGGAATAGCAGGTCAAACGCTGGAAAGCCAGGCTGTCAGAGGAGCAAGAAAGGGGCCTTTGGTATAGTCAGCAGCACCTCCTGCAGGTGACTGAGCGCCATTGCTCCTGATGCTTCCTTTGATTTAAACCTGTTTAAATCATGTCTAATAAATAACAGCATCATCAGTTGTGGTGGGCTTTCTATTTATTACAAAAAAAAGAATTGGCTCTAGGGACTGGCGAGATAGCTCATTTGGTAAAGGTGTTTGCCACCAAACTTCACAACCTGCCTTTGATCCCTGGAACCCACATGTGGAAGGAGATAAACTGGCCACAGCCTGCCCCCTCCCCCTTGCAAACAAAATAAATACAAATGTAATTAAAAAATTAGAAAAGGAACTAACTGGGTCAAGGTCCCATGGCAAGTAGTGACAGAATCTTGGGATGAAAGTGGCTTATTTCTTTCCAGTGGTCATCATGTGTCTGTTAAATGAGTGGTTTTTACAGAGAGCCCGGGCTTTGGTCATCCTGAGAGACTGGCAGATGGCTCCATGCTCTGTGCTGTCTACAAAGACCCACATTAGATTCTAAGACACATTGGCTGAAGTAAGGGTTGAAAAGACACCCCATAGAAATGGTAACCCAAAGAGAGTCTGTGATTGGCTACTGGTAGCAGATAAAATAGACTTTATTTTTATCTTGTTGCAAAGAACAACATTATATGATAAGTTCAATCCAGCAAGAATATACAATAGCCAAAAAGAAAAGTGCTAATAAGTGGTGTCTCTGTGTGTGTGTGTGTGTGTGTGTGTGTGTGTGTGTGTGTGCAGCTGCATATTTACATGTATGTAGAAGCCGGAGGTTAATGTTGAGGATATTTTTATATTTTTCAGTTTCTTCACCCCCCCCCCCACCTCCACCCCAAGACAGGGTTTCTCTGTATAGCTCTGGTTGTCCTGGAACTCGCTCTGTAGGCCAGGCTGGCCTTGAATCTGTCTGCCTACCTCCTGAGTGCTGGGATTAAAAAGTGTGCTCCATTATATCCAGCCCATTTTCTTTTTAAAAATTCTATTGTTTTAGGGTGTATCGAAGTTTTGCCTGCATGTATATCTGTGCACCACATGCGTGCCTGATGCAGGCCAAAAGAAGACTTTGGATTCCCTGGGACTAGAGTTACAGCAGTGCTGAGCCATCTTTCCTACTTCTTCTACCTTATGTTTTGAGATAATCTGTCGCTGAACTGGACGCTTACTGATTGACCTAGCGCTGCTGGCACGCAGGCCCTGGGAATTCCCCCGTTCCACTCCTCCAGTTTTAGGGTTACAGAAAGTTATCAGAAGTTTATTACCATTCCCAGCTTTTGTGTGCTCCAGGGGAGCAGCACGTATTTTGTAGCTGAGCCATCTCTCATTTTTTGATTATACATTTGCTAAATTTATTTATATTTATATATTAGAATCAATCATTTTGTTTCAGCTTTCAAGTTTTTTAGTTAATAGTGTCAGTCTATGTATGTATGTGTGTATATACATATATACATCCATATGGATATATATGTATACACATACATAGATTTCATTCTCTCTTATATATTTGCAAAATTGCCCAGGCTGGCCTATGTGCTTTCATACTCCATGCTGATCTCCAAGTCATGATGCTCCTGCCTTAGCCTTCCAAATGCTGGGATTGCACGTGCTTCCCGCCACACCCAGCCTTCAGTTTTGAAAGACAATCCAAATCCCATTGAGCAAATGTGCCCCGTTGTGTCCCTTGCCCTCCCCCTTTTAAAATAGAGCCACTGGTTTTAATTTGGAGATTAAAAACTTTTTTATTTCTGTATACAGAGTCTATTTGAGGAGAAATGTATTTTGCAGTTGTTACCATCATAATGTGTCGTTCAGGTCCCATAAAATAGCATCAGCTACGGGCATCTTCTGGGTTTATACGCAAACTGTTCACACAGTAGCAACACGGCCTGATGACACTTGAGTGTCAGGTGAGGCACAACTCTGCCTCCTTCACATTGAGGGGTAAAGTCCTTTCCCCCGTTTTTTTCATCTTATTTCCTCCTGGAAGAAGTCTCACTGTAACCCTTTTCAGTAATCTTTTGAGAAACAGAGTTGCACCCTTCATATTGTGTGTGTTGCTTTAAGGTGGCAGGGAAGAGGAGAGCGGAAAATATGGCTCTGCAGAGGCTGCTCCTGCAGAGGGCCAGGGTCGGCTCCCACCGCCAGCATGGCAGCTCACAACAGTCTGTAGCTCCAGCTCTAGCGATCGGGCTCCCTTTACTGTCTCCATGGGCATCTGCATACTCATGATGCATACACAAATGGGCACACACATAAATGAAAATTAAGTATGGTAGGACTGAGGATATAGCCCAGGGGTAGAGTTATTGCTTAGCACGTGCAAGACTGTAAGTTCAGAAAACCAACAAGTCCAAGGAAGATGAAGAACATGGGGGTCCAAGATTTCCTTCCATGTCCATAATGTCAGTAGATGCCTCTGTATCTGCCCCCCAGAGAGAGAGAGAGAGAGAGATTCTCTGGGGTATCACTTAGTATTTCCATGTGTATCTGACCAAAGAGCAGTTACTTCAGATGGCCGAATCCTAATGGCATGGATCTGCGGGAAGGAAGAGCTGGGCCACCACCACTTAGAGCTCCCAGTAGCCAGTTTTGGAGCTGCGAGCCCAGGGACATGGGTGGTGGTGTGGGGGGGCGGGTGAGGAGGTCATGGAGACATCTAATCGTCACTTCAGGAGTTGCTCTGGGCACAAGGGCTTTTTTATAAATTAGTTGTTTGTGTGGGGGTGTTTTCCCCTCTCCTTTTAACTCTGCCACAGGCTATAGTGTTTTCATTTAGATTTCAAACTATAGGGTATTGAGGCAAATTAGTTGGGTATCGTAGAAAGAAATAGTCTATCAGGTAGGGCTCCCCTTCTTTCCCCCCCCACTTTTCCTCACCTCACCTATTGCACCAAGGCTAGGTGCAACCGCCACAGGTTCAAACGGGACATTTAGAAGTTCCGCTATGTACCACGCTGGGTGTGAACACAAATGACCAAATTGGTGGATTGTGTGTGGTATTGTTTCCTGTTGGTTCTGCTATAGAGGGGAGTCTTGGGAACTCAACTTGTGTGACTCACTTGCCTTGAGTGTTTTACCTATGTTATAATTAAGGGCATGTGTTCTGCTTGGGCCCCAGAGAAGAACAAGGGCTGGCGTGTGTGCAGATGGCATACGTGAGGGCTCGCAGGCACCTTTATACTCTTGCTGCCCACCTGCTAGGCTGCAGGCAGCAGAAGTCATGACCTGGGTTTCCTGCAATTCCTGCAATCCCTCGACTTCCTGCACTTGCTGGCTGCATTCCCAACCTTCCTTTCCTCCAGCCCTTCCACTGTTTTGGAAGCACCTGTGCCAAGTCCTTTCCTGAGCAGGCTACCTAAAGTGCTTTCTGTTTCCAAGTGTATGTGACAGGGAGGCTGCCTTTGTCAGCCAAGAAATCGAAATGGAGCCCGGGTGGGCATTGTATGCACTCGGGAGGCAGGCGCATCTCTGTGAGTTCAAAGGCCAACAGGTCTATAGAGCGAGTTACAGGACAGCCAGGGCTACACAGAAAAATCCTGTCTCAAAACAGCAACAACAAAAAAATGGTTTTAGGCATGCATAACCAGAGAGGTATAGATTGCAGGACTTAATGCTCCTATATCAAAAGGGCCAAGATTTGATGTTTAGGAAGGCCGTGCAGATACAAGAAAATGGATTCTCATTCGGTGCTCAGGTCAGACCGTTCTGTGTGTTACTGTCCTACTGTGGGTGACCACATGTAGAAAAACAACTTGTCTCCACTGCCCTCCATGGAGCAGATAGTACCTGGTTCCCACTGAAATGCCAAAGAAGTTAAAAGTCTCCTTGAAAAAAGGTCAGTTGCTTCAAAGAATACCTACCCCTGACAAGCAGACAGATGAAAGGCAGGATGTCAGCTCAAGACCAGTGGGGAGAAAATCAGCATCATGGATGAGAAAGCCAGCAAGGATATTGAGATTTGAAGACACAAAAACACAAATACACATACAAAATACACTTTTACACACACACACACACACACACACACACGTACACAAATACACATATAACTATACAGAAACATACACATTTAACATTTGTACACTTACATAGACACGTGTACACACCATATACATATGCAGACATACATATGCACACCTATACGTGCCATAATGAAAAGAATCAGTGCTGATTGGCAGAGTCTGTTCTGAGGACTGCTCTTCCTCTCTGTCTTCAGAATAGACTGTCGCTAACCTGATCCTTCTCATTTAATGGCATCGCTGGAGGCTGCTCTAATCCACCATCTTATCCCAGAAGTCTTTACCTTCTCAGCAGTTTTATGATTATATTGTCCTCCTTCATCCGACACATATCTACCTCCTGTATGTATTTTCATATCCTAGAAACATTTAAAATATGCACATGTACACTTATAAACAGCATATAGTTATTGCTAAATAAAAGAGAATTAATTAGGATTTTTATACTATTTTAATTTTTTTTCATGGAAGATAGTATCAGAACAGAGTCATATATTAATTAACATGATAATTAATGGCCATGGCATAGCCCAGGTGGCTGAGAAGCAGCTTCCTCAGCTGGATCTGTTGTAGTGTGTTTAAGGGTTATAACGAGTTGTTAGCCAGGTATCAGGGCTCATGCCTTCAATCCCTGCACTTGGGAGGATTGCTGGGGATGTGATGCCTGCCCAGGCTAAAGAATGAGACCTTGTCTAGAACAAACAAGAATTAATTAGTAAAAAGTCTGTATCATTATAAACAACACTGACACAAATGTTCTCATAACGGCATCTGAGTTTGCTTTCTTGGCATAAGTCACTGAGAGTACAATAGCTTAAGTGACACAATGTTTTTGTTGTTTTACTGAAAAGTTGAGTTGATTTCTTCTGGAACATTTGTGAGCCAGATCCCTTCTTAAATCATTGTTCCCCAGGTAAATGTTTACAAGTGCCTCTTCCCAGGGCCGTGGCATCACACCGCAGTCTCCCCTGAGGTTACGGTGGGGTGCTCTGGCACAGCCTTCCACTTATTCAGCTCTAACACCAGTTGACAGGAACTCCAAGCACCCACTGCTCTGAGCACCGGTACGTGCTCCAGAGGAGAAAGGCTTCCTGTGATTACTTTCCAGCATGAAATAGAGCGTGTGTCTCCGATTATAGGCTCCGTTTGCCAGCACACCAGCCCCATCCTGATTTGGGGAATATGAGATTAACAGATGTGATTTATTTAATCTTCATCAGCACATGGTCAGGTGACAGCGTCATCATGGGTCATTAGAACTGAAGCACAGAACCCTGATGGCGTGGGCTGACAGTGGGAAATGGTGCTTTCCGCTTTCTGTTTCAACACTATCCACCCAACAGTGTCTTAGCTCCTCAGAGACAGGCTGCACCAGGAGCCTGCAAAATGTAGTTGGCATGTCAAGCATTTTTATGGAAGTCTTTATTATCTAAAAGGCAATGGCCTTATTCTTGCTTAGAAACAATTACAAGACAGCACTTGGGAGGCAGAAGCACGCAGATCTCTGTGAATTTGAGGCCAGCCTGGTTCTACAGAGCTTCCATGACAGCCAGGGATACACAAGATTCCCTGTCTCCAAAAACAAAAACATTGACAAGCGAAGAGATGTCCAACAATTTGTTCATCCTGTTAGGTGTCACGTGGCGTTGTGGTCATTTATGGTACACACATTTCAGATACTCATGCTCATGCGTGTAAGAGGAAGCGACACGAAATTCTTTACCAACTTAAAAAGTGCTACTAAAGAGAAGCCTTTGGGCTGGTGAGATGGCTCAGCAGTACCCACACAGTGGAGGGAGAGAGCTGACTTCCAGAAGCTATCCCCTGAGCTCAACACATACCATGCACTATTCTAAAGTGTCCTTGAAGGGCAGTGGAAGGGACAGTGTGACTGTGTCGCTGGCTGTGTAGCCAGCTAAAATAGCCTGCCCTGCTGCCCATGAAGGAGATAGCCAGTAAAGTACCAGGATATTCTTTACCAGCACTTCTAGGATGCAGCTTAAGTAAGTTGGAGAATCCTACCTGAGCCAGTGGAGATGACATATGCGGGCCAGTCATTAGCAGGGAGGAGGTTTGGAACACCTGCCCCAAATGTGTTTCCTTTAAACAGCAGATTTGATGTCTGCTCAGAACAGCTCCAAACTAGAGCACAAAAGTCATTCAGCACTGAGCATCTTTGATCCTCAAAATAGGCTCATCCACTAAAGGGGGAGACCGGTGGTCAGGTCAGAAAGTGCCACTGAGGAGAGGATCTGGAAGATGCATCACCAAACTGAGGGCACTGGAGACAGGACTCAGAGAAGGACATCAAGAATCATCTGTTCAGGGCCAGGGAATCCTCTCAGTCACTAAAATGTTTTTCTTGCAAGCACGGGACTTGAGTTTGATCCTCGGACCCATGTGAAAGAAGCCAGGAGTACAGCTCTCAGTTGTAATCCCTGCACTGGAGGTGCTGACAGAAAGCTCCGGAGGCTCTGCCTGCTAGCCTCACCTCCTCGGCAAGTTCCAAGTGAGACAGTGAGAGGCCCTGTCTCAACTGAAGGTCGACAGCACATGACAGATAGCACGGCCCTTCATATTCACTCATACACACGTGCTCCTGCACTCAAGCACACGCAAACGTGCACACACGAGTATACACACTGTACTGGTTAGTTTTATGTCAATTCAACACAGTCTGTAGTCGTCAGGAGAGAACTTCAGTTAAGAAAATGCCTCCATAAGATCTGACTGTCATCAGGTGGGGACAGGTGGATCTCTGAGCTCAAGGCCAGCCAGGTCTACAGAGTGAGTCCCAGGATAGGGCTGTTACACAGAGAAACCTTGCCAATCAATCAATCTGGCTGTCCAGCAAGCCTGTAGGGCATTTTCTTAATTAGTGATTAATGGGGGCGGGACCATCCTACTGTGGTTGATACCGCCCTTGGGCTGATGGTCCTGGTCATCTATAAGAAAACAGGCTGAGCAAGTCAGTAAGCAGCACCCCTCCATGGCCTCTATATCAGCTCCTGCCTTTAGGTTCCTGCATTCAGGTTCCTGCCCTCAACTGTTTTTTCTGATGAACTGTTATGTGGAACTGAGTGAAATAACCCTTTTGTCTCCAAGTTTCTTTTGGTCATGGTGTTTCACACACAGCATGGTAACCCTAGCCAAGACACACACAAAGAATCATATCTACAAGGCGACATAGAGGTCAACCTGAAACCAGTACCCTGAGCATGGGCATCCCCACTGCATCTGCCACTAGCCACCTGGTTTTGTGCTTCTGGGAGGCAGGCAGGGAGGATCTGAAGAATGGGTACCTTCCTCTCTTTGAGGCTGTTTTCTCCTCTGTGGCACACTCTAATCCTGAGCTAGCCTGGTTTCAGAGCTAGGATGCTCAGTTTGTGTCCGAGCAGGACAAGCACGGCTCAGAGCACAGGAATGGAGAGCAGGTGCTGCGGTTCTGCGGCAGCCTGGGTTGAGGCCTGAGACGGGGAGGGGCATCAGCGCGAAAAAATGAATTGTCTGACCACCAGATGGTTTCACACAGTGGCTGACCCTGATTAGCCCAAGCCATCTTTATTTACACTTAAAAACAAGCATGTTTTTTTGCATACTAACAGACACGTTTTTCCAACCCTCATTGGGGTAATCTCCGGCAAACACAATTATGCAAATATGTTTTTTCCCCAACCTTATACATCAAAATATCTTGTAAGCCAAAAACATCATTTTGCTAGCTTGGCTAACCATTGAACCAGGTACATTCTGTCTTTACAAAACTAGAAGGTGATTGACATAGGCACCCATTTTCAAGAACAACAATATCATTCAAACTTATCAAAGCATATTTACAGAAATATGGGTGATCTGTCTCTGATGCTGTGAGTACTGAATCAGGACAGCTCCCAGCAGGATTCTATGCTGTCCCGAAGTCCACTGGTCCTTGCCAAGTGAGACTGTCCACACAGGCTTTGTCTCACCCAGAGACCCATTGGACAAGCACCCATTGGTCCAACAGAGTGAAGCCCGGAACAGTGAGGAACATCTAGAACACACTAGAAACCCAACCTCCATGTCACACTGACTGATGGGGCCAGAATTGAGGTTCACAAGAACATTTTCTTCTCATGAGACTGGGTGGTCAAAGGACAGCAGTAGGGTGGGCCCAGGGTCAGATGTCACAGCGCAGGTGTGTCCTTTGCCTTGGAATTCATCAAGTAGGCAAGGCTGGCCGGCCGACCTATGGCTTCGGTCACTGTTTCTCCCCGCTCAGACAGTTTTACAGGTGCTGTCTTATCAATAGACGTTTGGTTGTAGCTGTCTAGAGAGGGCTGTTCTAGATAAGCAAAGGCTGACTTTTGTCTTCCAGTCCCTCCTACACTTTAGGGAGAGAAGGCTTGCTGACTGGGTCAGGTTTCCAGAGTTGCTGTTGCCCTCCGAGCCCCTCACTGACAAATATTCATTTACGTATTTAACTATCCCGCATTCCGGGGAGATGCCCAGTCAGTGAGGTGCTTATGGTGTAAACATGAGGACCCAAGCCCGATCCCCAGGGTCACATGAAAAGGCCTGGCATGGTAAACATTTGTAACCCCAGAGCAGGAGGATCCCGGGCTCACTGGCCAGCCAGACTCATCCCTTGTGACAAATTCTTAGCCAAATGAAAGACCCTGTTTCTTAAAAAAGAAAGAAAGAAAGTCAAGGTGTATGGCTTCTGATAAGTAACATACATACCACATATATGCATGTGCACATACACATACGTCCACAAGATTCTATGCACATATGAGAGTGTGCTCTGCTCCTCTGTCTGATCAGGTTTCCTTCTCAGCAGAACCTCCAGGTCTGTCTGTCCCTTGGGTACACTGAGAAGTGGTGGGTAGATTGGCCAAAGATTTCCTGAGAGCTCCTGCCATCTAGTGCCAGCCTGAAGAGCCCCTCTCCACCCGCATTTGCTCCCTTGGCTGCTTCAGTGTGAGAGACTGGACTAACAGGACAGCTGTTCATTGGATGAAGAAAATTGGGACACTCGGCTTAGATGGATCCAGAGCTGTGCCGCTCATACTATGTGGCCCAGTTTTGATTCTCTTCCACACAGCCCTTATGGATGGAAGAGCGTCGGAAGGCCAGTCCATCACTCTTCATTACACTTTCCATCATTGTGGCTCATCATGTGTTTCTTCCTCTCCAGAGAGTGGTTGTTGTTTTGGTAGCAAAGTGGATCCAAGAGAAATATGCTGCATTCTACATCAGAAAACATCCTATAAATCAGCCTTATCCATGACTAGGCTTTAATTAAAAAAAATCATTTATTTTGATATTTATGTACTGATTTTACTTTGTTTGAGGACAGGATCTTACTTTGTAGCCCAGGCTGGCCCCAAACTCGTGGCACCACTTGTCATCCAAGTAAAGCCCTTGCTTTCAGCTGTGTTTTTCACAGGCCTGTGCCTGTGGTCAGCACCAAGGAGGCTGAGGCCAGAAGTGGTGAGTTCTCTCTAGGCTCGTTGGGTCACATGGCAGATTCCAGATCTGCTTTGGGCTACAGAGTGAGACTCTGTCTCAGAAATCCAAATAAGCCAGACATGGTGGCACATGCCTTCAATACATGCGCGAAAACGGCCATATACATAAAACAAAAATAAATTTAGAAATCCAAATCAATCGGCGACAAGTATTTTATGAACACAGGACTGGGACAGACAGAAGAAGGAAAGCCCCTCCACCCCACTTGCTGCCACACACACTCTTACTTCTCTCGAGGGGATCTGCTGGAGTGTGGGCTAATGGTGGAATTCCAGGATGGGAGGAGAAGTCAGTGGAGAGAAGAGCCAAAGAGGCCTCGGAGAGCATCCCACTGGGGACCAGAGCCAGCCGTCGCCATCTCTATCCAGGGTCCTTCTCCAAAGGCCCGGGTCCCGCTCTCTGCCTTGGTTGTGAGTCTAACCTCACCATAAGCACCCTCAGGTTTGCTTGGCTTTTAGCCTACAGCTGCTCTGAAAACTAAGCAGTGGGGGATAGGAGGTGCTGACTCCTGGGGGGCAGACTGAACCCGTGCTGGGTGGTTGGTGTTGGCCCCGGCCCCATCAGCAGCTACAGGAGCAGGTGTGGCTCTGTGTGCCTACTCGGGTGCCTGGCTGCATCTGGAATCCTCGTTGGCTTTCCTCGGCCATCTCTGCAGAGAGGTCAGGCAGAAAACAATAACAGACCCACATGTTGAACAGATGAAAAAGGGAGAAAGGAAAATGGTTCATCACACCCCTGTCCTCCCTTCCTGAAACAATACAAGGCTCAGTCTGCAACAAGTAAATCGCTACAGAAGAGCCGCAGTGGGAAGCAGCGGCCTTTCTTCCCACGAGGTCCACTGGCACGTACTGAAAATGAACAAGGTGTGGACACCCATACACGTGCTTCTGTTTACAACATAATTCAGGTTGTTATTCCTTTCTGCTCTTTCCCCGTCATACGCCTAGGAAATGCTGTCACATGGCACATTGAAACAAGCACCTTTCCCCTTTTCTTTTGATTTTTTTTTGAAACAGGGTTTCTTTGTGTAGCCCTGGCTGTCCTAGAATCGCTCTGTAGACCAGGCTGGCCTTGAACTCAGATCTGCCTGCCTCTGCCTCCCAAGTGCTGGATTAAAGTGTGCACCACCACCCACCACCCAGCACCCAGCTTGCTCTTCTGTTCCTAAAACTGGCAGTCCCTGCCTTCTTCCATTCCTGGTGCTGCATATGAAACATCCCAACAAAATGGGCCACTCAAGGTTTGGCACTGCTTTAGTCTTAGCTAGTTAAAGCCATTATATTATTATTATTATTATATTATTATTACTTTGGTTTTTCGAGACAGAGTTTCTCTGTAGCTTTGGAGCCTGTCCTGGAGCTAGCTCTGTAGACCAGGCTGGCCTCGAACTCACAGAGATCTGCCTGACTCTGCCTCCCGAGTGCTGGGATTAAAGGTGTGCACACCACTGCCTGGCTTGTGTGTATTTTATACTACAAAAATACAATAGAGGCCTGTCCAGGTTGCTCCTCTCTCTGTCTCTGTCTCTGTCTCTGTCTCTGTCGCTGTCTCTCTGTGTATGTGTGTGTTACTTTTTTAGGCAGGGTTAAACTCATAATCCATCTGCTTCAGCCTTTTGAGTTCTTGAATATCAGGCATGCACCACCACACCCAGATTCGGTCCATTTTGTATGTGTGAGCATGTGTGTGTTTGTAGCTATGTGTTCATAATGCAGGTAGAAATGGGGTGTGTGTCAGTCAGAGGTCAACTCTACGTGTTGTTCCTCAGACCTTTGTTTCTTGTTTTGTTTACTTGTTTATTTTGTTTTTGAGGACAGGGTCTCATTATGTAGCCATGGGCTGTGCTTTAACTGATTATGTAGACCAGGATAACCCAGAGCTCACAGAGATCCAGGAGTGCTGAGATTAAGACTGCTCCACCAGCTAGTTTAGGTCCTCCTAAACTAGATAAGATCCTCCCTGGCCTGGGGCTGGCCAGATAGGGTAAACTCTCTAGAAGATAAGTAGATCCTCCTGGCTGCTTCTCCAGAGAGATATACATCAGGGGCCAACAAGATTTTTTTATTTTTATTTATTTATTTTTTTCTCTCAGGTCCACGTGCTCGCATAGCAAGGCTCTTTGCCAACAAAGCAGTCTTTCCTGCCTGTTCCCTGGTCCTCCAAGCTAGGCTTGAAAGGGAAGAACTGTTTGCGCAAAAACCCAGCGGTAGCTGTGTGTGACAACTCACATTGTTATCCCAAATGTGGGAGGCAGAGGCAGAGGATCTCTGTGAATTCAAGAGGCAAGCCTGGTCTGCATTGCTAGTTCTAGGTTAGACCTTCTACAGCGAGACTTTATCCAAAACAAACAAACCACAAACATAAAACCCCCCGAACACCAAATCTAAAGGTGCGAATGATTCAGACACAGTTGTCTAGTGGTACCTTTAATCACATCATGGTTAGCTCTCGAGTAGGGAAAGTGCGAGAAGATGTGATGATGTAATGAATGTGTCACTTAAATATAAGTTTATTTCTAATTCTATCCTGCCTTTCCCGCTACAATTGGTGTCTCTTGATTGGGGGTCTTGAATAAGCTCTGACCAGGCTCTTATGGCACAAATATTATCTCTTTCTGCATTTGTTAGTTGTGGTATAGTTTTAAACCAATGACAAACATGAGTTCAAGGTCTTCAGTTGGTAGATGGAGGCCTTAAGCAGATGGGTGTGCCCTGCTCTCCCTTGTGCTCCCCCTTCTGCTGTGACTGCTATAGGGGACATGCAGAAGTGATTTCCTCTGGGTTCCTGAAGCCAGGTGCTGAGCAACAGGCTTTGGCCTGGCAGGGAAGGGACAGTGAGGCCCCTGTGGGTAGTACCAATGGTGATGTATGAGGCCTTATGGCATTTCTTTGGCCCTGTGATTTTTGTTTGAAAAAACAATCCTTACAGAATTGTTTTCTAACGTACTGTAGAGTAGCCAAAAGCACCCAAGAGTCAGGAATGCTTAGCATAGTGGTAAAATATATTAGACTCAGGAAAGATCCAGCCCATGAATATCCAGTCATATTTGAGCCTGACATTCCAACACCAGCCTCGGGGAGCAGATCCACCAGCTCCCTCATGCCCCTCCTCCCGCTCCTGGCTGCTGAATCACAGCTCCAATTACGAAGCATGCTGACAAGTGACCAGCAACTCCACATCTGGTTTTGATCTTAAGTGTGTTCCTTTGTCTTCTCGCCGTGGAAAACACCGGAAAAGTCTTGAAAGCTGATTAGCTTCCAAATTTACTTGAAGAAAGAAGGCCAAAGAGTTTGATGGCAAACTTTCTTTGTTCCAGTTGCCAAGCAGCCTTCCGCCTCCTCATTTGATTTGCGTGATCCTCTCTTCGCACACAGGCCTCTGATCCACTCTTCGCACACAGGCCTCTGCTCTCGATGCCACGGTCTCTTCTCCTGGACGGGGACCCCGCTTCTTCACGTTTACCAAGCCCTTGCCATCTCGGGCAAGCATTTGAGTACGAGGGGGGATTTCTCTATCACGGGCCACACACAAGCCCCTTGGCAAGCTGCTTACCCATCTCTAGGCTCTCTGGGAGGAAATGTGTTATCACATGCATTTCCCTCCAAATTAATATGTCTGCTTTACAAACTCGAATTTCCTGCCCAGTTTTCATATTTCAACACACACACTTTTCTGTGCCCTTAACCCTTTCCTTGTATTTAAGGATGTGTGTTAAGTCAGGCATGGGAGGCTTGTGCCTGTGGGTCTCAGTTCAAGACGCTGAGACAGCGTTGTGACCTTGAGGCTAGTGGTCGAAGATGCTGGAGTGTGTGTGTGTGTGTGTGTTTGTGTGTGTGGTAGAGAGAGAGAGAGACAGAGACAGAGATAGAGAGACAGACAGAGACAGGCAGAAACAGAGATAGATACACAAGAGACCAGACACAGAGAAAAAGCATGCTAGTTTGCTACTGATAGGAAATATATTATTTAAGATTATCAGGTTTATTGTCCATTTTTCTTGGAAAAGATCAAAATTTGGTCTAGGACTGGGAGGCGTCTTTGTGAGTGACGTGCCTGCCTACACAACTCGAGAATCCTGAGTTTGGGTCCCCAATAACCCATAGGAATCCAAGCATTCTGTGCGCTAGCTCCAGGGGACGGGAGGTGGAAGTGGATCCCTGGCCAGCCAAGCTACCAAGTAGTGAGTGCGGAGCTCTGTGAGAAACCACATAAAAACCAGGGCAGGGAGACACAGAGAAGGACACCCAGATATCACCTTTGCTCACGTCTTCATGGGCACCTGGCATGCTTCAAACGAACACACACCCCCCGCGCGCCACACACACACACACACACCCCACACACACCCACACAAGCTTAGTTCTACCTTGTTCCTATTAGAATCACAAAGACGTTTTCAGTGAGCGGTCTCCTTTTTAAAAGTAGTCAAATCAGCCAGGCGGTGGTGGCGCACGCCTTTAATCCCAGCATTGGGGAGGCAGAGGCAGGCAGATCTCTCTGTAGACCAGCCTGGGTCTACCAGAGCTAGCTCCAGGACAGGCTCTAAAGCTGCAGAGAACCCTGTCTCGAAAACACCCAAAAAAAAAAAAAAAAAAAAAAAAAAAGTAGTCAAATAGGTTTTCTGTAACTGGTTTGTGTGTTGCCATGGTACACGTGTGGATGTCAGAGGAAGCCTTGTAAGAATCCCTTCTCTTCTTCTGTCACATGGGTCCTAGAGTTAGAGCTCAGGACGTCAGATTGGTGATACATGTCTTTACTGGATGAATAATCTCAATGGCCCTCGTGGGGTTCTGTTGTTTGTTGGTTGTTTGAGACAGGATCTTGCTGTGTAGCTCTGGTTGGCCTGGTGCTTGCTATGTAGCCCAGGGTGACCCCAACTTATGGCAGTCCTCCTGCTTCAGCCCTCCCCGTGCTGGGATTGTAGGCGAAAATTATCATGTCCAACTTGCTGTACCTCAGTATACCAAAGCCAAGGGGTTTTGGGAAAGATGGAGGGACTTCAGTTAAGAGCTTGGGGGGTCTCTGGGTCTTCAGAGTTCCTGGTCTAATGACTATTCCGTGTCACACTCCAGCCTGGAGGGGTAGGTGCAGAGGACCCTGTTTAACTACGGGCCATTTCTGGAGCTGCCCATTCTCTGTGCTCTGTGGGCCTGGAGGACCTGGAGGCTGTGCACAAGGCCGCCATGTTTCTGCTGACTTCATAAGCCTCTGGTCTTCACCCTGATGCTTGGGTTGCAGGCTCTGGATCCTACCCAAGGAAAGGGAGCTTTCTTCCCGTGTAAACAGCCAGCAGGGGACACTTTCCTGTTTTCATTTTCCAGTGTGAGTTTGGGTGTCATTCACTCTCAAGGCGGCTAAATGGTCCACTCGAGCCCCCTAGCGTAGCAAGCACCCTCGACTGCTGAGCCGTCTACCCAGCCCCTGATTTGCTCATGTTAACCAGTTTTCAAATGCTTTTCAGTATAGAAACCTGATCTTTAAACTGACATATTATAATTGCTGATTAATCAAATGTTTGGGGCCACATTTCCACTTTTGTAGGGTTCTGGGTTTCTATTAAATATTTTCTCAGGGTCCTGAGCTCCATTGACGAAGTGTTGCTTGTAATATGACAGCCCGAGTCCATCTCTAGGACCCCTGTGAAAGCTCACAGCAGTGAGCCTCTGTATCCCAGCTCAGGGAAGGTGGAGGACAGGAGGATGGCCAGGGACTTGCTGGTCAGCCAGTATCGCTGAATCTGGGATCTCCAGGACAAGCAAGAGACCCTGGTCGAAAAATAAAATTGAACCTGGCATGATGGCCTTCAATCCAGCACTCAGAAGGCAGAGGCAGGCAGATAGATCTCTGTGAGCTGGAGGCCAACCTGGTCTCCATAGAGAGTTTCTAGGACTGCCAAGGATATATAATGGATCCTGTCTTAACAAACAAACAAAACCAAACCAATAAATAGCAAAATAAAAGTATTTAAAGAAGACACAGGATGTTGAACTCTAAAGTTCACATACACACACACACACACACACACATACACACACACACACACACACACACACACACACAGAGGTTTTCTCAGGTGAACTTATAGGAAGAAATTTCCAGTGGGCTGCTGCTCTTTGCTTTTCTGACTTCAACACCTTCTTTACTTGCCTGCTTGTCTTGTTCTCCATGTTTTTATTTACGAGACAGCGCATCAGCAGAAAGTGTGAATTTGCACTTCTTTTGTCTTTATTTTCCTGGTGCCTGCCCTTGAGTCCCAGGCTGCTCATGACCTCGAAATCTTCCTGTGTCTGTTTTGCTGCCACCGTGCCCTGGCTGGTTTCATTACCCTTATGTGATAGTTTCCCCTGGATGTTTAGACACTGTGCCAGCTCAGGGAATACCCTAAGGATTGGGAAGGTCCTTTCTGCCCACTTCATGGAATGTAGATCTGAGGACGTTTCAAACTGGTAGGTCTTTTTGAGGCATTCCCATGCATACTATGGCAGTGCAAAAGAGAGATCCCGAAGTGCTGATAGAGGAATGCCTTTTCTTCCCCGGTGCAGAAGTTGCCGGCTTCTCTTTCCCCTGACTAGAGATGGGCCTGCATTGCTCTGCTCTGGAGAAGAGCCAGGCCCTCTCCCAGCCTTTGTTGGGTGGTGTTTTGGGGGCAGTATCTGAAGCCATTCTACTTGCCTGACCCTCCATTGCCAATGGCCTTACCTTCAGACCTCTTCTGCTCCCAGGGAAGTGAGAGGTAGGTGCTCCGGTTCCATCGGATCCATCTGTTCCGTGGCACAGGCGGAGAGTGCCCCAGGCAGTGCAAGTCTGGAGGCCCCGGTGCTGGGCACAGGCAGCGAGTTGCCCAGGAAAAGTCATGATCTCCCATCACTACTCTAGGAAAGGTCACCCAGGACGCTGCTGCAGGATTTTTTAGTCTACTTCTGCCTCCTTGTGGCTGCTTCTTAGAAATCTTGTCCCTTTTATTCATTTAAAAAAGTATTCTGATATAAGCAAAAACCCATCTGTTTATATTTGTTAATTAATGTTTTCCTTTAAAATGTTAAGAGAAAAGACGCCCCATCACGAGGAAGGGGCTGGTCGTAAGCACTAGAACCCAGCGGTTCTGTTTCAGGATGGCCCTTTGGGCAGTCACTTGTGTTTTCGTCTATTCTTTTCTGCCCTATTTGCATTTTCTTTTTTTAAATTTTATTTTTTTAAAAGAAAACAAACTATCTTTTATATTCATTTTACATACCAATCCTAGTTCTCCCTCCCTCCCTTCCTCCCATTCCCTCCACCTTTTCACCCCCACCCCCACCCCATCCAATCCTCAAAGAGGCTAAGGCACATTGCTTTGGGGAAGGTCCAAGGCCCCTCCCTACTATATCTAGGCTGAGCAAGGTATCTATCCAAAGAGAATGGGTTCCAAAAGCCAGTACAAGCAGTAGGGATAAATCCTGGTGCCACTGCAGTGTTCCTGCAGTCTGCCCCAGCCATACAACTGTCATTCCACATTCAGAGGGTCTAGTTTGGTCCTATCTGATTGCTTCCCTGTCCTGCTGGAGTTGGTGAGCCCCCCATTAGCTCAGGTAAATTGTCTCAGTGGGTGTCCCAAACTTGTCCAACCCACCCTGGAAATCTGTTATGGCGGTTTCTCAGAAAATTGGGAATCCATCTACCTCAGGACCCAGCAATTGCACGCTTGGGCATATACCCAAAGGAGGCTCAATCATACTACAGGGACATCTGTTCAACTACGTTCATAGCAGCATTATTTGTAATAGCCAGAACCTGGAAACAACTAGATGGCCCTCATACCAAAGAATGAATACAGAAAAATGTGGCACATTTACACACCGGAGCACTACTCAGTGGTGATGAAAAAAACAATGAAAATCTTGAAATCTGCATGAAATGGATGGAACTAGAAAAACCCATCCTGAGTGAGGTAACCCAGACCCAGAAGATGAACATGTATGTACTCCACTCATGCTAGCTATAAAGCAAAGGATAACGAACCGATAGCCCACGACCTCAGGGTAAGCTAAGTAACAAGAAGAACCCTAAGAGAAAACATATATAGATCCCCTTGGGAAGGGGAAGTAAACAAGATCTTCTGACAAACTTGGGAGCATGGGGTGGTGGGAGGGGTGGACAGGAGGGCAGAAGGGAAGGAGGAAGGGAGAAGGGGAGGAGGAATGAGAACTTGAGGGAACGGGATGGTCGAGATGGGAAGGACAGAGCAGAGAGCAAGGAAAAAGATATCCTGATTTGAGGGAGCCATTATGGGGTTTAAGCCAAGACAACCCAGCACCTAGATAAAATTCCCAGGAATCCACAGGGACGACCCCACGCTAAGACCCTAAGCAATAGAGGAGAGGGTATCCTAACTGACCTTGCCCTGTAGTCAGATTGATGAATATCTAGATGTCACCCTAGAACCCTTCATCCAGCAATGATGGAAACGGAGGCAGAGACCAACAGCAGAGAACCGGGCTGAGCTCACAAAGTTCGTCAAAGAGTGGGAGGACTGAGACTATGAGCAAAAAGGCCTATTTGTATTTTAAAGTCTTATCTGGGTGTAGTCGCTTGTTCTCTTAGTTCCAGCACTCGAGAAGCATAGGCAGATGGACTTCTGTGGGCTCAAGTCCCCTCCCCGCCCCCGAAAACAAAACCACCGTATACTGGTTATGCGAACTAGTGTGTGTGTGTATGGGGGTAATTAGTTTTCTCTCACTGTCTCCCTTTCCTTTCTAGGGCTACACATGGTGACTCACGCCTTAATCCCAGCACTCAGGCGGCAGGCAGGGAAATCCCTGAGTTTGAGCCTAGCCTGGTTACAGAGCCAATTCCAAGACAGCCAGGACAACACAGAGAAACCCTGCTTCAAAAAAAAAAATAAATAAATAAAGCCCAAAACTAACCAAGCTAAACCAAAACCAAAAAACCCACATGCATGCTGTCATGTGATAATACTATTATAATATGTATTTCAAGCTTTTGAAATATTAAAGAATCTTATATAAGATAGAAGGGGCTGGTGAAGTGGCTCAGTAGGCAAAGGTGTTGCAGCTGTGTCTACTGATCTGAGTTCGATCCCTGGCAAATTGTTTTCTCCTTTGCATTAGTGCTATACACAACAGACCCTCCACTGTAACTGAATAAATATTAAAAAAATCACACACACCACACCCACACACACACACACTTTTGATCCAGTACTTTGTGCAGAAAGAAGAAAAAAGTTGAAAATACAAATAGAGACCTCATACCTGTACTTCCTGGTGCTTTGTGGGGAGCTGCTGAGGCAGGAAAATTGTTTTGGAGTTCAAGGCCACCTTGGGCATACATAGTGAGATTAAGCTAGCCTGGGCTAATAGGTTAGATACTGCTCTGAAAAACTCCAAACCAAAACCCTCTGCAATATAGATAGGGGAAGTTGTGAAGGGGTTAATTTACAATTATATACAATTGTAATTACATAATTTTACAATTATGGTAAAATGGTATTACATACAAATTTTAAAAGGAGGAGAAAATACGTTTGGAGTGTTTGTTGTTAGATAACCCTTATTTAGCTCCGGAAATAAATGAGAATTAAAATCCCCTTCCCAGACTTTTGCAGGTCCAGCCATTCACATTTTTTGGAACAGTACGGTTCACGAGCAGGGCAAGGGGCTGAAGAATGAAACATACACACACACACACACACACACACACACACACACACACAACACACACACACCACAGGAGAGAGAGAGAGACAGAGACACGGGTCATCCTTGAAACAAGACGCCAAGAATGCCAAGTTGAATCAAGAATGCCAACTTTATTGTGTTCCAGGGAAGCTTATATAGGGTCTTCTTGACTAATGGCCACGCCCCAACTCTCAGCTGCAAAGCCCACCAGAAACCACTCCCCTGTTCTCATGCTCAGAGCAGCTGCAAGCATAACTGGTTGTTTCTCTGGCAGTCAAGGGGGTCACAGGAAATTCAGGGTCTGGGGGTCCACAGTCCCCAACAATGTTTCTCAAGTTCCTTCACTCACCGCCAACCTTTGTATGTCTTTTGTAATTGATCTCCCTTTCCTCTTCTCTGGGAAGCTGTCTGCAGTCCCTCCAGCCCACTGTAGATTTCCCCCCAACACTCTTCTGAGCTAACCATACTTAAAAAATTATTTACTTTTATTTTATGGGTATGGGTGTTTTGTCTATGTGTGCAGTGCCCTTGGAGGCCAGAAAATGATTGTTGGGTCCCCTGGAACTGGAAATACTGGCAGTTGTCAGTGCCGTGTGTGATGGGACCCTAATCAGGTCTTCCAGAACAGCCAGTTCTCTTAACCCCTGAGCATTTCCCCAGCCCCCAATAGTCTTTTGTTCTTTTTTTGTTTTGTTTTTGTTTTTCAAGACAGGGTTCTCTGCACAGCTTTTGGAGTCTGTCCTGGAACTAGTTCTTGTAGACCAGGCAGGCCTCAAAACTCATAGAGATTCACCTGCCTCTGGCCTCCTGAGTGCTGGGATTAAAGGCCTGAGCCACCAACACCGGGCTCTTCTTTTTTTTTTTTTTTTTTTTTTTAAGATTATTTATTATGTATGCAGTGTTATGCCTTCCGGCGAGAAGAGGGCACCAGGTCTCATTATAGATGGCTGTTGAGCCACCATGTGGTTGCTGGGAATTGAACTCAGGACCTCTGGAAGAGGAGTACAGTGCTCTTAACCACTGAGCCACCTCTTCAACCCCTGGCGCTTCTTTTTTAAAATGTGTCTCTGTATATCTCCCAAAGAGCTGAGGAATTGTAGGCTTCTACCTAGACACTGATGTGTGCTGCCACCCAGTCCCACGAGGTGCCATGACTGACTTCAGCCCCTCTCTACAAGCTACAGAAAGTCACACGAGCCTCACCAGGCCTTTCAGGAAAAGGTTTTTGAAACACAAAGGGAATGTTGGCGACCCTGAGTGAATGCTTGTTGTTTGTTTCCTTATTGAAAACAGGATCTCTTGTAGCCCAGACTGCCTCAGACCTTCGTAGCCGATGATGACTTTTAAACTGATGTTTTGCCTTCACGTCCCTGAATGCTGACCTACAGGTGTGTGCATCACTGTGCCTGGCTTATGAGACCACTGGAGATGGAACCCAGGGCTTCGTGACTACCAACTGAGCCTATCTGGCCCTCAGCCAGCAGGGTTTCTATTTTTAAGTCCCGACTTTCTCACGTGTGTTATTCAGCCTTACTCCAAACAGGTGTGTCCAGACTTCCCCGTGCTAAGCGCTGCTTGGATGGATCACTTTAGAAGGGACTGTCCCCTAAGGCCCTGGTATGTCAAAAGATAGCAGCGGAGTGAGGTGAGGTGGGCTCCGCCAGATGGCTCAGATGATGGGGACCCTGGCTGAGCCTGTCCTCCCTGTCTGCCGAGGCATCAGACCCCAGCCTCAAGCAGATGACACCCTGCTGACCAGGGTGTGGAGCTCGAGGTCTCTGACGTGGTGTGGGGGAAGATGTCCCAGTGTCTCTGTCAATCTGAGACCTTTCACGACGTAGGTAGGAAACTCTCCAAACCAAACCTTAGCAAACCAGCCAAAATCACCACGGTAAAACTGAGGCAGAAATGGGCTAACAGATTTGAGTATTACATCTCTATGTCAAATAAAGTTCAGAAAACCTTCTCCTAACAGCCTAGCCATTCAGTGACATCAGTCCATTCTGAAAGCAAATCTCTGGCGGAGCCAGTCACCCACAGGTGAAGATGAGTCTGCCATAGGGAGTGGAGTGCTTTTTCTGGGAAAATTCTGGAAGTCCGCAGCCTCCCCTAGTTCCTCACGCTCATCTTCCTAAGATGGGTTTCTAACAGCATGAGGGTGGCTGCTTCTGTGACGTGTAGCTTAGGCCACCCCGTTGTCCTCTGTGGCTGTTTATCTGATTCTGTGCTAAGTGGAACGCCGCTTCCTCCTTCCAGGCATTCACCAGATGTGAGTCTTCATGCTGTCTACGCTATTTCCGGGGCTGAAGACAGATTACTCTTCTCCAATTCATTCGAGTTTATTATTTTTTTTTTAAAAAAGAAAGATCTCTTTTAGATGATTAAATTTCCCAGAATTCGTCCTCGGGCCTTGCCATTGTTCTCTGTGAGGGACTTTTCTTACATGGCCCCCCGCAGCACAGAGAGCTGGGAATGCCCCTGCGCTGTGGGACACAAGCAGGGGGAGGGATGCCATGCAGGAAAATGTGGCCACCAACAGGATTTATATCTTATAGGTCTCACTACAGAGAAGCAAGTCAGTGTCATTTTTGTCTAGTTTAGGTGTTCTACCCGCTCGCTGGACCACTTGCCTTCAGGCAGCCCGATGCCTGTGTTTTAAATCTCTGTCACAGCGGAATGAGCTGAATCCTGGGGGGTACTGGGTACCGGCTGAAGTCTCCAGGTGCCTACGCCTCGGGACATAGGACTGCACCAGGAACACACTGTGAGAAATAGAGATGGTTCGGGCCTGCGAGACAGCTCAGCTGATAAAGGCACTTGCAGTCACCCTGATCGCCCTGAATTCAGTCTAAGGATCCCATATGATAAGGAGAGAGTTGTAGCTGACCGCTGCGAGTTGTCCTCGCCCTCCATGTACACGCATGTTGTAGCGTGTACACGCCCCTCCCCCAGAGGAAAGAAAGAAGGACTAAGAAGGTGAAGAAGGAGGAAGAAAGAAGCAGAGAGAGAGAGGGCAAAGCCAGCACACCCTGGCAATGGGGGCGGGCCAGTGAACCGACGCAGAGCAGCTGTCGGTGCCCTCAGACCCTTCCTCGGTTGCGCTTTCTTGACCGTTTTGTACGTCACGTTTTTCTGCACATGCTCTGTTGTATGTGTCGTGCAGGTGGGGAGGGGCTTCCAGTCTCACGAGGTCAACTGCTTCTTCATGTGTCATCTGGATTCTGCTTTCTCAGTCCCTACTCTCCTGGCGGGCCTCTACAAGAGTTTCCAGCAGGCTCTGCCCCTGGCTACTTGAGTTGTCTGAAAAGGTGAACTCAATATAACAAGCTTAATCTGGGTAGGACGCACCCGGGGCAGGCAAGACTTGAACCAGTTAGTTCCTAAGAGAGTCCTGGTTCTCAAATGTGTCTTTTGATAATTCATTGACTTGGAAAAGAGTTATGTTTTGTCTTCTCAGCTCATGGTTCCGGCTGCAGATGCATACCCCCTTGATTTTAATATGCACATCACACACAAATGTGATGGATTATGCAAATTCTTATACGAAGAGCAATTGCGGTTTTGGCCAGTGATGAATACAGACTGCACTGTGGCCTCAGGCATTATTCTTTGAGGTTGCCTCATCTCCGCTGTCATGAAGGAGAGGAAGAACTTTCTGACATATTAACCTGTTGATAGAGCAACGATCTCCCTGTTGTGTGCTCAGTAGCCCTTTGTGTGGGAGACATTAACACACCTCGGGGCATTCAGAACAAGAGTCAGAAGCCAGAGGAAGCTAAAGGTGTCACTTGTTTGCTTGCAAGCAGCAGGACTCACAGTGGAGGCCCCTGTCCGTGTGTTGTCCTGTGTTCCTATGTGTCTCCATCTGGGTACCCTGGAGGTGTGAGTTGTAGGCTCTGACCTCCACTGGGCCAAACAGGATCTCATCCCTGGAGGTCTGGAGTTGACTCCGAATGGGTCATGTTCTCCATGAGACTGGATTAGAACCCTGAAATCAGGCAGTAATGAGAAGCAGGAGGTACCAGAAAAGCAAGCGGTGGTGGTAGTGCCGCCGGGACCTCTGGCATCCCTCAAGCTGGCCCTGGTCTTTGCGGAGCAGCAGCCTAACCCTGCTTCCTGAGTCTGCGAACAGCGTAGATCCTAGCAGAACTGCTCTTGGAGTATATCGGTGTGATTAACCACAGTTTAAGAGCCTTAAGTGATACAGTTATCACCCTTGGGGGTGGGGCAGCGTCACAACACTGGTCACGGGGGGCACAGAGTGTGGAGACAGGATGTGCACACTCAGCCGGGTCCTCAAGGGTGAGCAGGGACGTACCACTCTACTTTCTCACCTACCTCTTGACCCCTAGGGTCCAAGAATCCAGCCTGTCACAATGGACGATGATTCCCCAGGACATTACAGATGACCCTTCTAGATACTGTACTTCCCTGGGTTGTAATGGAGACCTCAGAAGGCCATCCTGCTGCTTGCCAACTTGGCGAGAGAGGAACTGTCATGAGTGAAGCCTGTCACCACGCTGCTCTGCTCTGAGGTCGCTCTGTGGAAGCAGAGCCATGCGCACAGTGTCTCTCTGCAAGTCACTGGCAGTGTGCAATGGAGGACTAACCTCTCTGCAGGCTTCAGATAGTGCGTACTAAACCAATAATGTATTTAAAATAAACAAATGAGTGCACCGCCCAGGCTGGCCTTGAGCTTATGCAATAAATATCCCAAGTATTCTTTCCAAGATTACAAGGCATGAACCAAGGGCCATGGGATTTAGCAGAAATGTCTTTTGATAGGAGACTATATTTTAATAAGGATACAGTCTGTCCGTTCTGTGATGGAAGCAGTTTGATGTAAGGCAAGCAGCCACCAGGAAGCGGGCCGATCATCAGGGAGCAGTGCTGAGTGGAGACTCGGTTGATTCTTTGCTGCTGGCAGATGGGGCACAGTGGCTGCTGTGTCTGGGTGGGCCTCGGTGAATGGAGATCTAGGTTGCTGAGCCTACACGCCATTGCCTGTTCCCTGCTGCCATGACCACCATGCTCACGGCTGCAGGGGATAACACAGGGCAGCTGGGAGAAAGAGGTGGCTGCTAACTTCAGAACATGCCGTCCATCTCTGCTTGGTTATTGGAGTCGTCCGCTTGAGGTCACCTCTGAACGGAGGACTGCTTGTTCATTTCCCCACTGACCCTTTGGGCAAAGAAATTGCCCCTGCTCTTGACTACTGACAAAATACACGGTGTCCAGACTGGACAAGCAGGACACAATAAAAAGACGCCAAACCTTGCCAAGACAGGGTAGGTAAGATGGTTTTTTCAAATTTCCCTGCCTCTGAAATGGTCTGTCAGATACTCTAGGCCTCAGCCAAAGCTGGTGCCCCAGTGTTGCAAATGAGACTTGGATGATGGCCCAGGTAGCCAGTTGTCTCTGTCATTTCTTGCACCTTTTGGAAGTTGCTTGATTACACTTCCTGTTTACTCAAGTAATATTATTTCCCTTCTCAGGTCTTTGATGGGGTTGAAGTCATAGTTACTTTCCTCTCATGACTTTGCCAAGCCCTATTTAATATAATACTTAGACTCCTTGGGATAGGCCAGATATTGAAACATTTAGCATGTTTCTTGTTTGTGTTGTTCATGCTGATTGTAATTCTATTTTTTACGTATGTTTTTGCCTCTTCTTTTTCCCTGGGCAATACTTGATATTTTTTATTGTATATAGCTTGTATTAGCTTAGAACTCTCTTATTTAGACAAGGAGGAGGTGCTGCAGGAGCTCCTTCGGCCAATAGCTCTTTTTAAGATACCAATCCACTTTGGGTGGTCTCATGTACTATAAATGCAGACAAAAAAGCATGCGCAGCCCTATGGCTGCTGGATTTGGTTCCAGTTCCCAGCGCATGCAGAGGACTGCGGATCACCACCCTTACTGAGAGTTTCTTCCCAAATAAAACCTTTGTTATACTACGTTCCGGGCTATTGTGGAACTCTTTTGTATGCCAACAGTCACCTTCTGTTGAGCACTTACAGGAGACAAACTACCTTTACTCTTTTTTTTTGTTTTGTTTTTTTTTTCGAGACAGGGTTTCTCTGCAGCTTTTTTAGAGCCTGTCCTGGAACTAGCTCTTGTAGACCAGGCTGGCCTCGAACTCACAGAGATCCGCCCTGCCCTCTGCCTCCCGGGGGTGCTGGATTTAAAGGCGTGCGCACCAATGCCCGGCTACCTTTACTCTTATGGGTGTGGCATATGTGAGTATGTGTGTATACAGGTACTCCACAAACGAGATGGCATTTTAATTAAAATATGATGCTGATATTTTAGGTTTTAAAAATGCTTTACTTTCATTTTGTGTAGTTGTATATCTGTCTGTCTGTCCATCTGTCTGTCCATCTGTCCGTCAGTGTCTGGGGGGGCGTGATAGCCAGAAGAGGGCATCTGATCCATCCTCTGGAGCTGGGTCGGCATGGGTGGTTGTTGAGCTGCTCAGTACAGAGCCTATGGAACCAAAACTTGGTCCTCTGCACGAACAGTCATATGCTCTAAACTGCGGGCGCGGCCATCTTCCAGCGCCGCTTTCAGACAGTTGATGTCGTGTATTATGGAGGTATTCCTAGCTATCCGTGGGGTGGGTCAGATATACCTGGGAACGCTCTACGACAAGTTGACCAATTCGCTCATATTTACTGTGGGATAACCTCTCAGGGGAGGAAAGGGTTAATTCTGGCTTCCAACCCCAGAACATAGCCCCTCACTGAAGGGAGTCAGGGACTTGAAGGCAGGCCTGCCTGCTATTGCACACAGCATTTAACCTCCAACCAAGAAGCTCCCTTTACTGCCAAGGAGGCACAGGCAGGATCCGCGGAGGACGCTGTCTGCCAGCTGGCTCATCGCTGGGCTTCTGTTCTGCTGGCTTTCTCACACAGTTCATGACTACCTTCCTTCGGAAGTGGTCCGCAGTGGGCCGGGCCTTCCTACACTAGATAGCTGTCAAGGCGTTGTCTTACAGACATGCTGTAGGCCACTCTGATTTAGGCAGTCACCGGACTAAGGCTCTCTTCTCATGTGACCCCAGGCCCTGTCACACTGACAGTTAAAGCTGAGTGGGACACTCTACTCAGTGCCCTTTTCAACCCTGTCACCCCACTACACTAAATCCAGACTGCTCATGTCTTATTAACTTGAGGCTGCCTGTGCCGTCTCGGAAGGCCCCTGGTGCCAGGCAGCGTAGCCCGCACCAGTGTCTTGTCCCTCCTCTAGCTGTCACAGGTCCCTCCCTTGCTGCAGGAACTTCTCCCTGCTTCTTCACAGCGTCCCACTCCTGCCTCAGGCTTCACTCAAACCTAGCGCTCCAGGCCTTTTTGGCTTCGGACTGACTACTTAATGGAGTTTGGTTTGTAGGTTTATTTTTGCCTCCGGGTCCAGAGGCGAGGTCATGAAGGGCCTGGCCCCCTGACTAGCACTTCCTGTACCCGCTGTCCTGTAGCAGGTGCTTTGCTGAATGAGCAAAGGCAAGAGATGGAGGAGCTTGAGCTTGGCAAGGGCCAAGGCATGTTTGCTCGGGCCAGCCCAGCTCTGCCAGCGATTTCCAGCAATGGAGTCACAAGTCATTTTTGAACAGCTGCTCCCCCGACCTCGTCATCTGTCACTTGGAGTAGGAAGGAATCTCTGCCTTCTCCTTTATCCCTTCTCACTCCCAGTGTCTGGGAAAGCGCCCAGTCCTTCCGTCCCAGGACACCCTGCCCCATCGCACTTCCCCCTCTTGTGCAAGTGAAAAGCAAAACTTTCTGAGCCCTGCGGTCTGGGAGTCTGGGAGCCGCGAGGGGCGGCGCGCGCGTGCGGGCGTGCAATGGGGCCCGAGGTGGAGAGGGAAGCGGCCCGGTCCTGGCAAGGAGGAAGGAGCCTCCCTCGGCTCGGCCCCCAGCCCGTTTGCCACCGCCTTCCGAGGCCGCCAGCACCGCAGTCACGGGCGCAGCAGGCGGCACGATGCAGGGGCGGGGGTCCCCGGGGCGCTCCTGTCCCCGGCCGGAGCCACGGCGGTTGCAGGTAGGGCCAGGGAGACACGAAGTGGGGAACGCGGCCTGCCGAAATCCGGGCGTGGTTCGGGTTTACAACTATGGTCCTACGCGCCCCTGGTGCAGGGGAGGGAAATCGAGGCAAGGAACGGGCATGCAGGGCGAGGGCGGTCCGTCTCCAGGGGCCACTGCAGTTCGCGTCCTAGCACGTCCTAGCCCTGTGACCACGGACAACCCGGGGAGCGCAGTCAGCCGAGGGCTGCGCGCGGTCGCTCCTGCCCGGCGCGTGTCGGGTGGTGGTCCGGCAGGCGTGGGGTGCACCCTAGTGTGGGTCGGTTTTGGGACTCATCAGCCTCGGGTGTCCGGCGCAGATCCGCGGGGACGCAGGGCGAGGTTGGGAGAGGTGTGGAGAACTGCAGCTCGCACCTCCCGGGGGCTGCTCGCCGCCCACTTCCGATTGTGAATTTGTGACGCGCAGGGCAGCTCAGGCTGAAAGGACCGGCTCCATTTCCTCTATCAGTCTGGGTCACCTACCAAAACCCTTGTGGTGACATTAAGTAAGTGGGTGGCCGCTTTTCAGCAAGGAGGAAGAGACCTCAGCAACCCACTTGTCAGAAAAGCGGAGAAAAGGCGCATGGTGGCAGCACACGCCTTTAATACTAGCACTGGGAGACTGAGACAGGAGGGTTGCCGAGATTTTTCAGCACAGCCTGGGCTACGTAATGAGACACTATCTCAAAACCAAAATCAAAACAGAGCAAAAACCCAAGCACTGAGCCCTGCTTGAGACCGGAGCTCTGCAGTTTGGGCGGGCAGAGTGCTGAGGGAGGGAAGGCCATGGACTTAGGTGCTTCTTTTAGCTCTGGAGCCCCGGTTTCCTCATCTGTGAAAGGAACACTAACCTCCTGCTCCCAGTCTCCATAACCAGGTTGTGTGAAGACATTTTTGCAAATGGGAGTTGGAAAACACGGAATTGGTGGTGGGGTGTGGGGTAAAAGCCTCCTGCATGCCCGGTCCTAGATCATGTCTCAGTTTCCCCAATCTGTAACATGGAGCTAATTCCCTACCTGCTCGGTAGGGTGTTAAAGACACGAAGCCTTTGGCCCAATGTCTGAGATACCACAGCAAGCTCTCAAAAGTCTCTAGTTGCCTAGGCTAGCCTAAAACCTCCCTGCATACCCCAGGTTGGCCTCCAACTTGGTATTCTCTTGCCCTTGGCCTCCCAAGTGTTGGGATTACAGGTGTGTTCCATTACACACTGGCGCTTAATTATTGTTTTGACCATGTAAGACCTAAAACAAGCTAGGGGCTATAAGGAATGCCCGTGTGAAGTGTGTTAGCATCTGAGAGCAGGATATTTTTAAAAGATGTTTGGCATCTTGCGTGTAGACTGCTGAGGTTCAGCCAGGACTCTGCCCACAGCAGAAGAGCCCTGGACGAAAATCTGCTTCTGAGTTGCCACCCCAATCCTCAATTTTCTCTTTTGTTGAGAGAGAGAGAGAGAGAGAGAGAGGAGGAGAGAGTAGAGAGAGAGGAGGAGAGAGAGCGAGAGAGAGAGAGAGAGAGAGAGAGAGAGAGAGGAAAACACTTGGGCTGCCTTTTGCATCCGGAGTGTTGCCTTAGGGTCTATGAAGCAGAGCGTCTGGAACTTGTGGGGCTGGTGCCAGCCTGCAGATGCCAGGCACCACGTTTGCAGGGACTGCATGTGCCAGGCACTTGCTCCTGCCCTCGGATGGAGCTCTCCCCGAACCTGTGTGGGGCTGGTGCTGCAGTCCTCATGGTCCTTTCGACACAGCAGAGTCCTGTGGCCGTCATTCCTGTTGCCTAGGTTGGTAAACAGGGATGGAGTCTCAGAACCCAGGTGCGGGTTGTCTCTAGTCACTGGTTGAAGGGAGGCATCAGAGCTGACCTATGTCATGTCAGAGGTAATAATGTATCTTTTATATCTATCTTTATCATCTATCTGTGTGGTCTGTCTGTCTATCTGTCTGTCTATCATTCTGTTCACCTACCTACCTACTATGTGCCATACTAGGGATTAAACGCAGGGCTTTTTTCATGCTAGGCAAGCACTCTAGCATTCACTCATACCCTCTAGCCCACATCTTTCATAATTATAGGTCCTAAAAATAAGGGTGTAATCGCCAGAAAGACCTTTTGAAACACACCGGATTCGGTTTGTATTTTATAAGGTCCTATTTCGTGGTGACTTTTTTTCAGAAGAACTACAAATTACAAAAATTTCTCAAATAAAAAGACATTTTAAACTTTGAAAGACTGTATATAGCGAGATCTTAGCTCAATATCAAAGTGGAATTAGTAAATGTTTCATTTTTGATATTTGAACTTGCGAGGCAGGAGGGTGGCCCATGAGGTAGACATGGCTGCATAGAGCTCGAGGCTACCTGAGATGAGAGGAGGGGTTTCGGAGAGGGAGCCGAGGGGCTGGGGCTGTGCTCCGAAATGAATTCCCAGTTCCTCCATTTCCAAAATTAAGTATTTTTTGTTGATTTTGCTTTTTGTAGGAAGCACAGAAGTTGGCCCACTGGTAAACCCACCCTGACATTAAAACCATGGACTCTCACCATAGCAGCCAGCCTGGGGCCTCAACCCCTGATGTGTTTCTCTGCTGTGGAATCAGCTCACACCCTACTTCAAAGACGGGGTGCGCAGTAGCTACTACTTTACTAAATGAAGAAAGCGATACTTGCTCACTGCTCAAACACGAAGACATTTGGGTAGAAAAGAGCCAACTTTTGGTGCTCATTACAATGTCTTTATTAGCTGGGCTAGTGGTGGCCCAAGTCTTTAATTCCAGCACTCAGGAGGCAAAGGCAGGTGGATCTCTGTGAGTTGGAGGCCAGTCTGGTCTATGAAGTGAGTTTCAGGAGAGCCAGAGCAGTTACACAGAGAAACCCTTTCTCGGAAAGAACAGTCTTCATTAAAAATAACACAGATTAATTCTTTTTGTGTGTATGTGCATGCATGTGTGCATATGTCCAAGGAGGCTGGAAGAAGGTACCAGATCCCATGGAGCTGGGAGTTACAGTGTGTCAAAAGCCGCTTGTTATGGGTGCTGGGAACTGAATTCAGGTCCTCTGGAAAATCAGCACATACTCTTAACTGCTGAGCCATCTCTCCGGTCCCTGAAGACATTTTTAGCATTTTGATTGCAGTGCCATTAGAGATTCAGTTGTAGAGGTCAGGATTTTATTGTGGTTTCAACTTTGACCTTTGGAGCAAAAAGATATGATAACATTGACATTAGATGATCTACAGGCAACCAGGCGGTGGTTAGCACACACCCTAATTCCAGCACTTGGAAGGCAGAAGGAGGTTGATGAAAAGGTGGCTCTCTGAGTTTAAGGCCAGCCTGGTCTATAGAGTAAGCTCTGGGACAGTCAGGGCTACACAGAGAAAAAACAAACAAACAAACAAACAAAAGACTAACCACGTCAGTATCTGAGAGTAAGAGTAAGAATGGGTGATATTTTAGTTAGAACCTCTAGACAAGAAGTAAGAATTAGACTTGTTCTTTTATAATGATAATTATAATGATAACATCATCATCATCATCAACAACAACAACATTGATGTATATGCTTTGTTTTAATGCCACCCTCGGTGTGTTCCACTATGCACATGCCTTGGGCAGCCACTCTGGGTTGGGTGTGGTCCTCTCATGGCATGGCAGGGTCACCTATGTGGTCATTTGTCCCTTAGCATCCTTTCAGCTCTGGAGAGTCATATGCTGTTTGGGACCAGCTCCTTAGATGGCTTCTGGACAGCGTCTATGAGTCCTTTTGAATCCAGATGTTGTAGCCATTCTGAATCCACTCTCTCCCAGAGTCAGGGCTCGCCCTTTGTGGAATGCAGCTTTTCACACTAAGCAGAAGAGGGGAGGGAAGGAGGACTGGGGCTGCCAATGGATGAAATATTGGTATATGGTTTTGGGAGGTGGTCAGGGGCTTACAAGGGTTTCCCTTCCTCTCCCTGCCCTTTCCATTGGTGACTTGCCTTGTCAGAGCTCAGGAAATGGATAGGGATTCCCCCAGTCAGCAGGACCCTGGTCACTGACAGCAGTAGTGGAATTCCCAGTTCACTGCTGGATGGAGCTTTGAGTTATTAATTTGGAACATAACTCACTTGGTAAAGTGCTCACCGTACTTGCAATACAGTCCTTGTTTGATTCCCCCTAGGTGTGGGGGCACATCCCTGTAATTTCTCACACTGGGGAGGCAGAGAGACATGAGGATCCCAGGTGCTTGCTGGTCAGGCAACCTAGCTGAACCAGTGAGCTCCCTGTTCTGTGAGGGACTCTGCCTCAAAACAGAAAGTGGAGCATGAAGTGAATGTCGCCTGTTGTCACCTGCTTGTCCCTGCACACACATGCGTGAACATTTGCATTCACATCTCTGCATACATCCTGATAGGTAAGATGTCCCGTTTAACAAGTACAACTGTGGATAAGCACGTGTGTGTGTTTGTGTGTGTCCATCTTTGTATGTAAACCAAGCTGCTCTGAATTCAAGATCTTGCTGACCCAGTTACCTGAGTGACTGAGTATAGGTGTTCCCTACTGTGCCCCACTGTACCCCCCACCTTAAGCACTGTGTATCTGGAGACCCGATTAGGGGGAAAGCAACAGCCCTACTGCATGCATTAAATGCATTAGTGGGGGCTGGAGAGATGGCTCAGCAGTTAAGACACTGGCTGTTCTTCCAGAGGTCCTTGAATTCGATTCCCAGCAATCACAAGTGGCTCACAGCCATTTATAGTAGGATCTGATGCCCTCTTCTGGCATAAAGGTGTACATGCAGATAGAGCACTCATACAATAAACTACATAAATCTTTAAATGCATTAATGAATAACTCTGAGTCACCAATAATGCATCAATATTGCATTTAAGGAAAGAAAGAAAAGCACTTCCTCTTGGAGTCATTAGCTGAGAGGGAGGAGCCAGATTTAAGTTCGTTACTTCATGTTTCCTGTAGCTTTGTCCTTTGTTTTATGAGTCTGAATCTGTGCCTGTCTGGAGGCTGTCTTGTGAATCTGTGTTGTGTGTCCGCCCCCCACCCCCACTGTTCTCACAGGATGTCTGTCCCTAACAAAGGGCCTTTGCTCTGTAACTTCTGCTGAACAGCACAGAAAGCACCACATAGGGAGGGAATGGGGTGCTTTACAGAAATCTTTAACAGTTTTACAAGGATTAAGTCACTGGCTCCAACTGATTCCAACTGACCCAGACAACAAATTAGTACTTACCAAACATCGTTGCTTGTCAATCAATATCCATAAATGGATATTCATTTTAGAAGATTGCTTTCAACTTCTGTATTTGCTGTTTCCAGCAAATGATACACATGCATTATCCGGGGGGTCATGGGCATGGAAGAATACATAACTTATGATTATAGCTATGCATTAGCTTAGGTTGTAAAGTTGATGACACAGGAAAAGACAAGTCAGGTTGTTTTTAAATCGTTGCCCTAAAAGCAGATGAAACGAACAGGCTGAGTACACGGTTAGGGCGGCAGCCTTAAGTTGTCAGTGACCCCAGGTGTATTACCAACTGTTGCTGTGGGGTCCAGAAAAAGTGCCAGACTCTTAGAACGTAAGAGATGTTTCCATAATTTATATCACCACACCCTACATCGTCTATTCCGTGTCAAGTTCAAGTTCGTTTCCAAGCATATAGCCTTGCTCTTGTCCACCTGTCCAGCCGCAGCATCTGGCCGTGGTGGAAATGCTCTTTCCTTAGGTGGGTTTGAACTCAGGAGGATGCAGGTGACAGTGTGCACTCCTGAAGGGAGCGGCTGCCATCTCTGGGGATTCCTCAGATGTCCGAACGTTGAGGGCTGTGAAAGTGGAGATCAGCGACCCCTGGCTCCTTATTCCACAAAAGAGGAAAGTGGGCATTGGCACAGAGTGGGCATAGGACAAAGAAGAGCATTTACCAAGTGTACATGGAGTCGTAGGTCCTATCAGCACTGCCAAACAAGCTAACCAAGAAGAAACCAGAAGGACTTTGACTATTTTCTTTTTGTACAGGATCTCATTATGGAGCCTTGGTTGCCTGAACTTGCTTTTGTAGACAGGGCTGGCCTTGAACTCACAGAAGTCTGCCTGCTTTGCCTCTTAAGTGCTGAGATTAAAGGCATGTGCCACTCCTGCCGGGCAAGATGTAGGTTCCCTTTTGTTGTTATTGTTGTTAGTTTTGTTTTCTGAGAAAGAGTTTCTCTGTGTATCCCTGGCTATCCTGGAACTCACTCTGTAGACCAGGCTGGCTTCAAACTCACAGAGATACACCTGCCTCTGCCTCCTGAGTGCTGGGATCAATCAAAGTGGCAATGTCTAAAGGAGCTGTGGGTTGCCAAAGGGAAAAAGCACATTATTGTGATTTTACTGGGGGAAGTATGGGGACAGTGGGGCACAGGAAGGAGACACAGAGCACCCCAAGCTAGCTCTTGAACTGCCAGCATCTAGCACCTCGTCCCATCTCACATCAAGTGATTATTTATCACAAAACATCAGAGTTCCTGAATCACAGAGCAAGCACATCTTATCAGAGAGTACAGAGGTCATGCTGAGGACACATGCTACTCAACCATCATCCAAGTCCTTGGATGTTCAGTTTTGCAGCCTAAAGCCCTGCGGGGCTGGAGTGTGAGCTGGGCCTGACACTGTGCCTTTCAGTGTATAAACTGACAGACATGACTGCTCCATGGTGTGGTTAAGGGGAAGGTTTTGATTGTAGATACGTGATAGGAATATTTCCTAACCAAGCCTTTCCACAAGCGCAAAGAACTCCAATCAAACCATATTAGACTAAATCAAAAATGCCCACATTTAATGAATGCCATGCTCTTGGGTGGCCTGGATCATGACAGGGAGAAGACAGAGGGAGATCACACGCAAAACCTGAAACCACACGTTCCTTCTCTGGGCAGCTGCCTAAATACCCTGTGGGAATGGTCCTGACCCTCCCCTGGGGAGGGGTCAGTGCATGGCAGGCTGGGAGTTGGACTCCAGATCAAACACAACTCCCAGGCCAGGGGCTGGGGGTGACGCTCCCAACTTAATATTACATTCCAGGTTCTTTGGATATAGGGGTGTTAGAGGGCTGGGGTCTCAGTTTTGACCAAACAGCTAGTGGCGTGCCATCTCATCTTTTTAAGTCACTGTTGGGGGTGGTGATGCGCAGGTTGCCGCGGGGATAGACGGTCACACACACCTGCACAATCTGTGACACACACTCTGCACTGGCCACATGAAGGACTTCCCAGAACCAGCAGGTCTTTGGAGTTTTCCTGTGTTTAATTTTGATTTGGACTTTGAATAACTTTCATCTCTATGCAATGGAGTCTGTATAAAGCCCTATACTAGGATATGGTGTTTCGTTTCTTCTTGTGACTCTGACAATTGGCTTCTTATGGCAGAACATTCTTGCAGGTACAACTTCATAACTACAGAGGGCGCCCTGACTCTAAAGAAGGCCTATCAGCTTGTCAAGATTTTTTTTTGAATCTAGGCTATAAGATGAAAATAAGCACACTCTGAAGGTACTTAATAAAACCATTACTAAATGCTCCCAGCCCAGCCCTGGGACGGAGCCTGTCTGCCTTTGCCTTCCTGTAGAACTCCGCCGGCTCTGTGCGTTTTTTGGAACTGTTGCACGTGAACTGTTAACACTTCTGTCTCACTGGTGACAGGACAGTCTACTTGGCCCATGCTCAGTGTGTTCCTTCCGCATTGTCAAAGGCCCCTCAGTGCAGAGAAGGCCAGCTTGCTTCCTGGAACCCCACAGGGGCTGTAGTTAAAGGGCTTTTTGTCTCAGCCACAGAAAACCCACAGGAAATGCCAGCTTCAGAGCAGCTACGCACGGTCATTGTCCCTCAGATAGAGTGCCCTCCCCCTCCCCAAAAGGCGGCAGCTAGCACACAAGCAACCAGACAGACAGCGGCGTTTCAGGCGTCCAGGGGACTTTCTGTCCAAGTCCTCCTAGCAGTGAAAGAGCCCTAGCTTGCTTGTGCTTCCCAGGGATGGCCATGACCTTTGCACAAAGCCAGCTTCATAGTAGGCACTCAGTCAGATTACTAAGGAGGGATGTCTGGATTCCAAGTCTCCAGCCCCATCACTCCCTCGCTGCGTGGGTGGGGATGGGCCATTTGATTCTCTCCCTCAGTCTTGTGCTGAGCGTGGCATGCTTGCTTCCTGGAACAGGGATGACAGGAGACAATATATAGCAACGGTCACATAGGACAGGTGGCCTGCAGTGTGAGACTATGCCCGTAAGGTCCCACATGATGGGGAAAGTGGTCCCAGCAACTGGCTTTCTAATTCCTCAGCCCAGGGACACCCCCTCCTTAGGGGCAGCTTTTGGGGTTTGACCAGTGGTCCTTAAGTAGCAGCACTGGTGTGTCAACACGGGGAAGGTGAGGTTGATAGTTCAGCTGGCCTAGCCTTCCGGAGGGTGTGCTGGGGAGCCTTCTGGAGGGTGTGCTTGGGGAGCCTTCTGGAGGGTGTGCTTGGGGAGCCTTCTGGAGGGTGTGCTTGGGGAGCCTTCTGGAGGGTGTGCTGGGGAGCCTTCTGGAGGGTGTGCTTGGGGAGCCTTCTGGAGGGTGTGCTGGGGAGCCTTCTGGAGGGTGTGCTTGGGGAGCCTTCCGGAGGGTGTGCTAAGGGAGCTTGCTGGGTCATTACACGTGTACTTCTGCCATCTGACCGCCCGCCCCGGCTAGCTTCTGTGAGTCTCCAGGGCTCTAGAGGCTGATTTAAGGATGGCTAATACTGGATGATGAACTGGTGGCATCTAGAATGACTGAAGAGAAGAGGCAGCCTCTAGGCATCTTCTAGGTTCTGAAATTGTAGGAAGACTCACCCTACCCGTGGGCAGCACCATTCCATGGGCTGGGGACCCAGATGGCTCAGATAGGAGAAATCGAGCTGAGCGTCACCAGAATGCACCTTGCTCAGCTTCCTGGCTGTGGATGCAATGTGTCCAGCTGCCGCAGGCTCCTTCCGTGCTTTGCCTGCGCTGATGCTCTGTGCTTGTCCTAGTTTACCTGTCTACTTGACACAGTCCAGAGTCACCTGAGAAGGGAGTCTCAATAGAGGGACTGCCTAACCCAGACTGGCCCGTGGCATGCCTGGCGAAGACTGACAGGATCATTAGTTGACGGAGGAGGGCCCAGCCTACTGTGGGAGGCACCATTCCCTAGACAGATGGCCTGATCTCTATAAGAAAACCAGCTAAGCATGAGCCCGTGAGCCCCTAGCAAGCAGCCGCCTTCCGCCATGCTTTCTGCTTCAAGTGTCTGATTGAGCTCATGCCCTGACTTCCCTCAGTGATGGACTGTGAGCTGAAATGTGAAATACACCCTTTCTCCCCCTAGGTTGCTTCTGGTTAGGGGATTTATTACAGCAAGAAAAACTAGAGCACTGATCTTTCAATCCTTCAGTTTCATCATACCTACGGTCTGAGTTAAACCTAACGTTCCTCTTCCTTTCCCTTGTCTCTTCAGAGCAAACCAAGATACGACTTAGGCTTTGGAACCAGCATTAAACATTGTGTTTGCTCAGTGCAAAGTCATCACTGCCTATAATCCCGGAGCTTGTCATGCCCTCCTAAAGCCCAAGACAACGAGTCACGCTTGGGTCTTGTAGAATGTCTGCCACCTTGTGCCGTGTGACTTGTGCCTTGTACCGCGAGGAAGAACACAGAAAGGGCTGCACTCCATCAATCTCCCCAGGGGAAGGTTTCAAGACTGGGTTAACAAGGAGAGACAGATGGGATGCTTGGAGTACGATAGCCAATTCTAGAGCTAATCTGATTAAAGCGCATAGAATCTTTTCCGTAGCACACAAATGAAATCTGACAGTGAGTGTCAGCCGAGATACCTTCAGCTAGTTGTCTGCCTTGCTGTTTGGGTTAGCATCTTTTAGCAACACCCAGCATGTTGCAGAGGGAACTGAGAGAAGCAGAGAGGTCCAGGAAGGGGCTGCCCATCCTTGGTGCCCTCCCAGCATGCTTTGCTCACAGGTGTGAACCCCTGACGGTTAAATTCCTAGAAGCTAAGGCAGGCAACTGGCTCCAAGGAGAAGGAATAGGGTTATTCTCATTCATTGTCTTAGGAGGTCTGTAACCCATGGAGTCTGGAGACTCCAGGGCTGCTTAGGATGGGAGCCGGTGGCCACAGAGTAGCCTCAGGGAGACATTTCTCTTTTACCTAAAAGCAGCTTCCTTGAGGTGGAGCGATACACAGCACCGCGTATGACTGAGGAGATGGTCCAGTGGACAACACACTTGCCACACTTGATGCGCAAGGGTGAATCTCAGAGTTCAGGCCCTAATCTCATTACACCTGCAACCCGGCCCTGGGGAGAAGGAGACAGATGACCTCCAAGGACAGCTGGCTAGCCAGACGCGTGAAAGTGGGGTTCAGCAAGATAACCTGTCTCAGTAAATAAAGCCGAACGCGACCTAGGATACATGGGCACCTCTAATTTTCATGTGCACAAATACATACATGCATGTGTAGCCACATGTAATATGAACGTGCACACACAGACACAGGCCAAGCATGCCGGTTTATCTGGACCCATATGTTTTCATTTGCAATACACATGCAAAATGTTGTAGGAGGCTGCTTGTTCATTTCCCGGCTGCCCAGACTTCTGAAATAATCACACAGAAACTGTATTAATTAAATCACTGCTTGGCTCATTATCTCTAGCTTCTTTTGTTTTTTTTCCAGTTTATTTATTTTTATTAAAAATTGCCATCTCTTCCCCTCCTCCTCCCCCTTCCCTCCCCTCCCCTCCACCCACACCCCCACTCCCTCCCTCTTGAGGCCAAACAGCCATCAGGGTTCTCTACCCTATGTTGAGTCCAAGGTCCTCCCAACTCCCCCCAGGTCCAGGAAGGTGAGCAACCAAACTGACAAGGCTCACACAGAGCCCGTCCATGTCGTAGAGACCAAGCCCATCGCCATTGTCCTTGGCTCCTCGGTCAGACTCCACCATCAGCCACCCTCAGAGAGTCCGATTTGGTCGCATGTTCCATCAGTCCCATTCCAAGTGGACTTGGTGGTCTCCCATTAGTTCTGTCCTGCCGTCTCAGTGGGTGAACGCATCCCTCATGGTTCTGACTTTCTTTCTCATGATCTCTCTCCATCCGCTCCTCATCAGAACTTTGGGAGCTCAGTCCGGTGCTCCTATGTGGGGCTCTGTCATTTTCTCCATCCAATGCCAGGTGAATTGGCTAACTCTTTCATCTTAATTTAATCCATTTCTATTAATCTGTGTATCGCCACATGGCTGTGGCTTATGGGGACCATAGCATCCAGCAGACTTTTCCATGAAGCAGGAAGTTACAAAGACAGTTCCAATTGTATTGGTAGTTTGTCAGTCACTTTTTTCTGTGTCCTGCAGAATGTCTAGCAGAGTCTTTCATGAAGCAGTAACCCCGAAAGACCATATCACCTTTAAGCAAGTTCAACAGTCATTTCTCTGTGGGTCCTGCATGTCCAGTTCATCAAGCAGTCCAGGCCAGAGCAGTTTCTTGCCCATATGGTTAACCAACTCCATGAGGAGCCTCTTTGATGCCCATCTTCCTCTTAAAGTAGATGGTGCTGCCAGGAGCAGATGTGTCTCATTGTCATGAAAGTCTAAGTTCTCAAAACATTTTAAATGCCATATTCTGAAGGTCTAACTGAATATATATCTCTATCTATCTAAAAAGCCTAACATGACTACACACTTGACTATTATAGTTGATTATCTATTAACCTATATTTCCCAATTATACATTACATTTTCAAATGAGCTGCACAAACACAATGCCTTAATCAAGAGCAGAAATATGCATGTAAGAAGACTGACCTTAAATTTGTATCAATAAACCAAGATCTATACCAATGCAAATTTCTATAGCATATCCCCTTTAAATGTAAAGAAACATTTATAAACAATATTTGGAAATTTGGGTGTAGTTCTCTAGACTACTTCTTGCTGATTGGGCACCGTTAATCAGGTCTTTTATGGTGTATCATCTCAGTCAGCAGTTAGGCAAAGTAATTTTTTGGGGGTGTTCACGGCAATGTTTCAGGGAGTCTTGGTGCATCAAACCATATTATTCTGAAAGCAATCCAGAGGTTCTCATCCTCTGTGAAAACAGAAGAAGAACCTCTTTTCCAAAGCAACATATCCATAGACTCAAACTTTGACATCAAGATGACTTTGAAGTATATATGTTGGCTTTGTTTAGCAGTTCCCAGAATCAAATGTTTCTCTGAAGTCAAAAAATTCAGAGATAACACAATAATATACATAATCCAGACTCTCTGTGAACTTTCCATCTTTACACAGCTGTGCCCATTTGTGCTCGTCAGATCTCAGTCTTGATGTCCCTGGTTGTTCGGAGCCTGCCAGTGTGTATGTGTATGGTTATGGCTGTGAGTCTGTTCATGATGACTTATGATTTCTTTACTACTGGAGACCAGAAGAGTCACTGTGGGCCCTGGTGAGGTGGCCTAAGGTTTGGGATGCCTCCCCTAGGGCATCTTCTCAGACAAAGAATCACATGGAAGACAGAGGAGAAGGCAAGGATGCTTCCAGGAAAGGACAGTAAGGACGTGACATGCACCTTGGGAGAAGAGCAGGTGGCTGACCAAACAAGAACAAAGAATAGGCTGTCCCAGTGTTGCTCTTGTGGCTCTCTTTGCAGTGGACATGAAAACTACACTCTGCCCAGGATGACATGAGCCACGGGTGCAAATACTGCACTCCGTCTTCCCTGGCCAGCCAAGGGAGAATAAGTCCCCAGATCCCAGCTGGCTTTAACTCTGCATCAGTCAAAGGCTGCCCTGGGTGGCTCCCACTCAGGATGGTGTTTGAGGTGGTAGGCTGCCAGCAGCACCTACTGTATTTCATTGGCCTTTCAAGCTCTTGGTAGCCTGGGGCTATTCCCAGGCACAGCCTGGGCTGTTCCTCTGGTTTGTTTTTAACTAAGCGTTTTGAGGCTTACTTTGCGGAAAGGCTAGCATTAGATAGTTCTCGACTGCCTCTGCGAGGACCTTCCTCTTCTCCCTTGTTTGGGGACATGGACTCCTTTGAAGTGACAGGTTTTCTACCCCTATCTTTTTTTACTTCTTGGGCTTCAGTGTCTCCTAAGCTGAGCTACCATGCTCCCTTTCAACCCAAGGATCACTTTCTTTATTAGAGCCGAAGGCTGAGAATTCAAGCTGGCTGATTCTGCCCCGGCTTCTCTATGGTCTAACCCCATTGCCCTAGATAAAGGGCTCTTCTGTCTGTCTGCCTTTCTTGCTCTAGTCTGTTCTCTGTTTTAAGCACAGCTTTTTCTGGCCTGGTATATAGTGAGCAGAATCTTGCTCTGGCCTTTCACCATCTCGCCAGTTTTCCTGCTCCCCGATCCCTGTGGAAGTCACTTTTCTTGTGGCCGTGGCCAGGTTCACAAAGAGCAGCTTCAGGAGGGAGGGTTTATCTTGGCTCGTAGCCATAGAGCACAGTCCGTCAGGATGGGGAGGATCAGGCCATGGAGGCAGCTCTTGACTGTGGCTGCAGGAGTGGGAGGTCACATGGTCACATCCGGGCAGATCAGGAAGAGAGGGGGATGTCCATGCTCAGCTCGGTTTCTCCTCTTTGCCCTTTGGTTCAGCCCAGGCTCTGGTTCATGAGTTGCTGCTGCCCACCATCTCACAGTCAGTCCTACCCGGAAGCACTCTCGTGGGCATTCAAGGTGGGTCTCAGTGGGTATGAATCCAGTCCAGTTGATTCGAGGATTAACCATCACCCTGAGTGAGGGTCCTGTGACCACTGATGTGAACTTGAGTCGATTCCAGTAATGAGATGTGCAGTAACTCATGATTTCTGCCTCCAACCATCTTGGCCATGCTACCCTGGCAGGTGAGAAACACACTGGCTCAGCTCCTACCATGCCATGCGTAGCTCGGCTTGCTCTGGTCACTTCTCCAGAAGTTTCCTCCCCGTCCCCCACATTATTAGTGTGGCTGTCAGATTATGACTGATGTTCTTGACCTAGAAAGACGATTTGCTAGGGATGGACAGTTCACGAGGAACCTCTGCTTGAAACTCAGTGGACTTGAACATGTTTTCAGATTCTGAGGGTTCTATTCAGAGACCCTACTGCTGCTCCCCACTTTGCACCTCAGCTTTTTTTCATGTTTAAGTGGGACAGGACAAAAAGCGGTGTGCCACCAACTGTCAAGACCTCTGGAAATGAACATTTTCACTGGTTCTCCTGCCCACGATGGACAACTATGTTTTCCCCCTCCCTTCTGTTCCCATCTCCCTCCCTTCCCCTTATCTCCTTCTCTGCCTTACAGTGTAATCCTGGCCTGCTTCAAACTCGCAATCCTCCTGCCTCAGCCCATGGAGCAGCTGCGATTACATATGTGTGCTCCCGCATCTGGCTTCAGGTTTTTCTAGTTTCTGCTAACCGTAAGGGGGTGGAGTAGTCTATGCACTCAGCTACCATTCCATGTAGTGGCCCAGCTCCTGAGGACCATCTGAGAATCTGCAAATGTAATAACAGGCTACCCAGACTCCTTAGCAGTCCAGCGCCAGTCGTGGGGGCGAGGGCTGACTCCAGGCTCCTTGTGTCTCAGAACAGGGACTGTTGCATGCAGGGCCATCTGTGACTCTGGACAGTGTCTGAACTCCACAGGCTGCTGTGATCTTGATTAAATCCAGGGTAACCATGGCTTTCACCCCAATAGTTTTTGAGGTGGACCAAGTGACATGTTAAGAATGTAGACCTTGTTTGTTGCTTAATAGGCACATACATGGATTTCTACAAATACAGAAATATATATGTAGAAATACACATACACATACCCCTTCTCCCAGATCATATATATATGACTGTGATACTAGGGGCTGAGCAATACAGGCAGTAACTGGCTTATTTCTGTGATAGCATTTGCTCCAGAAGCCTTTGGGCTCACCTGTGGAACTTCTCATTCCCATAGCACTTGGCAGTTCCCAGTGTGTCTCTCCTTGGACTGTGCCATCTAAACATGAAGAAGAAAAGCTGGGGCACATGGGAACTACCGATATTCTGCTTGCCTGGTGACCAGGCTGTGTGCAGCCTGCCCCTGTGGCCTCAGATCTCTGTGGTGCGCTGGAGACTGTTGGTCCACAGAAGACCCATCCCAGTGCTGAGCCCTGTGAGGAAAGCAGCTTCACCGCTCCGTGGCCAGGAACAGAGCATCTGCGGAGAAGCAGAGCTCAGCAAACCTGTGCAGGCACTGACAGAGCCTGACAAGATGAACCTGCTGGAACCAACCCTGAGATGAGCCATGGGCCTAGGGAAGGTGTAGCATCCTCGAGTCCTTCTGTGTCCGCCCAGTCCCTGTTCCCATCCACACATCCCCTCTGCTGTCACCAGGGGCTCTCTTGGAGGCTGGAAAGGTTTAATCCTTTCTGGTTCTCTCCCAAGATAAGCTGGGTAATTGAAAATGTGCCTGTGAGTATAATCTCCAAATTGGTGGATTTAAAACAAAGCCGATTAGTGGATTCATGTTGTAAGGATAGGAACAGAAATCTTTCTTTAAAAGATGCTGTTGATAATGAGGAGCTGAGAACCTTGGTGGGCTGCACACAGCCCATGTGGGCTCTGTGTGAAGAATATGATTGGGGCTGGGGAAGAGAGCGTAGTGGGCAGAGGGCCAGCACAGGGACTTGAGTTATTCCCTAAAACCCACATATAAAAAAGGCGTACATGGTGGTACGTGCCTGTAACCCCAGTCCTCGGGAGGCAAAGAGAGAGGATCCCTGGGGCTTGCTGGCCAGCAAGCCCAGCCTATTTGTCAAGTTCTGGGCCAGCGGCAGGTGTTTAAAATGAACTAGATGGTCAGCGCCCTAGGAACAGCAGCCAAGGCTGTCTGAAGTCCACATGCACATGTATGTGTATCTGAGCACACATGACCGTGGCACAGAGTGGGAGAGCTGAGTGGACCACAGGTGGCCTCCATTGTCTCCGTTCCCAGCAGAGGCCTCTGTCGTCCACAGCGTGGAGTCAGGACATGCACGTCTCTTTAGAACGCCTCCTCTGCCCCCACCAGGGCTCCAGCTGGGATCAGAGGTGCCTAGAGAGGCCTCAGGAAGGCAGACTGGAGGAGGATCTCAAATTAGAAAACCACCATTGTCTGAGGACAAAGGGCTCACAGAGCCCGCTGGCCAGCATGGAGCTGGACACAGGAAGTTCAAAGAGGATGAATTTGTGGTTTGTGCCTCAGGAACCACAGGAAGGTGGCAAGAGTCAGCCCAGCAGGTGGAGAACTGCCTGCACTGTGGAGACATGTGTAAGATCATCTCCACATTGGGGAAGGCAGCATGGACAAGCGGATCTCTGGGGAAGACGAACTCATGATCCCCACATCTTTCTAATTCTCCCCCAAGAAAGTCAGCAGAATTAGCCTTCCACAGATGAGTAAATGAAGGCTGGGAGAAGAGGTACCTTTGTGAGAAGTCAGGGTTGGTATAAATCCAGTTTGACCTTAGAACTCTGGATGACATTGCTCTGACTTCTGGAAGTCTAGGGTGTTCAGCGTTTTGCCCTCATGGAGAGTCGATGTTGGGACCATTTCTCACAAGTGACCCAGAACCCACAGAGCGAGGCAGTGTGTGCCCATTGGCTACCGCTTCTCTTCCTGGCCCACTGACCCCTGCCCTAAGGCTCACTCCCTTCCTGGCAAGCAAAGCCTTGCATTGCTCAGGCACTTGTCCCTTTGATTCTCAACCTGCCAGGTCACCTGGCATCATTCAGGTCTGCACCTGGATGTGATGTCTGCTTGCAAGCCACCGACACATTCTGAATCCCAGCCCTCAGGGAGCAGCCAGCAGCTCTGGCTCTCAGCCCACTCTGGCAGATGGCCCTGATCTGAGAGTTTATGTAATATCTGTCTGATGGCAGTGACTGCAAGAGACACTGGCATCTCATTTAAATAATTTAACCATCATAAACCGCGCTGCTGTGGGTACCGGAGCTTGCGGGAAGAGCTGGGCGGAGATGTTTGTGCTTTCTACAGTGTGGAAACAAACGGTTGTATTCAAGGCCCTCTTCAGATGTTTAGACACCGAGGCATCCTCACACACCTACTCTGTGTAAAAATTTACTGCTTTCTTCAAGATCCCATTACGTGGAAGCATCGTAAAGACAAGGAGAACCAAGATTTCCTAGAAACTAATGTGCTTGCTTTAAATGTAAATGAGTTCTTGAGGAATCCACTCTTGAACACCTTGAGTGTCCCTGCTGAAACTTTCTGTAGGTGTTTATCCATTGAAACAAACTCTTCATCGTCGAGGAGCAGGTTAACTGAAATCCAGCCCCCTGCCTCAGTAACGCCATTTCCAAAAGCTGATGGTGTTCAGATCAGACAGAACAGAGAGCCATTCTGCTTAGTGAGTATGTTCTCTCAACATGTAGAAGAACATGGAAGCTAAGCATTGACAGGCAGTTATCCCAGCTACTTGGGAGGCTGAGGCAGGAGGATTATAAGTTCAAGGCTTCTCTGGGCCACAGAGCAAGTTCAACTTGAACCATTTATGAGAACTTGTCTCAAAATTTACAAAAGATGAAAGGGGCCTGTGTACGTAGGTAAGTGGTAGAGTGTTTGCCTGGCACACACGAGACCCTGAGTTCTGTGCTGAGCTTTGCAGAGTCTATACAGCAAGAAAAACACCAACAGCATGCAGATGTCAAAGCACACGTGGAGTTTCAATATCAGCGAGACTAGAGAATGTAAAACATTTGTTGTTACATTCATTTGTGTGCGTGCCTGCACATGCCATGGCAGGCCTATTAGAGTCAGGTCTCTCTAGGTGGGTCCCAGGGATCAAACTCAGGGTGTCAGACTTGGCAGCAAGCACCTTTGCTCACTGAGCCATCTTGGTGGCTCAGCAGCAGAGAGGTTTTCCAGAAGAATCAAGAGGTTAACCACTGTAGTTGTCATTGTGAACCTGGGAGAGCAAGGCCTAAAATGGAGGCAGATTAAAGTCTCATTCAATAGTCAACTTTATTCAGAGTACCAGGCCAAACTCTGAGGGTTAAGACGTGTCCAGTCACATGGACAAACTGCACATGGCCTAAACATGCTTTTCCTTAGAGTCATGGGAATAACAACAGCTGAAGTGAATGCGCTGCTGTCTGCTACACCTGGGAGGAGCACACAAACACAATCTAAGAACAATTCCGTGCTTCGAAGAAGCTGAGGTCACAAGGTCTGTCTTGTTTGCTTGCATTTTTCTTACAAGCGCTCAGAATTTCTCTTGCACAACTAACTCCATTTTTGGGCTGTGTTCCCACAGTTGTAAAAGACAATTAATCATATTACGTCTCCTCTCAGATGGCAGCTACAGCTCCCACACGAGGCAAGCTGCTACCACCCAGGACTGTACAGATGTCCCCTTGGCCTGGCGTCATGCGGTTCTGATTTCTTCCACTGTCCTCACATGCCTGCACCAGGTTCCAGAGCTGGCATGGGGAAAAAAATCATCAAGCCTCCCCGGCACACACACACACACACACGCACACGCACACACACAGTCACACACACATGCATGCACACACATGCACGCATGCACACACAATGCACATATACACACACATGCACGTGCACACACACTCTTTCCTGGCAGGATTGTGCGAGAATGTCATCATGTCATCTTTTGGGTCAGGCATTAAGATCGGCACAAGCCTTTGATGTGGGCTTACATTCTGAGTATTATGAAAATGAAGTACAAAGTAGGGGCTTGCTTGAAGGGCGCTCCAGTCTCCAGGGAAGACTTTCCATGTGCCACACGGATAATTTGGAATCAATTTGTTAATAAACGCATCTCCAAGTTGGCACGCGAAGTGGGGCATTTAGAGAGCCCTGGAAATGAGCTCCCGCCGAAAGTGTGGCATTAGAAAGGAAGCTAAGAACTTTGCAGATGACTCGTTCATGCACAAACTCCTTTGTTATGTTGGATTCAGGAACGTGCTCCTCTTTGCTGCACAAACATATGGCCAGAAACCCAAGTTGCTGAGTTGTTTTGAGATAAGAGCAACAGAGAGGGCTCCTTCTGGTTCATCCATATTTCATTAGGGCAGCAGTTAAAAGATTCATTAGAGACACCCATCTGTAGCCCGCAGCATTCTTGAGGGAGTTCAGATGGAGGCTGGATTTCCTGAGTAGCACTTTACATGCACAGAAAAAGACAACCATTTATGAGAATTAATAGCTCAGCAGAGAGGCTGCCTGGTAAACATTGGAGTGTGCCCGTGTTGATGCAAAACAGCGCTCACTGCGAAAGGAGTAAAAGTTTATTCTGAACTCGACATGCGTGACCATGGCCAGGAAACATGGATTCGAGTTGCCGTGCAGGATACGTTCTGCTGTGGAAGAGGCTACATGATTTTTATCGTCATAAAACTCTCCAACAAAAAATTTATACATCAAGGTGTTGATCAGAAAAGGGGGTGGGGACTGCAGATAAGTCCAGGAGGTTTCTGCTGTAGGTCTCAAATGCTGTCTGATGATGCCTTAGCTTTCGGTGTGGTGGAAGCTAGTGATATTCTAAGTTAATACATTCAAAAAGGTTTTACCTGATAAGAGAGGATATTAGACCAAGCATAGCGTGGTTAGTGAATAGTTATTAAGGGGACTAATGATAGCCAAAGATAATTTTGGCTATGGACCGGTAACATTCCAACTCTCCACAGTCAGGAGGCTCTAGCCAGTCAGTCTTGCAGAATCTGCAAGATGGGCGTGGCTCTTTTAAGGGACCAGAAGCTGACACCCATGGTGTACTTATAACCCTTGACAGCCACTTGCTTCAGCCAGTGCTCCAAGTCTGAAAAGGGCAGGAAGCCAGACCCAGAAAGGTAGATCTGAGTTGGGAAGCTCTTGCTTAGGGGAGGGCAGGGACCAAAGGTCTGTGAGATCCCATCATGGGCACTCTAGTAACTGCCCTGGAGGAGCAGAGATGTTCCAAAGAGACTCTCGTGCCTGCCTCCTCGGCTATCAGAGTATTGGGATAACGGTCCCCAAGGGACTGGAATTTCCCTGGAGGAGCCTCATGTTGGGGAAAATGGGCTTCCAGATGGACTTCCAGCTCTAGAACAGGCTTGTGCTCTGGCTGATGAGTTAATAAAACTGTACTGACCAAGTAGAACAGTGTTCACTGGAGTCTGGGAGAGGGGCAGGAGGGTGCCAGGCTTTGGTGGGGTCAATGTTTCAGTCTGGGAGGATGTTTAAAAAGTCCTGCAGATGGATGGGAGTGCTGGCTGGACACCACTGTGAATGTCCCCAATGCCACTGAACTCGGCACTCACACATGGTAAGAATGGTCAGTTTTGTTGTGTAGATGTTAGCATAATAAAAAGTATTGAATATATCCTGGAGAACATAAATTGAAGCCTCAGAGAGGCATAGGGAAGGCAAAATTCCAAGCTCATGTTTTTCGGAATACCCTGTGGGAGTTAGTGAGTAACAATGAACTAGATTTTACTCTTAGACATTTTGGTGGACATTTCTAGGAACAGAGAGAGGAGAGTGTGACAGTCTCATTTCCATCTCCATTCTAGAAATGTCCTTTGGTTATGATATCAGGCAGGGTTCTCTAGAGAAACAGAACCGATAGAATGATTCTCTCTATATAAAATGGGCTGTATTAGAATGACCAGCCCAACCCTGACTGTCTCCCAGTGGAAAGTCTAAGTATTCCATAGTTGTTCAGCCCACAAGGTTGGGTGTCTTACAGATGGCCTTCAGCATATGTTGGAATCCAGAAGAAATAGGCTCTAATTGCATGAAGGAATGAACTGGCAGTGTGAGGAGGGCGAGCAGGCAAAGAGCCACTGGAGGTGATCGATTTAGGAAAACCCTTCACAGCTGTGTCCACAGCTGTGGGTTTTGGTTAATTCCTGGGTATAGTCAAGTTGACAACCAAGAGCGGCCATCACACTTCCCCACCCTGGTGCTCATGTGAGGATGTGTTTGTGCGCTCGTTTGCAGGTATGGCAATGACAGAAAGGTTGGCTATTTTATCTGTAGTGTTTTCTGTGCTATAATATTATTTATCTTTATTATTTTTTAAAACAATATGCATATGTGTGGTCTGTGTAGGGTTGTGTGCCAAAGAGTCCCAGAGTCTAGAAGAGGACATTGGATCCTCTGGGACTGGAGTTACAGACAGTCATGAGCCACGGTGTGGGTGCTGGGAATTGAATCCGAGTCCTTTGGAAGGACATCCTGTGCTCTTAACCACGGAGCCATCTCTCCAGCCTGCAGTGTGCCTTCTTCACTGCTCAGCCATCTGTCTGGCGGCTTCGTGCTGTACTGGTAGCAAGGTGGGAAGAGAAGGCTTCTAGACAAGGCCTCAGCCTTCCTTATCAGTTTGAGGTTCTCACTGAACGACTCATCATGGCCTTAATGTGCGGCCCCTCTTTCCAAAAGTCCAGTGAGATTCATCCGTGTCTGAAGGGACAGTCAGTGCACGTGTGTCCATCCCCACTTTCCACCAAGCTCAGCATCTCCCTCCACTCTGGTCCCAGGGGTTCGTGTTGAGATAGCGTGGGCACTGCACTCAACCCAGGACAATGAGAACCTTGGGCACAAGCTGAAGTTCACTTTCTCAGGGCAGCTGAGGAAGAAATAATTAACCTAATTCTGTCATTATTGGTTTTAAATTTCGTAGTCAGGTAAAGGCTTTTCTGTGTGGCCACAAACTCAGAGTAGGTGGAGAGGAAGACAGTCAGCCGTGCTTTACCGCTGGGGGCAGAGCTCCTTCTGGCCAGGAATCGTGACCAACTCTGTTTCCTGTCCCCCCCCCCCCCCGTGTTCTCTTTAGCTCTGTGGCCAGCTTAAAGCATCTGATGTTGCTTCAGTCACACAGGCGCAGCCTCCTGCGGCTCTAGGATTCATCTGGACTGAGCAGCGGCTGCTGTTTGAGGCTCTCTGGATAAAGCGTTAGTTCTTGGATTTTAAGTGGCCTCCTTGAGAACCTGCCTCCTCCCCCGATTGCCCAGCTCCTTCTCTCAACTCTCCCAGTCAAGCTTCCAGGGACTTGTTGGGCCATTCGGAGAGGCCCTTTGACATCTAGATTGGTCTCGAGCACTTATCTGTCCCTTCCCTTCACTCTTAGAGCCATGGGGCTGGGTGGGGGAGGTGAGGTTCTGTGCTTTGCTCCCCAGAATCCTCTGAATCTTCTGGAGCAGGAGGCTGCTCCAGGCCTCTCTCCTGGCTCAGCTATTCCTAGGTCAGCTGGGCAGAATGAAGTCATCCCTGTCTTTTCCACAGCAGGGCCATCACATCTGTTTCCTGGCCACCCCACGGCGCCCTCACTTTGGGCCTTACCCTGGTGCTGCCTTGCTTTCCTTCCTGTCTGGCTGAGCCTCTTTCCAGAGCTGACTGTGCTCAGTGAGGAGGAAGTGTGACCTTCTCCAGCTGAGCCATATCGCAGCCCTTCCTCAGCTGCAGCCAGAACAAACCCATGAGGTCATGTTTCAGGAAGGATATATGAGTGAGAACTGATTTGTGGTCCCAGAGGACTTCAAAGACTCTGAGAAAAAAAAAAGTGAAACAAACAAAAGCAAGATTAAAAAAAAATAAAAGGAAGAAAAATAAAATCATGTGTGTGTTGGGGGTAGCGTGGGGGTGGGGTTTGCACACTTTGGTTGTGGAAGGCTAGAAATCTTCCTAGCAACCTGATCTGGACCTTGCGGAGGTTTCTTCTGCTCCTTCTAGCTCATTCCAGAAGTTCCTTCCAGGCCTGGATGTCAGTGTCTCTGTCCAATCCTCTACCGTTTAGTACCTGAGCATTAGAATAAACACCTATGGTCACCTCCACAGGAGATGGGACATATGAGCCTGTAGTTAGCTGCAGGAGTGAGGTCTATCTTGTGTCCCATTGTGTTTGACTGTGTGTGTGTGTGTGTGTGTGTGTGTGTGTGTCTGCTAGAATCCAGGGCCTCTTATGTGATAGGCAGATGTGTTATCATGAAGTCATGTCCCTAGCCAGGTAGACACTTTTCTTTGTCTGTCTTTAACCTGTGGGCAGTAGGCCTGTGGCTCTCCAGGATTACACGGCCCTGGCTAGAGCAACTGGTGTTTATGGCCTCAGGACCCCAGAAGGGCAACACAGATAAGACCACACAAGGCATTTGGAAAGTTATTCTCTATTTAGCACTGGCCTTTGAACAACATGAGAGTTACTTAGGTGATAGTATTTGGGTTACAAAATAATTGGAAGTCTTTTAGCCCCAAAGATTATATAGTTTCACAGGGCTCATTGCTCAGGATGTGAAGCTGTCAGCATTTTCTGTTGAGTTCTGCAACCAGAACTCAATGTTCTCTGTAACTTGGATTCCTGGCTCTTTAGCAAATCTCTTGCCAGTTTTACAGGGGATGGGAGGGATAGCTGTTCTCCTGGGGCTCCCTCTGTCCCCTCTTGTATTCCATTGCCCTGGTGGGGCTCCCATCCTGGCAGGGTGACAGAAGAATGGCCAGCCCCCATCAACCACCCCAGGGCTATCATGGCCCAAACATGCTGTCACATCATGACAAGGAACAGAATTCTGTTCTGACTGCCTGTCGTTGATGTCGTTGAAGATGGTGGCCTTAGGAAACCTGCTGTGGGCATTTCTGTTGGCATAGCGTGTGGCTGAGCAAGCCTGTTCTTCTAGTCCATGTTTTTGAAGTTGGTGCTAGCAAAGTTACTTGGTACGTAGTTGCAACCTTAACCATTGAGCCCGCCCTCCAGACTCTCATCTTTAATTTTTGAGGCAGAGTCTATGATTGGACCAATAGCTCATCATTTTGGCTACGCTGGCTGGTCAGTGAATTTCATGAATCTTCGTTTCTCTGCCTCCTCAGCACCAGGATTTCAAGCGTGTGCCGTCATGCCTGACAACTTTTACCTAGGTTCTGGGGATTGAACTTGGGTTCTCCTGCTTGCACAGCATACTTTACCCACTGAGTCATCTCCCCAGGCCTGCAACTAACATTTTTATCACCCTCACGTGTTTCCGACCCTGCTCTAAACTGTTTACACCAGTACTGACAGAAACCTTCCACAAGGGGCCCTTCTGTACCCCCACCCTTTACTGAGGAGGAAACTGGACACGGGGGACTTGAAGAGCTTGTGGAAGGTCACACAGTCAGCAGGTGGTGTGGTCAGATTGGACCAGACAGTGGGGTCTGGTCTCACATTTGCTGCTGTTTCTGTTTCTTCAGGGTAGCCAGAGGAGGCCCCTGCCCCAGTGGTTTTCTGTGTGAGGTGAAAGATTGGGCAGTCTTGTACACAGCCAGCCACCAAGGCCTCAGGAATGCACCGGGAAAGTGGGGGCATGGGTAGCTGGATGGTGAAAATCCCAGCATCGTCCCTTAGTGACGGGAAGGAACGATGGAGTCCTGTGATGATGTCTTGGAGTCAGATGGTTTGCTTTCCAAGCCCCCTCTGGGATGGGCATGGTGATGTACCATTGGCTGTGTCCCCAGGACCTGTACTGGCATACTGTTAGACATACAGCAGGGCCTGCTTCTCTGCCAACCAAGGGCGGGGATGCTGGACCGAGCTGGGCATCAGCAGAGGAGCACCAACTTCCTTTCTTTTAATTTTTTTTAAGGCAGGTGTCGTGCTGGTGAGGATGACCTTGATTTCCTGATCTTTCTGCCTCCACGTCCCAAGTACTGGTATTATGGATGTGTCCCACTATGCCTGGATTGGGACCATTAGAGTTTTCATGCTGTGTCTTTGACAGGTGTACTCACAGATGACATGTGTGTCTAGCATTTCCTCCACATGCAGTTCCTACTGAGTCAATAACATGTAGCTTTCTCTTCTCTTCTCAGACAGTGTGCATGGCTCGCCGCCTGCAGCAGCCCCTCCGAGGCGGCGGCTGACTCGGAGACCAGGCTACATGAGAAGCACAGCCGGCCCTGGGATCGGGTTCCCCTCTCCAGCAGTGGGCATGTCATGCCAGATCTCGGCAGGGCCGACGGGTCAGGAGTCCCACTACTCACAGCCCAAGGCTGGACAGTGTGGCCCCAGCCCCAGCGGGTGCTGCCAGGTGGTGGGCAGCCCTTTGCTCAAGAGCTCGCTTGCCCCTGCTGTGGCCTCTGTGGGCCACCTGCACCCAGTTCAGAGCTCTGTGAAAGAAACATCAGTGTACTTTGGGGTTCATTCCAGAAATGGCAACAAGCTACCTGAGAAGCTGACCGGACCATGTAGGCCTGGGGGCAGTGGATGTTGTCAAGACATTTTATCTTCAGACAGCTCTACATCCCTGGCCCCCAGCCTTGGTGTAGCCTGGAACAAGGGATCAAAGGGCCTGGAGACCGTGAAGCCTCTGGCAGCACCAGAGTTGAATGGCCCGACTGATATCCCAGCTCTTCCTGGCTCCCAAGACACCTTTACTTCCTGCTTCAGCTTCATCCGACTCTCCCTCGGTGCTGCTGGAGAACGTGGAGAAGCAGAAGGTTGCCTACCATCCAGAGACACTGAATCCCTTCATCAGAGCTCCCAGGAGATGGCGGCTGAAGCGTCTAGCTCAGACAGATCCCGTGAGGACCCTCGATGTCTCTGGACCTTCAATCTTCAAGCTACTCCAGGCTCGGTGGACTTGGATCAGGTCACAGGGAGCAACAGCAAGCCAGAATGTGGCGTAGTCTCTTCCTTGGACACTGGCTTCTTGTCCCAGGATCCATCCTCAGCTGGTGGGTGGGGTGACCAGGGCAATGGCTGGGCAGGTAGCAGAGGATGGGATGCTTTGCTCAGCGAATGGGAGCCCAGGCTGCAGGACCATCTACTGATCAACCGCAGGCAGCTGGAGGTGTGTGTCCTTCAGGAGACTGGTACTCCGACTCAGGGCTGGGTGGAGGCAGGGGGTGGGGCTGGCTGACTGAGTGTTGTCCCTGGAAGCAGCAGTGGCTCCTGGGATGGATGGCTGGAAAGATGTGGTGGCACTTCTGTCTCCTCTGCCTCTGAGCATGGATGCTCTGCCCTCTGTTCTCTGTCTGTGCGGCTTAGGAGCTGGCATGGACTCACTGATTGGGCCGACGCTTCTCCGCCACCTCTGACCTGCAGTGCAGTTTGTTTGGTTTAGCTCTGCTGTGAAATAGGAAAATGGGGGCTGGCAAGGTGGCTTGGTGGTTAAAGGCACTTGCCGCCAAGCCTGACCACTGGAGTTTGAACCCCAGGATCCACCTAGTGGAAGGGGAGAGCAGACTCCTTCAGGCTATCTCCCTCTGACCATGCAGTAAATAGAGGTGATAAAATATGGCACTGGGAGGGTTTAGGGAGGCAGTCAGCTCAAGTTTGCAAAGCGTGGAATGGGCCCCATCCTCCCCTGCTTTGCTTCACTTGCCTGAAGGGCTGTGTGGGTCCCTCCTACAAAGAAACTGTTTTATTCTGGTGTGTGTGCATGTGTGTGCATGTGTGTGCATGCATATGTGTGCTTACATGCATGCATACAGTGTGTGTGTGTGTAGGTTGGGGAGGACAACCTTGGGTGTCGTCTTAACTTCCTGTCACTGCTGGAGTGCACCGTTTAGGCCAGTGAGTCTCGGGGATTCTCCTGTTTCCTCCTCCCCAAAGCTGGGGTCCCAAGCATGGGTCACTATGCTTGTGTGGGTTCTGAACATTGAGCTCAGGTCTTACACTTGCAAGGCAAGAGCTTTACTGACCGATCCATCTCTGCAATGCCCAGCTTCATTGTTTAGAAGCACGTACCAGCTGCAGCCCATTAGGAAGTTGTTCTGGAGGGAAGGTGTGGCTGCTGGTGGCTCTCCACGCCTTCATCCTTCCTTTCTTCTCCTCATTCTATGCTTCCTGTGCTGGGGATAGAACTAGGGCCTTCCTTGTGCATGCTAGGTGCCTACCACTGAGTTACAAGTCCAGCCCATGGCAGCACCTTCAAGTAGGACCGCAGTCCTTCCTGGGCCGGCCTGGAGACCACTGTGGTCCATGCCTGGCTCCTCTCGGCTGCTCTTTGAGTTCCCATGTTTACCTTCATGGTTATGCTCTGAGGGTTAGAACAGAGGCCATTTGGCCTGCAGCCTGTGTTTCTTCTCTCCACATAGCTCTTCCTGCCGATAATGGCACAGCTTTGTGGCATTTGTAGCATTCTAAGTATTTCTGGGGATTTCATGCTTAAATTATGCTTTTTGTTCAAGTATCTTTTGCTTTTTAAAAAAGAAACACGCATTTGGCATTGGAAAACTTTATATTTATGTGGTTTTTAAAAAAAATAGTTTGAATAGAAGTTTACTTTTAGAATAATTTCCCTTCTAAAAATGGTACTGCTTTTCAGGATTTTAATTTCCTTATTAGATTTTCTATTTATGTGCATGTGGGCGTCATGGTACTTTCGTAGAGGTCAGCAAAGAACTTGTGGAAGCCGGGTCTCCATTTCCACTGTGTGGGTCTTGGGGATCAAGTTTGAGTCCTCAGGCTGAAGCTGGGGTCTTCACCTTCAAGCCATCAGGACATCCCAGTTTTGAATAGCTCTTAGGCGCTCCTAGATTTCACAAGATGAACGTACTGGAATTTATTCATAATTTATCTCTCTGTGTAATTTCTTACGTGTAATTTATGTCTCATGTTTCCCCATTCAAACCAACACAGGTCACTACCTTAAGTTTAAAGCTTCAGACACTTCAAGAAAAAGCGACTGAGGCTGGTGATTACGATAAAGGTGAGTTCGAATCTGTTTGTAGACATTTCGTCTTTCTCCTTGACTTCTGTCTTCTTTCCTCCCCTTCTCGGATTCTGCCTTCTTCATCCTGGGAGCTGTGTGGCTGACTCCTTTGAGAGTTTCTGCTCTGGGACAGCCGGTTAGCCTGCCGCCCTGTTGGTCTGGGGATTTCAACCACTCGATGGTAGGCTGAACTTTTCGATTGGCCAGGAACAGGTGAGGATCTGCTTTGTAGGAAGCAAACTAACTCATCACCTGCCTGCCCGTGATGCACAGATCCATGAACTATACCGACTGGGCACCCATGGGGACAGCAGGGCGTTGTGGGGGGGGAGGTGCCGGATGTTGGTGATGCCATCGTTATGGGGCCTTCTGGCTTCATGCTCTCCAGGATAAGCTAGAGACATGAATTGCATTTAGGAGATGGCAGACAGTGCCAATGAAACCCCTCATGGTCAAAAATATCCAAGAGAAGAAGGACAAAGTTATAATATGAGGCCAAGAGAGAGCGGAGCCGGTCAGAGAGAGACCAATGAGAAGCCAAACAGGAGTTGAGCCAGAAATGGTGATGACCGGGCACAGATGGATAGAGAAGGGGAGGTTTTAGGGGTGGCTGATTTGAAAGGAGCCCTAACAACTCTGCTGTGTGTGTGTGTGTGTGTGTGTGTGTGTGTGTGTGTGAAGGGAGAGGGCTTAGACTAACTTAAAGATCCTCCAGACAACCGTGGTGTTGACAGATACTCCAGTTGGTGGCCTGCTTTAGGGTTCAGGACTGGCCGAGAAGATTCTCCGAAAGTGTTAGCTCAATGAGTAGGCTGCGACCACTTGGCCTGTTTCTGTTACTCCATCGACTGTGCCTTGAGCCATTGGAATTGGGACCATGTTGCAATCTGTGAGGGACAGTTCCTCCCAGGAACAGAGGTGCACACTGTCCTGACTGTGTGTGCCACTGAGCTGCTCCTCAGGGGTTGAGAGGACTTGAGGACGAAGGCGGGGTTTTTCAGGTTCTCCTCGGCCACCATCCTCAGGCCGTCAGATTTCACACAGTGCCGGGTGAAGGATGAGTGCCAGAGGGAGCGGAAGGTGTGAGCAGAAGTACCTTCTACGGTAGCCCTGGGGTCCTGGCTACACTGTGGGTAGAAGAGAAGCCAACTCTTCCTGGGTCTGGGCTCATTAATGGTTTGTGTCTGTGAAAGACAGCCCTGGTTCTGATGCCCCCACTCCTGCAGCCCTGGTTCTGATGCTCCCACTCCTGTAGCCCCGGTTCTGATGCTCCCACTAATGCAGCCCTGGTTCTGATGCCCCCACTAATGCAGCCCTGGTTCTGATGCTCCCACTAATGCAGCCCTGGTTCTGATGCCCCCACTACTGCAACCCTGGTTCTGATGCCCCCACTAATGCAGCCCTGGTTCTGATGCTCCCACTAATGCAGCCCTGGTTCTGATGCTTGTGAGATATTGCAATATTGCAGGGGTTTGTTTTCACTGTCAAAGGCTGAGTCTTAGTCTCTCCTCCTTTAGGTCATAGCTCCCACAGTGCTACATTCCATGGATGGAAGCCATGCACACCCTCCACCCCCCCAAGGCCTTTCTGGGCTTGGTTCCCCCACTGGTCTTTTTCTAGCCAAGGCCTCACTTCTCCCCCCTTCTTTAAATATTCCTGCCGCCCTTTGGGAATGAAATTATGATGCTCTTGTCAGAGAAGTCAGAAAGAAAGGGTACCCTCCTTCAGAGCTTCTGGGGTGGACCTCGCACTGTGCATTTTCTCCAGCTTCCAGAAGACTCAGGAACTGAAGATGGAGGAGTTGTGGCGGTAGGGTTTCTTCCATGGAGGGGCAGGCTCCGGGGCAGAGGCTGGGGGTCTTGTGAGGGCAGCTATCTGGGACCTAGGAATGTACAGAGAGGACAGGTTGGTTGGTCCACAGTAAGTCACACAGCACTCTCATCCTGCCCGAGCCTCTGGCCTGCCCAGCTGCCTTGTGACGTGTGCATCTGGTCACTGGATATTCAGTAAATGCTTCAGGAAGGATTAAGATGTCTTGGTACCCACACTATCACCAGTTAGAGGAAGTGAGGAGGAAGCACTTGGGGCTGCTCATGGCCCAGCATCTGTTTATTCTGCTACCCCGGGTTCGTCACAGTAGTGGCGGTGTTGTGCATGGCAGCAGGAGCATATGGTACAGGGTCTTGCATCATGGCTGACCAGAAGGCAGAGAAAACAGACCAAATCCCAAAGTGGGCGTATCTTTCAAAGACCCACTCCTAGTAACCCCCTGCCATATGCTCCTACCACCATGGACTACCACCACCACTACCACAGTGAACTGAAATCCCTCAAATAAACTCTTCCTTCCTTGAGTTTCTTCTGTTAGAACAGAGTAGCAAGAACAGTAACTAACACAGGGGATCTGTGAATTCTCATAGATGATGGGATTCGGGTCAGTGGGACCTCAGCCGACACCGAGGAGTCCCTGTTGTAATGAGATTTGTTGAAAGACCCAGGAATGTACTTTATTTCTCACCTAGTATCTCCAGGGTTCGTAAAAACACTGGAAGATCTGTTGTGATTTGTCCACTCGTCCTGTATAAACTTCGTTTCTTTTTGTGTGTAGACAACGGCATACTTTGTCTTTATCTCGGGGAAGGCTGCGCAACAATTGTGTGTGCCTGTGCACACGTAGGAAAGCCACAGGACGGCAATATGTCCCCTGGTGTCTGTTTCTTTTTCTCTTTCTTTCTACTTTCGCTGTGGGCTCCAGAGAAAGATGTGGTTGGCAGAGAATAGAAAGTTCCATGTTTTATCTAATCAAAATCACAGCGCGTTTATTCGGCCATGCCTCCTGGGAAACCCCCTAAGGATTCTGATTCCATCGCTCCCTCTCCAGGAAAGCCAAGTTCACATTTCTTTCATCTTTGCCAACAGCTGGGAAGGCTTGGGGAAGAAAGAATAATACTTTCGATGTTTGCTTAGGGTCTTTTTCCAAAAGACACTCCGGCTTCATTGTATTAATGCTCGCCCTGTGACTGTGGGGGCTGAAGGGCGAGAATGAGACCTTGGGAGAGACCACTGCTCGGAGCCTGGGGTATGGAAGAGAACTCTAGGACATAGTTGAAGGGAGGACAAGATTGCCCACAAGGATCCTCCATGTTGCTCTTCCTGATTTATCTCCACAACGTATTCTGTCAGCACCTGATTTATGCCCACTGTAACCATGTCTGTCACTTTGCTCCCCAAATGAGCAAGGAGGGGCTGTGAGACGGGAGGAGCAAAAATCTCAGGATCTTACCTCCCCGCAATATGTGTGTGCGTTCATGTGTGTGTGTGTGTGTGGTATGTTCATGTGTGTATATGTGCGAGTATATGGAGGCCAGAGCTTTGCTGGGAGCTGAACTTAGATCCTCCACAAGGGCACTAAAGCTCTTAACTGCTGAGCAGCTTCTCCATCCTCCACTACACCTTAGGAAAAACCTGAATGTTGTGGTTTTATAGTACTGTTTCTATGTTTAGATATATTCAGGTGTGCAAATTCTTGCATTGTGTTACAGTTGGCTACATATTTTTTCTTTATCAAGTTGCATACAGTGATTAGCATCGTGGCGTGCTGTTCAGGTGTGCACCCTGGAGCTGAGTGATGCAGCAGGCTGCAGCAGGCTGCAGCAGGGAGCAGAGCGGAGTGCAAGGCTCCACCGTGGAGCCAAGAGGGCTCTGCAGGCTTCAACATGGGGCTGAGGAACACAGCAGAATGCACCATGGGGTCTGCACCATGGAGCTGAGGGATGCAGCAAACTGGACAGCGAAGCCAAGGGCTGTTGCAGGCTGCATTTCATAGAGAGGTCGAGGGGTGTGGCAAAATGCACTGTGGAGATGAGGGTGTGGCTGGCTGCGGCACTAGGCTTGTGCTAATGCACCCCGTGGTGGCTGAATGGTGGGGCCACCCCAGGAAGCATTCATACTAGACGGTATCTCCAAGTCCTTTGCTGGATTGTATGAAGCAGTGTGACTTAGGGCTGTATCTACGTCTATATCTATATTAGTTCTATCTCTCTACGTCCAAGCCTGCTCTCACAGATTTGTTTTAAGTTCCTCTGGTTGCCAGTTTCTCAGAGACTTTTGTCCTACTCTTCCCCAGGAAGCAAAATCTCATGTCCTTGGAGGTTTGTGTGTGTGTGTAACATTTGATCCCAGCTGGTAACACTCTTTTGGGGGTGGTTGTGAATTTTTACCTGGTAGAACCTCACTGGAGGGAGGGGGTCACTGGGACAGGTCTTGAGGGTTTTAGTCTGGTCCTCATTTCTGTTCCTGGTGTCTTCCTGCCTGATGCAGTAAGGTGACCAGCAGCTCCGTGCTTCCCTGTTGCAGAGAAGAGCCACCCCCACTTCCATGCGTCCCTGCGGTGATGGATGGTCTCCTCTGAACTATGAGCCCAAACAAGCCTCTCCTCGCTAAGTTCTTTCTGTCACAGCAATGAACTAATACACAAAGTAGCCCTTGATTGATGTCTGATCACGACAGTGTAAAGAGGGTTTGTATGTGGGGCTCTGGAAAGGCTCCATTAGCTGGGTATTATGCGTATTATAATAAAGAGTGATTGGACCACAACCAGCAATTGAATTGACTGATTGATAGCTTCTGATGGCAGAGTGTTCCAACTCTTCTACTTTTGCACGAAGTGACAGAAACAATTAACGTATTCAAAACCCGAAACCCTTAAAAAACACCTTCATGAGCCGTGAAGCATTTGCTGATAATGCATTTATGTGTTTGCTTTCCTTTTCTGTATGTTTTCAGTTGCGGTATCGGGAAATGAGTTGTGAAATATTTAATGTCTCCCTCTGTCTCTTTGGATGGGGATGGTCCGGCTAGCGCAGTAGAGCGTCCCGGGATGGGCCAGGAGACAGGGTGTCAGTGCAGTAGCTGCTGTGTGCCCTGCTGTCTGCTCTCAGACACCTGTTCGCTCCGGGATAAAACAGAAGCAATACACCTGTTCCCTGGCGTGGGAGGAGTAAAAGTGATGGTGTTGGGTATACGTGCCCACAGCCCAGGGCTTGGAGGGAGCGGGCCCCTTTCTTCCTCTAGCCCATATGTGTTAGAAGCCACAGGAAACAGAGACTTTGAATAACCTCAGCTGGCAGTTAGCACCAGGAACAAGCAGAAGGCAGGACGAGATAATATGGTACTTTATTTTCTATGTGGCAATAAGAAGCTCATTGTACATGATCTGATTTCTTTCAAGATGCAAAAATAAGCCGGGCGGTGGTGGCGCACGCCTTTAATCCCAGCACTCGGGAGGAAAGAGGCAGACGGATCTCTGTGAATTCGAGGCCAGCCTGGTCTACAAGAGCTAGTTCCAGGACAGGCTCCAAAGCCACAGAGAAACCCTGTCTCGAAAAACCAAAAAAAAAAAAAAAAATAAAAGATGCAAAAATAAGTTTGTAAATGCAGTAGAGTGAACTATATCTCAAAGCATGCAAATTGTGGTGGAGTGTTTGAAGTTTGGATATTCTTAACATCTTAGCAAATGGGTTTTTCTGCTCTCCAGGGTGGATTTCAGGATCTTGTTTTTCTTGTTAATTTTCTGGTGCTCTGCTGGATGACACTGAGTGACACTGAGAAAATAAAATTGTAGCTCTTCTTGGGTTTAAGGGAGCCCCAACATCGATTATTGTCCTCGTTCTAATTTTTAATTGTCAACTTGATTTAGCCTAGACTCATCTAACAGGAGAGCTGCCTAGATCAGAAGCTTGTGGGTATGTCTGTGGGTAACTGTCTTGATTAAATGTCTTGTTAATGATGCTGGAAGATCCAGCCCACTGTGGATGGCATCATTCCCTAGGCAGTGGTCCTGGGCTGTATAATAAAGCTAGCTGAGTACGAGCCCGTGCGAGCCAGCTAGCAAACAGCATTCTTCCATGGTTTCTGCCTGGGGTTCTTGATGGAGTGACTGCTTTGACAACCCTCCACAAAGGGCATGTGTTCTGCAAGTGTAAGCCAAATAAATCCTTTCCTCCCTAAGTTGATTTTGATTAGAGTGTTTATTACAGCAAACAGTCAGAAACTAGGAAGTTATCTGTCTTTGTGATGGCATCTCATGGTATAACCCACTGATCTTGAATTCCTGACCCTTCTGTCTCAGTCTGTCAAACAGCTGGATTACAGGTGCGGTACCAAACGGCTGGGATTACAGGTGCGGTACCAAACAGCTGGGATTACAGGTACGGTACCATACCCAGGCTTGATTATCTCGGTTTTGAAGCTTGGGGGAGGGGAGATGGAAAGGGACAGAATGAAAGGGGAACCCAGATGGCGACAACACCAAAGGGGAGGTGCTCTGTCCTAGGACACTTCCCACTCCCCGTGGGCACCTGCTATTCTGTGGTTCTGTGGACTCTGCCCTTGTGGGCAGAGAGGATGATGAACCATCCCCTGACAACCTTGTCGCCATTCCCTTTAGAACTTGTAGTGAGGAGGCCAGCAGGCCTGCTTTTCGTCCCGCCCGACTCCCGCATAGCTAGCTCAGCCCTGGAAATAACAACACACAAATTGTATTCTTTGAAACACTGCCTGGCCCATTAGTTTCAGCCTCTTATTGACTAATTCTCATATCTTGCTTTAACCCATCTGTGTAGCACCACGAGGTGGTGTCTTACCGGGAAGGATTCAGCATGTCTGACCTGGTGGCTGGCTTCATGGCGTCTGTCTCAGAGAGGAGAGGCACGGCATCTGATTAACTTCCCAGCATTCTGTTCTGTCTACTCCACCCACCTATGTTCTAACCTATCAGGCCAAGCAGTTTCTTTATTAATTAACCGATGAAATCATCAGTTAAATAGAAGACACACCTACATCAAGAACTCTTACAAACTGTGTGGCCTGCTTCCTCTACATAAAGATGATGCTACACTGCTTTGCCTTCGCCTTGGCTCTGTGCCGCGGATCTCTGGACGGCTCTTTGTTCATATGGATTGTCCAGGCATTTGTTTCAGTTTGGTATCTATCTAGTGAAGCGTTGCAGTACTCATGGTGCCTACCTGTGCTGGCGCTTCCTGTGTCTCAGCGGCTGTCTCCTCTAGACCTAACTCCATCTGAAGCTGGCTTTCTGCTGCACCCTCTCCCAAGTCTTTGGGGTGGGGATGTGATTGCTCTAAAGGTCCCATCTGTGATGGTTAGCTTAATTGTCAACTTGAGAAGAATCTAGAATCCTGCAGGAGATGGGCCTCCCGGCATGCTCATGGGGGGTTATCTGAATCGCCTTAGTTGAGGTGGGAAGACCTGCCCACTGTGGGAGGTACCATTCCCTGGCTGGGATTCTAGACAGTATCAATGGAGAAGGGAGCTGCTCAGTCACAGGCATCCCTTGCTCTCTGCTTCCTGACTGTCCATACAGAGCCATCAGCTCTCTCGGGCTCCTGCTGCTGTGACTTCCCACAGGACAGACTGTAACCTAGCCCTGAGCCCCAAAGCCTTTCTTCCTAAAGTTGCTTTGGCAGAGTATCTTTATTACAGCTAACAAACCGTCCTCGGGAAATGGACCCCTGGGGCTTTTTAAAAAAAGTTTCCTGGAGAAAACAACAACTTGTGTGTGTGTGTGTGTGTGTGTGTAAATAATGATTTGGAAGTTCACTGACGTCTTCAGTTGCAGGGAAGTGGACTCTGAGAAGTACCAGTGAGCATCTCGGTGGCACATGTGGCAACGTACATGAAAAGCCCTTTCCCTGATCTGCATGTGTGCCTGTGGCTGGCGGGGGGGATTAGCAGCCCTGGCACAGTCCTTAGGGGCCAAGCCCGCCTCCCCTGCTCACACTGTTCCTGAGAGCCCTTCTCCCAGACAGCTGGCCATCTCATTTTGCCAAGACGAAAGGCAGACTAGTGTGTCAAGGTGACCAGGCTCGTGTTTGGAGTCAAGATCAAATGGGGAGTAAAATGAGGAGCAGCAAAGAAGGAACATCTGTCGGGTACCATCACCGACTGTCTCCAACCCCCCAACTCCACGCTGCCATGGAGACACTCAGTGGACTGTTCTGTGACCTCCTTGCTTGGTTGCCTGAGGGTTTTTGTATTTTTTTTTTTATTGTATCCTGGTTCCTGACAGTTTCTAAATAAGTAAGAAAGGATTTTAAGTTGGCGTACCACTTTCCTTTGTAATCCTGGGGCCTAGCATGTCCATCCTCAGACCCCACGGCTGTGTTTGCACACACCACTGTAGCACCACTGTCTTATCCCTACCCCAGCCCAGCTCCACGTGCTTAGCTCCCTACCGTAATAAACAGGGCTGGGGCTTGTCTGGACCTTCCCTTTTGCCGGACTGTGAGGTTAGGCAGCTTGTAGATTTGTGTCTTTCCCACAAGTGTCTTTCTTTCTATCTGCGACCTCGCATTATCTGGTTGTACTAATTCACGGGTCTCTCCATGAATCCCTGGCTTCTGGTCTCACCTCTCGGTTCATCCTGCACATAGCGCCCCACCTTAAGGCTTTTTCTCTTCTCGTCTGAGGGCTGCTATTGCTGTGATGAAACCCGACTGAAACACCACACCTGGGAGGGAAAGGTCTACAGGTTCCACTTCCCCATCATAGTCTATCTCCGAAGGAAGTCGGGACAGGAACTCAAGCGCAGCAGGAAGCAGGCAGGAACCTGGAGACAGGAGCTGATGCAGGGGCCATGGAGGGGTACTGTTTGTTTCTCTTGGCTTGCTCAGCCTGCATTCTTATAGAACCCAGGACCACCAGCCCAGGGATAGCACCATACATAATGGGCTGGTCCCTCCCCATCAACCATTAATTAAGAAAATCCCCAAAGAAGGATCTTATGGAGGCATTTTCTCTTAATTGAGGTTCCTTTCTTTCAGATGATGCTAGCTTGTGTCAAGCTGACATAAAAGTAGGCAGGACCCTTCCCACCTCCCCTGATCACACTGTGGCTAGGACAGGTGTTAGCCAGGACCATCTCCACCTGTCCTGATCACACTGTGAGTAGGGCAGGTGTTAGCCAGGACTGTCCCCACCTCCTCTGATCACACTGTGGCTAGGACAGGTGTTAGCCAGGACAGTCCCCACTTCCCCTCATCACACTGTGGCTAGGACAGGTGTTAGCCAGGACCGTCTCCACCTGTCCTGATCACACTGTGAGTAGGGCAGGTGTTAGCCAGGACCGTCCCCACCTCCCCATCACATTGTTACTAGGACAGGTGTCAAAGTAGGCCAGGCAATCCTCACCCTATCCTAACAATATTTTCTCTATCCTATTATTCTTCTGCCTGCTCCCCTAGTTGCTCTGGAGAACCCATACCACACACCTATGAACACGTACCATCCCTTCTCTGTCCTAGGTCTGAGGAGACCCACCTGCCCTGGGGTTAGTGTTTTAATGTTTGTCCCCCTACATATTATACTTGATACAGCTGTTGGCTCTCTCCTTGGCTGAGCTTCTCAGGGAGAGGAGAGACCCTATTTATATTTCTTTCTAGTTTTAAAGGCAAAATAACATAATAAATAAAATTAAATATATTCAGGAGATAGGTTTTTTATTATTTTAAATTATTAGCTTGTTACTTGCCTGATTTTAACCCTACCTTCCAGCATGGTGCTAGTCAAAGTTCCCCATTGAGGAATAAGTGTTTGGAATGCAGCTTATTACAAATAGTAATGACTGTATTGTTATGAGACAGGGTCTCATGCAGTGTAGGCTGGCCTCAACTCTCTATGTAGTAAATGATAACATTGGATTTCTGATATTCCTGCCTTTATCTCCTGAGTGCTGAGATTATAGTTGTGTATAAGTGTGCCCAGTTTGTGTGGCGCTGGGGGAATTGAACCCAGAACTTCATGCATGCTAGGTAACCATGCTAGCAACTGAACCATATACCCAGCTTTCGTTATTGTCATCTTATGGTTATTAATAGTAGATAATTATATGAGCAGCATAATCATAGAATTTCAGAACCTTAAGGTCAATCTAGTTTAAAAATATCTGACAACAGAATCAGGTTCTGCCATCACAGCAGGCGGTATAAACTAGTACAGATGTTACAAGCTCTTAGGCTCTATTTCCCATCTGTCAACAGGGCAGCATGCTAGTGAGCTAATTCATTTGGAGAATTAGCTCATGCTATAACTGGACTTACATATGGCACCTATTGTGACAGTGTGGTGATTTGAGTAGGAATGGCCCCCAAAGGCTCATGGGAGTTGAATGTTTGTTCATTAGTGGCCCTAATTGAGAAGGATTAGGAAGTGTGGCCTTGTTAGACGAAGTGTGTCACCAAGGGTGGGCTTTGGGGTTTCAAAGACTCAAGCCAGGCCCAGTGTTTCTCTCTTCCTGCTGCCTGTGAATCTGGATGTAGAACTCTCAGCTCCTTCTCCAGCACCGCATCTGCCTGCCTGCTGCCACGCTTCCCGCCATGACAACCATGGACTGAACGTCTGAAATGCAAGCCAGCCCCAATGAATTTATAAAAGTCGCATGGTCGTGGTGTCTCTTCAGAGCCGTAGAACACTGACTAAGACAGATGGTTTATCCCATTGTCACCTGGGTTGGATTTTTGGGGAATCTTTTTGAAAGACTTGACTCCTGAGAGAAAACCACCCAGAATACAGGTGGGCACCATTCTGTGGACTTGGGTCCTGGACTAAATAAAATAAGGAGAAGTGGAGGGACACACTGGCATTCACCTCTCTGTTTCCTGACTGTGAAGGCGCTATGAGCAGCCTCCTCACACGCCTGCTGCCCAGCGGCCCCTCCTTGAGCCCCTACCCAGAATAAGCCCTTCCTTCCTTCCTCACTTTGTTTCTATCACTGCAAAAAGAAAAATAACGAGCAACCGAGTGGCTGTTAGCCACAAGGACAGACCTAGAAGAAGGCTTAGGTCTGAAGAGACGATGAAGAGTCACCAGCTCATAGCTCTGTTTTCCCGCTCAGTCTTGCTGGTACCCAGTTTCCCGCTTCCCATACACCGAGAATGCCCAGCTCTATGTTAGGGAGTACGAAAAGAAGTCAGGACGCCTGTATGAAGGGGGCGTTTCACATGTCGCAGTAGACAAAGTTATTTTCTGACATGACAATGGGTCGAGTGGAATGACCTTTCAAAGCCTGACGACAGTGACAGGACAGAGGGGACAGTTTTCCACTTGACCTTTGTACAGAGTGCCAGCTTGTGCCGTAATTTGGGATCAGTTGTTATGGACAGGCTTGGCAGAGCCCGGGCTTGACGAGAGCTTGTTGGAGGGAGATGGGCACCAGGCACTGCTGTCAGCCTCGGAGTGCAGGAAGAACGTCCGTGTGCCCAGGGGTGGCTTCCCCGACTCACTGGAGCACATTTAGCATAAATTAGTTCTTCGGGGAGTTTGGTTTGAAGTGAGATTTGCTCATAATGAGTTGTAATTGTCAGATGCTTGATTCTTTTGCGTCACCCTCCCCTCCCCGCTTGCAGTGGCTTGTCACCCTACCCGGCAGCTCTCTCCTTCTTTCTCAGGGACATGGTGGGGTGTTTTCTTCTCTCTTTTATATCACTTGAATTTTGCTTTTCTCTGAAGTTTGCTTGCTTCCTGTAGTTTCCACCACAGGGGTTTTCCCTGAGTTTCCCAGGAGGGCTCAAGTGTGAATTTTGTTTATCTTTTTGGACTGTTTCAGGGAAGAATTGGTACTGGGCATGGTTGGGGAAGCAGGGGCAATGGGTTTGGTGGAGGAAACTCCTCTTAGGAACCGGTTGTGTCCCTCCCTCTGAAACTATCCCATAGGTCACCGCAGAGGATTCTCATTAGCTCTTCAGGGAGTCCTTGTAGGGGCCAGCTGTTGGTTCCAATCATGGCAGTTAACCATGGGAGAGCCTGACAAGCTGCCAGTCATTCCTAATCACCACATCCATGATCCCAAGCTCCGAGGAGTGGAGGCAGGAGAGTTTAGGGTTCAAGGATAGTCTGGGTTACACAGTGAGACTCTGTCCCCGAACAACAAAAGGAACGAGAATGAAAAAGCAGGGGATTCATGTTGGCTACAAGAACTGTACTCTGGGCCTCCAGGGCCTTAACTAAACCCCCATCCCCTTTGGTGACAATACGTGCCTGCTATAAACAGTGGACAGGTAGACCCTGGGCTGTGGGCTGCTAACTGCCTCCCCGCTTCCTGCACTGTTTGGATGAGATTGGACACACTGGCCATGGCTGGCTCTTCTTACAGAACCCTGGGATGATCAGCCTAGAACAAACATTCCAAAATATTGACTTTATTCTGTAATGTGACTTGTTCTGGCCATACTGCCCAACAGATTGGATCCTGGTATCCCTAGACACTGTCCTTCACAGAATCAGATCTCTCTTGCCTCTCTCTCATCCTTGGCAGGTGACTTTGTAGCCACAGGAATTCTGCCTTCATCCTGCCCTCCCTTCCTCCCTCCTCTTACCTGTCTGCTCACCCAGAGGACCTGCAGTGCATGGTCACGACAAGTTTGCCGTACCCGGTGCCAATGTCCGAACAATGGAATTTCCATGGCCTAGTGGGTCCCACGTCTGTACCAGTGACCTCCAGGAGGAAGGACTGACTTTGTGCTTGTTTTCTTCTTGTTACTTTAGGCAGCTCATTTGTTAGTGATGTGGACCAGCCTTCTGGAAAAATGTTGCTTGCCCCTCCGCCCGACTCTGCCTTCTCAGATAGAACACTTTCGACAGGATAAAAATAGTTATCAGCTAAGGCAAGGATGCTCTTAGGCCTTTTCTTGGAACCTGCCTTGTAAGCTTTGGGCTCCAGAGGAGCTGAGTGGGAGATTTGTTCAAGGTCCCAGCCTCCAGCAAGAAACCAGGGATGCTGATCTATGCTGCCCAGCCTGGCTCCTGGATATTCCCACTGTAGACGTCAGTCTGCCTCCCTGGGTCCATGTGAGCTCCCCAGACACTTCTCTTTGTGGATGCTTAGGAGACAGGGAAGAGATGTGGCCTCTCACATAGCAAAAAGACAATGTCCTGTGGAGCAATCAACACAGAGACCGGTGGCATCACTGCCGTCACGGCCAGCGTTCAGCTCCGCAGGTGGCACTGTGGGCTCACAGCCATCTCTGTTGCTCTGCTCTGACTCAGGGTCTTTTTAGAATGTTCCAGTAGAAGAATGGTGGATGGGCTTGCATGATCCCACATGCATCCCTTCATTGTTGCACACATATGCTTGTGTGGGGTGCACACAAGGGTGCAGGTGTGTGCATGCGTGCTGTACACATGGTGGTCAGAGAACAGCCTTGGCTGTCAGTCCTCGGGTTCCTAGCGCTTGGCTGTTTGAGACAGGTCTCTCCCTGGCTCACCAGCTCTGAGGGAATTGGCTGGCTCTGCTTTCCGTCTCATCACTGGGATTGCAGGTGTGCTGCATTGTGCCCGGCTTTTTATGTAGATTCTGGGGATTCGAACTCAGGTCTTCATGCTTGCAGCACGAGCAATTTACCAATGAATCCCTCTCCCCAGCCTATATGCTTTCCTAGCTTTTGGTCGATATGGGTCATCGGTGATGCTATACCCTGCCCTGCATGTAGCTGTGGGGTTATCCCAGGAAAGACCACTTATATTTGGCAGAATTAACCAGGAATAGGCTGCCCTGATAATGCACTTGAAACCTGATATCTAGCAACACAATGTTATTCTGGACACTCTAGCTCAAGCAAGCCTTCTTCCTCTTGTTTCTGGCCGTCCGAGTGATGGTAAGACAGCCGAGCGTAGCAAGCGATGACCGGTGAAAAAGTGGCTTTCCCATCCCACCCCGTCTTCCTGTGTGCTCGTTTTCCTTGCTTTGTGGACACCTGTGCCTCTAACCTTAATCTTGTATTACGTGCTTGTCACCACCCCCATTTCCTGTCCTGACGCGGCGCTAATGTGTACGACAGAATTTGTCCATGTGTCCCAATGTTTCTTGAAGGACTTTTTGACTTGCAGGTGGCGCAGAGCCTGGGTGCCGGTGGAAACCTTGGCCGGTCGTGTGGATTGAAAAAGGTGGGGGTGACAGGAGTAGGGTATGCATTTTACACATGAGAAGTAAAAGCACTGGGCAAGGCAGCCACATTTTTGTTTTTTGTTTTGTTTTTTGTTTTTTCTTCTATAATCACAAAACCCAACAGAAGCAACTTAAAGGAGAAAGGGTTGCAGTTTGGCTCTCAGCTTATGAGGGTTTCAACCCAGGGTGCTTTGACCCCATTTACTTGGGAAACGGTCACAGCAATGGGACTAGCGACTAGCAAGTGAGGAAAGGAGCTAGGGAGAATAGAGTCAGCAAGGCTGTGCCCTGTGAAGTACTTCCTCCAGCTAAGTCCCGCCCCCCAATTCCTAACCCCTCCCCCCCAGCATAGCGCCACCATCTGGGAATCAAGGGTTTAAGACATGAGCCTGCAGGGATAGTTCATACTCACAGATAGTTCATACTGTGAGGACAGACAGCAGCCAGGACTCTGGTTAGGTGTTAGCCTGTGCCTTCACCAAGGGAACAGCCAGCGGGTACTTCTGCAGGACTCTGGTTAGGTGTTAGCGTGTGTCTGTGATGGCTATTCTTGGTTGTCAACTTGACTACATCTGGAATTAACTCAAACCCCTAAATGGAGGGCACACCTAGGAGTGTGCTTAATTTAAAATTTTGCTTACTTTGAAATAGGAAGATCCACTTCTAACCTAGATCTTTGAGGTAGGAAGACACACCTTTAATCCAGATTGTTTGAGCTGGGAAAACCCACCTCGAATCTGGGCCACACCTTCTGCTGGAAGCCTGCATAAGGGCATGGAAGAAGGAAGCTTTTGCTCTTTGCCTGCTTGCTCTCACCTTGCTTGCCAGTCTGTTCCTCCACTGGCACCAGAGCCTCCGTCTTTAGGACTCTAGCATATGCTGAAGACCAGCTGAGACATCCGGCCTCGGGGACTGAGCAAGCCAATAAGCGGCACTTCTCCACGGCCTCTGACTCAGCTCCTGCCTCCAGGTTCCTGCCTGTTTGAGTTCCTGTATGGCTTCCTTCAGTGATGGACAGTGATGTAGTGTAAGCCTTTCCTTCCCAGCTTGCTTTCGGTCCTGATATTGCATCACAGAAGTGGGAATGCTAAGACAAAGCCGTGATGTCACCGAGGGGAGTTAATGTCCATCAACACAGTCTGTTTGACTGTAACTCCTGCGGCTTTTAAAAGTGTCTATGGGCATTTTGGGGCCGTTGTTTAGCAATAATTTGGTGGCACATGGTGGGCGAGTGTTAATAGTCTCCTATGTGAGATGAACACACTGATCTTAGAGATGAGAATCACCCAGAGATTGGGAGGTCAGCTGGCTGGATCTAGGACTCAGCTCTAGTAGAAAAAAACAAGTCACCTTTACTTTTGAATTTCTTCTCACATTAGAGGACTCTCTCTGCAGAGGCAGAGAAACACACACTCTCCTTTGCATCGTTCACTGGATCTTCAGTCCAGTACCCGCTGGCTGTTCCCCCTGGCGAAGGCACGCGCTAACACCTAACAGAGTCCTGTAGAAGTACCCGCTGGCTGTTCCCCCTGGTGAAGGCACACGCTAACACCTAACCAGAGTCCTGGCTGCTGTCTGTCCTCACAGTTCAGGAGGCTCTTGGCTCTCTCTGTTCTTAGGCCGGCACCTGGGCCTGATGGCCATGGATTATGTCTTTTTGCCACTTGGGGCCCATTGAAGGAATCTGGCGGGTTCTAGAGAGAGCCTTCAGTGTCTCTTGCAGCTACTTTCTCTTGCATTTTCCCTCAGAAAACATTCCCATAAACTTAGTTTACTTTCTCCAATTGGCATGGCATTCTGAGGAGCTGGAGGAAGGATGTCTGCCCTTTGGCTTCTTCTGGCTGTTTACAGGTGCAGTACTTAGAGCCAGCTCTTGCGAAGGCTCACAGCATGCAGAATCACAGTCCTTTCTTAGTCTTTCTTCCCGCTGGCTGCTCTCCCGCAGTGTCTAACGTCACTTCAACTTTGGAAGTCACTGTTTTGCTTGCATTGCTTCAGCCCAACGATTGCAGTTTCATTCTGTGTTATTTCTAGAAAGTAGCGTTCTAGCATGTCTTCTTCCTTCTAATTAGATTTCATCCTAATTGGAAAAATCTCAGGCTACTGAAATCATTTAATCCTCTAAAGTTTTTTTTATTTATTTGACCATTCTGTTGTACCTTATATCCCTTAATACTAGCCAAAGAATTTAAACTGTTCACACTGCTATGCCTCTTGTTCTGTCTGCTCAGCACGGTGCACAGAGCAGAACTTGGTGTCTTTCATTTTCCATTCCGGGAAGGACTAGCCATACCAACGGGCTCACACTATACTTTAACAACAACGATGACAGCGGTTGCTCAATAACGCGCCCCACATCCTGAATTGGGTGAGAGACGAATATACTAAAAACTGCTCAGCAGAAGGCAGTGGAGTCTGAAGAGATTACAGGTTGCAAGAACCAGCCATTAAGAGGGTGAATGAGCTGTGGTTTTCAGGCTCTGGTGAGCAGATGTGTCCAGCTAATTTCTTATGAAAACACCAACGGAGCAGATTGCTCATGAAGAGTCTATTCATAGGAACTAATTGGATGCCATGCTCAGTTTAATAGGAAAAACAGTGCCACCAAAACCCATGGAGGGAAATGATGAAGAGGCCTTGGCTCATTCCAAAAATAACCTTAGGGCCGGGAGAGCTTCCTCTGTCACTCTATGAGGTGGCCCCAAATCTGCAGTGTTCATGGGAGGAAGTAAAGGAGTTGATGAAGCAGAAGCCCAAAAAGTGACCCTTGGGCTTTACAGTATCATTACACAGACTAACCGTGATGGTAGAAAGGGCCCAGGAGATACTGGCTAGGCCTGAGCTCATAGCATGGCTTGAAGATCTCATGCTGGAAGGTTGCAAGGCGGGCCTATGAGTCTGCTGGGAAGAATCATTCTTTTAATTTCATTCTTAGTGTCCCCGGTAGTTGTCTAGATTCAGTGTATGGAATAGGGAACCTACAGCTCAGTGTAGGGGGCAGGGCACTGTTAGAGCGTGTATGTAATTGTTGCCAAATACATGACTTAAAGCAGATGGGGTTTATTTGGGTCTCGGTTTGAGGGGTCCATCACGGCAAGAAAGACATTGGAGTAGATGATTCCGTGGCCTCGGGAGTGTGTGCCTCTGACTCCCCAACTCCACATGCTGGGGAGCAGGAAGCAGAGGTGGCTTACTCCCCAGTGACCCATTTCCTTCATTTTCTCCCCACATCCTAACAATTGACAGCCTCCCAAAACAGTGTCACCAGCTGGAGGCCGAGTGTGGCAGTGTGGCACACGCTCTTCCCTTCCATGGGGGAGTTGGTTTGTGCCGAGTCTTCCATCTGGCGTGGGCACATTCTCTGTTGCCCAGAGGAGATCTGCATTCACTGCAGGGTGCTGTGCCTGTAGAAGGCTTAGTGAGTTAGTCACCAGCTGCAGGTTTAGCACGTCTCAGTGATAGTTGAACATTTATCAAATCTCTATTAAAATGGAGAGTATGAAATAAAGTTTATCCCATGAAGGAAAATCTGTGATTACATTTTAGACAGAAGTTTCTCTTTTAGATTGACATAGTTTGTTTTTGCTTGTAGTTGAGATCTTACCAAGTAGACCAGGCTAACTTCAGAATATAGTAATCCTCCTGCCTCAGTATTGTGAGGGCTGGGATTACACGTATAAATTACCATGCCAGGCTCCCATTTTACTTGTCTGTATATGGATATGTAGTGTTCTCCTGTTATATTTCTCTGTAACTTAGAAAAGGAACTCAGCTCTTGGTCCTGGGTTTGTTCTGAATGCTCCCTGTTCCCCATGGAAGTTTAAGGAGTAGGGGGACCCAGAAGGGCACTGTTGGAACCTAATTTGAAAACAAGATCAAGCTCTAAAACTTGCTTTAATTTTACTACCATATCAAGGTTATGCTAATTTGTGCATTTGGAGAGCTGTGACGTTTACAAAAGTTTGTTCATTAAAAGAGTTTTCTAAATGTTTTGACTTTATAGACATGGAAGTGTTGCCAGAAGATGTGATCTGTTTGCTTTTCCCACAAACCACTTTCTTAGGGTCACCTATTGAATTTGGCACAATTTCAGTGAGTTGACTTAGAAAGGTTCTATGTGTTTTCAAGTCTGAGGCAGGAGACTCATAAGTTATAGGCTATCCTGGGCTATATAGTGAGACCTGGTCCTAAAACTAACCAACTAATCAATATTGCAATCAACAATAAGCAGCAACGGCACAGGAACGTGTCTTTAGACTAAATTCCTACCTCCCGCCCTACTTCATGGCACTGACTATAGTTCCATTGGGGATGGATGCCTCCACTCCAAGCCTGAGCTTGACCCTGGACCACATATGCAGGTGACTGACTTTTCTAGCATCAGAATAAACATTCTTCAGAGATAACCTTTTGTGGTTTTGAAAACATGAGGGATGAATAAACTGTAGTCAAACTGGAGTAGGCTGGCCAGTTACCTCCCTGGCACCCTCTATGATGGGTATTTAGCGAAAGAATCTTGCCTTGTTTGTTTGTTTTGAGACAGGGTCTTTCTCTGTAGCTCTAGCGGTCCTGGACTCACTCTGTAGACCAGGCTGGCCTCGAACAACAGAACCTTGTCTTTTGTTTGCAGTGTAGAGGTGAGGGGTGCTTCTGAGCGTCTCAGTGAAGCCCACTTCCCAGAAGCTCATAGCCAGACTGATGTGTGTGTTTTCTGATGTATCCATGAAGCGAGACAGCATTTGCAAGGTGTGCTGATGAGGGAGAGAAAGAGAGAGCGAGAGAAAGAGAGAGAGCGAGAGAGCGAGAGAGCGAGAGAGCGAGAGAGAGAGAGAGAGAGAGAGAGAGAGAGAGAGAGAGAGAGAGAGAGAGAGAGAGAGAGCTTGCTAGTTTTTGTCTAGGGTATGTACCTGGGCGTTTCTTTACTGTTACTATGTTACTATTTTGGAAACTCACAATGTAATTATTTTGCATGGTAATATTTTTCTGGGAAGGAACAGATGCTTCAAACCGCACGTTCTGCTGAAATCTGTCAGAGCGAATCAATGACCATGCATGAAGAATGAGGACACAGGCTCCGTGCTGAGTGGGCAAGTGTCACAGCTAGATGAGTGCTGGTGTTCCAGAGCTTTCCACATGCTCTCCCGAGGCCAGCTACCCCTTCCTGATTTCCCAGGCCACTACTCCATGCCGTGAACTTTGAAGAATACATTTCCAGAAATCCCCTTCGTTGCTCACTGGAGGGATCTTTGACCCCCAGGAGCCAGGCTTACCCTAAGCTGCTTAGCATTAAGAAGTTGAGGAAACCAAATCTCCACATTTATGCAGAAATCAAAGACTAGTAGAAGGAGCCAGTGAGTTAATAACTTCCTGAAATAATAAGCAGCTTGGGATTTTACAGCTGATTTCATAAGTGGAGAAATTGAGATAAAATCACTCATAATCATATTGACTGCTGAGCTCTTAATTCTGCCCAGGTTTTAAAAAAACACACAGTTGTAATCACAGAGTACAGAGAACACAGATATATGATCTTGCACCCTGTTTTTATCTCGTAGTATTAAAGTATTTCCACTCCGCTTTCCTAATTGCTCTGTCACACAAGCGTTAAGTACCAAGGTTGCCTTCACCATTCCCCTCGAAATTGGAGCCGAGGCTGTTCTTGCTTTAATGAGTTTGTTTGTTTGTTTTGGCTGCTCAGTGCTTCGGTGAGAAAGAGGCAAAGAGAGTAGGAAATGAGCCGTTGGGATGGCGGGCCTTCGCACTAAAGGCTCTGGGACTTGGAGCTCAAGACTTGGCATGGCCGAGGGGCACCAGCCTCCCTAGTGAAAACTAGAGCGGGGAGGTGGGAGGATCTCTGCTTTGTTCTGAACCTCAGAGCTGTGTGACCCACCAGGAGACTGCAGCCAGAGTTCCTTAAGCTTCAGTCTTTCTAGTTTACAGAGTAGGACTCACGCATCTGCCTTGGGGACTTGCGGAGTTCAGTGGCTGTCACACACCATGCGTGGCTCTGCTTATAACACAGTGGCTGTCTTTCTGTCTTGTTCAAACAGAAACTCAGATTTATGGATTTATGGAGCATTTCTGCAGTGCCTACTGTGTGCCTGGCCCTGAGCTAGATGCCATCAGGCAGGCAGTTATGGCTCAGTCTGGTAGATCTCACTGTCACCAGGGGCCCGGACACATGAGCGGGGAGAGGGGACCTATGTGATGGGGTGTAGGGATAGTGGGACTCCAAGGACAGTTGTGGAAAAAGCCTAGGGGCTGACCTGTAAAATGGCCAAGGTTCAATTCCACCTTTGCTATACACTCACTTCGACATGCAGGGCAAATTATTTAGAGTTCTGAAATCCACTTTCTACATTTGTAATCCTACCCTGCAAGTTGTGGAGTTCAGAAATAATATACATACATCACTGTGCATACATTAGATGCTCAGAAGCGCTTAATGCGTTTGACATCTCCAGTGCCCCGGCGGCGGCTGATCTTTACGAAAACGACCCCAACAAACTGCAATATTCTGAAATGTCAACGATTGGCTCCATTGTGCTTGAGACAGTGGGAAATACATCTTATTACAGTCTAATCCTTGCAAACTGGCCATCCTTGTGTGATATGTATGCTAATGAGAGTTAGAATATGCGGCTCTCAAGAAATTGCATTTCTTGGCTATTATGTAAAAGGCAATGAAAAATGACTCGCAAAAAGATGTGGATGGCTGCAGCCCGGGAGGCTCCATAGGATGGAGACCGATCACCAGGCTCTAAGAATATTGCTCGTGCCGTATATTCTGTCACCCCGTGGGCAGACACGTAGCAGGAACCCAGTCTACTTAGCAAGATGTCTTTGTGTAAAGTTTCTGCTTCATCAATACTTATTTACATATTCATTCTTTTATTTGTTCCTTTCACTAGGTTTCCACAGTGTAGCTTTAGAATTAGTAGTCTATTACGATGGGCTAAGGGTAGCAGGTGACCCTCATTAAATATTAATACATTTATGAACATGATGGTTAATCTTTATTGTCAATTTAATGGGACCTATGATCACCAAGGAGTCACGCTTCTGCGTATTTCTGTGAGGGCATTTCCAGAAATGTCTAGCTGAGGAAGGAAGACCCGCCTTCAGTGTGGGCAGCACCAGTCCACGGGCTGAGGATCTAGGCTTCATTAAAAAGGAGAGAGCGAGCTGAGCATCAGCATTCAGTCCCTCTGCTTCCGGACTGAGGCTGCCATATGACCAGCCGCCTCACGCTCACACTGCCTTTCCTCCCCGTTAACCAGTGAGCTCTGAAATATATTCTTTTTGGGTCAGATATCTTGTCACAGCAACAAGAAAATTAACTAAATACAATGTGGGGACACAAAAAAAAATTCCTCTTGCTTCAGAGCAGAACGAGGTGACGGCTGGCATTTCTGTCACGAAACCCTCCCCGTAAGGCTTTTTATATGCCTGGAACAGATTGTGTCAATCAGAGTGTATTCTTTTTTTTTTTTTTTGGTTTTTCGAGACAAGGTTTCCCTGTAGTTTCTAGAGCCTGTCCTGGAACTAGCTCTTGTAGACCAGGCTGGCCTCGAACTCAGAGATCTGCCTGCCTCTGCCTCCCGAGTGCTGGGATTAAAGGCGTGCGCCACCACCGCCCGGCTTAGAGTGTATTCTTTAATGCCTGTTTTTTTCTCACTGCTTGCTGACACCTTTTTTTTTGATTAATTTTGAATTTGTTCATTCTGTTTCCGAAGCGCAAACAATGTTTCTTTCATTTTTTATTGTGTCATTCCTGTTAAATGACTTGCGTTTACCTGGCACCTGTGTGTGTGTGTGCGCGACATATTCCTCCCAATGCTGGCCTGGAGCCACCAACTGACTTCCAATGAATTCACAATGTCTAAAGGATGTTTCAAACAACAGAGTTAAAAGAAAGAGAAACCAAGGCAGCTTGGTCAGTGCTCTATTGCTGTGAAGACACACTATGACCACGGCAACTCTTACAAAGGAAAGCAGAATTAGATGGGGCTGGCTTACAGTTTCAGAGGTTTAGTCCGTTATCAGCATGGTGGGAAGCGTGTTGGCAGTGTGCACGCAGACATGGTGCTGGATAGGTACTGAGAGTTCTACATCCAGATCCACAGGCAACAGGAAACAAGAGACTCTGTGCCTGGCTTAAGCATTTGAAAGCCCAACGCCCACCCCCAGTGACGCACTTCCTGAAGCAAGGCCACACTTCCTAACCCCTGCCAAATGAGCCACTCTCAAGTGACCAAGCACTAGCTTGTCTATTTAAGTGAAAACAACTTATTTTGAAATCCCTCTGCATGTACAAGAAAGTCACAGGTTGGGCTCATAGTTGTTGCTCATTCTGTGTCTCTGACTGGGCCCACACATCATTGTAAATCTTTACCTGGTCACTTGATGGCAAGCTCTAGTCATGAGGCCTCATTACCCTGCAGACCAAGACATGTGTCCATAATCAAGGATATGTCCCCAGGTCACTGAGCTGTAGCCTTCAAGGCGTGAAGTTGACTTTGACATAGGTTTGATGTGTCCTTTAGGAGGGAGGTCGGGTTCCTGGAGAAGAGGTACTACTTCACAGACTTAGTTCCCACCTCACTCCCAACCCCAGCGACTCTTCTCCCTCCTTCCTTCCCCAACTCCCTTCTCCCATTATGAAAGCAATTGCCTGCAGCTGTGACTTTGGGCGTTTGGTGGAGTGAAGTCCTGGCTGGGTATGGGATAACCTGTAACTCAGGTGCATCTGATGCTCCCCCTTTCCCTGCACCCCATGTCCTGCCCTCCCATGGGCACCCACCATCATCACTGACATGCTGTGGTTGTAGGCTTCACCACCTTAGAGCTATGATTTTCTTTTGGTGATGATACATCTTATAGGGGGGTCACTTAACAGCCCTAGGAACCAGCTTACCACCAAGCCTCCTCGCTGCTTCCTCTCACCACGAAGTGTTTTTTTTTTTTTTCAACACCATGCCCAGGCACCAATTTGCTACAAGAGGATGAACATGACCATTATTGTTGTCTGTTCTGGCTCTGAAGTTATCTGATGTTTGAGTTTCTTTAGGTGGCCCCTTGTTTTATTGACACATCATCCGTCTTCCAGCACTTCCTAAAGTTTTGGTGTAAGACATTCTAGACTCATTTCATTCTGCTCAGCCCTGGGGCCAGTAACTTCTTCAGCAGCTCTGCTTCCTTCCTGGAGGATGATGTTTGCAAACTTGATCTGGGTCTAGTGTGCTCATTGCTCCTGGGTTGGTGTTCCTTCTGAGTGGACCAGACAGAGGAGACATGGAAATGCATGCACATGTACACCTGTGGCTATCTCCATAGCTGCTGTGGGTTTGCAATATTAAAAAGGAGCAACTCTTGATAGGATTTCTGTAGTTAGACATGGCAAGCTCACACTGTGGCGAGCATAAAGCCCAAAGCAGCGCAGCCAAGAAGAGAAAGATTTCTTACCTACAGAAGGAAGATCACAAAGTCACTTCTGAAGCAATGGTCTCCCCAAACAAAGGAACCATGGGAGGTTTACTTAGCAGGGGGAGTCTGTATGTATTCATATGTGGAGAGTCATTCCTGAACATGCTCAGGTTAAGATCATAATTGAAAAAGAAAAGTCATAATGGGAGTTGTGGTACCCACCTTTAACCCCAGCACTTGGAAGGCAGAGGGAGGTGGATCTCTTGTAAGTCTGAGGCCAGTCTGGTCTACATAAAGAATTCCAGGATGGCCAGAGCTATGTATAGAGACCCTATCTTAAAGAAAAGAAAAAGAAAGAAAAAAGAAAAGAAAAGGAGAATCTCAAACTACACATATGAAAGACTGATGTGACAGACAGACATGCCCTGGGTATGCTCTGATTGCCCAGTTTTAGCTGAAAATACAGGGAAAGATCTTTTGAAGAGGTCCATTCACCCGGGAGTCTGTTCCTGAAGGCTCTTACCTTGCCTGGTCACTACTTTTTCCTCTGCCAGGACAACACAAGTCCTTTCTTCCCTACAACTATGTAGCCCAGGCTAGACTCAAACTCATGCGCCCTCTTTACTCAGCCTCCTGACTGTTGGGGTTCCAGGTGTACACCATTATGCCCTGCTGAAGCCCCGTGCTCTGTACCACGGTGCATGAGCGCGTTCAGTGTAGTGCTGTTATGCGTTAGGTGTTCCATTGCCCTCGATGCTCATGCACAAGCACCTGTGGGAGCTGTCGTGTCAGCACTATGTAGGAACAACATGGAGAGCTCTCAGGACCCTGGCGGGGCAACCCTGTCTAGGTTGCAGGCAGAAGAAATGGAAATGGAGGAAGTTGAGAATGTCAACACCACTGGGAGAGTGACCAGGGTATGAATACACAGGCTGAGCCCAAGGAAGGCTCTGAACCAAAGACCCTACTGGGAGGATACCCCCAGACTGCATGAGGTAGGGAAGCAGCAAATATGGCTTCAGATACTTTTTTCATGTGTGTGTATGTGTGTGCATGCTGTGTGTGCATATTTGCATGTTTGTATTCTGTGTTGTGTGCATGTTTGCATGTATATGTATGCTGTTTGTACATGTTTGCATGTGTGTATGTATGTATGTGTATGTTGTGTGTGCATGTTTGCATGTATGTATGTGTATGCTGTGTGTGCATGTTTGCATGTGTGTGGGTACATCTCTGTGTGTATGACTGAGTATGTTCATGCATGTAGAGACTCTAGGTTGATGCGGGGAATCTTCCTCGATTGCTTTCCACCTATGCATTGAGGCGGGGTCTCTCAGTGGGATCCAGAACCCAGCCTATAGCTAGTTTAGCCAGTCAGCTTGTTTTGGGGACCTCTCCATCTGAGTTAGAGTCTCTACTGCTCTGAAGAGACATCACAACGATGACAACTCTTATAAAGGAAAAACATTTAATTAGGATAGCTTATATTATCATCACATGACCTTCAGGTGCTTGCTAAAGTATGGGCGTGTCTCAGTATAGTCTGGGAGACCCTGCCCAGCCTGGGCCACGGAGAAATAAATGGCGTGCCTAACGAACACGTGAAAAGTGTGTGTAACTAGCACTGCTTGGCAGGCACTCGTCAGGAAGGCAGTGTAGACAGAGTCTAGTTATTTGGGATTTGGTCCTGGACACCCCCTTTGTGCTCTTCTTAGGACAGTAGGATGGGCCCTTGGTAAATTCCTGGTGCAGTTAGTCTCCTTTGTCGACTTGACTAGATTTCAAGTCAGGAGATGCGGCTCTGGTTTGTCTGTGGGGGTTTTCCAGAGGGGTTTAACTAGGGAGGGAAGACTGACCCCCTGATGTGGGAGGTACCACTCCCAGGGCAGGGATTTTGGCATAAATAAAAACGGGGAAAGAGCATTCATCTCTCTCATCTTGACTGTGGGTACAATGTGACCCCAAGCTCCTACTACCCTCTTCCCCAGCATGCTACACTGTATCCTCTCTGGGAGCCCAAACAGACCCATCTTCCTTACCCTGCTTTCCTCTAGTATTTTTGTCTCAGCAGTGAGACAAGTAATTGATTCTACTCTCTGCAGAGTCTGGCCGCTGGTTTCTGCTCATTTAGGGGGTAATGGGAAAGTCACTCATCTATGGGGACTTTCTCCAGACTTGGCTCATCACTGCTTCCCCTTCATCAGGGCATGTGTGCGGGCAGAGGATTGATATGGGGTAAGGGCTGTATCTGCTACATTGTGTCTTGTGGTAACTTGACCTGTGAAGAAAGGCTTGATTCACAGAGCAGAACTTTCAGAAAGTACCAATAGCGGAGTGGAGTTCATGGGAATGGTCTGTAAGGCCCTTGACATGCACGGGCCATCTTGTGAACTGCAGTAACCTAGGAAGAGTCTCTAGAGTGTTTTTACGCTGTCATAGGGAGAGATGCATGCACAGGACTCTGGAGCAGACCAAAGGGATGGTGGCCAGTGCTGACTACCAGAGATCCCGTCTTTCTACAGCAGTTGGGATTCAAGGTCACAGTGCACCACCTGGCAAGAACACCAGGACGTGAGCCCTGAAGGATGGGGTTTACATTATTAATTCATTTATTCACTCATTCATTTATTTAGAGACAGGTTTCACTAGATTGCTTTGGCTGGCCTAGATTTTTCTATGTAGACCAGGCTGGCTTCAAACTCATAGGGATCCACTTACCCTGCCTCCTAAATTCTTGGATTAAAGGTGTGTGCCGTGATACCCAGCACCATTATCTGATTTATTTTACACACATACCGCAGTGCGCCTGTAGAGATCACAGGACAACTTGTGGAAGCTGGTTCTCTTCTGCCTCCATATGGGCTCTGGGGCTTGAACTCAGGTTTTCAGGCTTGGTGGCAAGCTTCTTTATCTGCTGTGCCATCTTGGTGACTCAAGGATGTGAGTTTAGGTCAGCCTTTACTTCTCTTCAAAAACAGCTGTATTTATTTTATTAGTTTTTGAAAGAGTTTCTTGCTATGTAGCCTGGGCTACTCTTGAACTCAGGATCCTCCTGCCTCAGCCTCCTAAGTGTGGTAAGCCACCACTCCAGGTTCAAAGATAAATTTATAGGCTTATTTTTAAAAATAATCTCTTTATTTATTCATGCAGTGTTTTGCCTGCATGTATGCCTGCATGCCAGAAGAGGACACCAGGTCTCATTATAGATGGTTGTGAGCCACCATGTGGTTGCTGAGAACTGAACTCATGACCCTTGCAAGATCAGCCAGTACGCTTAACCTCTGAGCCATCTCTCCAGCCCTCTACAGCTTATTTTAAGTGGGTTTTAAAAATAGTGATTCATATTCATAATGATCTGAGGTCCTTAGAACAACCGTAAGACCTACTGTGTTACAGAATTGGTACAGTCACCTCTGGCATGGGGACTGTGAACATTGCTCTGTGCCTTCAAGGCCTGTGATTGGCCACAACTTGATAAGCATTAATTATTTATTACTTTTTTTAAAGACAGTATATCTCTGTGTAGCCCAAGCTTTCCTGGAACTTGCTTTGTGGGCCAGGCTTGGCCTCGAACTCAGAGATCCACCTGCCTCTGCCTCACAAGTGCTGGGATTAAAGGTGCATGCCACCATTGTCTGGCTATTTTTTTTAATTGAAAATTTATGTTATTGAAAATTGCCTTTTGGGTATTGATTTCTCAAAGCTGTACCCTACGGTGCTAGGTATGTAGGTCAGTTTGTAGACACCTGCCTAGCATGCTCAAAGCCCTAGCTTCAATCCCCAGCACTATGTAAACTAGATATGGTGGCCCTTGCCTGTAATTTTAGAACTTGGGAAATAGAGGCAGGATTGAAAGCTCACAGTCATTCCTAGCTGCGTAGAGAGTGCCAGGTTATCCTGGGCTCTATGAGACCCTTCTTGAAGAAACCAACCAACCACCTGCTCTTTTCAAATCCTACAAATTTGGCAGTTTTCTCCCATAGGATCACCATGATTCAAAGAAAAAAATCAGCTGCCCTTCTTCATGTGGGCCATAGTCATAACCACCACAGAGGCTGGTAAACTGCAGGCCCTGGAAGTGGGGGGAATAAAGGGATGGAAAGGCCTCTGGAACTCCGCAGGAGAAACCAACAGGCCTGGGAAACAGCCCTCAGCCTGGGAAACAGCCCTCAGCCTTGGGTGGCTCACAGGGTGCTGGCTGGGGCCGAGGAAAGACTTGGGTTATCTTTCTGAGTTTTACAGTCTTTCCCTCTTTCACCTCTTTGGATTCCCAGCAGAGGCACTGAGACAGAGATTGGAAGACCTGGAAGAAGAGAAAGGCTGCCGACCCTGGGCTCTGCCTTCACAACAACCGGCTCTTGGCAGGTTCTTGGGCTTCCTGGCAGCACAGACCCGGATGGCCTTGCATGGAGCCACGCAAAGGTGAGTACCTGTGGATGCCACCACAGTCCCCACTTGGCTCCTTTCTCTATTGTCCTCTCTCCATCTGTCGTCACTGGCCATTCTCCTTGCTGCTCCTGAGGTCTTGCCTCTCTCCTTGTATCCGCCCATCCCCATCTCTCCAGGGTCCTGCAAACTTCCGGAGTCTCAGTCATCCCAGTCCTCTGAGGATTCCTCCCTACTTACCTCTCTGTAGAGAGCTGACCCTGGGCTTCCTGTGGTCAATAATACGGTTAATAAATTCATCTTCTTATTCTAAAGAGGTACTGTGCTTTTATCCTTGCCTTTAGTAAGCTTATTATGGATGATGGTTGTTTTGGCTGTCAGCTTGGTTGCATTAAGAGATGTCTTGGACTGTGAAACACACTCATGGGGCTTTGGGGGCATTTTCCAAGATGATTGACACCTGAGACCATTATTCGAGAAAGAAGGCTGAGGGCAAGGGTGCATGCGTGCTCTTGCCTTCCCCATCTCTGTGCATGTGTTGCCGTTGCTATTCTGCTGACACCGGATTCCAGCTTCTTTGGCCTTTCCATGATGTGGACTCAGTGCTAACAGCGCTACAGGGAGCTTCCAGGCTTCCGGCTCTGGCTTGATACTGCTGAGGTGTCCAGCGTTGTGGACTGAGCAGCTTCTGTGTTCTCTGCCTCTGCAGCATGCAGGTATCCATGGTTGGATTTGCCAGCTTTTAGCATGTAAGCCAATCTAATTCCTCTCTTATAGTATGTGCCTTCCATTTGTTCTATTTATCTAAAAAACCTTGCCCAAAACACCTTTCTAAATTTTTTTTGTCTGTGTACTTGTGTATGAAGCATACGCGTATATGTATTTTTGCATGTGTGTGGGTGCATATGTGTGTGTGCATATGGAGGTTCAAAGTTGACATCCAGTGTCTTCCTTGATTTCTCTCCATTTTATTGAGGTGGAGGTCTTTTACTGAACCTGGATCTCATTGATTCTGGCTAGTTTAGCCAAATTGCCTGGGGGACACTCCTATCTTCACCTCCTGAGTGCTGGGATTATGGGTGGGCCCTCAAGTCTGCCTGCCTTTTTGTGGGTTCTGGGATCTGAATTCTGATCCTCATGCTTGTAGGTACTTTGTCCCCCACGTCACCTTCCTAGACCTACTGTCTTTAAAGAGGAACCCTGCTAAATATATTATCCTTCCCCTCCTTCTCCCAGAATGCTTGTCTCATGGCTTCTGCCTTCAGTTGCCTCTGAAAGACCCCAGACCCCCATTCCAGGACACTCTAATCCATGGGGTGTTAGCGCCGGTCAATCTATCATCTCTCCGCCATCCTCACTCACCTTTCCAACCTCGACCTCCAAACCTTCCTCTGCTCGCTACGGTTTTTATCTGGGTTATTGTATCTGGGTTATTGCAGCAGCCTCTTGCCTTGCTGGATTTTCTCGCTCCGCTCTTGGACCTCGTCCACCTCCCACAAAGCGATAAGGGGAAACCTCATGCTGGAATCAATGACTCCTGGGCATTCAGCGTGGACCCTGTGCTCTGAGTGTGACCCCCAAGGCCTCTGTCACGCAGCCTAACATCTAACTGGTCAGCACCAGCAGCTTTCCACACAGCAGAGCCCTGCTCGAGTCTATGGTCTCCTACGGGTCCGTTGCGGTCACTAATCGTTGCTCATTCCTCAAGACTGTAAAGCCACCATCCTCCCAACCCTCCGCCTGTCGCTCACACGTCTCACTGAGACGTCCTCGAACATCCTGAGTGACAGTGTCTCAGTCTGAAACCTTCAATCTGCTGCCTTGAATATCCCTCGTTCTGAAGGATGACGGCAGTCCCGTCCCCTCGTTCTGAAGGATGACAGTCCCCAGAGGAGGACCACGCCGCGTCTACCTCTCCAACTGACGTTTGCTGGAGCTACATATGTGCACACGTGTGCGTGCTTATACCGATTCACAAGCATATATGTGAACGGGGGTGGGGTGGAGTGGGGGGAGGAAGCTGGAGGAAGACCTTCCCGTCTGTCAGTCTTCCTTCCGACGCCCCAGCCCCGGGCTGGAGGCTGGTAACTGGTGTTGTGGGTAGAGATTGTGGCTGCAATCTCTACACTTCCTGATCACCTCCTAAGAATGCGAGGGACCTCGTTCGTCTTCCTCACTCTGGTTTTATTTTATTCTTGACTTTTTCGTCTGTTTCACCTGTCCTGTTAGGACCGCAGCTAGAAAAAGGACTTGGTATCTGCTTCGTTTTCACGTTTTTACGAAGCACGTGGGTACGGCTACATGGCTGCTAATAATTAAAGTCCGCCTTTACATGTGCCAGCTGCTCAGCGGCCTGTGAAGTTCGTCTTCACCCCCCCCCACCCCCCGCGGTCAACTGAACTGGAAGGCTTTCCCAAGAGACAGTAGTTCCTGCAGTCCTCACAATGACCACCAGGGGGACCTGGACACAAACCTCTCAGGAGCGTGGCTCCAAGTCCAGGGGAAAAGAGCTGTTCTGAGTGCTGGGGACATTCCCTGCAGAAATAAAGTAGTTTTGTTAACACGGCCGGCTTTCAACACGAATTAGCAACTCAAATAGGTACCTCTTTACCTTTCTGGGATCAAGTGTTTCTTTGAGAAGCCGATGAAAGCAATATATGTTCCCATACTCAAACTGCCAGGGCTGTCTTATGGAAACCATCAGATTTGAAGCCCTCCCAGTCACTCTGGCTACGGGAGGAGGGGATGTCTTAACATCTCAGGTTATGAAAGCTTAGAGTAATATGTAAGGGGATTTAAATAGTCCCAGAGTCTATAAGTTATTTAATTTTTTATCATTACTTACTTTGAAAAATTACTGTTCAACGTCTTAAGTAAGCTTGTGGTTTTTGCCCCCCTTGGAACTGCTTACACCAGCACCCCAGTCAGTAGGGTTTGGAGGTCACTGTACGACTCCGTCATTGGCCATCACTCCTCACACTGCCTCCCTGGTGCTAATCTCTGTCGCTCAGTAATGGGGCCAGTCCCTGGGTGAGGTGGACGCTGCTCCTTAGTTCAAGACGGCTTTTTTTTGTTTGTTCAGTTGATGGATTTGTTTTTGTTTGTTTGTTTGTTTTTTGAGACAGGGTTTTTCTGTGTAGCCCTGGCTGTCCTCGAACTCACTCTGTAGACCAGGCTGGCCTCGGACTCAGAGATAAGCCCACCTCTGGTTTTGTTCTTTCACAGTCTGGCAAATCCACTTCTCCACTTTGTTACAATATCCGGGGTAGACAGCACAGACATTGGGGGCATTTCTGCTGTTTTTTTTTTTTTTTTCCCATATAGCCCTGTCACTCTGAGATGCCAACCACAGGTCAGAGTCCCAGTGTTGTCTGCCTGCTGCTGGGATCCTTATTCTGCTGCCGTAGCTGCTCCCTGGCTAGTGAAGTCAGTGTCTTCTGTATGCAGGTGTCAGTGTGCTCGCTGTCCTGTGGGACACACACGGTCCCCACTTCTTCACCGCCCACACTCTGGCTCGAAACGACTTTCTTGTGCCTCAGCCACAGCTGCTTTCCCATGTGGCCCCACTTCTTCTCACTTTCCTCACGGGGCCCCAACACCTCAGGAGCACCCGATGGGGCCGTGTCTGTCACGGATACCTGCTTGGTGGGAAGCTGACACACCTCTGCTGTGAGCCGATGGGTGCTGAGACACGCAGGGTGGATCGTGTCCATCTGCCACGCTGCTCAGTTCCCCCATGCCAGAAGGAGGGGTTGCGGCCATGGCAGACAGTATTGGCATAGTGTTTCACCCTGAGGGCCCGTTCACGCCATTCACGCCGCTGTCTTGGCACTTCACCTAGGTTCTTCTTGTAAGGATGGGGCCTCATTTGTCCCTGTGGTGATCGGGGAAATTATACATTTTTTTTTTCTGACTCTCCCCCTTTTTATAGGCTCCGGTTCTCTGGTGTCTTATGGTTGTTTCTCTGAAAACAACCTCCTCAGCGCCTTGGCTCAGGCCTAGCTGTCAGGAGAACCCAAACCAGACAGCTGTGCACCCTGGAGAATCAGACCCCACTCTTACATCTTGAGGTGCCTGGGCTTCCTGACCTCTTTTATGGAAGCAGGGTGGATAGCTTCCTCTTTGCTCCAGTGAGTGGAAGGAAGTGTGTTCGTGTCTCACCCCGACAGTGGATGGGCAGGAGGTGCTGAGGGTGGTAGCCCCTGGGAACTCTGCATGTGCAAAGGCTGGCCTAGGCTCCTACCCCACAGTTATGGACTCAGGGGGATGGTTCTCAGCCTGTTCTCGTCAACTCTCATTTCTGATTCTGGAACAATAGGGAAAATTCCACCTCTTACCAGGGTCAGAAGGTCAACACCCAGTTGAAGGAAAGATTTACGTTTTTCTGGAGTATTTGGCAAGGATTGGAGATTTTCTCATTTATACCTGGTTTCTCCTAATGACACACTATGTCATGTGACTCTCACTGGCTCTTCACTACACTGGTACTCTTGCCTCCTAAATGCACACACACACATGTGTGTGTGTGCGCGCACGCGCGCGCGTGTGTATGTGTGTGTGTCACACATAGAATATCTTTTATCAGAGACCCTTCCCCAGAGGATAACTTAAAACACATGGGAGCAGTCTGACCAAAGATAAAAACTGGAGGGTTTCCAGTCTTACCACGATGAACCTCTGGCTCTGTCCAGATGTCACAGCTGCTGCTTGTCTGTTCCTCTGAGATGGGACCAAAATCGTAAGTGTAGGCTGGCAGCAGGCCACGCAGCACTGCCTGCTTTTCCTGTCTTCCCTCTTGAGCATACAAGCCTTTGATTTCAAGTGGTACCACGGCAGACTGCAGCATCACGGGGCCCAGTGACCCTCAGATTGGAATGAGTACCCAGGGCACAGAAGGGAAACTCACAAGATGCTGTCAGGGAACAAAGATGTCATCTGTGCATTTTGTAGCCTTGCTTTGTGGCTCATGATCAGGTTTTACAGGTGGGTTTCATTCCTTCAGTGATTGATGGGAAGGAAACCAGACAGAAAGAGGATGATTTCCTCATGACTGGGTTGGTCCTAGTGGCACTGGTCTGAACCCCTGAGGCTGAGAGTAATATCATAGATCTTAGAGACCCCCCACTTGGGTCCCCACTAGCACCAAGCACCAACATCCCGTCATCCCATGCTGCTGCAGGTCTTTATCTTCCCCGGAGGGGTCTGCTCATTTTACATACTGATTAGTTTATAGCAGCGATGCCAATTTGCTCTGCCGTGAGGGATCACATATTGAGACTTCACGGATATAAAGAAAAGAGTTATGTAGCAGAGAGGGACTCTGGGGACCGAAACACATGGAAGATGGAAAACCTGCCCCTGCGTCATAGCTGAGTGATGTGTCCTGGGGCCGCTCCTGGCTCTCCATGGATCTCTTCTCTGTCCCGGGAGTAGAGGAGTGCAAGAGACAGACAGAGGGGTGTTGCTTAGGTGCAGGGGCTTTTCTTATGGGTTAAGTAATGGATGTGGCTAACGTTATGCACAGAGTTGGCTCCCAGCTCTGCACCTGTAGCTCCCTCCTCTCTGCGGCTGATTTCTCAATTCTGCGTTGGCTTCCTACACTACACGGGCTCCCACCTCGACCCAGATGGCATCGATTCAACAAACTGAAGGGACTCTAATATCAGAATCCGCCAAGCACATCGGGAAATAAGTAAGGGGAAGAAATGAGTGAATGCAGCAGGAGACGGGATGGAAATGACTTCTTCATTTCCAAGGCTATGAGCTCATTACGCCACCCAGCAGGTATCTGCTGAGTCCCGACTCAGTGATGGGCACTGGGAACGTCAGCACAAGAGGAGCTACATCTCCCTCCGGAGACTCATGGTGAAGCTGGGAGAGCGTGCAGCAGCCCAGAGCCCAGGGAAGGGCCTGCGTCCTCTTTTGACAGCTGTCGGATGCCGACCGTGGTAGAGGGAAGAGGCTCATTCTGCCATTGTCTTCCTATTCCCATCCATCTTCTGTATGAGTGTGTCCACCAGGCAGGTCCAGTGGTCACTTTACTGGTGCACAGGTTAGATGCTGGAGGTCTCCAGCAAATGTCCCAAGGACAGGGTGTCTTACTGCCTCCTCTAGGTAGTCCAGTATGAGGCGGATGGTGCGGTTCAGAGGGTTGGGTGAGTCCAAAGACACAAACTGAGAAACGCAAATCCAAGTTCTCACTGTGACCTTGATCTCTGTGAACTGTGTTCTTCCCGTTCTGTGCAGTCCTGGGAAGGGCCCCACAGGGGACTTCTCCATGGGGGAGGGTGGGATGTGATAGAGGGGGGAACAGGTTTCTGAACTTTCTGGGAATTATATAGCCTGGGGTGTCTTGGAAAGGTGACGTGCTGGCTGGTTGTGTCACCTTGACACAGTCAGAGCCATTGGAGGAGGGAGCCTCACTGAGAAAATACCTCCGTAGGGTTGGTTGGGCTGCAGACCAGTCAGTCAGTAGGGCATTCGTTTTTTTTCCCACAATGAGTGATTGACTGGGGAGGGCTCAGCCCACTGTGGGCGTGGCCACCCCTGGGGCTGGTGGTCCTGGGTTCTGTAAGAAAGCCTAGTAATGCGGGTGGAAGAGTGGAAGTGGAAATAAACTGTTTCCTCCTCTTTGTTGCTTTTTGGTCCGAGTGTTTTATCACACAACAGAAAGAAAACCGTGACAGTACGAGTTAGCCTGGTCTACGGGGCAGATTGTATTGAAGCAGAAATGTACTTTAGGGACTTCATCCCTGTGAGCTCCTGGATGACCCGTGACTAGGGAAGCTTCGTGCAGTCTCTTACATACTACATGTACTTACTCTTTAAGTACATGTAGGCCTGCGATGTCTGTCCGCCACACCTGTATGTAGGCCTGCGATGTCTGTCTGTCTGCCACACGTGTATGTAGGCCTGAGAATGTCTGTCTGCCTGCCACACCTGTATGTAGGCCTGAGGATGTCTGTCTGCCACACCTGTATGTAGGCCTGAGGATGTCTATCTATCTGTCATACCTGTATGTAGCTGGTTGTTTTCTCTCTTCACTCCTTGCCTTTTAGGGGTCCACCATGGAGGCTTCATTATTACTTATAAATGGCCGGCCTTAGCTTGGCTTGTTTCTAGTCAGCTTTTCTTAAATTATCCTTTCTATCTTTTGCCTCTGGGCTTTTCCCTTTCTCCATTTCTATATACCTTTCTTTGCTTCTTACTCCATGGCTTTCTGTGAAGCTGGGTAGCCCCTGATGTCCTCCTTTCCTTCCTTGATCCTCCCTTCCCAGATTTCTCCTCCTATTTATTCTGTCTGCCTGCCAGCCCTGCCTATCCCTCTCCTGCCTTGCTATTGGCCATTCAGCTCTTTATTAGATCAATCTTGTGTTGTAGACGGGCAAGGCATCACAACTTCACAGAGTTATACAAATGCAACATAAAAGAATGCAGCACACCTTAGCATCATTAAACAAATATTCCACAGCATAAACAAATGTAACACATCTTAAATTAATATTTCACAACATCTGTACCGATGCATATCTGTCATTGGAAGGTCTGGCAGCAATGACTCAGAGGCTCTACATGAAGGAGAGCCTAGGACCACTGCCCGGGACGGCCTGCCGGCATCCATCACCAGGCGGGACTGGCTTATTCGAGAGAAACAGCAATTGCAGGTGAGCAGTATAGAATCTTCCAGAGAGGTAGCGGCCCTTTTCTTATTCGTGTAAGTCAGATGCAGTGAAGCGGGTTTGCTTTGTTGAAGTGTGAGGGCTCAGAGCAGAGCTAACGGAGCAGCCGGAGGGCATAGAGGAACCTCTTCTGCATATGACAGGGTTGCAGCTGCGCGGCCTTACGGGCCGCGGGACCTTCTGGTTCTGCTCTCTGACTGTGGCAGTCAGTGTCTCCTCTCATTATTTGACCCGTAGAAGCTTCCTTTTGAGGGATAGGGAGAGATTTGTGCTCTGGGCATGCTTTGTGGCAATTCCTACCATGGTGGACTCTGGGAAGCAACTGTCAAGGGACATGGATTTACATCTGGCTGAGCACGAGGCTGCACCTGGGATGACCAGCAGGTGTGTGGAAGCCATGCTTGGCACAGAGCAGTACTGACATCTGGCCAAGAAGTATGCAGAGTTAGAATGCTGAATGAGGATCCAAAGAGATCAGAGCCAGGAAGGGGCTCCCAAAGTTCTGGAAATAGTCCTGGGGCAGGGACCAAGAAGTAGTGGGCTGTGGGACTGCTTGAGCCTAGAGCCTGGAGCAGGACCTGGGAGCCCCGAGAAGCACTGGCTAACAGCATCAGGGGTTCATGGAAGATCCCCAATGAATAAAGTGGAAAAGCCATCAAATATGACCTTTAACATTGACTTTGATCCTTCACATGCACCCCACCCACATGCATGGGCATCCCACTCACACATGCCCACACACATGCAAGCAAGAAGAAGAAGAAGAAGAAGAAGAAGAAGAAGAAGAAGTAGGATTATCATAGAGAATGGTTTGCAGTTCCTCAAGAACTTACAAATAGAATTCTTAGGACCCAGTGATCCCACACCTGGAAAGACATAAAGCACAAACTAGAAACATCTGAGTTACTATAGCTGAAGATTGCCCAAGTGCCCATCACTGGGTGGGTAAGCAAAATGTAGAGTGGATGCCAAGGACTGTCACTCACCTTTCAGAGAAAGGACACTGTGCCACAGGGCACAGTGAGGGTGAATGTGGAGGACAGTGTGTTCTGGCACATAAGCCAGTCGTGAAGGACAGATCCTATAAGATTCTACTTAGAAGAGATCCTTCAGTAGGAAAGTAGATTGGTGGGAGTGGGGGTGGGGATGGGATGGGGTGGGGGTGGGGTGGGGATGGGGTGGGGGGATGAGAGTTAGTGTTTAATGGAGACAGTATTGTGGCTAGATGGTGGGGATGTTTGCACGGTGTTTGTGTGTGTGTGTGTGTGTGTGTGTGTGTGTGTATGTGTGTGCCTCACCTTACAAGAACTGTGCATGCAGAATGGTAGAGAAGCTATGTCTTTTGTTAGGTTCCTTTTTACTACAGCTTAGAAAAACTTGAGTCTGTCTTCTCAGTATAGGGAGGCTGAGGTGAGTCTGGGCCAGCAACGGGGTAAGATATTGTCTCTAAGAAACAGAAGCAGAAAGCAAACAAAAATGAGAGCAATGAAGAGGGTGGGAGCCAGAGGGGGACGCAGAGTGGTCGGTTGCGAGCCTTTGCTGAGCTCACTGATGCTAGCAAGATGCTCTGGGAGGGCTAGCTCATCTCTCTGTGTCTTTTCTGGGTGGGTGCAGGAGTTAGAAGCTGTGGAGAATCTGCGCTGTGGGTGGAGAGAACATTCAGAAGATAGGGAGATATCAGGCTTTAAGCTGTGCTCTTATCAGCTAGGAACAGCGAGGGAACAGGGGGTGTGTCCATTAGCAGAGTCTGGCATTACATTCGGTTACGTTCTGACTCCTACGCAGCAAGATGGCTATCTGCCCAGCCCTGAGCTCACACTGTGTTCAATTACCTGCTGCTTGTTTATTCCTTGGCCTGGAGACAGATGATGGTTCTGGATTAATTTAGATTCCAGCTTAATAAATTAAGGCAAATTGTGTGTGTGTGTGTGTGTGTAATTATGTGTGTGTGTAATATGTATGTGTGTGTGTGTTTGAATGTGGGCACAAGTGCATGTGTGTGCACATGTATGTGAAGGACAGAGTTTGATATTTGATATCTATTCCAATCTCCCTTGACCTTGTTTTTTGACACAGGGTTTCTCATTGAATCTAGACTTCACTGATTGGGCTGGACTGGCTGGCTAGCAAGTCCCTGACACCCTCCTGTCTTCTGCCTCCCCCCACCCCATACTGGGGTTACAGATTCATTCTGAGGGTCCCCAGCTTTTGCATGGATCTGGATATCAGATCTTCATGTCTTTATGGCAGACACTTGACATCTCACAATCCTGGGAAGTAAACTGGCCAGTCTTCTGAAGGACACTAGACTCTGTGACTTGGCAGCATCTTGTTCTCTCAGTCCTGTTGACCACACATGCCAAGGATCCTATTTTTCTGTGCATCCTGAGTTCTTGTGTTTGGGAGCAAGCTGCCTTTTCCCCTCCTGGGGAGCTTGTGTTGCAGAGTTTGGTATGAGCTGCCAGTGCCCTTATTTGTCCACCAGAGGCACATCTAGGGATATTTCATTTGCTGGGTTCTCTCAGGTCAAAACCTTGGCTAGCACCTGTCTGTATTTAAAACGTGGGAAGAAGGGGATGTTTTTCCTCCTACCAGCTCACCAGAAACATAAAGCTGGCACGATTTTTCCAGTTCAGCAAACTTCTGGAATTTGCCTGCCTCGAAAAGGGGTGGGGGTGGGGTTTCGCGACTGTGGTGCATATGGCCTGTTCTCAGTTAACCAAGTCATTATCGGCAGAGCAGGGTTAATGGATGAAATCTGTTCCCCCATTCTCTGCAGAAGGAAATGGAAGCTCTCCAGTCAAGGATGTCTGCGCTGGAAGCAAAAGAGCGGCAGCTGAGCCAGGAGCTGGCGGAGCAGGAGACGTTGCTCCAGTGGCAGGGCTGTGACCTGATGCCACTGGTGGCCCAGCTGTCTCCAGGCCAGCTGCAGGAAATCAGCAAGGCCTTAGGAGAGACGCTGACCTCTGCTGCCGAGGCTCCTCTCGGCGTGGAGCCGCCTGAAACCCTCAGGAGGTATTGGTAACTTTCTAGCTGGTTTTCCAACTCTTTCACCTGTTCATTGAGACGATGTTGTTGTTCATTGCCCACCGGTGCTTCTCAGACAGTCTGTTTGCTTATTGGGAGTGCTGGAGGTGTTTTGATATAAGATTCTTCACTGTGGTGTGTGTGGAGGGGCTCAGTTCTGAGCACCGGGAGCTATTTAGCATCCAGTCCATCCAATCCCCAGCTGCCAGCACTGCCTCCCCCCCTCCAATGGGCAGTTTCCATCATTCCAAGGGGCTGGCTTGGTTTTTCTTCCCTCTCCCTCCCACCTTTGGGGTCAGTTGGAGAGAGATTTTTGACATTGGCTTTTGCTGAAGACAGTTATCTGGAGAGAGACAGATTCCACTTCTAAGAGATAGGGTGTGACATTGGAAGAGTTGTGACCTGGGGGAATAGGGCATGGCATTGGAAGAGTATTACCTGGGCTGGGGAGACGTTCAGTTACAAAAGTATTTACCACCCAAGCGTAAGAACCTGATCTTGGATCCCCAGAACCCACATAGAAATCTGGATGTAGTGTAACCCCATTTCTGTGGGTGCAGACTCAGGAGGATCCTTAAGGCTTGCTGGCCAGCCAGTTTAGCTGAATTGGTGAGCTCTAGGTTCAGTGATCCTATATTATAAAAATGAGATTGAATGTGATTGAGGAAGATCTCTCTCTCTCTCTCTCTCTCTCTCTCTCTCTCTCTCTCTCTCTCTCTCTCTCACACACACACACACACACACACCCAACCAACCAACCAAATAAAAAACTCCTAAACCAAAAAAAAACCAAAATCAACCAAAAACAAAACAAAACAAAAATCAAATCCAAACAAAGGAACAAAGAAACAAAGAGGGCAGCTGGAGCAGAGATTTTATCAGGGCCGTAGGGATGAATGAGATTGTGTTGCTGCTGTTGCTGGCTCAGCCATCAGCAAATGCCCGGTGCTGGGCAGAGCGTCACCTTGTGGGTTGCATCTATTTTTCTGTCTATTTTACAGATAGGGAAAGGAAATTTAAGAAAGTTAATAATTAAAAAAATGGATAATTTGCCCAAAGTGTTAGTAGGAGAGAAAACAGACTGCCATTCCTGCTTTCTCAAACTTGGGTCTCAGCTATCACAACGTGGGTCTTTCCCGTGTTTTACCTTGTGGAGAGCTTGTGAGATTCACACTGCACATCTACTAGGCTGTTGTTTGTTTGTTTGTTTATGAGGCAGGGTCTCACTGTGTACCTCAGGCTGGCCTCTAGTTCTCTGCGTAGCTCAGGCTAGCCTTGAACTTGGAACCCTCCTGTTTCCGCCTCCTCTGTGGTCTAACCTGCCTGTTGCTCCTCAGGGGTTTAAATCTCATTTTGGAGACACAGGGAGGACACACTTACACACGAGGAAAAGAGGCGCTTGTGCACAGACAGGGATGTCTATCGGGGCTCAGGACTCTTCTGGGTCACTCTGTTCCATGCCTGGGGGGGATCCTCATCCTGTGATTCCTGCTTGACTGTGGGACTGATGATGGCCCTATTTGGGGGGACTTTCTAGTCTCAGCTAGCCTCAAACTTGTGGCAGTCCTCTCCTTTCCACCTCATGAGTGCTGGGGTTCATCACCACACCTGACTAGAACAACACAGCAGCTGTTACCACCCACAAACTTGACAGCGTCAATGGAAGCCAGCTGCAGACTCAAGGTGCTTCCTGGCATCAAGCAAGTGTTAACCATGAAGAGGGTCCTTCCATGGATGAACCAGGCTAGGTCTTACATGGGAACTCCTTAAGAACAGGGGTATCCTGAGACTGCTGCTCAGGGGACCTCTGCTGGCACAAGGCTGACCAAGGCCTGATGGGCATCTAGTGCTCTGAAAGATATTCTTTGAGCCTGGTGGCTTTAATCCCAGCACTCAGGAGGCAGAGGCAGACAAATCTCTGTGAGTTCGCCAGCCTGGTCTACAAGAGCTAGTTCCGGGACAGGCTCCAAAGCTACAGAGAAACCCTGTCTCATATATATACATACATATAATATATATATATATATATATATATATATATATATATATATTGTGTATATACACTTTGAGAATTTCATAGTGTATGCAATGCATTTTGATCATATCTACCCCTGTCTTGTCCCCTCCAGCTCCTCCTGGGCCCCTTCCAGTGTCTTCTTCCTGTCCTTTTATAATAATTCACTAAATCCAGTAACTTCTGCCTGTATACACATAGGTATGAGGTTACCAACCAGAGCAGGGCAACCCAAGGGAGACCTCACCTCCAAGAAACTGACTTTCCTCTACTGTCCATTGGTGGTCAGTAGCCGAAAGCACCAGGACAATGGCCAGGAAGTCAGTCAGCAGCCAGGAAGTTTACAGGACACAGAAACACAGAAGCCCTGTAAAATACCAGGCTCATTGCAGACAGATGGCTACCAGCGCTGATGAGGTTGTGGAGAAAACAGAGCCCGCGTTCGCTGCTGGAGGAAGCGCAAAAATGGAACAGCCGATGTGGAAATCGGCATGGAGGCTTCTCAAGACACTAAATATAGAAGCCCAAGGAACCTCGCTGTGTCCCTCCTTGGCATCTACCCGAAGACCACCTCCTCCCACAGAGATACTTGCACGTCCGTGACCATGGCGGCTGTTGACAGAAGCTGGGGCAGGGAATAAGCCTGAGTGTCCACCGGCTGAGGAGTGGCACATAGACAATGGGCTTTCATTTGGCTGTAAAGAAAAATGAAAATTTAAAATGTGTAGGAAAATGGAAAGAACTGGAAGACATTACATCAAATGATGCTCCAGAAAGACAAACCCCATGTGTTCTCTCTTATACGTGGATTCTAACTTCTGATTTTCAGATATGCTTATTTATGTGGGAGTGAGTGGGCACAGGTCAGGACACTGGAAAGGGGCCCATGAGAGGGCAAAAGAGACTTTAAGGAACGGGTGTGGAGAGGGCAATAAAGTATAGGTGATACAGGGAAGGTGACTGTCCCGTAGGGTTGTAGATCCGTTAGACCTAGACAGACGGCAGCATGGCAGGGGCTTTGAGAAGAGTTGGGGCCCATGTGACAGCATGCGTGCCCTTCTGTGGGTCTCAGAGGAAGGTGAGGAGTATCGCCTAATCTACAGCACAGACCCACAGCCAGGCAGAAGCTAATTCCTGGGTGGCAGCGGGAGGGGAGGGGGGTCCTGCATTCCAAGAAGGAATAGGTAAGCCCAAGAATGCGAGGGGCAAGAGTGTATTTCATTAATGGGTGTTGTCGGGTGGGATGTGGCTCCTTTGGCTCTCCAGTATCCTGGAGTCTGATAACCTAGCCCTGTAGACTTCCTTTGGGGAAGTAAGATTCATGGCTCCTGCCATTCTCCAGGAATCAGGCACCGACCGGGGAGTCCACTGGGGGATGGCAGATTCAAGGGAGCTTGGTTGGGGGCATGCCATTTCCTTCAGTGCAGTCTTGTAAAAGAGATTGCTATGGACTGACAGGACCCTGTCAGCCCCTCACCCAAACTTAATGGGATGGAAACAGAAGGGAGGTAGGGGTGGAAGGGGGCAGGGGCGGGGAGAATCTTACTGGAATTGTTAGGGTCAGGGTGTGGGCCTCGGCAGCTGAGCACCGGTCCTCAGTAGGGCAGTTAGAGAGACGGATAATAACAAAAGCAGAGAGAGGGGTTTGGTCACTGTGGTCCTGCTGGGAAGAGGAACAGGGGTGTGCAGTGACCCCTCAAGCTCATTGTCAGGGTGCTGACAGGAGGTTTAGGTTCATAGAGGGCAGTGCTGGTCACGGTGTGGTCCTGCCCATCACTGCCCTGTTGATTCTCGTCCTGTAGGGTGATCTGACAGGTTGTCAGATCCGCGTGACATCTTTCTAGGGTTCACCTCTGACTGGCTTCAACTTTCTCCTTATCCAGTGTGAGACTGCTGATAGCCAAAACCTGATGGCCAAAGGAAGGCACACAAGTGTCTCCTTGGAGTATCATCATCCCTGCAAGTTCATTTAGAAGATGGGGGATCACGAGGAACAAACCGGGGTGGGGAAGAACGACCAACGCTAGGCATGCATGAAAATACCACGTGCTAATTAAAAGTTAAATTTAAAAAGAGCTAGGGTCTTACCTGACATCTCAACCCTGGGCTTGGAAACAAGCTCTGAGGCGACTTACAATTTTTTAAAAGATGCATTTAATTTATTTTATCCGTATGGCTATTTTGCCTGCACATATATCCCTGTGCCACATGCATGTCCAGTGCCAACAGAAGAGGGTATTGGATTCTTGGAAGTGGAATTGCAGGCAGTTGTGAGCCATCATGTTAGCGCTGGGAAGGGAACCTAGCTCACCTGTGCCTGTGAGAGCAGCAGGGGTCCCTAACCCCCCACCCACCCATCCCCCCACTCATCTCTCCAGCCTCTGCACTTGCCTTTGCTCCTCAGACCTCCTCTGATGCAGGTGTCTGGAAGGAGCCTGACGTTTGTTCCATCCCAGGCTGGATCCCTTAACTCTGTTGGTAATGGGGCTGGGATGTGCCAATGGGGCAGGGATGACGAAGGAAAGGGGATTGAAGCCTGAGGTGACAGTTTCCCGTTTTCTGGGGGCTGCATCTGTGCATGCGTGTTCCGCCTACTTGGAATGGGGAGGAGGGGTGTGGCGATTCGAGCTCATTGCTCTCCAGTGCTGCCAGCTGTACCTCCCCGGCTGTGCTTCACGCTCCAGGGGAGGGCAGCCTGGGACCTTGTCTAGCGTGCATCTGGCTCCCTGTACTTCGAGATGAGGGTAATCGTAGTAATAACAACAGCAGGCTGGTGCGAGGCTTTCTGGCATTCTGCAGGGATGCTTGGCTGCTGACGTTGGTCTGTGGCTGAGTTCTTCGCCATTCAGCTGCTGGGACTTTGCGTGCTTCATGTGAAATGTGTTCTGGCAGCTCACGGATGACCTGTCCCTAGTTGTACAATTGGAAGAAACATGTCACATCTTTTTACAAACTGTTGGCGTAAACTGTGAAACACTCCAATCCCTGCTTATTGGAAACCTGGCTGGGTTTCGCTTTTGGGGGTTTGGGTGCGTCCATTGCACAGCTAGGCTGGGAAGGCAGAGGCCAGGCCTGCTGCGGCTCTTTCCCCCTTAGTTGACTGCCCAGAGGCTCTGAGGTGAGACAGTGATCTGGGAGTGGGTGCTGCACAGGGCACCTTGGCATCCCCATCACATTGGGCTAGGGCTTCTTGCAAGTGAGATTCAAATTCATCAAAGTCAGCAGTTCACAATGACTGGGAACAGAATCGTTCATCTTTTGTCCCTCAAATTCATATCCTATCAGAGTGGAAAGACCCAGGGTGGCAGCAAGGCTGGTGTTGGAAGACCGACCTCTGAATCAGGGAGGTATGGCAGAGAATCCCTGAGAAGGGTGTGTGGAAACCACCAATGTAGGAACCTGTCCCATTGCTGTCCCCAAGGGATTGTGACAGGGCCACCTACCTGTCAAATTGGGCAGTGTGCCAAGGCAGCCCTCAGCCAGGAAGCCATCCCCAATCTGTGCCCCATTTCTGGGGGTGGCTGGTGTTGTTTAACCTTCACTTCTGGGCTCTCTTTGGATTCTCTGCCCCTGCCTCCCAGCTGACTGGTTTGTCACAGATAATGACCTCTGGACTCTGAAAGCATCTGAACTCCCCTGGAGGAAGACGCAGTTTCTCAATGCCAAGACTATGTTCGATGAGACTCTCTGTCCTCCCAACCTTCCTCTCTCTTCCTCCTCCCCTCCCTCCCCCTTCTCCCGTCTGTCTTCCTCCATCATTTTCTCAGACACCTTGGTTTTTAAGAACTCACGAGGTAGACAACTATCTGCCACGAAAATAAATGTGGTGACCTTAGTGCCGAGAAACGTATGACTCCCCGCGAAGGAGAACGCATAGCACTGGGAACCGTTGTGATGACTTTCCCGCTGCTGTGAGAGGTGCCACAGCAAAAGTGGCTCAGAGGAAAATGAGGGCGTGTTAGCTTATGATCCCAGAAGGATGGAGTTCAGCGTGGCAGGGAAGATGAGCATCAGGCAGGAGTAGGAAGCTGGCCCGTCACATTCCAGCTGCACATAGGAGGCAGAGAATGAGAGTAAGAAGTGGGGTGAGGCTATGGCCCCTGAGAGCCTACCCTTCTGCACGACTCCACTTCCTAAAGTTTCCTTAACTTTCTCAACTGGGAAGAGAGTTAGGGAAGAGGGAGGGAGAGAAGGAAAAATAAAGATAAAACAGGTTAACCAAAAGAGAACCAGTGCACAAGACCAGACTGCCCGACAGCAACTGAAGGAATCCAGAAGTTCTGTCTGTCTCCAAGGCATCCCCAGTGATGGGCAATCAGCAGCCAGAGAAGTGCCGTTTCAAGCCTGGGATCTTCAGAGTGATGTCTAAGCACCTCTCCACCCCAGCAGAGATGTCTGGCTTTCTGCTGGATAATTCCCTGGACTCCACACTTCCCCAGCGCTTCAGATCAAAGCTTGAAGACAAGTTCAGGCCAGCCTCTTAAATCAACAGCTGAACATTCCTCAAGGTGATAACCATGGGAAACTAGAAGGAAGAATTTTAATGTAACCCTGTGCATCCAAGGTGCTGAAGAGAGAAAGACCTGCTTCAACTGGCCCCTGGAAGGTCTGAAAAGCCAAATAAACATTAAGCTAACTGTGGAGGATAAAGTATGAGGGGGATCAGTCAGTAAAGTGCTTGTTTTTGGAGCCCAGGCCCCTCACTAAACCTGAAGCATATACTACCACATCTGGCTTTGAAAAATATTTTCTTTTTCTTTTACTTTATGAGTGTGGGTGTTTTGCCTTCATGTATGTTTATGCACAACATACACGCAGTGCCCAGAAGGGTAAAAAGAAGGTGTCAAATACCCTGAATCTGGAGTTACAGACAGCTGTAAGCTGCCATGTGGATGCTAGGAATTGAACCTGGGTCTTTTGGAAGAGTAACCAATGCTCCTAACTGCTGAACCATTTTTCCAGCCCCATGGCTTTTGCAAATACCTGGTTCTGTGTGCGAAACTCAGGGTCTCATGCTTGTGTGCCAAGCACTTTACCAGCTGAGACGTCTCCCAACCCTTGACTCTGTTATTTCTAGGACAGTCTGTAACTGGAAGTTTCTTTTTACCAGTTACCAGTTCTTAAATAAGCACTCTGAGGCTTAATATTAATTACAAACTGTTTGACCTATTAGCTCAGGCTTATTATTAACTAGCTCTTACAACTTAAATTAACCCATTTCTATTATTCTTTATTTTTCCATGAGCTTGTGGCTTGTTGCCTCACATCTTGCTTCTCTACTTTTTTTCCTCCCTATATCTGTTTGGATTGCCCACCTAGCTATATTCTGCTCTGACATAGGCCTAAGCAGCTTCTTTAACAAATGGTAATGAAACATATTCACAGCACACAGAAGGGCATCCCAGTGGTGAATGAAGGGGTTAGTTTCTGTAAACGGGTCATCTGGGTAGACGACCTCTGAATTCCAGTACAGCACCCTTTGATCTGAAGGGGCAGCTCATGGTCTGTTTGTTTATTGAGACAATAGGCCCAGGTGGGCCTTGAATGTGCTGGGAAGCCAAGGATGACCTTGAACTCCTGATCCTCCTTCCCCCACCTTTCAGGTGCTGGGATCACAGCATGAATCACCACACCAGATCTGAAGGGATGGTTCTTATTTGTCCCGATCAGTATGTAATCTTAGTGAAACACAGCAACAAACGTTGCTTCTGACACACGTGGAACCCTCGTCAACGTGTAACTGGTAAACTAGTTCCAGGGTATCCGTGCTCCTGGGGACTTCAGTGTCATGGCAGCAGCGTCACCTGTGGGTGGAGTTAGCGTGGCTCTCTGTACTTCAGACACCCCTGTCCTGTCAGCACAGACCCTCTGCTGCCTCTGTTGTACGCTGGGTTCTGTGAAATGCAAAAAAATAGCTTGGAAACGGCTAGTGCAATATACGCGGATTCATAGCTGTCCCCCCAACATTGCTTCCACTCTGTGTATCCCCCGGGGATACAACTAATGTTCATATTAGCCCAAGCAGCGCATAATTAGGAAAATAAATCTACTGAAAAAGTAATATAGCATAAATTAAATAAATTAAATATAAATCAAATCCGATATAAAACAATACATTCAATTATCCGCATCACTACCTCCTCCTCTCACAGAAATATCTGAGTTGAAACTCATTTTCCTGCTAGGATAAGGCTAGAGCAGAGCCCAGAGCAACAAGCTGAGCCCACCCTCTAAAAGGTGGTATCTGACCTGCCTTTCACTGGGGACCTGTGACATTTGCTGAAGGTGCTTGAGGCCAGCTTAGCTTTAGACCTGGGAAGAGAGCCTGCTGTCTGTTTTAATATATACATTCAGGAGCTAGGTTTTTTTTGGCATTGTTAGGGAATATGTACTGTGCTGATATATATATATATATATATATATATATATATATCTCAACACAATAACTACAGCAGCACAGCCTGTTGTACTGTGAAGTTCTCGAAGGTTCTATATGTGGAAAGTCATTGGTTAAGAGGGTACCAGCTGATGAGCTAGGGCTATAGCTCAGCTGGCAGGATACCCACATAGCATGCAGCAAGCCCTGAGTTTGACCCTAGCTCCACAAAAGCTTATGTTGTGCTGCACTCTTGTGATCCCAGCACCAGCACCCAGGACACAGAGACTTGAGGATCACTATTTCAAGGTCATCATGTACCATATTGTGAGTTTAAGGTTAGCTTGACCTTCCTGAAACCCTGCCAAAGAGCAAAACAAGCAAGCAAATAATAGTGTTCGAATAGAGTCCAGTGATCCCGGCAGAGACGGGCAAAACACTCTTGCTGAAGAAGGGTCACACATGTGACAACAGGCTCCAGAGCCAGCGCCGCTTCTAGAACCAAACCATGTTCACGTGTTCTGACCCCTCTCTCCAGCAGCCCAAGTGGTCTGCCCTGGCTTGCTCTCCACATAAGCTGCCCCCCACAGCCACCTTCCCTCACGGTGTCCTGTCTTCATCTAGCCAAGGTCCGAAGTGTTCCAGGCTTCCCCTCATACCCGACTGTGCACGCACGCTTGCCGGTCGGTGACTCCTGACTCAGAAGAGGCTGTGGCCACATCCCGTGCCCCTCGCCTGTGCTCACTGTCTGTGTTCGGGGTGATTTCACTCTCACCAGAAGCCCCTCATCTGGAACAGGTTACAAGTGAGATGCTGGCAGGTGCCTGCCCCAGGCTCTAGGAGCTTGCTCCCCCAGCTTGCCTAGGCATCAGAAATCACCAATGTGTAGAGATAACAGCATCCCACAGTGGTTCTCATAGCTGGGGAAGAACTACTGATGGTAGCTTATCTCTAAGTACACTTTGCTATCTTCGCTGTGGAAGATTTTTCTGGAAACACCCCCACCCCATAGACACTGGCAACTGGGACTGTTTCCTCTTGCAGACTGCCCTGTATCAAGTCAGCACCCACCTCGCCTGCCTGGCATCTGTCTTGCCCTCCTAGCAGCCGTGAGTGGTTGAGGACAGGGATTGTGTTCCTTGGGCTCTGAGTTCTGTGTAGCCGACTGCCCCTGACGTGTTGGGAGAATAGGCAAGACGTAAGTCCATGCTAGACAGGGTATTCTCATTGTTCCCAGGGAGCCCACTCCCTGAGCCCTTCTCACAAGGGAATGAAGCCAGCAGGTGGATGCTGTTCACGTGGAACTTAAGACACTGCGTGAACAAACCACTATATGAAGAGAAGTACTTAGCATAGCTGAGACTCAAAGGCATGTCCAACATTTTACGTTATGACAGACTTTATTATCTACAAGGTTCATGGAACAAAGTACCCCATAGTGTTTTTAAATAACGTTATGATGATGTGTTGGGGCGTCCGTAGTTATCCTGGTGGACCTTAAGTTGGACACACCTGGGAAGAGATGCCAGCTGACTCAGGCATTCTTGAAAAATATGAAATACGTGTGTCCGTTTGTTCACAGTGAGGCTCAATGCAGAGGCACTGGCATGACTTCTTGAATTGTTGACCTGCCCAGTCAGATGCCAACAGTTCTCTGCCACGGTGGCCCACTCCTTTAGGAAGCTGGTTAAAGGACTCGAGGGTCTTCTGTAGCCAGGATGGCTCCTTCCATCATTGCTCTGGAAATGAAGACAGATTGTGTGTGCACTGGCTGGCATGGAATTCTCTACGTAGACCAGGCTGGCTTCAAACTCACAGAGATCCGCCCACCCCTGCCTCCCAAGTGCTGGGATTAAATGCTGCTACACCTGGCTTACCATTTCCTGTGACGAGCCTGGAACTCCCCAAGTAGGCTAGGCTGTGTGGCCGTGAACCACAGGGATTCTCTTGGCTCCGGCTCCTCAGTGCTGGACTGCAAATGTCTACCACTGTGCCTAATTTATTTATGTGAGCTTGGGGAATCAAATCCAGGTTCTCATGCTTGTATGGCAATCACTGTTTTGATGGTGCCAGCTCCCCAACCCCTGAAAACAGAGTTTTAATGGCAGCCTAACTAAACCATGTTTAGAGAGGGGATCTGCTTCCTAACCATGCGTTAGCATTAGTTCCATGGTTGTGCCAACTTAGTAGGTGTCACCTTCTTCTTGATCCTTTTCAGCTCCTCAGGTGATGGGAGGTCCCTATGGGTAGTGTCTTACATGTATAGAGTTCCACCTTGGTGCCACGAAGACCCATGTTCTGTTCTAATTCTTCTAGCCTCCAGGAAAGGACAAAATCACTGAACATGGCCGTTAGAGACATCACCGCTCAGGTAAGCCCACCCCTCCTCCCGTTTTCTTCTAACCTAATTTCACATCCAGATCACCAAGGGCTTAGGCTCTGGAGGACAGAGTTTGTGGAGTTATTTCCCAGGCTATGGCGGAGAAGACGAGCTGGGTGGGGGGAGCTGCTACCTCCAAAGAGGTTTCCATTTGGGAGTAACCATGAATGGAGACCTCTGTGGAGGCGTTATGGTCAAGGATTTAATGGATTCCTGTCAGCAACCAGTAATGTCTATAAAGAGACATTGGACTCGGGAATGCTTGAAATCCATCGTGAGCTTCCTGGGCTGAGGATTGAGCTATGAGGTGCACACACACACCTGGAAGACAGTCATAGATGTTATATTTAGGAACACCATCTACCTCCTTCGATATGGTCTCTCATTGGCCTGGAGCTTACTGACTAGGCTACCCTGGCTGCCAGCAAGCTGCAAGGATCCTCTGGTCTCTACTTCTCCAGCTCTGGGATTACAAATTTGTGCCACCATGTGCAACTTTTCACATGGCTTCTGTGGATCCAGCCCAGGTCCCCTTGTTTTTTAGTTTTTTTTTTTTTTTTTTTTTTTTTTTTTTTGTTTTGAGCCGCTATTGCCCAGGGCCCCTTTTCTAAGGACACCTATGCTTTCATAAGGTTCTACTGTTAGGACTGATTATTGCCCGGAGCCCCACCTCCTCATCCCAGCATCATACTTCAGCTGAAGATTTCAGCATATGGACTTTTGGGGTACACAAGCCTCACACAATTGGAGGACACCATTGCACATTCTATCTCCAAGATATTTATAGTCAATTTATAATGACCTCACTTTTCTATCAAATTAAGGAGTCTGTGCCTTAGATTTTAAAATATAAATGCAAAACTTCCATTCTTTAATGAGTTCCTCAGGGGCTAATTTTATTTATAAATAAAGAAGACTTGCAGATTTTTCTGGGGTGGGTATGTATATGACATTGCACATACGTGAGGCTAGGAGGCTATGTGACCAAACTGGTTGGTCACCTGGGATGTCTAAACTATAACTGTAACCCCAACCCCTCCAGACTGGTAAGTGACCGTGAGGCACGAGGCTCAGCTCAACATACATACATACACACACAGCGGGGAGTGCTCACCCTCTGATATTTTCTGAGTGAGATACAACCTTCTTACACTCATTACATTTCTTGCCTCTCATGGGTTACCCAAACCAAAGGTAATTAAGGGATAAACGAGATGGAAATAGTTGGAAATAATTGGGATATCTAGAGATTGGTAGATATTATATTATATCCAGCAGAGACTGAAAGAGTGCGCAATTTAATCAGAAAATTTAGAAAGGCCGTTTCATATTAATAGTGTAGCTTGAATGATGGGCTTTCTCAGCAAAAGGAGAAACTGACCTAATTATGATTAAGAGATACTCTTAACTAAAATCAGGAATGTTAGACATGGATTAGACGAGACCCGAGAACTCTGGCTGGTGTCCCGGAATTACCTGGCTACTCTTTGAACTTCCTGAGATGACGGTAGTAGAGGGAGAGGATGGGGGGGCCACAGGATGGGTGGGGCCAGCCATGGAACGCTGAACCAACTGAGACAGCCAGGGGAAGGTGCCCTGGGCATCTTCCTTTTAGTCTTGGTTCTAACATCCTCACAAGTCTCAGGACTCCTGAAAGAGCCTCAAGGTGAATGGCTGGACATGAGGATGGGTGGCTGGTTCGGAGGTCGACTGATTGTGCTGGGAGTTTCACAGGATGAGGTTGGAAGATTCCAGGCACAGAGGGAAAATAAACCACAGCAGCCAGGGAGAGAACTGGCTGAGGGTTTCTGGAGTGGGTAAGGTCTGCTTTCATTCTGACGGTAGCTTCTGTTTGATCTCAGAGAAGCCAAATATTTAAAGTTGACTGCACCCCTCCAGATGTAGATTGCATGGGGGAAATAGAATCCTGTGTCTCCTGTGGATTCTCAACCCAAGTGCACTGATGACTTCCAATTTCTGAATGGGATTTCATATGTTTTGGCAATAAATAAATAAATAACAATGCTCAGGGGTTACATCCTCTGAGGACTTCCCCAAATGCCCACCATTTTCCCCTACAGAAACTGCTGCATGCCTTTGGTGAGGTTAAAATGTACATGAACCACTAGTCTGAATATAGGTAACAGATAAATAAGGAAGAAATGTGATGTTTTAGTCTCAACATAAAAGATAACCTAAGGGCGTTTGGAAGTGAGGCTGAGGTTGGAGAGTTTTGTTGTTTCTGAAACTCAAAGAAAAACATAGTCAGTGTGTGCGGATTCTGGGGGACCCTTGATAACCCCCCAAGTCTTCTTGACAGCCACGTGTCTGTCTTTCAGTTGGACTCTCCAGCAAGTATCTGCCCCTCTAGTTTCTCTAGAGTCTTCTAGTAAATGACATTGAGCAGGTTTCTCTGACCTTGCTGTCAAAAGCCACATCTAAATTGACTGTCTACTGTGTGCCAGGGTCAGGTCATAGTCCCTACTCAAGGACAGCTGGCATCCTTGTAGAGAGATGGAGAGGAGACAGGGATAAAAGCTGAAGAGGAAGCCAGAGGAGACTGGGTGAAGGGAAGGGACAGGAGGTCAGCAAGGCCTTTCCTCCCAGGGCGCCATGGAGCAAACAGATCAGGGCTATGAGGCATTGAGTAAGCAAATGAGCTCACACCAGCCTGTGAGGGCAGGGGTGTGCTGAGTGCCTGCAGCCTCTCTTCTAACCTCTTCCTTCCCTCTCTTTCTTTACCTCCCTCCTGCCTTCTCTCTCTTCTCTTCCTTTGCCCCCTTTTCTCTCCTGCTCCTTTCCCTTCCCTCCTCCTCTCCTCTCCTCTGCTCTCCTCTTCTCTCTTCCTTCTTGCCTTTATGCTTCTCCTCTCCTATTCTTTTCTTCCCTCCCCTCTCCTCTCCTTTTTTTTCCCTCTTGTCCCCCTCTTCCTTCTTTGCTTTCCTTCTAATAGGATTAGAAAACCCTATTATTAATTGCTTCCTAAGCCCCGCCTTCTGGTTACTCTCTGTCAATCAGCTCAGCTACTTAGAACCCAGACGCCTCAGGTCCCTTTCCCTTCTGGAATTGGTAGCAACAGACACTGATCCCTGCCATTTCTCCTTGTAGGTGTGCTCAGGTGAGAGACTGTGCAGCTCTCTGAGGAGGAGACTCAGTGACCTTGACACCAGGCTGCCTCAATTGCTGGAAGCTAAGATGCTGGCCATATCAGGTAACTGTCAATGCGCTTCTATGTTCTCACTGATGAACATGTGGAAGTCATCCCAGCTACCTGGGAGGCTGAGGGCTACCCTGTGAATTCTAAGCCAGTTTGAGTGATTTAGAGAAACTGTCTCAAAATAAGGGAGATGGGGAGGAGGCTCATCTGCTCTTTGACTTGCTGTCCTGTAATAGCACTGTGAGGCGGTTGGGAAGGCAACTAAGAACTCAGTGGAGAGGTGAGGTTCATCAAGGCCGTGGGGTACATCCTTCTAGCAAGTTCATGAGATTAGCTGGCGGTGGCAGACCAGTGGCTGGAGTCCAGACTCCCCAGAGTGTGACGGGTGGATCTTTAGTCCAGTTATGTAGACGGCAGCCTTGAGGAGATCTCTGAGGTTTACAGGCTGGATGAACGTTCAGTCCATTGGCTTCAGAGGAGTCAGAATTGAATAGAAAGGTGTAATAATTACACTATGGGTTTTCAATGGTGTTTTAAGAAGGAGTGCGGTGCCTGGCAGCTTCTGTTCCTCACGTCGTTAAACACTAATGCTGCAGCTAACGAGCCACTTGGTCCCCGATGCAACCAAGCGTGGCATTTACAACCCTAGAACATGGTGGGTGAGCGTGCGGCCTGCCTTGAAACTGCCTCCCATGCCACTTAGCTGGAGTTATGGCCTCGTTTGCAGAGAGGGAAAAAAAGAAGACGGAATGCAGTCTCGTCTGTGAGTTAGGGTTTTGCCTTTCTTAATACATCTTCCCCCGAGAACAGGTGGATGGGCCTCCGTGGAGCCCGAGGGAAGAAGGGAGTGTAGTACGATCCAAGAGGCAGAATTCCCTTGCTCGGTCATGAACAGTCTGTCTTTAGAAGCGCAGGGAAGAGTCTTCAAACTCTTTAGAAAAAGATAGTTTATTTATGTGTGTTGGTTTGTGTGCCTCTATGTGGGTATGTGCACGTGTGTGCGGTCGGAGATGCTTAAGATGACATATGGCAGGCTGGCATGGGGGTTTTAGTTTTAGCTCCTTGGCTAGCTGGGGAAACTGGGGAAGGAAGCTTCATTGGATGGGCTCTATTTCAACCCTCCACCCCTGTCCAAAGCCTGACCCACGGCATGGTGAACTGCCTGCTGCTGCCTGAAGTCCCTAAGGCTGAGGGACTTGCATAGTGTTCCTGTGGCCTGTTCTGAGAGCCAGGTGCTCAGTTGTGGTGCAATCCAGGATTGACAGCAGCTCTCTCCACTGGGAATTGAGGGGCATCTGGCTGGAGTGTTTACAGAGCTCCTTTCTGGCTCAATCTAGTACAGGTAGTGCCAGCCGTGGTGAGTTCCTGAGTGCCACGTCCATGTCCAGAGGACAGGGGTTCACAGCCTGCTCCCGGCCCAAACCCCTTTCTCTCCTCTCTTGTCGCATGAGCCTTGGGGTAGAGTGGTAACATAGACATCTGGTTCAGCGTGCTTTGAGTTTGAAATGCACGTTCTTTCCTGATCTCACAAAAGTGTGAAGTCGACTGGCCTTGCAGTGGGTTGGGCCTTGGAACACCAGTGTTGCTGGTGACCACATTCAGCCACAGAGAACAACCAATCCTTCACTGTCTCCTGGATGCTAGCCTCTGGATGACACCGTCTATTTCAGAGGCATTACTATCAAAACTGGCATGTCTCCAAGTGGACAGAGTGGACAGAATGGGAGTAATCCTCCTCCTCCCCAAGAGCGGCTGTGAAGAAAGAAGCTGAGCTGTGACTTTCTTCTCAGAAGAACTTTTCTATGCACAATAGTGGGTTTCATCATGATATTTTCATAGTGTATATCTACTTTTATTCTTATACTTGCTTAATAAAATGCTGATTGGCCAGTAGATGGGCAGGAAGTATAGGTGGGGCAAGGAGAACAGGAGATTTCTGGGAAGAGGAAAAGCTCATTCTGTAGTCTTTACCCAGACACAGAGGAAGCAAGATGTGACTGCCTCGCTGAAAAAGGTACCAAGCCACGTGGCTAACACAGACAAGAATTATGGGCTAATATAAGTTATAAGAGTTAATAAGAAGCCTGGGCTAATAGGCCAATCAGTTTATAATTAATGTAGACCTCTGAGTGTTTCTTTGGGACTGAATGACTGCGGGACTGGGAAGGACAGAATCCCCAGCCAACAAAAAGCCACATGGCTAACACAGAAAAGAATAATGGGTTAATGTAAGGTGTAAGAATTAATTAATAAGAACCCTAATTAATTAATAAGAACTAGGCCAATCAGTTTATGATTCATGTAGACCTCTGTGCATTTCTTTGGGACTGAATGGCTGTGGGACCTGGTGGGACAGAAACCACAGTCAACATTTCATTTCTTTTATTGTTGTTATTAATATTTATTTATTTATTTATTTATTTATTTATTTTGGTTGTTTTGAGACAGGGTTTCTCTGTAGCTTTGGAGCCTGTCCTGGAACTAGCTCTGTAGACCAGGTTGACCTCAAACTCACAGAACTCCATCTGCATCTGCCTCCCTGAGTCCTGGGATGAAAGGCGTGTGTCACGACCACCCAGCAATTATTGCTATTTATTATTATTATTATTATTATTATTATTATTATTTCAACAATAATGTATGTGTGTTTGGCCTGCATGTATATCTATGAACCACATACATGTGTGCTAACCTGCAGAGGCCTGAAGAGGGTGTCAGACGCCCTGGAACTGAAACTGAAGTTACAGACATTTGTGAGCCATCACATAGGAGCCGGGACTTGAACCTCAGTTCTGCAAGAACAGCCAGTGCTCTTAACCACTGAGCCACCTTTCCGTCCCTCATTCCCTCCCTCCTTTCTTTTTGGTGAGCCAGTGAGTTTCATTAGCATCACTCACAGGAGCATGAGCACCTTGCCAGAGGCTCTAGAGCAAAGCCGCTAGGAGCTGTCAGATGTGAGTGTCCTGGGTTGGTGCCTTCAGTCCTCTGTGGACATCCCTACATGGAGACTTGTTGGACCAAGCATAGAGATATGTTTAACTTTAGGACAGACTGGCAGACATGTTCTCAGTGGGGTTACACCCCTGCATGTTTGGGAGTTCAGGAAATCTCTCTCTCTCTCTCTCTCTCTCTCTCTCTCTCTCTCTCTCTCTCACACACACACACACACACACACACACACACATGTGCACGCACACACACGCGCGCACACACACCTCCACTGTTGACCTTTTTCAGTTTAGGGCTTTGTGCCATCTGAATGGGTTGAAGTGGGTTCTGCGCTTTTATTTATACTTCCGGTGACTAATATGTTCAACATGTTTTCATATGTGTGCTGGCCATCTGCATATGGCTCTTTGTAAAAGACCTGGTGAGTCTTTGTTCATGTTCAATGCTGTCATTTGGGTTCATTGTTGAGATGTAAAATTGAATCCTTCGTCAGTTAACTGTAGCAAATGATCTGTTCCCGTTTGACTTGACTTCCCCTCCCTTCCGTTCCTTTCCCCTCTCCTTTGCTTTCCCTTGCACACCCTCCCTATTTCTTCCCCCTTTTCTTCTTCATTTCTTTACTTTTGACAGTCTTAGGTAGTCTAGGCTGGCTGAAAACTTCCTGTGTAGCTAAGGCTGGCCTTGAATTCCCTCTCCTCCTGCCTCCACCTTCCAAGTGCTGGGGCATCTGGGCACCATGCCCAGTGGCCCTGCCTGTGTGCTGGAAGAAGCTTATCACCCCAGCGAAGCCCATTCATCAGGGGTTTTCTTTGATCGTTGTCATCTGTGCCCTCTGCAAAGCTCTGCCTGTTCCAAACCCAAAGCTGGAACCTTGCCTCTTCTTAAGTCCTGCCTGTAGCTTCATAGTTTGAACTTTGTGTGAGTCCCATGTCTCGCCCCTGATGTAATTTGCGTGTGGTCTGAGGTATATACCAGGGTTCCCATTGTCCCCACATGAGTAACCCGTTGTTTTGTCAACACCCACTGGGCCGATTTTCTTTCCCTCACTGACTAGCTTTGCACGCAGTTGGCTCTCGGAGGACTCACCCACTTTGGATTTCTATTGTAATCCGTCAGCCGACATGCCTACCTGCTTTATGGCAGTGATAGCTGGGGTCTTGAAATGTAGACGGTTTGATTGCTCTGCCTTCTCTAGACCTTTGCATTTTCCTTTTACATTTTAGGATATGCCCATTCATTTCTACCAAAGGGCCTCATGAAATTTTGATGGGAATTGTATTAACTCTATGGATCAATCTGGGATAAACTGAACCCTAGGAGTAATAAGTTTTCCAGTGGACCCTTGTAGTTCATCTCCACAATTATTTAAGTCTCATTTCCTCTCAGTAGGCCTTCCAAAGCAGTTTCCACATCTGCATAGGATGCTTTAAATTCCTCCCTGCATCCTTTCAGTCTCAAAATACGCTGCAAACTGTGTTTCAGAGAAATGGTTTCGCAGTGGCCTGCCGCGGCCGTTCAGACACACAGCTGGATCTTGTGCCTGACCTCGCTCCTTGCTTCATCCTGGTTACCATCTATTTTATCTGGCGCTTTATGGCTTTTCTTTCTTATGCACCCAGCCACCTGTGGTTCCTGCAGCCACCTGCAAGTCAGGTGTTATTACGATCATATTTCATAACACATTTATGCCAAATGTGCTCATTTATTTTTCATGTTGTTTTTGTTAGGGTCTCTGCTGCTGTGATAAAAACACTGACCCAAAGAACTTGGGAGGAGAGGGTTTATTTGGCTTATAGCTCACCTAAGGAAGCCAGGGCAGGAGCTCAAGCGGGATTGAGGTAGGGATTGAAGCAGAGACCACAGAGGAGGGCCGCTTACTGGCTTGCTTTCGGGGTTGTGTTCAGCTATCTTTTCTAGAACCCAGTACACCCTCTCTAGGGACAGCAGCACCTCACACTTGGCTGGGTCCACCTATATCAATGAGCAATCAAGACAATGCTCACAGACACACCTCACAAGATGATCTGATGGTGTAAAGTCCTCAGTTGAGGTCCATCCTTCCCATTTGTGCGGAGATTAGCCTTATGTATCTCATGCATTTTGATAAGGGGAGGGGCTTAATTCAGCCGCAGCCTTACCGCAAGGCGAGTTTCTTTCCACCCTGCTGCGCTGTGTTAGTCCTTGGACATTTGGGTATTAAGTGGAGTAATACCTGGGGCTCTCCCTGGTCCTGCTGAGCATCTCTGTGACATTTTCAGAGGCTCTGAATTCCCAATAGCATCCCTCCGGTGTACCTAGCCTTTTGACAGTGCATCAGGATCCTGTGGTCCCTGATGTTCACACTTAGAAACCCCAAAATTCATTTACAAAAAGTTCCCACTTGGATGGGGGAACGACTGAGGAGACCCCAACCCCACTGGAGTAACCACCCATAGATAATGGTGCCAAGGGAGGGAAAATCATTTTCCTTTGGGGACATGGCTTCCGGTAGGTTGCTCATGCCTTGGTGGTTGAGGTTATTAATAACAACAACATAAACAGAAAGACAGGAAGTTGGGAGGGAGACAGGGTGCAGGCATTAGAAGGAGGTGGAAGGAGGTAGTCGTGGATAGATATGCTCAATATACATTGTATAAATGTATGAAACTTTCAAGAACACAAATATTATTACAAATCATACATACGGTATCTCCTTTTCTCTCTCCCCCACTGTGCTACAGGAAGCCACTTCTGTACAGCCAAGGAGCTCGCGGAGGAGATTCTGGCACTGTCATCAGAACGAGAAGGGCTGGAATCTCTCCTGGGCAGGCTGCTGGCACTCAGCTCCAGGAGTATCAGAAGGCTGGGCAGTGTCAAAGAGGACTATATCAGGTGCAGCCAGGACCTGGCCCTCCAGGAAGCCGCCCACAGTGAGTAGCCCCAGTGATAGCCAAGTTAGTGATGATGTTATTGGATCGTGTGGCCAGATGACCTCACTGTGGCAAGGTCATGGGGCACCCAGCCGGTTCACAGGGGACGTTGTTGGGAAGAGCTGTGGACAATGGGGTGGGGTCATCTATCAGTGTTTGCTTTACTCTTCGAATGCACAACTCTGAGCTTTCCCACGGTGGGCTGTGGAGTTTCCTGCCCTGGGTGCACATCCTGAGGTGAAGGTATCTCCCTTGGTTCAGTCTCTCGGGATGCTGGTCACAGGGAGTGACTCTTCTCTCGGGTTATCCTCTGAGGTTTGATTCTCTCCCCAGGAGGAGGGCAGAGGTGACACTGGCATCACCTGTGCCCAGGTGTTGGCATGCCAGAAGGGCTAGCACGACATGCGCCGTGTGTTCCACTTAACAGAGCTGGTGCTGCCTGAGCGTTCCATAGATTGATGTCAGGGACGATTAGTGTTCCAAGTCCAGACAAGGAAATGTAACTCCGGCTGGCAGAGGTTAGGCATGGCATGTGGGGATGAACAAACTAGGCTTTAAATGAATTGTGTGAGGTGTGGTTTCTCCCATGCTTGAATCAAAGAGGTGGTCAGTGGCCACGGCATCTCCTGTTTGTGGCCGCGGTGTCTCCTGTCTGTGAGGCCTCGGCTGGCTCAACAGCTCAGAGCTGAGCACTGTTTCCTTGAACGCTTTTCATTTTGTTTTTAAAATACTTAATTTTTATTTTAAAGTGTGTGTGTGTGTGTGGTGTGTGTGTCACTGGGGAGGGGTTGAGCATGTTAATGCAGTTCCTGTGGAGGCCAGAAGGGGGCATTAGATCCCCTGGGGCTGGTGTTACAGAGCCCAGTGTTCTCAACCACTGATCCATCCCTCTGGCCCTTCCTTGTTTATTTCTTTTAAAAGTTTTAAAAATTGATTGTTACTGTGTGTTGGCCCCACAGAGGTCAGAGTTCACAGAGCAACTTTCAGGGGTCGGTTCTCTTGCTCCTCTGTTATGCGGGTTCACCAAGCTTGCACAGGCCTCTGCCCATCGAGCCATCTCACACGTCCCTCCCTTCACTCTCAAAGGCGAAACATTTCACTTATTTACTTGTTTATTTCCCCAAATGTGCAGCCCATGGCTGCGTGTGGAGCGTCCATAAGCACAGGGCTGAGTGTTGGGAGGGGCGCTCCAGCCCTGCTGGCTGGCCCACTTCATCCGTGAGAGAATCCAACAGGGTGGATCTCTTTTGCTGTTGATTTTTTAAAAAAAATCTATGAATAAGGCAAACTGAAATGTTTCATAGTGTCATCATTCAGCTCTTACACAAAATAGGGGAATGAATTATTTCTAAGAATAAAGAAGATGTAAACAGATTTGAGCAAGTCTAACCCGACGATATTTTCATTTGAATAGCGAGTGAGCGCTTGAAAGCCATTAATATATTTTTTTTAAAAAAGCGCTGTGCAGTATTTTTGAATCTCATCATTGTTACTTCACTAAATTCTTTCAAGATGATGAATAAACATAAACAAGCGGAACAGGAGGCGGTTGCACCGATGACTCCAACTGCAGATGGCTCACGGTGGGATCTGTATGCTCCATGTCTGGATTATGCTGGGCCAGCCACCCTCTCCCTCGTGTTTGCTCACATGTGCTTGAGGCGGAAGCTCATTCTTCACCCGTCTGAGGAGGTGTGGATTTGGGTCACCCAAACTAGCAATCCAGTATTGTTAAAGTCATGGGTAGCAAAGACATAGAAAATGAATTTCTAGGGGCTGGAGAGATGGCTTTAATGATTAAGAGCACGCAGTATCCTTGCAGAGGGCCCAAGTTTGGCTCCCAGGGATGTGACGCCCCCTTCTGACATCTGCAGGCACTGCAGTCACATATACACACATACAGAGATGTTTATAAACTCACATAACTAAGACTAAAATAAATCCTTGGAAGGAACATACATTCCTGAGTAAACTGAAGCTTTCACCTATGGGAATGCAATAAAGCTAGATCATAGTCTGGATTCAGCTGTTTTTGAACCTTGAGAGTCAGGAATCCAGAGGGGACACTGAGTTCAAGTTCAGATGTAACACAAGCAAGAAAAGACAGGCAAATCTGTGTCTGTATAGGGTGGATGTACCACAGAGCTTCTCAGTCGAAAATAAAACTCCAGTCTCTTGGGTCTTAAAAAAGATATTTCTGTGTATTGGGGAAGAGAGTTGTGCTGTGGGACAATGGTCTGCACCCTGTCACTTGTATTTTAAATAAACGCTGGTTGGCCAGTAGCCAGGCAGGAAGTAGAGGTGGGGAAACGAGAATTCTGAGAAGAGGGAAATTTCAGTCTGCAGTTGTCACCCAGACACAGAGGAGCCCAGATACAGAGGACACAAGAAGTGACTGCCTCACTGAGAAAGGTACCAAGCCACGTGGCTAACACAGAGAAGAATAATGGGCTAATGTAAGTTATACGAGTTAATAAGAAGCCTGAGCTACTAGGCCAACCAGTTTATAATTAATATAGACCTCTGGCCAGGCGGTGGTGGCGCACGCCTTTAATCCCAGCACTTGGGAGGCAGAGGCAGGCGGATCTCTGTGAGTTCGAGGCCAGCCTGGTCTACAAGAGCTAGTTCCAGGACAGGCTCTAGAAACTACAGGGAAACCCTGTCTCGAAAAACCAAAAAAAGAAAAAAGAAAAAAAATATAGACCTCTGAGTGTTTCTTTGGGACTTAACGGCTGTGGGAACCAGGCAGGACAGAAACCTCAGTCAACAGAGTTGTACCCGTGCTGAGTACAATACCCTTGGAAATCAGAAGATGGCTTTGGGCCCTTGGAGCTGAAGTGACAGGCAGTTTGTGAGCCACCCGATGTGGGTGCTGAGACCTGAATCCAGGTCCTTGGCAAGAGTAGTGCATGTTTTCAATTGTTGCGCCATAGCATTGACCTTGTCAGTCTTGGCTGTCAGTTCTCAGGCTCCTTCTCCTTTGTTTTATCTTGAGATCTTCCCTAAACTGAAACTTACCTATTTGATTAGACTGGCTGGTCAGAAAGCCCCAGGGGTCCCCCTGCCTCTGCCTCTACAGGCCTGGGATTACCAATGTGCAGCCTCATACTGGGGTTTTTCTGTGGGCTCTGGGGATTGAATTTAGGTTGTAGTGCTTGCAAGGCAAAGCACTCTAAATACTAAGCTATATCTCTATCTCCATATAAAGCATTAAAAAAAATTCTGATTTTCAACAATGGTTTCAAGGGTTGGAGAAAGCAATACTAGGATGGATGAGCAGCTCTTAAATTCAGAGACTTGAATTCTCTTGTTTTTTCTTCTGAACCCCTTATTATATGTCACACATGTAGATGCTAGACCCAGCCTGGAGGCATAAAGACAGAAGTTAGCTGTCCCCTTCACAGCCCCCTGTTGGAATCTACAAATGCCTTCCTACTGCCCCATTGTTGTGAACTTGACCTGGGTACATGATGACAGTCAGCTGCATGGGTGAGGAGAGCTGTCCTTACCTTGGGCAGTCATGTGCCCTGCGGGGGTCCAAGGACCAATCAGCAGTGTTGCTCACACAGAGATGTCTCAGTGGAGTACTTCTGGTGGCCATCAGAGATGGGCCGGCCTGTCTCACCATGGAGATGTCATTGTGCTGTCTGTCTCTGGCTAGCTAGTGTGTTCACTGGGATCTAAGTCTGCCTCTAAGTCTGATTGGGTTATCCCAGGACCCAGCATGGTGGCCTTTTGCTGCAAGTCTTCGTTCATTTGTGGGGGCTGGATGGCGAGGTGAAGTGTTTGTTCTTTCTTCCTCGTTTGCGCCATGGGTGCAGACCTGTGTCTCCTCTCCAGCACAATGAAAGCAGTGACCACGTGACTCTTTCCTGGAGAATGATGGCATGGCATTGTATGGATATTTATTGTTTTGCTTTATTTTTGAGGCAGGGTCTTCTGTAGTTCAGAGTGGCCTTGAACCTGATGTATAATAAGGATGCCCTTGAATACCTGATCCTCCTGCATCCACCTCTTTCAGCCTGGAATTAGAGGTGATGAGGAGTACCTAATACCCAGTTTGGGATGTGCTGGAATCGAACCCAGGACTTTGCATATGCCAGGAAATTACTCTACCAGCCACGCTGCACCCGGAGCCCTGCATTTGTTGTTCAGACTGGGATGGTGGGAAAGGGACAGACCCATGACAGCCTCAAGGGCAAAGGGAGGCAGACGTGGCCGTTGCCTTTGACTCTGGTACAGTGACACACGCCTGTGAAGAGAAGACTCCAGTTCTGAGATGGCATGGCACACATTTGGATTCCGAGGGATGTTGAGTATAGTGGAGTCAAATGGAAAACCAAGTGGCTCCCGCACCCCTGAATGCTTCCAGAAATTAACCAGCAGCCTCTCATTAATATGCATCTTAATTTTTTTAATAAGGGAAGGTGGGGCGTAAAAAAATGAATAACTGATTTTAGTTTTTTTCCCCCAAAAAAGAACCTTAATATTTATACAGCTGTTTCTCTGTCTCCTATGTATAATTTGATAATCTGTATTGTACTTTATTAATATTGTTGATTTCACGCTGGAACTCAGATATAAAGAAGCCAGTGTGGAGGGAAGAGATTTCATCACACAGTAATCAGGGCTAGAATTTAAATAGGACATCATTAGCATGGTAATGCATTTCTCCTAGTTCCACAGGCTACCAGAGTAGATCTGGGTCCACAGCTGGCGAGCTTCCGGGACTCCCTGTTGGGAATCATTAGGTTCAGAAAGCAGTTTCCAGGGAGAAGGCTGAAGGCAGGATTTTGTATTTGGGACCATTGGTCCACAGCCTCCATCTGAACTCAGCCTCTTTCAGGAACTGAGGAGGTGGAAAGCAGGTGGGACATCACAAGAGCAGTGACTTGACGGTTTTCTGCTGATGGTTTGGGGTAGACCAGATGTCCACATGGACATAGCTCTGGATGTTAGCTCTGGATTCCCTCCTAAGTTCTGAGCTTGAATTAGCCAACAGAAGAAAGTGTGTGAGCTGAAAGGATGTGAGTTCTTCTTACTCTGATGTGCAGGGTACAGCCCTTGCAAAAGTTTGTGTGTATCTATATCTGTGGTGTCTCACCTAGAGGTTCCAAGAATGGCACACATTGCACATGTAGACACCGCCCCTCCACACTCACCAGCCATCTTCAGGAGAAACCTCCAAGGTAAATAAGAACACAGGAATCACACCTACCTTCTTCTCTCAGGTTGGGGGTGGGAGGAAACAGAAGCCTAGGAAATTCATCTAAACAGGATAAAGATGGAGATAAGTAAAAAAAAAAAACCGAGAAGAGACAGAAGGCGGTGTTAGTGTCAGGTGCTAAGGGCTTTGGATGGGATTGGTTTTAGCAGGTTTTCTCCTGGGCCACCAACCCTAAATCATGACCTGGAGGTTTATTATTAGTTATGAATGCTCGGCCTCAGCTTAGATTCATTTCTTGCTAGCTCGTACAACTTATTTTAACCTGTTTCTCTTCATCTACATTTTGCCTTGGGGACTTTTACCTTCCTTTCATTCGGTGTGTCCTACTTTCACTACTTGCTCTGTGTCTGTCTGTCTGTCTGTCTGTCTGTCTGTCTGTCTGGCAGCTGACTCGCCCCAGGAGTCTCCCTCTGTTTCCCTTGTTTTCTGTCTCTTTCTCTCCCCTCTTCTCTTTTCTGGTTCCTAGATTTCTTCTCCTACATATTGTCTCTGCCCACCAGCTCCACCTATCCTTCTGCCACACTATTGGCTATTCAGCTTTTTATTAGACCAATCAGGTGCCTTAGGCAGGCAAGGTTAAAACAGCAATACATTTTTACATAATTAAACAAATGCGGCATAAAACAAATGTAACATATATTTACCTAGTTAAAGTAATATCCCACAACATATGATATGATGAGCCTCCTAAAAGGGCAAAAAAGACAGTTGTCTTTGGCACATGCCTCAGAGGGCCCTGAAGCCCCTCAGTTTTTGTTGTGTGTGGTATCCCATGGTGGTTTTGATTCAGTGGATTAGTCTTCCTTGAAACTTGTTTTTACCCCACATAGGACATACTGTGTCCTGATGGTTTTTTTTTTTTTTTTTTTTTTGCCAGAGACAAAGTTTCTCTTTGTAGCTCTGGCTGTCCAGGAACTCACTTGGTAGTCCAGGCTGTCCTGGAACTCCAAGATCTGCCCGCCTCTGCCTCCTGTGTGCTGGGATCAGGGATGGCTGCCACCATACCTGGCTCCATGTTTTAGTTTTAATCCTATTTCATTTGTTGTCCCTCTCATTCTCCTTCAATAGAACAGGATTGTCAGGAGATACGGAGGTAGGGAATGTGGGACCAGGCAGAAGAGAGCCAGGGAACATGGAGCCAGGGAACACGGAGCCAGGGAACACAGAGCCAGGGAACTTGGAACCGGGGAACACGGAGCCAAGGAACACAGAGCCAGGGAACACAGAGCCAGGGAACACAGAGCCAGGGAACATGGAGCCAGGGAACACGGAGCCAGGGAACACGGAGCCAGGGAACACGGAGCCAGGGAACATGGAGCCAGGGAACACAGAGCCAAGGAACACAGAGCCAGGGAACATGGAGCCAGGGAACACGGAGCCAGGGAACACAGAACTAGGTAACATGGAACCAGGAACACAAAAGCAAGTGAAGTTGTAGAAAGGTAAGGACCTCTCAAAGCCTACGGCGTCAACACTGGGTAAGACTGAAAATGACTGGGATAAAAAAAGAACGTATAATGGTCTGTCTTCATTGTCACCGAGGCAGTCCCCTGTCTCCATATTCTATGACTGTGTCTTGTTGTGTCTCCCTGGTTACGTTTTCCTTGCTCTGTATTGCCTGGTTTGTGTGCCCTAGCTTCACATCCTCTGGGTCTGTGTTCCCTGGCTCTGTGTTCCTGTAAAATGCATTAGCTTCCCCCCAATGGGAATGCATGATGATTTTGGTGTATGGCATACCAAATTGAGGTGTGCAGCTCTGTGACAGCCACTTTGTGTAGAGGAGGACCTTGCCTCTATGCTGTAGGGTGTCTTATACATCTGCTAGGTTTTCAGTTTCACTGATGGCTCATGGCAACCACATTCCAGATGGCCCAGGCTTGGAGAAGCTGTGGAGGTCCATGCTTCTGAGGACAACTCACTGCAGCGTTTGGGTCAGGTGACCTATGTGTGGGAACTGCAGCCTGCACTGTGGATCCTGTCACACTCCTTGGTCACTGTTGGCTTCATCCCACTCCTGAGATTAATGTGCCCCTGTGTTCTATTCTGTGACTGGTAATGTCTCTTTTCCAGCTTCTCCGAGGTTTAGAAGTGAGCTCTTCACAGACCTCGCCCTCCATTGCTCTTTACTGGGTTCTCTCTTTGCATTTCTTGGGTGCCTTGCTTGTGCATGGAGGATATAGTTCTAGTGTGGGTTTAGTTCTCAGGGAAGCAACAGTCTCTGATATGTCATCAACCCCTTTGGTAACATCTCCTCTCTCATCATCTCCCCTGAGAAGCAGGTATTCTGCCAGTGCTGAACACACATCTAATTACTTCATCCCTGGACCACTAATGCTTCTGGCTCTGATGGGAGGAGAAACTGAGGCAAAGAGAATTGCAACCTGTGGCCCCACAGGAAGAGGCCTGAGCGAGAATCTTTGGCATCTAAGGTTTCACCTTGGCATAGGGTTTTGTTCTGTTTGATTGGGATCCTGATGTGAGAGGCTCGTCTCTCGGTCTCACCACCATGGCTGAGCATAAGCAGGGTGACGTGGAAGCCCTAGGATGGCCAGAAGCCCACGGAAGGGCCTGGTATTTGGTGAATAGGTTGCACAGGAGACTGCAGAAGATAGACCTTCATGAACCAGTCACTTCTTCATTAAGTCTGAGGAAGGGCTTTTTCTCATGCTTTCTCTACCACTGAAGTACAGGGGAGGAGAGATGCACACATATCCTGGCTGGTGAAACACCGATCTTGCTTTATCCATTAAAATTTTCTTTCTCCTTGCTGGAGCCATTAAAGCAGTATTTCGTGGCCATAGGGATTTTTTTTTCTTCCCAAACTGTGCTGTGATCTCCTGACAAAATTTTCCATGTTTGTGAAGGCTAGCAGGCAGGATGGCCTGTGAAGCTGTCGTAGGCTTTTCATCAGTTTCCTACCTGTGCCCAGATGGCAAAGGGCATCATCTGGTGTGGCGTCAGAGAGCCCCTCCCAGTCCCTGTGGACACATGCAGGAAGAAAACATCTTCTCGCCACTGCAGTGGCAAGGACCAGCTTCTCTCTGCATCCACCACCTCCTCCATGGCTCTTCCTCCCCTTCCGGAGTACTCTGCATCCTTAGCTCCCATCAGCCACTCCTTGCATCCTCCTGGCTCCATCCTGACCATTCCCCCATTACCAGTACTGCGCTGCATCCCCCCCTGGCGCCTCTTGCTGATCCCGGTAATCTACGCAGGACCAACCTCATCCGTGTCTCCTGTCCTGGCGCACATCTGCAGCTCGTGTCTTCTGGTTTCAGGCCTGATTCTGGAAGGGTGATGGTTATTCCTGCCTTAATGCTCTGTGACTATTCATTCCGCTCTGCCATGTATAATGGAATCCTTAATGGCATCTATGAAGAAGCCCACAGACTATAAATAAACACCCTCTTTGGTATTAAAAGGGTTTATACAATATAAAATTTAGAGCACTTTTTTTTCAAGAAGAGCTCCGACATTAATATTCATAGTGCGCCCTAAAGGAGAAGCTATTCTATCTTAGCATAATGAGTTTTCGGTGTGTTTCAAAGTCAGTTGCAATTGTGCTCTTTTGCCATGACAATTAGAAAGGTCATCTTGTCTTGCAGGCTCCATTACAGCTGTAAACCAGCTTGTGGCTGTCACTGTGGAATGTATTAGGTCACCTGTGCACAAATACAAGGAGGAGACAGACTTCTACCCCGGAAGTGTAGTTGCTGCTGTCTGATGACCAAACCTGAACCCACTTTAGAGGGTGTAAGGACAGAGAAACTTCTAAACTAAATTCTCCTGTCTTGGTTAAATTTCATTGATTAAATTGTTTGAGTCCTATAAAGTTAGATATAATGAGGTCCCTAGACACTGGACCAAGAGAAACTTGGCATTAAGATACCTGTATACTTCTGATCTCTCTCTATTTTCCTGTGTCACTTAGAAAACCAGTTATCTACATTGACATGTGGAAATGTTATTGTATTTAACCCCCTATGGAGAACTTTGATTCAGGGATGGGGAGGGGATAGCTTCAGGAAAGCGGATCTGCTTATGAAGCCAGTGGGGATGTGGAGGGGCTGGTGTCGGGATGGTGGACTTGCATAAGGAACATCTAGAGGGCACATTCATCCCCCAAGCAGGTAAATTTCAGGGAGATGAAAGAAGCCAGTGGGAACCTGTGGAAACAGTGACTGACGTGGGTAGGCATGGATCTCGGTCTGGGTTGGCAGTGCACACTGATTGCTGTGCTGAGTCTCAGTAGCTGAATTCACCTCTGTATTGGCTACTTTCCCCATTCCTGTTACCAAATCCCTGACAAGAAAATACTGACGGGATTTTGGAAGATGGCAACAATATGCAGGCCCCGTCTGCTAGAGTCTCCAGAGAATAAACTGGACAAAGTCTGATAACAGCTATCCGAGGATGTGGGTAATACCTGAGTATTGATAGCTTGCCTAGCAGAGTTACACGGGGGACATCACTAAACAGGAGAGAGAGCAAGTCCCTAGTTCATCCTGGCTGTGTTCTCTGTGAGAAAGCAGGAAAGGGGACCCATCTACAAAGTGACCAAGAGACAAAAGGACATTGTATCGGAACTGTTTCAAATACAGTAAAAAGAGGGACCTTCTATTTAAAAGGAACACAGCAGGGTTGTGAATGACCTCCAAGTTTTCTGGTATGTTTTCCTTCCAGGGTGATCTGAGACTTGGACTCTTTGCTGTCTGTGCCAGCCTTCGAAGAAGCAGGGCCCACTAGCAGGTAGCCCAGGGCTTCAGTGTTGGGTTTTTTGAGGCTGCCAGTGTCACCTCTCCTCTCAGAAACCCTTTCGGGGAAACAGCTTTGACAGCCTGTGGAGGTCATAGCTGGGGCAGCAGGGCTTGCCAAGAATGCATGTCTGATGAGATCTGTCCTTGACTCCTAAAGGGGCCCCACAACCCACAGGACCAGTGTTCACCTAGCCTTCATCAGCACTGCCCCCCTCCCTGCCCCCAGTCCCTTCTCCACATCAGTGGCTGCCACTGCCAATGTCCTTCCTTGTCTATAGCAGTGGATTACATGATGGGTTTTCTTCCAAGGCAATCTTCAGGCCCTGAGAACCTGTCTGCAGATGGGTCCCTGTTGACCTCAGATCTACTGCAGAGTATGAGCTGTGACCCAATGACATCGAACACACAGGTGACCACCTCCAAACCCAGCCTTTTATGTCACCGTGACCAAATAGAAAGGAAACAACAGAAGAGGAATTATTTTGGCTCGTGGTTTTGGAAGGTTCCATCCATCATGACCAGGAGGTTGTGGCACCGAGCAGAGCAGTTTGCAACATGCTGGCAAGAATCATGGGGGACATCGGAAGGGGCTGGGGAGCTAGAGCTCCTAAGGGCACCCTCCAGTGACCCCCTCCCATCTAAGGGCACCCTCCAGTGACCCACTCTCCTCATTACAAAGACTGAAAACAGAGATTAATTAGGTTATTATTTTGGAGCCAATCGGAACAGAGGACCCTGTGAAGATGTCATCGCCTTTGTTGGAAAGAAGCTAAGGTGCTGAGCTCATTCTCCGAGCTCAAGGCCAGCCTGGGGCATTTCCCAGGGAGGATGCTGCTGCCACTCTGACTCCACAGGAGTGAAAATGAGTGGTTCAGGAACTCCTCAGCGAGAAAGTGATGGGCTAGGATCCACCACCAGCCTGTTGACCTTCAAAGCTTCAATAGAGAAAAATTCCAAATTCCCTTCCCCTCTCCTGTGTAGTGAAGTTAGGCCCTCAGGCTTGGCAGCCAGTGCCTTTCCCTTCTTACCCAGCTCCCTACCCCTGTACTGTTAAACCACCAGTCTCACAGCTCCTTGCTTACAGAAATCTTTATTTTCGTCACCTGGAGATTGTTTTATGGGGAATGTGCCCTGGGGAAGTGACGTCTGTTTTGCTCTTCCTCGCTTGACACATCTTCGGATCTGAGGCTCAATTTGAAATCTGAAAAATCCTGAGCCATCTGCTCTGGTTGACCATTTTTCACGCGTCCATTCAGTAAAGATTCTGGATGTTGCGTCAGCACTGAATTTGCTGGAACGTCCCAACCAAACCATCATAATACCGTGTGGATCCAGATCTGAACCGCCCTTAGTGGGTGAGTGGGCTGGCCCTTGGTGCTCTGTTTGTGGCTTGGCTCCACACATGCTGAGGCTTCGGGGAATATGAACTCATACACAGGTTTGTGGAGCTGAGCAAGAAACTGTGGGAAGGAAGATGAGCTTCTCCATGTCTATGGAGATCTTTGAGCTCTGGGCTATATCTTCACCTGATCCAGAGCAGCTGAGATCTGATAGTCCCTGTGATGGGTCAGATAAAGCAGGGCAGGGACTCCCTGCAGTGGGGAGGAGGGGAGGAGCCTGAGAATGGCTGACCCTCTCTTTCCTTCGCTCTGCATCTCTGTGTGGCTGGGTGTCAGCCATGATGCTGTGCATAGACCACCATCTGAAGCCTGCAGCTGGTGATCTTGTGTTGCGTTTACTGACACCCTTCCAGCTCCAGCAGCCCAGGTGAGGGTCACAAGTTCATCCATGCCCAGAATCATGGCTCCGTGAAACCTATAAGGCCTTGCGTCAGCGTGGCTGGGGATTGACCGTTCCTGTGTAAGCAGTCGCCTGGTTCTGCTCAGGGGGGAAGTGATGTCATAGTGACATCACAGGGTCCCTTTCCTCTTCTTGGACTTTGTGTTAGATCTCCCATCTTCTGACAAATACCTCAGAAGAGCAAGTTCAAAGGGCTGGGCTCGAGGCAGCTGTTGACCAGGGCAACCAGCGGCGTGTGTTGATTCTGTGGTTTCAGTACTGAGTTGGCTAACTCAGTAATTCAGCCGCCCTGTAAAATGTGACCTCACCGACGTCTGTGTTGTGTGAATGTGGACATGGGTGTGCGGGATCGAGGGCAGAGACCTGCTGTTTCTATAAGCTATAAAAGGCTGATGATGCGATTCAATTCTGTGTCTGCCTGAGTGTGGGAAAGATTTCACGCCTGTGCTACAGATATGTGGAAATCAATAGGGGAGGGAGGGCCTTCTGAGAGAAACTGGTTGTCTCTCACCGTTTCATGTTTGCAGAATAAATGGAGTTTTCATAGGTCTGGGTCTTGTGGAAGAAGCCTCCCAACAGTGGAAAGAATCTGTCATCCCATAGATTTTTCTAGTTTATGAAAAGTGTTAAAGACTTTGGTAGCCAAAGACACATTCGGTGTGGCATTAAAACAGGAGAGGCTATTCTGTGTAGGAGGGGAGGATGTTTCCAGAAACTCTTCAAGGCTGAGCAAACAGGAGGGCGTAGGTCTCCCAGAAAAACTTTGAGGGAACAAAGTCCAGTTTCTGTCCCCGCTGCTCTATGCTATCACAGTTTTACCCAGTGAGGACACCGTCTGTATCCTTAGACCTTGCATGGTTGCATGTTTCCTGCCCCTCTCCTCCCTCCTCCCTGTTCTCTTGTCTTTGAAGGAGACCCATTTCCCCACTCTGCATCCATCACTGCTCCGATCTTTGAACTGGGTTCTATCCTCCTAAACCAAGGCAGCTTCTTCCACCCGAGCTAGGGGTTATTGTATGCACATGATTCTGGCAAGTAAGCCCAACCATGTACCAGATGCTTCTTGGGCCAAACGTCTGAAAAGACTTCTGAATCTCCCTCACTGTTTTCGCTTTTGAATTAAATCAAGTTTCCTAGTTTCATTATCTAAAGAAAATTTTCAGCCTGGCAGTGATAGTGCCCAGGAGGTAGAGGCAGGGGGAATCTCTGTGAGTTCGAGGCCAGCCTGGTCTACAAGGAAGTCTTCAACTTAATTGGTTTAAGCACACAGACGAGTCCAAAGGACAACTTCACGGCAGGTCCTCCCTGGGTCCCTCAAATCCTCCAGGGACCCAGCGAACATTGGGACCAACATGTTGCTTTTGGAAGTGTGTGACCCCACTCACAGGATTTGCAGTCATGGCTGTGATTGTCTTAACATGGTTTGTGGCACGGGATGGCAATGTGACAGTGGCATCCCTGTCATTCTTCAAGGCCCTCCCCAGCCACAGGAGCACTTGCGGTGCTGTGTGGACATTGTCTCATTGTGGGGAAACTGAGGCCACATGAGCAAAACACACCCACGCATGCAGTGCGTGAATGACAGCTAGTATCTGCAGGTTTACATGAGATACAGGTTGTCACCTTACTTGGTGAGTGGGTGGCATAAGACAAACACCCGCTTGATGGGGGTCGTAAAAGACAAATCACTTTTCGTTAGCTTATGGAAGAGCATCCCCTCACCACAGCACGTATGAAGTTCATATTCCAGTCCCCTGGGGGTCTGCAGGCTCGTTGCCAAAAACTACCAGACTAATAAGAATTCCATTGTGATTGACACAGTTTATAAAACTTTTAAATGAAAATACGGTTTCATGTCAAACTCGGATAAATTTGGACTCTGATTTTTAATAAGATGCTAGGGCCCCTTCCAGACCCTCTGGGTCCATTGAGCTCACTAAGCTGTCAGGAGGCGGAGCGCCACATCTTTCCTGTGCCTGGATCTTTAACGCTTTCGTCACTGGTCCTCATCTTCAAAAGAGGAAAAGGACTAAGCAGGAAAACTCCCTGTTTGTCCCCGGAGATGCATTGCAGAGAGGACGTGCCTGGGTTAGGAGGCTGCGTGCGTATTCAGGTGTGGTAGCACATGCCTGGACTCCCTGAATGGGACAGACAAAAGGATCTTGAATTTCAGGCCAGCCCAAGCTACCTAGTGAGTCTCTCTCTCTCTCTCTCTCTCTCTCTCTCTCTCTCTCTCTCTCTCTCTCTCTCACACACACACACACACACACGACTGGGGAGGTATCTCAGCGGGCAAACGGCGAGTTACGCAGACATGATCAGAACTCTAAATGCCAACGCTGGGGAAATGGAAGCAGACAGATCCTTGAGGCCGGCTGGCCGATTAGCCTAGCCTAACTTTTCAAATTCAAGGCCAGTGAGAGACACTGTATCAAAAACCAAGATGGGTGATACCTGAGGAATGACGGCCTAGGTCCTTGGGCCTCTGCATGCAAGCATACACATGTGTACCACCCACAAACATGCACACACACGCACATGCATGTTTACTCAATCATGCTGCATACAGATACACACACTAACGAACAATGCCCCGCCTCTAAAGCAACACAAAAAATAAAAGAGCGAGTGATAATTTTCCAAATGAAAGTGAGAAGAATGAGCGGGTGTTGCGGTTGGTTATCTTACTCAGAAGCCTGGCCCGTTGTCACACGAGGCACCGGGGCTGGCCTCCTTATGCGCTCACAGACAAAGCGTGTTCTAATTACTTTAGGACAGATATTTTATTTCTTAAATTTAATTTTATCTTTTCACTGATCACTAAAGCATGACACTATCACACATTTCCGGGGTAGCCTGCGGTGCTACGGTACAAGTGGAATTATTAAATCAGATTCAATCTCCCTCTCCTAGCCCTGGATTGCTTCTGTTTACTTCTTTACATTTATGTATTTATTCTGTGTGCACGCGCGTGTGCTGCAGTGCATGTATGGTCACGAGGACAGCTTGTAGGAGCTGGTTCTCTCCTGCCACGCGTGCTGTAGGGGTCGAGCTCGGGTCATCAGACTTGTCAACAAGGGCCCCTTTATCTGCTGAGCCCATCTCACCGGCCCCACCTTATATTACATTTTGGTGGAAACACCCAAACTCCCCCTTTTTCAGCTTTTGAAATAATAATCTGTTATTGTTATATATAGTCAGTTCATTTCTAAAACATTGGCCATTAGCATTGCAATCTTGGTCTGAGCTAGTCACTTCTGGAAGTTTTCCAGGCTGTCTAGTTGAGGACAATGCTATGTGTGGGGCTGTGACAGCCCCAGTCCCGTGTCTACCCGTGTGTCAAGGGCCATCACTGAAAGCCCCTGGAGGCACCTGTGGAGACCCTGCCCAGCCCAGAGAAGAGCAGTAGGAGGTTGACAATGTCTTTTCACGCCAGATCACAGAAGCTATTCCAGCCAAACCCAGCTTGGTGAGTCAGTGAGTTTATCGGGCTTCCCTGCATGGAGCATGGAGACTCAAAACAACTGGGGTACTGTGAGGAAGTCGCCCCCTCTCCGCCATGGGTGATGGCTCACACAAGATGCAGGACTGCAGTTCCCTACACGACATGCAGGTGTTTGCTCGCTGGAGAGTCTCCTCTGGTGGGGAGTTGTTGATTGTTTGTGTAACCTTGAGATGGGACCCTGGGCATCCTATAAGCTCCATGAGTTTCCCTGCCCCTTATGAGAGGAATTTTTTTCTTTTTTTTTAATTTATTTTTATTGAGCTCTACAGTTATCTCTGCTCCCCTCTGTGCCGTAAGAGGAAATTTTTTTAAGAAAAGGATTTATTTTATTTTAAAGTGTGTGTGTGTGTGTGTGTGTGTGTGTGTGTGTGTGTGTGTATGCACGTTCACATGACTTCAGGTGTCTCGGAGGCCAGAAGAGAATCAGAAACCCCAGAGTTACAGGTGGTTGTGAGTTTCCTGATATGGCTTCTGGGAACAGAATTCACGTCCTCTGCTTTTATCTGAGGAGTTGGCTTTCTGGCCCAGAGGGAATGCTTTAATCTCAAGTAAACAGCTGTCTGTATGTGCAGTAGGCTCCTTCCAGAACCACATCGCTGCGGATGCTCCTCGTGCCTCAGAAGCATGCTCCCCACTCTCAATTGTCATGTTTGGAAAGACCACCAAGTCCGCTGGCTACAGCATCTACCCCCGTTCGTGTCAATCACCCGGAGAGGGAGATTGAGAGGGGGCGGGGAAATCCTGCAGGCTCACATAGGAGGGTGTAGATCTCTGGCCTGTTATAAAATAAAATCTTTTATTTTTTCCTTTTGAGATAGGGTCTTTCTACATAGACCCAGCTGTCCTGGAGCTTGCTATATAAACCAGGATGGCCTCAAACTCACAGAGATCCACCTGCCTCTGCCTCGTGAGTGCTGGGATTAAAGGTGTGCACTACTCCACCCTGATCTATTATGAAATATTAGGATGAGAACAAAGAATCTTTAGTCCAGTGAGCACTGGGGTACTTTTTAAAAAGTCTAATACCATAAGGAAATGATGACTCTTTGGGGAAACAGCTATCTTCTCGCCTAATTTAAATACGTTTCTGTCGGACTGCTACACAGCCTGGCATGGCTGCCTAGCCCAGGAGGCCACACACACTGAACGCCCCCTGCCCCCTCCCCACCACTGTGGGCAAATTCATTTCCTCCTTCAGGTTTGGATTCCATAGCTCTGCGTCCTCAGGTGTATCCTTTTGTGTTCCAGCCTCTCCTTTACAAACACTGCACAGATGCTGTATGGGAGAGGGGCAGCCCTGGGCCAGTGGGCCAGCGGAGGATGGGAGGGGTGGGACTCTATTGCTCTGGAAATAGATTCGCAGGCTGTACTTGTTTGATTGGGGGGTACAATCGTCAGGGTCTTCTGAAAGTGACCAAGGTCAATATTTAGCTCTCTCCACCCTACTCTCTGACTCAGGCTGCAGATTAATTGTCCATCTCAATGACAAGGGGGCACCCATCTGTCCTAGATGGCCACTCAGCCCCACGTGAAGCTCTGTGCCATCCACACAGCGTCCGCCACTCCCAGCCACTCTGCTCCTCAGACCGGACATTTCTCACCTGCGAAATGAGAAGTTGGTTATTTCTGACATCTAGTACAAACTTAACACATCTTGATTTATTTAGAAAGGGTACCAAAATGATAACGAAGGACAGCAAACCCGTCTCAGAAGGTTCCAGGCGTGTTCAAAGTCTTGGACATCTAATTCGTACAACCATCTTAGTTCATGAATACTGTGATATAGAGCCCTGGGCACAAACAGGCTCCTCACTGCCACAGCAGGCGTGGCCCTGGAGAGTCTGACCTTTGTGCCTGCTTCTCAGACAGTACTGAGGGGAGGCATGATGGTGGCATACCAGAGAGAGAAGACAGAGAGAGAAAACACATCTCTGCCTGAGCTGTCTGTATGGACTAGTTCCCCCTTGTAAGCCTGCTCAAGGGTTGTAATTAACTTGTAATTACAGTCAGAAGTGAGCTCTTAGAAGAGATGAAGAGCAGCACCACCAGGGCTATGGCCACAAGAGGGCGCTGTGGCGAAGCTCACCAGCAGAGGCTCTGCTGCGAGCCAGCTTAGGGGAGACTCGGGGGAGGGGGGGGAGAGAAAGCCATTCTGGGACCTTGTCTGTCACCTTGAGAGGCCCAGTCTTCTTTTTCTTTTCTTTTCTTTTCTTTTCTTTTCTTTTCTTTTCTTTTCTTTTCTTTTCTTTTCTTTTCTTTCCTTTCCTTTCCTTTTCTTTTCCTTTTCTTTTCTTCTCTTCCTTCTTTTTTTTTTTAAATGTAAAATGCAGAATAAAGTAACAGGCACGTCAACACAGCCGGCTCTGAGCAGTTGTACTGGGTCATGTGCCTTCTGTCCACCTACCTTGCCGTGACACTTCAGGGTGTCTATCTTCTTAAGAGGAGGTACAGTTAGGCTTTATGGTGAGGGATACTTTATTTAAATCCTCTTTTAGGAATGCACATTGCGTGTTCACTTGTCTGGTGGGTAGTCAACTGGCTTTTCCGCGTGGCCAGAAGTGAAGATCTAAGGAATCATAGATTAGGTGCGGCTGATGCACCATTTTGGCACCGACCCCTTTGGGGTTCCACCCTGGGAACCCTACAGAGTGGTTGGAGCACGTTTAAAGGTAATGATAGAGAGATGAGCCAGGTGCCCTGGAGAAGCTCCGGTGCCAGCCTGGGGAACCTGACACTGATTGTTTTAATTAACTAGGCTGCTAGCAGAACAGTGGGACAGGAAGAATTCCTCTCCAAGCCTTGCAGAAAGTTGAGTCTCGGGCACTCAGCCCTGTAACTCATGGTCATTGTTGTGTGACCCACTGGCTGGCTGCTTCCCTCTCCCACTGTGTTGTTAGATTTTCTTAGAAAAAGTTACTTGTTTTACACTTGTGTCTTGTGTGTGTGTGTGTGTGTGTGTGTGTGTACATATGTGGGAAGTTAGAGGGTCACTGTTGTTTCCTTCCACAGTGGGTGTCCCCGGGGGTTAAACTTGGATCTTCAAGCTCGGCAACATCTCTGAACCATTCTGCTGGCCCTGGGAACAAACGTTTTAAATACTCATAAATGACCATTACTATTGAATCGGGAATCCAGGAGAGGAAGCAATCAGAACAGTGGGTGTGACTTAGTACGACGACTCCTCGTCTTTGTGGCCACAGGTCCTCTGATTGTCAACCCGGTTTAGAGTGTCTGGGAGGGAAGCGGGAGGCTCAGTCCATTATCACAAAGCTCCACACCCCGAGTTCTAAAGCCTCATGTGGCTGAGATTAAGATGGGACAAAATCAAACTGCAGAGGCTCACATCCCAGGGAGCAGAGCATTTTGAAGGCACCATGAGCAAGTGCCTGGGCTCCAGGATGAGTAGCGGAATATCTTCCTAAGCCCCAGATACTCTGCCAACCGTCTGTGTATCCCTTTATGCGGGGCTTTTAGCCTCCTCATGGATTACTTCACTGCTGGTACCTACTCCACTGTCTTAGTTTAGCTATGATGGTGTGAATTTCACAGGTATTTTACGCTCTTCAGCATTGACTTTCTTTCTTCTTAAACACACACACACACACACACACACACACACACACACACACCAATGAAGTGGAAAGCTTGACTCCCTGCAGGTGTGGAAGGGGTGGAAGGAGTGTCGTGTTTGGTTTGGCCAAGCACTTATCTCACAAGTGCTGTGTCTCTGTCAAGGTCTGACAAGCACCCCATGTGGAGTTGCCATTTAAGGAGATCCAGGCAAGAAAAGCCTTTGTGCTCATGTGGAGTCTTGGAGGACTCAGGAGTCACGGGGACATACCAGCAGTCAGTGGCTGGTTGGCATTTGTGCTTTACAGAAGGGACCACAGAGGCAGGAGTCCCAGAGAGACATGGGAGGGGCATTTGAGGCATCAGGCTGGGTCGAGGATTCAGCATAGAATCACACAGAGATCTGTCGGGAAACAGCTGAGCATTCTGGGGGACATAGTGGGGAGGGAGAGACACAGTGGGAAAGACTGCGTGTGGCCGCCTGTGTGAGGGGCCGGGTACAGTGTTTGTCTACAGTGCAGATGGAGGGGGGCCCACAGCGCCAGGTTAGACACATTTAACTGAAGTCATCACCATGCCTTGGTGGGCATCAAGAAGGCACAAGGCACAGAGCTTGGGCTCTGGGTGATCCTATTGCCTAAGCACGTGGGGGGTCATGTGACCATGGACCAAACCCTCAAAATCCATGAGCTCAAATGATTAAGGTTTAAATTTTTATTAAAAATTTCAATTTATTGTATGTGTGGATGTTTTATCAGTATGTGTGGATGTGTACCATGTGCAGGCTGGCAGAAGACATCAGATCCCCTGGAACAGGAATTACAGACAGGTGTGAGCTACTGTGTGGGTGCTGGGAACTGAACCCAGGTCCTCTGTGGGAGCAGCAGGTGCTCTTAACCACTGAGCCATCTCTCCAGCCTCTCCTTAAGGTTTATCATGCCAGGTATGGAATCACAGTGATACAGTGGTAATCAATACGATTGCAGTCATGGCTGGATAAGTCTTACGTCTCCCTGAGCCAGCATCGAGTGGCTCTGGTGCCTGCATTGGTCGGCCTTGTATTCTCGTTATGGTGCACCTGAGATTGAAAGAAATTGAAGTAATATAAACTTTGTTTTATCCGTGATTCTCTAGATCCAAGTTCAAGAGCAGACATTCAATTGGTGCGGTCTGTTGTGGGAATAACAAGTCCATGTTGGTAGAAACATGGTTGGGAACCAGGCTCATTCTGTGAGCCTGGAGGTGGAGATACTAAGAGACCAAGGTCCCCACAATCACCCCGAAGGACATACCACCATGACTTAAAGACCACCCATTAGGCCCCCCAAAGTTTTACCACCTCCCAATAGCACCCCAGAGACGAGCCCTTTATGTGCCGACCTGTGAGGAACTGAGGAACACTCCCCTGAGAGACAGCAGCCCCTGGGGGGGGGGGGCGTCCAGGTGAAGGTCAGGATAGGAGGAACTCTTGATGGCACAAGGACGTTTAGTGGTCACATTTGTGTAGAAGAGAGCGCCTCACTTCAGGCTGATTTACTTGACAGTTGTTGTCTGGGTCCCCAGCTGGAGGAGATAATTTCTGGTTGCCCCTCAGGGCCAGTAGAAAGGTCTGTGCTGAGGAAGGATTTTTTTCTTTGTATTAAGTTTCCATTTACAAAAATCAGAAAGATATAGCACAAATTGACCTTACACAATGTAAATCATTGGGGTGGAGTGGGGGACAGACAGAGATCAGTTCTGAACTCGGGGCATGGGACAGTGTAATGTCTGCCTGCAGCTGATGACCCCATGCCATCCTGAATCTGAACTCCCTAGGAGGACATTTTCATTCCCCTAGTCAATCAAATTTGAAAACTGTATTATAAAACTACTGTGCTTTTGTTTAATAATAGCATGTTGTTTCTACGATATTTATCCTGTAATATGTCAGAAAACTAACACTTTTTTTTTTCCAAAAAAAAATGCTATTAATGACGATGTCAGACTGTTGCTTGTTTTGGGACAAGGTTTCACGTAACCCAGGCTGACCTTGAACTCACTACCTGGCCTAGGGTGACCTTAAGCTCCCGATCTCTGGTCTGCACTAAAGGAGGTTTTGTCTTTTACCTGCTATGCATGCACCTGCTCCCTGACACCTCGGAGCTTTTGGTCTTTGGTCTTCGGGGTCTCGTGATGCTGTCTCATCATTGAGGAGAGGGAGGGAGGAGGAAGGGAGGAGGGGAATGGTGGGGAAAGTGAGAGAGCGCTGGTGTAGGCAGCAAGACACCATATTAAAGGAAGAGATTGGGTATTGGAGATTATGAACTAGAGTCAACTCAGTAGGCATTCATTCATTCATTCATTCATTCTTTCACTCACTGGCTCATTCATTCATTTATTCATCTGGTGAAGGGAACACTGCAGGGCCTCACGGTGTGGTTGAAGAGAGTGGGTGACCTTTGGAAATGATTCAGGAGAACATGGAGTACCCAGGTTCTGAGGCCCAACAAGGACCTTGTGCCCAGCCAAGCAGACTTCTATAGCTGTCAGCAGGGCTCAGTCATCTGACTTGAGCAGAGCCCTTGCTCCCTGGATGCAGATGGGAGGTGGGCAGGCCTGTGAGAGAGGCCGGATGCACAGGAAGGCCTGACGTAAGGCAGGGAGAGGCTAGTGTGGGCAGGGTCAGCAGGTCCTGGAGCTCTGGGGTACAAAGGAGGCTCCTAGAAGGATCCCACTTTCACTTCTCTGGCTGCATGGGGTTGTGCTGCAGGAAGTGCAGTGGCCAGCATCTGCTGTGGGGGCTGTGACAGGGGCAGGCTTGGCCCTGTTGCCTACAAATTCCGGAATTCCACAGGTTTACCCGAGATGGCATTACAGGTAAGGGGCCTCTTCTAATGGGGAAAGCCTTGGAATAGTGCAGCAATCGTGCCAGCCAGGTGAGGCGTAGCTCGCACATATTGCCCCAAGGTCTGAAGCATGAGTCCCTTGTCTGAGGGCAGAGGAGGCTGTACATAAACCCAGGTCACAGCCACAGAGAAACTGGGTTCCGTGAGTCCATTGGCCCCTTCTCAGGCTTGCTGGGGATGATGGAGCTGATGGGACATGGGCCTGCTATGCTGTTCTGTAGAACGCCTCCCAAGTGAAACTCTGTGATGTGGGGTCTTTGTGAGTGTGTGTGTGTATGTGTGTGCGTGCACACGTGTGCTCACATGTGCACATAATGTCAACATCAGGTATCTTCTTTGATCAATATCTGCTTTATTTATTTTGAGGCAAGATATCACGGTGTAGCCCTGGCTGATCTGGAACTTTCTATGTATAGACCAGGCTGCCCTCAGACTCACAGAGATCTGCCTGCCTCTGCTTCTGAAATGCTGGGATTAGCCCTGAGGTGGAGGTGCACACCTTTAATCCCAGCACTCAAAAGGCAGAGGCAGAAGGATCTCTGTGAGTTTGAGGCCAGTTTAGTGTACAGAGCTAGTTCCAGAACAGTTAGGGCTACACAATGAAACCCTGTCTCAAAAAAACCAAAAATACAAAACCAAAAAAAAAAAAAAGCCCTCTGGCCTCCCAGGGTACTGCATGGATCTGATGCGTACATACAACATACACATACATACACATATAGGCAGAACACCACTAAGTTGGATTAGGTGCCAGGCCAAGCCCTCACTTTATTTTTGGAGACAAAGTCTTTAACTGACCTTTGAGTTTGCCAGTCTAGCCAGGCTGGTGGATCAGTGAGCTACAGGGATCCTCTTGTCTCTACTCCTCAAGATAGGGATTCCCCACCAGGCTTAGTTTTTATGTGGGTGCCAGTGATCCAAACGGAAGCCCCATGTTGTGTGGCAAACAATTTACTGATATGAACCATCTCCCTGGGCCCTGCCCTGGGTCTCTCGGCTGGGGTGTCTCCTGCACGGCAGGTCATTTTTTTCCGGATCAGACATGTTATTTTTATGTGGACAAGCAGGGGGTCTGTTTTGTGAACAAACCTAGTAGCATGATTCGAGGTCGGCCTCTGCTAAGGACTCCATTCAGGACAAAGAAGGTATTACTGAAGCCGGGAATGTGTGAGTGGAGGGAGTCATCCTCTGTCCTTGTCCTGGCCCTGCCCTGCCTCATCCAGAATTTTCTGACCTTCCCAGGGCTGGGCAGGCAGCCTGGAGTGAGCGTTGACGTCCACCATAAGTGATAAAGGAACTGTGGTCCTTGCCTTCCGGCCTAGTTAGCTAACTGGTTTGATACCAGCTGGCCGTAACAGACAATTTTAATAAAACTTGCCTCCGAGTTAAGAGGGAGATGCTGCCTCCGAGCTTCCCCGACTGAAACATATGAAAAACTGACAGGTGGGCTCTCTGATGCAAAGCCTCTGCTGGGGCCAAAGGCAAACATCTGATGAGCTCGTGTGCCCATGGGGGAAGGATTAATTAGATTTCCATCCTGCCCCCCGGCGTCCAGCCCTCTGTTGTTATGACAGGACCACAGAAGTTTGAAAAGCTGAATCATAGTTTGTATTTTTAGCACCGTGGACCACTGGGATGGTAAGAATGGCGGAGAGGGCGGTGGGGAGGGAGAGCCCGCCGTGCTCCTGCGGTAGTTAGCATCTGTCTAGACCCATGGGTGGACCTTCGAGCCTCGTGTTGCCTGTGTGAAGCAGCCCAGTGGGGACGCAGATATCTTGGAGATGGCCACGGGCTTCATCCCAAGCTCCCCCTTTCCAGCTGCCTTTTCAGGTCACTGCAGGTGGGTAGCCTGGGGTTGTGTGTGCACACGCGTGCATGTGTGCGTGCATGCATGCGCATGTGTGTGTGTGTGTGTGTGTGTGTGTGTGTGTGTATCTGAGACAGTCTCTCACTGGCATGGCACTGGGCGGCTGTGCTAGGTTAGCTGGTCAGCAAGCCCTAGGGATGCCGGCCTCCACCTCTGCCGTGGGCCACCATACCTGGCTGTGATTAAACTCGGGGCTTCTGCCCATCAAACTGTCTCCTCGGCTGCGTTCCACCATTTTCTGCTGAAGCAGTCTTTGTGTTGTCCTGAGGGTTGTGTCTGGTGAGTGAGATGGAGGAAATTTCTCTCTATCAATGTCTGTGGCGGTGATAGAGAGGTGAGCGGGAGGAAAGGACGCGGGAGCCAAAGAGCTTTCCAGAAGGGGAGGGTAGGACGGAGCGATGCTTGTAGTTGTCACTTTTCCTGACTCTGTTTCTTTCTGTTGTAAAATCCCATGTTGTGTGTGACGTAAAAGGAATGGTTCATTTCCTCCAAACTGGATGCTGGAAAGTCCCAAGTTGAGGGTTGGTACCCGGTGGGGCTTCTGGCTGCGTCATGCCGTGGTGGAAGGTGATGGTTACTTCGCACTGTCAGCTAGGTTGGATCAAGAAACGCCTGGGGAATTAATGATGCAGACTGGCTGTATCTGTGAAGATGTTTCTAGAGAGTTTAGTAGAAGGTGCAGACCCTCCCTGGATGTGGGTGGCACCATCCCCTGTGCTGTGGTCCCTGACTAAGCAGGAAGGGGGAAGAAGAGTTAGATGAGCCCAGATGGTCCCCTCTCTGCTTTGCAATCTACTGAGATGTGAGCATACAGCCCCTCCCTGCTGCTGCCACAGCCACGAGACTCTGCCACCACCGTGCCTTCCCCTGAAATGGTCCAGCAAATCAGACCCTCCTTTCTTGCCATGCATAGTGTTTATATCACAGCCTCTAGAAGGGCAATGGATGCAGAAGAACGTGGAAAAAGAAAGCAGTGGGGTGCGCTTGTTCCTCCACTGCGAGCCACCCCTGAGAGAACTCACTCAGCCCTGCTGTGGGAGCCTTGAGTCATTCCCATGACCCCACATCTGCCATGCTGCCAGAGGACTGAGTTTCCAGCAGGCACCTTTGGGGACACATTGATCACAACAATCACAGTAGCAGTGGATGGTTCTACACACTAAGTGGTGGTGGCCAAGTTCTTTATCATTTGCTCGTGGTTCCTGTCAAAATTTTGGGTAGTTCCCATGGGTTTAAAGTTCCAGGGGAGGCGATTGTTAAAGGGAATAATTTCCGTGAAGGAAGTGTCTGAGTTTGGGGTTTAAAACAAAAAGCTGAACCAAAATGAGAAGAAATTTAGCGGTTAAGGAAGTAATTCAGTTGGTAGATGTCTGGCTTGCAAAGAGAACGCCTTGGGCTTGACTCTGAGTACGGCGTGCCTTTGATCCCGGCACTGGGGAAGTGTAGGCAAGAGAATCAGGAGTTCAAGGTCATCCTTATCTACGTAGAGTTCTGGGCCAGCTCGGGCTACGTAAGATCCATTCTCAAAACGTTTGTGAGGTATTCACCAGAGAAGACTGCTTGGACATAGGTTTAAGCCAATAGAAAGCCTTTATTTGCTGGCAGGTGACTACAACGTGCGTTCAGGATCCCAGTGTAGCTCTAAGCCCTTCTCAGGGTGAGATTTTCAGCACAGAAACCATGTTCTGGGTTGACAGACTTCAGTTAACAAGAACAGTCAGCCAGCCGCAGAACTGCAGAAGCCAAAAGGCCAGGTTAGCGCATTTCGAGACTTCCCCAGAACTATGGACGTTGATGGATTAGGCCTTTGTTTTAGTTTTGGCGGGTGGTTCTGTCTACGTGCCACTGAGTTTTGCAGCCTGAATGGTGTTTCCATCATGGAGTTGGTTAGGCTAAGGTCTTGGGGCCATGTCACAAAAATAAAACAAAAAGGAAGAGGGAGGAAACGTGTAGATGAATAGAATGGCTTTTTTCTCGCTCTTTCCTCTCAAGCCCTACCGTGTGCCTTTGGATTTCCTGACACTTGTACATTTCTTACCAGGGCCTGGATAATTCGTTCCCCTTTGGCTGCTCTCTGCGTAGTGGTTTTATTTTATGTACTCCACTCCAACAGAACAGGAGGAAGATATTGGGTGTGATTGGAAAGAAAGCAATATGGTTTAGACCCGGCTGCTCTCTGATATAATTATATTTTAAGTGCCTCCAAGACCAGACAGCTGGCCCCTTCTTGAGGCAACTCTGTAAGACAGATGGACCGACCGTGTCTCAGAGTGTTGGCTTTCCCTGAGCTCTGGCTCCCGTCTATCTCGGTGCCCTGACTTCACCACATGCCAACTGTGGGGGGTCTCTGGTGCCAAGATGTTATCTAGAACTGACTCGCTGTCTTCCGTTTGAAGACAGAAAGATGTATATGAGGGCAGGGCAGGGTTACTTTCTCCATCGACAGATTGATTTCAGCCATCTGTATGACCTTTTCTTGTTGGTGGAATATCCAAGTCTTGGGGGACTGTAGGTGGGTGTGTTAATCTTCACCCTTGAATGTATCTCACATGCTCTACAGTGCAAGCTCACCATTACCTCCATGAGACCAAGGGCCCTTTCCCTGGCAGATTAGATCCATTATTCTGTATTCTACTACAAGTGGCTTTTTTTTTTTTTTTTTTTGCAAGGGTTTTGGGGCCCGGGGAGATAGCTCAGCCTGTAAGTGCTTGCTATGAAAGCCTGAGGACCTGAATTTGGGCTCCTGCTCCCACATAAAAAGCAGAGCATAGCAATGCATACCTGAAATTCCAGCCCTTGCGGTGAGCCGGTAGGCACAGGTGGATTCTACTTAGAGCTTGCTGGCCACCTGGTCTAGCCAAATCAGTGAGCTCAGAGTTCGATGCAATCCTGGCCTCAAAATAATGTGGAGATTGACGGGGGAAGACAGCTGACGTCAGCCTCTGGCTTCTGCATGCACACATGCACTTGCACAGACACGTGCACACACAGGACTATATCAACACATGCAGTGCACACACCCAAGAGCGTATTGGCAAATTCTCGCTGAAGGAATAGACACAACTGACTTTGCTGGTCGTTTACACTAATCATAGATATCGAAGTGGCTCAAGGGAGTGGAATATGCAGAGCCCAAGGTGATGGATGGTACTGCTGTCTCACACCAATGTGAGCGCCCTGTGGAGTTCAAATTGAATTACTGTTTGTTCTACCCACGAACATTCCATATCTGAGAAGGGACTGGAGCCTGTGACCTTCTATATTTCTGTTGGTAATAATTCAATATCACAGACCAAGTATAAGAAAAGAAAAGTTTATTGGGGTTCACTGTTCTTCAGGTACAAGGTTCTAGTGATGACCTTCTTCCTGACAGAGTCCCGAGGTGACTCGGAATATCGCAGGAAGAGAAAAACCTGCGCAGTTCTTTCTTCTTCCGTCTTAACAACGCCACCAGGATCCAATCACGGAGCTTTTCACTAATGACTGAAATCCCATACTCACCTCCCAGCGGCTCAACTCCAAACACTGCAGTCAGATGAAATTTCCACTCATACTTCACAATGGGGATTCAATTTCAACACAGGAATCCTCAGAGGACATGCTTGAGCTGCCCCCAAACCACAACAGCTGTCCTTTTAAAGTCTAAGCTCAGCACCAGCCTAACCAGAGTGGCACCAGCGCAGCAGGACCTGGGAGGTGTTTGACTTGGTTACAGACGGAGGGGCGTTTCCGGTGAAGGATCCCGCCCCTTTCCTCAGAACGCATTCTGATTGGCTGCTTTACAGAGCGCTGCATGCTGACTGTGGATAGTGGATTTGAGCACCTAACGCGTGGCGCTTAATCCCCGGGCCATTCTCAAGGTGATGGCGACCTCGAGAAGAGGAAGCAGACGATGGTATGATGCCCGCTGACTCATTTTATTTTGAGTCAGTTTCTGCCATCACCCAAGATGATTCTCCGAAAGACCGACACCCTGAAATTGTTTTTTCCCGTTAAACAAGAAAAAAACGCAAGGAACTCTCGATGGGTCCATCTCTAACAGAGTCGGCAAAAAACGACAGTGAGGATCGCAGTGCTGCACAGTGAGCCCCTCCACTCCTGGAGGGAGCTGTCCCACCCTGCCCCACATTGCCCCAGCAGCAGGTTACTTGAAACGCCTGCCAAAAGTCATTGCAGGTCATTGTGGTGTTAGAGAAGGTGGGTTATGGTAGCTGCATTAGCCGCTTTTCCTGTTGCTGTGACAGATTACTTGACTAAAGCCATTTAAGGAAAGAGGAGAGGTGTGGTTTTGTGTTTTTTATTTGGGGATGGGGGTTGAGACAGGATTTCTCTGTGTAGCCCTGGCTGTCCTGGAACTTGCTCTGTAGACCAGGCTGGCCTTGAACTCAGATTCTCCTGCCTCTACATCCTGCGTTCTGGGAATAAAGGCATGCAGCCACCACCTGGCATCGAGAGTTTGAGAGGCTGTCTTGGTGGGAAAGGCAACAGCAGGAGCTCGGTGGCTGGTCCCACCCACCCACAGTCAGGAAGAAGAAGTGGGTGATTACTGGCACTCAGTTCACTTCGTTCTCTTTATTCAGTCCAGAACCCCAGCCCATGGGATTGTCCACATTTAGGGTGGGTCTTCCCATCACAGGTAACATAATCCAGAAACTCCCTTGCAGATATGCCTAGAGGTTTGTCTCCTAGGTGGGTCTTGATCCTGCCAAATTCACAATCAATATTAGCCCTCACAGTAATGTGTGGTATGGTTTGTGTGAATATACAGTCCTGCTATCTCTCTCTCTCTCTCACTCTCTCTCTCTGTCTCTCTCTGTCTCTCTCTCTCTCTCTCTCTCTCTCTCTCTCTCTCTCTCTCTCTCTCTCTCTCTGTTGCGGTCGGCTTTAACTGTCAACTTGATAAAGCTTAGTTAGAATCACCTGGAATGGATCTTAAAGAGAAATTATCCAGATCGGTCGATGGGCATGTCTTTGGGGGACTGCCTTGATGGTTAACTGAGCAGGATGACCCAATATACTACTGTGGGCAGCGCCATTCCCTAGGCAGGGGGTTCTGGATAGTAGAAGGGAGGAGAAAGCTAGGGGAGAGCAAGCAAGTGGCTAAACAAGCAGGCAGCATGGGTTCATTTGTCTCTCTCTGGATGCGACTTGATTGGCTGCTTGGGTTCCTGCTTTGACCTCTCTTCAATCATGGACTGAGTGTTGGCAACTGTGCTGTTTCTGTTATAAAATAGTAAGGCAACCGAGGTAACCTGTAGAGGGAAGAATTGAGTTTGGCTTACAGTTCCAGAGGGACGAGAGTCCATTATGGCGGGGAGGCATGGCAGCAGGCGTAGGTGACGTCAGGAGCAGGAGCCTGAGAGCTCACACCCTCAGCTGCAAGCAGGAAGCAGAATGTGAAGTGGGTGTGGGCTGAGGCCGCCCCCTAGCAAGGTGCTTCCTCCATTAAAGCCCACATCCTGAGAGCTCCACGGCCTTCATAGCCAGCACCACCAACGGGAACCAGTGGTCAGACACATGAGCCTGTGGGGACAGTTCTCCCTCAAGTCACAACAGGCTGCATTTCCCTGTTTTGCTGAGCAGGACTTTGAGTTTCTCAGAAGCTTCTATGTGGCTTGAGGGGGAAAATGTTCCTCGTGGCCAGGCTGGGCCTGGACTCAGGGTTGTGGTTCCCTAACAGCTGCAACGGCTCTCCTCTCAGCTTTTGATGTGGCCATGAGCCAACAGAGCCATCCTTGACTTAAGCTGTTTTCAGCAGGTGTGTTGTCATGAGAAAAACAACCCAGTGGGCTTCTTTCTCCTCATGGACAATGGAAGTCTGGCGATGAGTTTAAGGCAGAGCCTAAGCATGTTCTGTCATGTGGGAGGGACAGAGAGAGAGAGAGTTTCCATTAGTAATCCGGAGCTTCAGTCAAATCTAGGTCTCCATCACACTCCTGAGAGAGTCTTGCTGCCACGCTCCCTAGCTCAGGTTTCTTCGTCTCACTGTGACTGTCCCAGGCATCACATGGCCTTTGTTTATCTCTCACCACTGGGATTAGTTTTTTCAATGTGTTTCCAGAGTCAGGTCATGTTGAGTTGATATCAAAGGTTAGCTCTGTGTCTCGCGAGGTCCTCCATGATGCTTCTGGGTGTGCTGTCAGCACGGCAACCCAGAGCATCCTGAAGCTGGAAACAGGACAACTCCCTATGGGCAGCTTTATATCTCAGAACTATTTCTGTGAGCCATGGATGACAATGTGGGTGGGAATGGTTCTGAGCTTGAGCTTGTGGGTGTGTCCACAGCTGGTTCTGCTGTGCCCTTCACCTGGCTGTCCTGTGTTATGGCTGCTTATTTCAGTGCCTCTTTATCGTCCTTAAAAGCTCAACGATGGTGGAATTACAGATGCGAAGAGGTTGCCGTACTGTGGTGGTTTGAATAGGAATGGCCGCCATAGACTTCTGTGTTTCAATGCTTGACCCATAGGGAGTGGCACTTTTAGAAGGTGTGGCCTTGTTGGAAGAAGTGTGTCACTGTGCGGCAGGCTTTGAGGTTTTCTATGCTCCAGCTACGTTCAGTGTGGGGCAGTCTCTTGCTGCCTGTGGGTCAAATGTAGAACTCTCATCTTCTTTACGAGCACCATGTCTACCTGCACGCTGCCATGTCCCAGCTTGAGGACAATGGACAATGTTTTCCTTTGTAAGAGTTGCTATGGTCATGGTGTCTCTTTCATAGCAATAGTGACCCTAATTAAGACACATACAGACACATTTAAAGTGGAAAAGGTAAACTTGGTCCCTAGTAGTAAGGTAGCAGTCAAGGGTGGGACTGTGTGTTTAAACCCCTAGTGTTTGGGGAAGACACCAACAGGAGGAGCCCAGGGCTTGCTGGGCAGCCAGTCCAGACAAAGACATGATCTCCAGGTCCAGTGAGAGTCCTGTCTCAAAAGGTAAGGTGGAGCGTGATAGAGGAAGACACCCAACATTCTGACATGTACCTCTGGCTTCCTCAGGGGCACACATGGGCAAGCGCCCTGCACACACACACACACACACACACACACGGTACTCTACAGGCTCCCTCAGTCACTGCACATATGGCTTGGGGAAAAGGTGAGGCAGGTGTGGATTTTGGAGGCCGGTCGTTCTGGTCCATTAGGATGCTATGGAGGGACTCTGATGTCCCCTGGAGCACGGCCTCTTCCCCATGTTCCCCTACAGAACCAGAGTCCCCAGCACCCCAGAGCAGGAGCCCCAGGCTGACTGAGGAGCTATGATCTTGGCTGACGACTTATGTGGTCTGACACAGTCACTCACCTCTAACCCCTGTCTCTGACTTTGAAATATAGCAGTGGTGTCTGCATCCCTAATGTGGCCTGTGTACCTGGAGTGTCGTTAGAGCCACGAGAGAAGCTGAAGGCTGGAGTAGCTCCCCTCAGAGTCTCCTGTCCTCCTGGAGACAACGTAGCTGTCACTGAATGGCTGCTGTGGGGATTTCACCAAGACGTCCCTGTGCTGTGGAGCAGGTGGGACAAGGTGATCTTACAGGCTTTTCACCTTGAGGTCACCTGTACAAAGTGTCTTTGACACCTACAAAGCAGGAAGTTTTGTCCCCCAGCGGATATCCAAGTTGTGAACGTGAGCCTGACCTGAGATAGGATCATAGTAGCCCTAGGAACCTTGAGATAAGATTATCCTGGGACGGCCTAAACCTAAAAACGGTGTTAAGAGGAGAAAGAGGGAGATCTGTAAATGGAGGCAGAGCTTTCCTTTTGTCCAGACTGCCTGGTCCCAAATAATCACACAAAATAATTACAGAATGCTTGGTCTATAGCTCAGGATTATTACTAACTAGCTCTATGGTGCATAGAGCTGCACCTGTCCTCTAGCCTCTTGCTTCCCCCGTGGATAACTTGTCTCTCCCTGGCCCCGCCCTCCTTCCCTTCTGTATTTCAGTTTGGCTTTCCTGCCTAACCTTATTCTGCCTTGCTGTAGGCCAAATCAACTTTAATCAACCAATAAGAGCAATACATGTTCACGGCATACAGAAGGATTATCCCGCATCAGGGATCTGAGACATCCAGGAGAGTGACACACGAGGGTGGGGAGAAGAGAGGGCAGAGATACTGCTCCAAGCTGGGGAGTTGACATGTTGGCAGCCTTTAAGGCAGGTGGAGGCTTGGGATGGGTTCCCTGGACCTCTCTGAGATCTGCCTATCTCTACCTCCTGAGTACACACAGGTGTGTGCCAACCATGCTTGGATAATTTGTTGTTTTAAAATCACTCAAATTATGATACATTGTGTGCGTGTGCATAAATGTGTGTGTATGTACAAGTGGAGGTCAATGTATGTGTGTGGTATACATGTATGTGTGGGTGCATGTGCATATGTGGTTATGTACTTGTAGAGGCCAGAGGTCAACCTTGGGTGTCGTTCCTCAAGATGCTAGGCAGCATCGACCTTGTTTAGTCAGACAGGCCATTCACTGAGCTGGAACTCACTGACTGCACAAGATTGTCTGGCTGTGAACCCTAGGAGCCTCCTGGCTCTGCTTCCCCAAAGCTGGCATTATGAGCATATACCACCACACCTGGCTTTTTTTTTTTAAATGTAGCTTCTTGGGGGTAGAACCCTGGTCCTCATGCCAGTGTTTTGCCTACTGAACTATCTCCTTATTATCCATCCCCCAGGGCCTTTTGTGGTACTTTGCTATTGCAGCCTTCAACAACTGATCCTCAGTGGACACTGGCCATCACAACTGCCACACAGTGCAGGACTGGGTGATCCCACGGGGACCTACCATTCCTTGTTCGGAAATATTCCCAGTCCCAAATCATCACTGTAGCTACTTTCTGAAAAAGTGTGAACTCTTTCCTCTTCACACTTTTCTTTGTTTATACTTAAGGGAAGGGGAGGCACATTTAGCATTGAGCGAACTCATATCTTAGATGCTAATAGGCTGTCTGCAGTGCAAGCCATGCGGGATGCAGGTTGGTACGTTGGCACAAGTACGTTACTCATGGGAAACGCTGAATAAAAACTTCAGGGTGGACGGGTGCGGAAAGCCGGTTCACATGTAAGAGCAGCAGTCTGGCCAGGGATGAAGGCAGCTCTCCAAAACCCATCTTCACTTTGTGTCCCTTCTCCACAGTGACTCCCTGACCACGAGGTACAAGGAGGCTTGGGTCATACAGCCCAGTCTCCATCTGGGCCCAGTATGCGGATAAGCTCGAGTTTCACTAACTAGTCTTTCCATTTAAACCTTAGGAGACTGACTGAAGGAAGGGCTGGGATGGAAGGGCCCTCTAAAGGGCTAGGAGGAGCAAAACCAGAAGGAGCCCTTGGGACTTAACTGCTGGCCAGAGATTTATTCATCCTCTGAACTTCCCAAGGATTTGCATGTGGAGGAGGGGAGGGGTCAAGTGCATACTCAGCTCTCAGGCTCCAGCCGTGACCTCTTTAGGCAAGGCCACCTCAGAGGACCTAGACTGTCCCAAGGGGATGTGGCATTGTCCTCAGTCTGTTTCCTGGAATTCTTACTTGGGCTTCTGGGGAGCCACAGTGCTTTTAGGTCTGGCGCTTCCCCATGAGTGGATATCTACACTGAAGTTTCTTCTCAGCCAACCCAAGGCTTTGGAGACGGCTGTGTGTGGAGGCCCCTTCTGACATGTTTTTTTTTTTTTTTTTTTTTTTTTCCAGCTACAGAGGAATCTTCTTTGACACCCAAGGTTTGGCATTCTCCTTCCCTGTCTGAGTTTCCAGCCTTAGTATAGTGGGTTCCATGTGGTTGCCATTTTTACCCATTCGTATTAAAGCAATCCTGACTCTAAGGAATGCACTTCTGCACAGGTCTAGGGTAGCATCACCTGAGGGCACAGCTGTCGGGCTGATGTTATTTTGTAGACAGAGGTTTGTGTAACATGCTGCTTTAGTGTCTTCATGCATCGTAGTCGAAGTGGCCGGGATTTTATCATACCCTGAATATCTGCTCTGTCCTGGTATTGTGTCTGATACCACAGGGATTAGGGGACCCAGGTCATGCTTCCGTGGCATAGACTGTTTCTTCCCCACAGCCCTCACCCATTTGTCTACACTGCCAGTATTCCCTGGCCTGGAGAGCCCTTCACTCTGCCTCCGTCATGGGGCAAATGTGCCGATGCTGTTAGGTATTCTGTCCTAGCAAACAGAAGTAACGAGTACAGATATGAAATGAATGTTCTACACTGAGTTCCTAAGATGCTGTCTTATCCTATTAGAGGCTGAATTGGTTTACTTTATCTGATGTTTCTCTTTTACGAGGTGCATCTCATTCTGTACCTCTGAATGTCCTAGGGCTCACTCTGTAACCTAAGCTGACCTTGAACTCCTTGTAATTCTCATAGCTCAGCTCTCCTAGTGCTAGGGTGACAGACATGATCCACTGCAGAAGCTCGAGAAGGTTCCTGTGTGGAGGGCAAGGGCCTTGGCTGTGACTGGCTGTTCTCTCTCAGGTGTCCTCCACAGCAGCTGTGCCCTCACGTGTCAATGCGCTTAGCTTCCTGGAGCCTGGCCCACAGGAGTGCCACTGTTCTGGTCTTCCTGCCTGCCCCCTCCAGACAAAATATGGAAATCCTGTCTCCGAGTCATCCCCATCACGATACAGCCGCACAGCCCAAAGAAAGCACTTCTAACTCCAGGTTGGGAGGAAGGCCGAAAACCATGTTGTGGCCTCTGCTTGCCTTGGAACTGCTCTTTCTGGACTCTGTGGGCACCTGGTGGCATTGCCCCCACCACAGGGCGCAGACATGCATTCCCGCTCTGAAAACATGCAAGTTGTGAGCTTGCCAGAGGCTCCCCGGGAAAGTGTTCAGAGCAAGCTGGAGGATGGATTTGGAGACTGGAGACCATTCTGTGGCTGATTTGGGCCAGAAGCTCAGGGAGGCTCAAGGAAGCCCAAAAGAGAGGGACTCCAGAGGCATAAATGCCAAGGGGAGGTGGCTGGAGGCGATTCTGGGTTTTCTCTGAGTCCAGCAGCACTGTTTGGGAGGCAGACGTTACCTCCTTCCCTTTCCCATCTCCTTGGACAGAGCACTGCTGTTGGTTCCCCAGGTCTCATTGTCTCTTGGGATTTGACTAAGTTCAGGTATGTCATCCATTTCCTCAGGTCTTGATCTTTGTAAGGGACTCCGTAGTTGTTGGTCTTTTACTCTTTGCTCTTTGGGAAGCCCGCCACCCAGCTCCCAAATAATCACATAGAGACTTATTCTTTCTTAGGAATGCCCAGCCTTAGCTTGGCTTGCTTCTAGCCAGCTTTTCTTAAGTTATCCCATCTGCCTTTTGTCTCTGGACTTTTACCTTTATCTATTCTATATACCTTTCTTTACTTCTTACTCCATGGCTTGCTGTGCAGCTGTGTGGCTGGGTGGCTGACTCCTGGTGTCCTCTTTCCTTCTTCTTTTCTCGCTCCTCCCCTTTTCTTCTTTTTCTCCTTTTGTTCATTCTCTCTGCCTGGCAGCTCCCCCATCCATCTCCTGCCTTGCTATTAGCTGGTCAGCTCTTTATTAGACCAATCAGGTGTTTTAGGCAAGCAAATAACACAGCTTCACAGAGTTAAGCAAATGCAGCATAAAAGAATGCAACACATCTTTGCATCATTAAACAAATATTTCACATCATAAAAGGATGTAGCACACCTTTAACTAATATTCTACAACAGCACTTAATCAGGAGGACAGATCTTCTGAAATGGTTGCTAACTTAGCTGGTTACCAGTTAGCAGAGGTATCCAGCATGGAGATGCAGTAGCTAGCATGTATGCAGCATGGAGATGGAAACCTAGCTGCTTGTCCAAAGTTGTCAGAAACCTCGGGTCCCAGAACAAGCTAGAAATCTGAGATTAACTTTGCCTGTTGCTATCATTGTTACAGGAAAAAGAACAAAAAGTGTGTGTGTGTGTGTGTGTGTGTGTGTGTGTAGGGACTTTTAGGAAATAAGCTGACAGAATGTTCCCATTATGATCCCCCTCCCCACCTCATTGGTCTCTGACACAGTGACACCTCAGAGAGCCTGTGATGTAATTCTCCCAGACAAGAAATCAGAGGTCAGGAAAACTTGGTGGCATACTAGGGTCACACAGGTAGTTCATAGGGAGCCAGTGACAGTAGGTGGATCTTGTGGTTCTGCTATGCAATTCTTTCTGCTTGGCCCTCGTCTATGTGCTTCTGGGTGTCCATGTGAGCTGGGTGGTTTCTCTACTGCTGCTCACGTTTTGGCATGCTCGACTCCCCTGCACAGGCAAGGAACGTACCTGAAGCTGGCTAATGTGCCTGCCCAAGGGACTGGGTTTGTTTGACTCTTGGTTGTCTCATTTCAAAGACTCTGCCTTTCCCCTGTGCCTCAGTGGTACCAACTGCCTGGTAGCTGGGATGCATGGCACTGCCAGGACGGTGTGGCAGCAGCCCTCCTTCTGCTGCTGTTGTGATGGCTGGCACTCTAGTGCCTACTGCCTGTTTGCTCCGCCTTTTAAGGCAGATGAGTGCCGTGGGCCACGGGTGATTCTTAAACAAACAGTCATGGATCCCGTACTGGCTGCATCCAACGGCATCTGTGTCCCACGATTGAAGCTCACTCCTCTTGCAGCCCGAGAGAAGTCACACGATGCCTGTGCCTCCACCCTGGTGAGCCTCCAGTGAGTCGCTTCAGAAATTAAGCTCAGTCTGTACTCCTGTCAGAAAGCTCTTGTGTAACAATGTGTGAAATGGAGGTTAATGTCCCTGGGCCGTCCTCTCCATTCTGATGCTGATGATGTAAAATGAGGAGAATCTGTCTAGCTGCCATAGCTGCTGCTAACTGTCGTGAGGAGCACAGATCTCCCAGACTCCTCCGGGAGTGGAAGGGCACCGCCCCGGTTGGGTTTTAGATGAGTAAATGAGGTGTGGAGATGCCAGCCTGTGTGTTTGAGCTCCTTCCTGAACCGCGGAGCTCCGTTGTAACCTGTTGTTACCGCTCTTCTCTTAGAATGGACGATGATGTTATTGCTTCCAGGGAAACTGTTGAGGTCTGGAACTGAACTCTCATTTCCAAATAGGAGGCAAGGATGCTGGGGAGGTGTCCTGCTCCCCACCCTCTATGAGGGGCCAACATATTCTGGAATTTGTGTCTCTCATGGAGTTGGCTTAGAGGGAGAGGGCAGACAGCAGAGCCCCTGGGAACAGCTGCAGACTGGCTCCCAGTAGGCCTGAGCTAGAGCTAGCCCATGCAGCCCTGAGCAGACTGGCTCCCAGTAGGCCTGAGCTAGAGCTAGCCCACACAGCCCTGAGTGCCTGACATCATAGGGAACTCCTAAGTCAGACGAAGACAGATGTGCTATAGAGATGTCATGACATCTGGTCACAGGGCCTATATTAACTAATCAAGCCAATCCCTCACAGACACTCCCACAGGCCATACTGTTTGGGGCAGTTCCTTGGTTGAAACTCCTGAAAAAGTCTTCACTTCTGCCAGGTGAACAAATCTAAGCAGAACAGTGGCTGAGGTCGCTGCCCTATACGCCCTGAATCTCACTACCCACAGCTAAGATCAAGCCATAGGAATTTCAATATTCATTTTTCATGTTTAAACAAAATGGCACTGGGTGTGTGGCTCCTTTGGTAGAGCGCTTGCCCAGCATACATGGAGCCCCAGGATTGGTCACCAGCACCACACAATCTGAGTGCTATGTATTCCTAGCACCTGGGAGGTGGAGGCAGGAGGATCAGGAGTTCAAGGTCATCCTCAGCTATTCAATGCCAGCCTGGGCTACATAAGACCTGTTTCAAAAATAAAAGTGTGAAACAGAGCAAAACTAAAATATTGTCACAGTCTCTTGGCATGAGGTCCCCCTTCAAACCATGGGACTCTAAGGTAGTAGCGAGAGTCCTTCTGATCCCATCTGTGGAATCAAAATGACTTTTTACTCCCTGTTTCTCTCCTTGTTGGTCAAAGGCTTTATCACTTAGCCCTACATTGATCTCGTGTCCCCGTGATAAGCAGAAATGGCACACTTATCTCTGGGCCCTTTGCCGGAAAGGATATCAGTCAACAGACACTGCCCAGATATGGCAATGCCAGGCACAAGTCACACCTTAATCTACAATCTAACTCCATCTTCCATTAAGCCTGTCTCCCCATTTTATTATATCATCAAGCCGGTTATATATGGCTCACTGAGAAAATGCATTTTATGATCTTGTTAGAAGAAATGGTTTCACTGGGATCATTTTAAGCCGATAATTTCATACTTACATCCTCCTCAGTACCTGGGACATTAACTTATTAGCCACTCTGGTGTCAAGCCTAATGTGTTTTAAATACTTAAAACAAATACCAGGCACTGTGGGGCCGGAGTCTGGGTTTTCTGGTGTTGAGTGCTTTGGATTACCGGGGGAAGTCCGTCTCAGCGGACTGAGGGAGGGCTTGGCTGCCTGCTCCTGGTTTCATCCAGGAGGGAGGGGGTGCCTGCTGAGCTACAGAAGAATCTCTGCTGCAGCTGCAGTGTTGAAATGTCCCCTTGGAGAGCTGGGGCGCTGGGGGCTGTCAGGGCTGTGCTGAGAGGCTGCTAGGACCTCCTTGAAGGCAGGAAAGGCTTGGTGACGGAAGGCGAGCCCAGCTTCCATAGGGTGGGGGAGTCACCAGGACAGAGGCACAGCTGCCTATTAGGAATCCCCGAGCATGCACACACTTGCATATAAGTGTGGCTGTGGCCCGTCAATAATCTTACACATGTTGCTTACAGGTGCTTACTTATATGTGTGCCTGTGTGTGTGTGTGTGTGTGTGTGTGTGTGTGTGTATGTGGTATGTGGACATCCAGAGATTGGTGTCATGTGCCCTCAGTCTCTGCTTGCCTTTTTCCTTCCTTCCTTCCTTCCTGCCTGCCTGCCTGCCTGCCTGCCTTCCTTCCTTCCTTCCTTCCTTCCTTCCTTCCTTCCTTCCTTCCTTCCTTCCTTCCTTCCTTCTTTTTTAAGATAGGATCTCACCAATTTGACTAATTGGCTGACCAATAAGCTTCAGGGATCCACCTGTCTCTGCCCCTCCCCCCCAGCACTGGGGTCACAGATGTGCACTGCTGTGCCCAGATGTTATGAGTGCTGAGGATCCAGAGCCAGGCCCTCATGTCCGTACAGCTAGTTCTCTACCTACCAAGCCATCTCTAGCCTTCAGATTGTGTGTCCGTCATCTGTCTGTCTGTCTGTCTGTCTATGCAAGTATTACATATGCAGAGGCCAGAGGATAATGTCATATTGTCCTCTAATCTTCTCCCCCTTATTTTGTGAGACAGGGTCCCTCTGAGCAGAAATTTGTTGTTTTGCCTAGGCTTGCTAGCCAGCAAGCTCCTAGGATCTGCCTGTCTCTGGCTCCCACCCTGGGAATGTATGTGCATATGACCATGCCTGACATTTAATGTATGGGGATATATGATGTGCACACGGCCATGCCTGACATTTAATGTATGGGGATATATGTGCACACGGCCATGCCTGATGTTTAATGTATGGGAATATATGATGTGCACATGGCCATGCCTGATGTTTAATGTATGGGAATATATGATGTGCACACGGCCATGCCTGATGTTTAATGTATAGAGATATATGTGCACACGGCCATGCCTGATGTTTAATGTATGGGAATATATGTGCACACGGCCATGCCTGATGTTTAATGTATAGGGATATATGTGCACGCGGCCATGCCTGATGTTTAATGTATGGGAATATATGATGTGCATACGGCCATGCCTGATGTTTAATGAATGCTGAGGATGTTATGACACGCAAACAACTACCTACTAAGCCACCTTTTCCAAGTCCCCTTTTTATTGCAAAGCCCAGGTGACCCTTCCCCAACCATCTTGGCAGCCCCTGGGTCTTTTCAGGCTTGGGGATATTGTACTCTCCACCAGTCGGAGAGATGAGGCAGAAGAGTTGGTGAAGCTGGAAGTGTAAGCCGTGCTGGCTTTGGAGAAGGGAGAAGAAGTCTTGTCCTGAATGTGGACAGCACCATCCTGTGTGCTGGGGTCCTGGCTGAATAAAAGGGAAAAGTGGGGGAAATCAGGTGCCTGCCGGTGTTCCTTGTTTTTCTGCTTCCGGCTCCCCTGAGCTGTGAGGAGTCCCAGCCACCCGCTCCCAGCTCCATGAACTCTGCCATGCCTTCACACCGTGACAGGCACGGCCATCTTAAGCTAGAAGCCAAATTAAAGCTTTCCTCTCAGATGCTGAGTTTTTCACACATTTCGTCAGTTCAATGAGTCGCCAATACAGATACCTAAGCATACGTTCAAGTCCACACACTGGCTTCTCTCTTCAGGTCTCCCTGGCTGCCTTCTTCCTCTGCTAATGGGCCATGGCAAAGGGAAGGGCCAACCGGGGCCTCTCCTGTCTGTGTGATCTCACCCCCCACTATCTCAAGTGTGTCCCTGACTGCCTTATTTAAAAGGGCATCTTTCCCCCAGTGCCTGAGGGCATATTCTCTTAGCATCTGCTGTGTGGTGCAGTCATTAGCTAATTTTACTTGTTACCTGTGCCCACTCCTAGAATAGTGGCTCACACCTGTTTTGCCAGCTGCATCTTAGCAGCAAAGATGATAAGCACCAGAGATTCTCAATAGTTTCCATTGTTGTAATTGTTGAGGGTGTGGACCAGTCCACTCTCGCGCCACAGCCTGTCAGTTCTATTTCTCAACTAGCCTTGCATATAAAGCCACCTGCTCTGGTCCAGCCTGGTTCTAGTGCTGTGGGATTGAAGCTAGAGGCAGATGGATCCGGGATTGTGGGGTGTATTTATTAGACACCCACTGGCAGATGCAGGATCCTGAGGATGGCGCAGGATCATTGAGGCCTGGAATTTGGTCAGAAGGAGGACAGAAGTGGCTTCACACAGGGTGGGATATACCTGCCTTGTCTCAGTGCTCCCCTACCCCTAGGGTGGGTCACAAAACTCCAAGTGTCTCTGCCAGGGTTTCATGTGTATAATTGGCTGGTAAACTGTGTGGGGGAAAATGATCAAGGGCACTCAGGAGTAGATGTAGAGGTTAGCCACCAAGATGACTGCATTTATGACATCAAACCAGACATGTACCTTCCATGTTGTCAAATCCCAGACTCATGCAGCCATGCCTCTAATGCTCGGTAGTACTAATCCTGCTCAGCCGCAATCCCCCTTGCACTGCACTGGGTCAGGAGCATCCAGGCCATTCTCTTGCAGGAAACTCTGGAATGTCAAAGTCACGCTCCCACAAGGGACTGAGCACAGGTGTTTCCTCTGCTTGTCTTAACCTTAACATTTCTCACTGTGTCCCTCTGTCCTCACTTTCCTAGGTTAGCCTAGATGCTCACATTCCCTCATTCACCCCCTGCCCCTTAGCTCTTACATGGGACCTCTGGGCTGCTTGCTGTTCCTTCCTCATTACAGGCCATGCTACTTCTCCCTTCACCTGTCCCAAACCTTTATAAAAACTGCTTTTCTGGGTGCTCGCTGGCCTTTCCATCTCAGCCTCTCTCCCTCCCCATTTCCCCTGTGTGGTAAAGACCTCTTAACCATGCGATTCCCTCATCAGTTCCCAAGGTTCTTAGGGCCATGAACTTCCAGCACATGGGCAACGAGGGCACCAGGCAAGCCACATGGCCCCTAGCAGGGGCTCGGCAGGCACCTGCCGAGTGAGTGAATTGGTTTCCGTGGCTTGGTCAGTTCAGGCTGGGCTGTCAGACTAGCTAGCAGGCACTTGTTCTGCCAGTATCGATTTGCAGGCACGACTCTATGTGTAAATGCATTTCACTGTTCTGCCCTAGGACCCAATTTTTGAAAATTAGATTTTAAATGTCGTATCCTTCTCACTTACGCTTTGTGCTTCCAGACAACCGGTGCGCAATGTAGAATGAGAGGCGTGGAAAATGGGCCCATTTAGTGAACTCTATTAGAAATCCGTTAGGCTATTTTTAAATTCTCATGGACCTCGTGCTCCTAAGGGAGAGAAGAACAGTGGGAGGGGGGAGAGAGGAAGGGACGGAAGGAGGGAACCCAGATGTAAGCTAGTGGGATACTGAGGACGGTGTGTGTTCTTCAGTTTCCATTTTAGTAGAATCCCAAATGTGATTTCTGAATCGAGAGACTGAAAATGAGATGCTGCCCGATATGGCTGCTCCCCTCCACTCTTGCAGCGGGGACCACGGGCTGCTTGGGTGCAATGCCGTGTGCATGCTAGCTTCCATCCTGCCCTCGAGCTGATCTGCTCCTCAGGCTCTGCCACAGGTGGGAAACAGGTTCAGGCAGGGCCATCAGAGAGCTGCACAGAACTTGGCTCACACGGGATAGGATCTTTTGAAAGTGTAGGTGGAATGTTTATCAGTTTAGTCTTGTGTGTGTGCCTCTGTGTGTGTGTGTGTGTGCGCCCGTGTGATGTATGTCTCTGGCCTTTATGAGTATATGTGCACCTGTGTGCTGGCCAGAGGGTGACATGAGATATCGTCCTTGATCACTCTTCACTTTCCCTCCTTTTATTTTTGGAGTAAGGGTCTCTCACTGAATCTGGAGCTCACCAGTTAGGCTAGGTTGGATGGCCACTAAACCCTATCTCTGCTGCCTCCCCAGTGCTGTTTCTATGCCTGACTTTTTACATGGGTGCTGGGGATTTGAACTCAGGTTCTCATGCTTGCATGGCAGACACTTTACTCATTGGAGTCATTGTCCCAGTTCCTAGTCTTTGCTTTCTGCCATAGCCAGAGTCTGCTGGTACCTGTTGCCTTGGCTGGTTGTCAGTGCTCTGAGAACTACATCCTCGTTCTTACGATTCTCCTGTGAGAACATAGCATTCAGTACCAATGTGGTCACAGTACCTAGCTGTGGCTGTTGCTTAGTACCAGTGCAGTCACAGTGATTGATCCCAGCGGGAGCAGTGTGCTAGCATGTGGGCAGCACGTAGCACAACATTATTGGATGTAGAACTGGATGCTTGCACCTCCTTGGGTCCCAGGACTATACTGAGGACTGGGGCTCCAATAGAGAGAATTTATGATTCTGAGAAGACAGGGCTTGCTTGCTCTGAGTAACCTGGATGGTTTGGAGTTCCTGAAAGCTCCATAGGAGCCACAGGGACAGAAGGCAAGTTCTGGGGACCAGCGAGGATGTAGGTGGATAGAATCAGGAGGCATTTGAAGTGGGTACATGGATAGTGGGGATGTGGGAACCAAACCAGGAGCCTAAGGGCACACGGCTCTGTATCAGCTCCAGAGGTGACAATGGTGGCAACAGAAGATGGTGGCCCAGCCCTGTGAGCTATCCAGACCCATCCCCTCCTCCCCTGCTCCCCTCTGAGAGAGTCAGCTTCATTCTCATGCTGCCTTTGAGCTGATAATGGCTGCCATCTATGGAGACTGTGTGTAGTAGGCACAGCTGTGGCATGTTCTATGGAGATTGTGTGTGGTAGGCAGTAGGCACAGCTGTGGCATGTTCTATGGAGATTGTGTGTGGTAGGCAGTAGGCACAGCTGTGGCATGTTCTATGGAGATTGTGTGTGGTAGGCACAGCTGTAGCATGTTCTATGGAGGTTGTGTGTGGTAGGCAGTAGGCACAGCTGTAACAGGGCTGTTGGCAGTAGAACAGCTAGCAATGTCCAGAAACTCCCTCTTGCTAAGGCCTGCTGGTGTAAGAAGCCTCAGGGCTGGGCTATTTATCTGTAGAAACTGTTGGGAGGTGCCTCCCACAGCTGGTATAGGAGCACATGGAACCTGGCTTCCCATGTTGCTGAACTTTGTCCACACAGCTGTGTGTGTGCGTGCACGTGTGTGTGTGTGTGCCTGTGGTTGCGTGTGCACACGTAGAGGCCAGACGATAACCTCACGTATCCCTCCTCAGGAGTTACCCACTTCAGCTCTCCCCTTGGCCTGGAGCTGATGGATTAAGCTAGGCTGGCTGACCAGCAGGCACCAGGATTCACCTGTCTCTGTAACCCCAGTGCTGGAGTTACAGTGTGCACCGCCATTTATAGCGTGTTAATATGGATGCTGGAGATGACGCTCAGGTCTCATGCTTGTGCAGTGAGCACATTAGACATACTGTCCTGTTTTCTTACCAGTATTGCAGGACCCCACCGCACCCCACCCTGTGGCGGGGGGGGGGGCAGAGCACTGAGCACAGTGTCTGTATGGCACTCCTGCCAGTAGCACAGCAGGGTTTCCCTCTGTGAGTTAGGATTCTTTCAGTGAAATCCACTGTGTGCGTCTTAGCAGCTGGGCAGCAGCCCTATGCACAGGGTAAAGCCTCGGCTTTGGGATATCACTAAGCTGGGGTAGAATTTTTTTTCATTTTCTCCTGAAACAGCACCCCTGGGCCTTAAATCCCTATCCTCAAAGGGATTCAGAGCAGCACTGTGAGAATTCAGCAAAATAATGATGCATAGGAAGCGTCCCGCCGGCGCCCAGGGTGGGCTTGCTTTCCTCAGCCTAAGAGGATCAAACACGGATTTGGTTTTCCACAGCAAATACTTTAAGATAGTTTTCCATTTCAAAAGAAAGGTGCAGATTGCATTCCTTGATCTGTCTGTTAAAAGGGAATGAAGAGAATCATATGTGTGTGTGCACATCCCTGCACACTCACACAGTGCACACGGGCATTTGTGTACACATGCCAGTATATATCTGGATGCGTATGTGAATATGAACATGTTTGCATGCTCCCAAGTGGATAAGCAAATATGTATACATGAAGCATGCACTTTTATGTGTAAGCTCATGGTCATGCATGCATGTGGTCACATCTGCACATGTCTTGTGTGCACACATTCATGCCTGGGCTTGTGATCGACAGAAGAAGGGAATCAAAGAGTGAGTATGTGTATTCTCTTGCTGCTAGGCAAGATATATAAATCAGCATTCTAAGCAACTTTTGAAATACTGTAGATTAATCTCCCGGTCACAACTTCTCCATTTAAATGCACAAGGAGGCAGGAAAGCAAACCCAGGAACCTGCTGCTGCCAGCAGGGATGGAGGACAGGCAGCTGGTCTTTCCACCTAGAAGACATTTGGTTAGGATGTGCATGGGGCTGGAAGTGAGGCTGCTTATTGCTGAGAGCGTTAACATTTTCTGACCTGTTCTGCACCCTGCCAGCGTTTGGCTTTGGCTTTCTCATTGACTCCTGCCGACATCGGGCTGTGCGCTGGAGGGCACCAGGAGACGGCAGGGAGGAAGCTGGGTGGATCTGGGAAGGTGGGACTCACTGCATCATGTGATATCCAGTTAGCTGGTGACAAGCATGGCAGGTGGGACTCGGGCTTTATCCCCTGTACAGCCAAAGCTCACGGTAGCTCCCTGACCTCCAGAAGCTCCCTTCCTTCCATCTAAGCCACTTCCTGGTTATGAGTACCAGACAGTCAGCACCGTCTCGAGGCGTACGGTGGGCTCAGGGGCAGTGTGGTGCATCAGAACTCAGCCTTCTGCCATCCCACAGAGGAGACTGGAAGCTGGGCTGTGAATGTTGGCTGTCCTTCCTTCCTGGAAAAGGAAGGTGCCAGGGTAGCCTTGCCCCACTCTGCTCTGAGAATGTTTTCACACACACAGCCGGTCTTCACACCACTGATGGTGTGAGGTCGTGTGCAGCCTCTCACTCACCTGGCCTGGAGAGACCTGAACAATGGAGCTGGCCTCACATCTACTTCCATGTAGGACTGTGACAGCAGCAATGGTCCTGCTAGACAGACTGTGCCCTCTGATGACCCCATCACCCTTGCGTGTGAGATCATGTGCTCCACCAAATAATCACAAGGTGAGCTCAGGGAAAATGACTCGGAAGTCGCCGGGAAGGTGAATTGAATGGACAATGCCCACATCCAAGGATGCAAATCTTACTGTACATGCCATGGCTGTTCTAAATCAGCCACGCCTACTCGTGCACCAGGAAACCCCTTCAAGACCTCTCATTCAGCTCACTCCCTCCAAATTTCTCTTAACCATCCCCTCCTAGCTAAGCCTGAGGCCTCACCTCCCTCCCTGAGGAACTCAGAACTCCTACCTGGAGCGACTCTCTGAGGCTCCTTCTGCCTTCCTGGTCACCATGTGACAGTTCCTGACATCAGCTTGCTTTGCTTTCTTTTCTTTTGTAACAATGTTTTTCTTTATTTTGTGAACATTCCATAAATGTATACAAATGTATATGGATCATAGCCATTCACCCTTACATCCCTTCAGCTCCCTTTGGTGCCCCATCCTCTCTCCCACTTAGCACCATCCAGGTGCACATTGGATAGGGGAGTGGCTCTCCTTTCTCTCCTCTTCCAACAGCCTTCAACTTGCCAGTAGCTCCTCCAATATGGGTGTTCATACTGGAGTTTTGTCTGGTTTGATCTTGTGTGTGCCTTGGGCAGGTAACAATAGCAGTTACAAGTGAATGTATGCCTGAGCCACACCACATCCAGAAGTCAGCATCTCATGGCTCCCCTCCCCATCTTACATTCTTCCTACCCTCTCTCCTGTGGAGCTCCCTGAGGCCGTCATGGTGGGAGTCTGGAGGTAATGACCCATCTACACCTGAGCACTCAGTCTCTGCACTTGGTCCAGTTCTGAGCAGCCCAACTTTCTTGAGCCCAGGGTGATGCAGTGCCCGTGGTCCCGACACAGAATCTTGTACGGCAGCTGTGTTTTCTGGAACCGCAGAGAGAAGCCCTTTCTGTTAATACATCTTCATTCTCCGGGACCTGCATCCATTAGTTTTCCTTTCTCTCCGCAAATCTTCCCATTAGAGGAAAAGAAAGGATAATTAGCAGCCTTGAACTGAACAAGCCCTTGCAATGTTCACTGACTGTTTGGTGATATATTCATTTGCTTCTGGCTTAAAATTCTATAAGGAATATTTAGCAACCTTGGAAGGGCAATATACTTACAGCTTTAGGGTTTTCTCTCAAGAGCCGTGTCCAGCTGGGACATATACCATGGCAACATTGAGTCTGAGCTAAACAGGCGTGAAGAGGCAGTGGAACACCTGTGCCACCACACACATGACATGGTTATCCTGGAAGGGTGAGCCAAGATGAATATGGACATTAAAAACTTGAGGATTGGGAGACGGCTCAGGGCAGTGCTGACCTACCGTCGAGTGTGAACTGACCTCCCGTCGAGTGTAAAATGAGCTGCAAGCACATCAGCTTTGTGGGAAGGGTTGCCCAGCTCTCAAGGCCCAGCACAGTCGTGCTCCATTCCATCTGCCAAGACAGAACAACTGCAAGATTGTCTCCCTCAATTTCTGGTGTCCCTGGGGCTTTTGAACTGGTGGGTTCACACTTCAATTTTGTACATGGCTTAATTTTCCAAACAAATCTGGAGGGCAGCTAGAGCCTTGGATATTTGAAATTTATCAGGATTCCAGTTTTCCCTTTGTTTTCTCATCTTCCTTCTGAAAATTTTTACTAAATGGAAGGTAAATTTTGGTCTGAGTGTCGATTATTGAAATCTGTTAACTTCCTTTGCAAAAATAGGCCAAATGGGCCGGGCGGTGGTGGCGCACGCCTTTAATCCCAGCACTCGGGAGGCAGAGGCAGGCGGATCTCTGAGTTCGAGGACAGCCTGGTCTACAAGAGGTAGTTCCAGGACAGGCTCTAGAAACTACAGGGAAACCCTGTCTCGAAAAACCAAAAAAAAAAAAAAAAAAAAAAAAAAAAAAGGCCAAATGTCACTTCAGTTATTGTGTGTATGTGTATGTGCATGTGTTTACATCCAAATGAATGATTTTTCAGCTTTTAAAAATGTGCTAGCACGCACGTGGTATACATATGTATATGCAGGCAAACATACACACTACATTAAAACAAATACAATTTTGAAAATATTATAATAGCTGGGCATTGTAACACATGTCCTTAATCCTAGCACTGAAGAGGCAGAGGCAGTAGGATCTCTGTGATTTCGAGGCCAGTATCGTCTATAGAGCAAGTTTCAGGATGGCCAGGCTTCTACATAGGGAGATCCTCTGTGTGTGTGTGTGTGTGTGTGTGTGTGTGTGTGTGTGTGTATGAAGTAAACTGTGGTTGGTATGTAAAATAAATTTTAAAAATTAGTTTAAAAAGATAAACTATTCTTTCATTGTTGGCTTGTTGGCTACACAAACGTCATTTTTCATATTGGCCCCTCTGGGTCCCTTGGTGCTAGGTTCTTTTTATAGTTAAATAGCACCAAGTATAGGGAGCTGTGGAGATGGCTCAGTTGGTAATGTGCCTGCTGGGAAAACATGAAGGCCAGAGTTCAATTCCCAGCACCCATTCAAAAGCCTGGTGTGGTGGTGCATTCTTGTCAGCCCAGCAGAGAAGGTGTGATCCCTGAGGCTTGCCCACGCCTGGCCAGCCAGGCCGGTGAGCCCCGGCTCGGTGAAAGACCGTGTCTCATAGAGTGAGATGCAGAGAGACTGAGGGACTTACCTGATGTCTACCTCTGGCCTCTACATGCATGTGCACACGCATGCACATACACAAACATAGGCACACACATGCATGTGCACACACAGACACAGACACATGTGCACAAGCACACACACATACACAGCACACACACATGCATGCATACAAGTCCATACACACAGAGGCACACACATGCATGCATACAAGTCCATACACACAGAGGCACACACATGCATGTGCACACACAGACACAGAAACATGTGCACAGGCACACACATACACAGCGCACACACATGCATGCTTACAAGTCATACACATACATACACATGCACATATGCACACATGCACACACATAAATAATACTAAGTACAATGCCTTGCATGAAATGGGTTAAACACCTGTAACACTGACCAATGCTTGTAGCATGCACAAATTTACCGTATTCAATTATCAATCGGTTTCCACTTAATTTGGATTCATTAAACTAATTATCTGAAATTCATTCTAATAGTAGTGCCATCTGAATATTGGCTTCAGTTGGCAAGCAGAAAACACTGTCTCACGCCTCTCCCCTAGTAAGAGCCTGAGGTCCCATTGTTTCCTTTGGCATCTCCTGAGTACCTCGCCTTGTTCTGGGGATCACCAGCTCCCCAGAGGCTCTTCTCCTGTAGACTCTGGATGGAGATTCAGGGAGGAGGAGGGGGGTAAGAAGGGGGATGTCCTCTTCTCGGTCAGCGTGTTGGAGGTTGTGGTTACTTTGGAAGCTGAAAGTCTAGACTCCATGCCCATGGGCTGGCATGTCTCAAAAGCTGTGAATCGACTCAGTGCATGTACTGTGTGGCACTCAGGGGCAACCTGGTTCGGTGGGGTGCTGGGTGCTCAGGGCTCACAAACTCTTATACAAAACGGCGTTCCGTCCAGATGTCAGCCTCCAGGCAAGCTGGGAAGCACGAGAAGTTGAATGTTCAAGGGGAGTCTTCTGGCTACCAGCTATAGAAGCCTAGTGGAGTCGAGGAATTACTTTTCTGCTGGCAGAAGTAACTTCAGGGAGGAGAGAGTTTTACGTGGTTTTATATAATTGTCTTATTAATCCTTTCAGGAATGTCTTACAATGTATTTTGGTCACACTCATTCTTGCTTCACCCAGAGCCACCTCTCAGGCAAGCTTTTTTTTTTTTTTTTGGCTCATGATTTCAGAGAGAAAATTCCATCATGGTGGGGTAGACAAGGAAGGGGGACTATGTCCACAGTCTTCTTTGTTAGATTGAAGAAAAAAGCAGATAGTAACTCAAGGCCCATCCTTGGTGACGTCTTTCTGTTTAAGCACACTCAGTAGCAGTGTGAGCACAAGGTGGCAGAGAGCGGATCCTCACACCTTGGTGGATCAGGAAGAAGACGGCTCAGAGTGGAACCAGAAGCAGATCCTACCTTCAGAGCTGGCCCTGGTGACCCACTTCAGATAGCTGGAGACCAAGCCTTCGGACACAGTGTCCTTTGGAGGACATTTCACATCTAGACCACAATGGGGAATCTAGCGTGTAGCATCTAATTTATTTAACAAAAGATTAGTTTGACAGCCCAGATTATTTATAAACATGAGTTCATAGCAGTTTTAGAACTGTCTGTTTTGGAAGGAAGGTGTTATCACACACATCGACAGGCTGACAGTGAGCTATCTGTAAGAATATCGGGGTGGCCCAATGACAGGGCCTGAGTCTAGCTGCAGAGACAATCGGAGCCCCTGCACACTCGCAGTGCGTGGTTCCAGGCAGCCACGTGGATGAACCTGAGGGCTTTCCAATGCAGCATGCTGTTCTTATTAGAGCCTTGACCACAATCCTTTGTTTTCAGCTTTTAAATGAGCAGTCGTGGCTTCCCCTCTGTTTGGGCTGCAGCTGTACTCACTCTCACGTCGGGTTTTGTCTTGCAGAAGCAAGTGTGAAGGCAGCCGCTGTGAAGCGCATGGAAGTGCTGGAGGGTCGGCTGCGCAGGTGAGGAGCTGTTCTGCCCTGCAGACTCCGGGGGCATCTGCTTGCTTTATCGGGGTACAGTAAGGCAAAGAACGGGGCCGGTCAATCTCTACAGCAAGTTAACAAAGAAAAGCAGGAAAACGCCCTCTGCATCCCCAGGGGAAGGAGCAGGTGCTGTGCCAACGTCTCCTAGCCCAGGCTCTCCCTTGGCAAAGCAAAGAGTGTTTAAATGCATCTTGGCGAGAACACAGGGCCATTTTCACATCTTCGAATGAGAAAAGCCTCTTTGGGATACTGAGTTGAGGATTCATGCTGCGGTTTGCTTTTCCTTTCTGTGTCCGCCTCTGAAAGGGGCTTAAGGACTAGGAACCAGTTTATGCCCAGAACAATGTAGGAATGTACATTGTAGGTTCTGTTTTGAATCCCGAATCAAACCCAGCGTGAAAATTCCTGGTTGCTTTTTTTTTTTTTTTTTTTTTTTTTTTTTTTAAACCCAATTAGGAATTCAGATCGGAGAAGCACTATTGACACCACAGCACGTCAAGCTGTTTCTGGTTTTCGGGGATGTCTACTTCTGGAAATAAACCCCAGCCAGCGGGATCTGGTCCTAATTAAGGGAACAAGTTCGACAATGTAGTCTGCTTTTCCTCCCTGGCAGCCAGTTTGGTTTTATGGAAACATCTTGCTACTATTTTGGAAATTGCTAAGTGGCTCTGGAATAGATTTGCCTTAAACCTTTGTCTGCTGGGACAGTACAGAGGCTTTTCCCTTCAGGGAGCAGGGCCAGGCATTCATCCCGAGGGCATGGGATTAGCCTCAGGTTGCAAGCCAAGTCCTTCCGCCTGCCAACTGACCTTGCCACCCCGAGACCTGGAGAAAGCGGTGGCAGAGCCGGTCAATGGAAGGCAGCTGTCAGGAGCTGTCAGGAGCTGTCAGGAGCGTACACAGGTAGCTCGGGCTTGGATCGGAGGCTGGCTTTCCTGCCCTGTCATGTGCTGGGAGGGGCTTTCTGACACACGTCTCTCCATCTTATTCCTGCTACCCTCTTTTTCAGGCATGCAAGCCACATGAGCATGTGACTTGCAGTCATCTTAGACTCTTGGACAGCACCCTGTTGCCCTAGAACATGAGTACTGACAGACAGACAGACACCTCCCCAGCTACGCTCTGCACCTACGACCTACCCACCCTCAGGAAGGATTAGCTATCTTTCCTCTGTGTATTCACTCCTCCTGTATAGGGTTGGCATGCATGTACTGGGGCACGCATGGTAACTTGCAGGAGTCAATTCTTTTCTTATACTCGGTGGCTTCTAGGTAACAAAGGAACTCGGGTCCCTGGGCTCGTTGCCCGTGCTGAGCCACCTCACCAGCCCATTCGCAGTGTCTTTTGCTACAGATGGGAAGAAGGTCTCTGTCTTTGTGGATAGGTGGATATAACTCAGCGGGAGGCATCCAGGCTGGCTCCTTGTACTGCGCTGAACTGTGCACAGTTGCACTCAGGGCTTCTACGTGTGGCCACCCGACCTGCTTCCTAGTGCGGGTTCAGGCTTCAAACTGGCTTCTCTCTCCCCCACATGCTGTCAAGTCAGCCTCTGAAGTGTCCAAGAGATTTACATCCACCTTGCCAGTGAAACCATTTTTCTCACTGGATGACATATGACCCCCTCTGCTCTGGCAGCGGCTTTCTGCCTCCAGGGTGGCCCGACAAGCCCATTCCCTATGTGATCTGGTTCTTGCTCATCCAGGACGCAGCACAGAAGCACTTTTCTGTGGCATCCTCCTGCCATCTTTTTAATATCCAGAGCCATAACCATTGTTTGCTCTGGGAATTCTGTCCAACTTTGGCAGGCCAACCTCCTGAGAAGGACCCTCAGTCTCATTAAAGGCCAGCATGCTGCTTGCCATGTGCTAAACCTACAGTTACGTAGTTTAAGAATCAATGGATCAAGCCAGGCAATGGTGGCGCACGTCTTTAATCCCAGCACTCAGGAAACAGAGGCAGGCAGATCTCTGTGAGTTCGAGGCCAGCCTGGTCTACAAGAACTAGTTCCAGGATAGGCTCCAAAACTACAGAGAAACCCTCTCTCGAAGAAAAAAAGAAAGCAGTGGATCAGTAGCAGTTACCTCTTGAAACTCTGTTTATTTTTATTTTCTGTGTACAGGTGTTTTGTTCGCACACGTGTCTGTGCATCACACGTGTCTGATGTCCACAGAGGCCAGAAAACAACTCTGTATTCCCTGGGAGTGGAGTTACAGATGGTTGTGAGCTGCCCTGTGGGTGCTGGGAACTAAACCTGGCTTCTCTGGGAGAACATCTAGTACTCTAACCACTGAGCCATCTCCCCAGCCCCTGAAGCTTTATTCTTGGCTGTTAAGGTTAAAATTCAGAGCATCCCATGTCCGAACCCGTTTGCCTCGGCATCCAGTCTGATTCACGGCAGAATATTAAAAAGCAAAACAAAGCCACTCCAAGGAGCCTTACCCACTTCCTGTTCCCCTTTGGGCTGTTTCAGAGATGACAGCACTGTGGGATGTGTTGGTTTAGCTCTTTTCCCCTCAGGGCTGAGCTCTGCTTTAATTCCCATCTTCTCAATTATCACATATTCTCTGTTAGCTTTTCCACAAAGTCAACGGTAATATTTAAAGAATCCTTGCTTTCGCCTGTGGTTTTCTGAGGCGGTCTCTTTCTGTAGCCTAGGCTTGCCTTCAAATCAAGGTCCTCTCACTTCAGCCTCCGAGGGCTGAGATTAAACGTGCTCACCACAACTTTTCTTGGTTCAGAGGTTTTTCCTTTGTGGCTAGAGAGATAGCTCAGTTGGTGAAGTGCTTGCTTTGAAACTGTGAGGACTTGTGCTTGATCCCTAGACTCCAGGTTGACTAAAGGGACTAGCTATGGCCATGTGTGCTTGTAATTTCAGCACTCGGGAGATGGGGACAGGTGAGTGGGTCCCTAGGAGTCACTGGCCAGCCATATTGGAGTAATTGGTGAGTTCCAGGCCAATGAGAGGTGCCCCCCACCTATCTATCTATCTATCTATCTATTATCTATCTATCTATCTATCTATCATCTATCTATCTATCTATCTATCTATCAATCATCTATCTCCCCCTTCTCTCTCTCTCCCTCTCCTCCTTCCCCCACTCTCAAAACAAGATGGGTATTACCCCAGGATCGACACAGTTTCTCTCTTTCTTTCCCTTTCTCCACCTCTCCTCTTTCTCTCTTCTCCCTTCCCCCCTCTGCCCCTCTCTTTTCCTTTGTAGATGAAGAACATTTGTTATAACAATCTCACATCTTATGTTGTGACCACTGCGGAGGAGAAATCCTTATTGTCCAATGAAAGACTGGTACCTCTGGTTGTCAGGGCCAGTTCTCACCTGCCCCTGCCCCAGGATGTGCACGCTGGCTTTCTCTCTGCATGTGCGTGGCATCCATTGTATGCATGGTTGGGGAACATTCTTTACCGTTTCAACCGGTCTCCACTCTCTCTGCTTTGTTTGCCTGGAGCTGGATCTAAAGCCTTTGCTGCAAACCATCAGGGCACTTTAGAGGCTGCTGGTTTATTTTTCTGCCCTTGCACGCTACTTCATCTCTCCAGTGTTTACTTGAGGGTGACTCAGACTTTCAGAGTCAAAGCGGCAAAGACCCTGGCGTCTTCTCTGGATGTGAGGTGCTCAGAAGCCCCTGGGCATGCCTCTGGCTTGTGGTAGGAGCACTCAAGAACCCAGGTGTCTTATCTGAAATTTATTTTGAAATAAAGAGCTCTATGACTTTTCTCTAGAGCAGATGTGATTCTTTCTTAAAAGCCTAATGTTGCTGGGCGGTGGTGGCGCACGCCTTTAATCCCAGCACTCGGGAGGCAGAGGCAGGCGGATCTCTGAGTTCGAGGCCAGCCTGGTCTACAAGAGCTAGCTCCAGGACAGGCTCTAGAAAAGCCTAATGTTTACCCACTTATTTATCTGGAAACTTCTACATGAGTGCCCTCACAGGCAATGGTAGCCGGGAAGGTTACTCAGCTAACAAATCCCAGGAGGGTTCAGTAGCAGTGATTAGGGCTTGAGAAAGCCATGGAGTATCTACCAGGGCTCCTGGACGTGTTCTCAGTCTGCTCACACCAACAGTCTGCCTTCAAGCTGAGAGCCCCCAGTGCTGGCAGTTAGCCGAATGGGAGCTGTGGGCCTGTAGCCCACAGTGGTACTCAGAGAAAGGCCGAGTTGTACCCCACAAGGCTCCCAGAATCTGTCACTCACTGACATAAGCCAGTTGCCTGCTCTCAGGCCGTACAACAGCAGTTGTTTCCAGAGAAGCAGGGAGAAAGTTCTGGAAGGTTCTAGAATTTCTGTCTCGTGCTCCCATTTTACTAATTGAGATTTTAAAACTATTAATATCGCATATATCCAGCAGTACATGCACACCGCGTATGATGCACATCCTGGAGGGCATGTTCAAACGACTTGATTCAGTGGATTTATGCTGAAAAGAGAGAGGCCTGCGGGAGAGAATGTTGCTACTTTCTAGGCAAGGGAACTTCCCATTTCTGGTCTGTTTGTCTTCTCATCAAGGAAGGAAGAACAATGAGCTGGTCTTGGAAAAGAAAAAGAGGACAGTGGGATTTTGAACTCGGGGTGGTCATTTCCGGGTGCCTCCTGGTGAGAATGCAGGAACCAGCTTATATCCATCCCAGCACGCAGCACCCGCCCAGCAGGTTTACAGCCCTTCTGGCAGATCCCACTACCTGCCACCTAACAGGAGTTTGGCATAGCGGTGTGAAATCTTCTGAGGTCCCTCAGATGGGTTCTCTATTCCAAGCCATGCAAGTTCCTCGGCACCTGGAAGCATCCCTTTGAACCCACATTGCCTTCCTTCCTAGTACTATGGGTGGAAATGAACGTAAACACAGCAGCGGGGAAATACAGAGCTGGCTGCCCCAGGAGCCTGTCACCCGGACAGAGGAGAGGAATGCAAGTGTGGGGATGCCTGACAGCCTCAGACAGAGAGAGCCTCATTTATTTCCTGCTCTGGGTCTTCCTCCACCCCTAGCGGGAACTCTTTGCTCAGCCGACTCTGTCAGACCAGAGCGGGGTCTAGGGTACAGGCTGGAGGAGGCGGCGCTCTTTTGGTTTCTAACTTGGCCAAAGTTCATCTTTCCTGCAGGGTACGGCTGACCCTCTGTCACGTGGCCCTGGCTGACTTCTGCTTCCTCTGTCCGTCCTGTCACCTGTCCGCCTCTCCCTTAGCCTCAGATTGCACCAGACTGTGTCCGCTTCCCCTTGAAACAGATGGCTTCAGTGTGCGCCCTCAAATCTGGGGTCAGGCTGGAGGTGTCGTCCAGGCAGGGACCACCTGTCCTGGTTGCTGTGGAGAGCAGGGTAGGGGGTGTATGGGTTCAGGAACAAGACTGTCTAGATTTGAATGCGCTCACTTCTGAGCAGTGGCTTACACTAGACAATACATCTCTTCAAGCCGCCTTTTCCTATCGTAAAAATGAGACAATTACTGAAGAAGAGGAAGAGTGTGTCTCATACACAATGATGACTGAATAAACGAGAGCTGCTATTCATCGGTAGCAGTGTAACACCACTAAAATGACGGAATGAAAAAAAATCTACCTTGAGAGATGGCACTGCGGCTCAGTCAGGAAAGTGCTGATGTATAAGCACGCTGACCTGAATTCAGTGCCCAGAGCCCACTTTTTAAGAAGCCAGATGCGACAGCACATACTTTAACCCCAGCACTCGGGAGGTAGAGGCGTGAGGGTTTATAGTGCTCACTGGTCTCTACTACGTTTCAAGTTCCAAGTCAGTGAGAGACCCTGACTTAGAAAATAAGGTGGCTGTCCTTTGGCCTCTCCGGGTACACACATGCACACACAAGGACATTCATACAATTCCACGTGAAAATCAATCCTTATTTTCTAAAAAGCAAGAGAGACGCCGCCATCTTCCTGGTGAGTCTCAAGGTCGAGGCAAGTTCTCCACCTCAAGTATCTAAGCTGTCTGCTCTTTCTGCTGCCCGCCCTTTGGCCAGACGCTGCCAACAGCTCCTGCAGAGGGTGGAAGGAAAAGGCTCCGAGGGAGACCGAGAGCCTGCAGTGGTTCCCCACATGTAGCATCGGCTGGCTGAGGTCCTAGAGACCTGCTGCCTTCCCAGCCTCACCTGGCCGTGGAGTCTGTGAGATGCAGAGCCCTGACCTGGCATAGCCCAGGGCAAGAATCAGCTGTTTGTGTCTCCTGGGCTCGGTGTCTCTGCACAGTGACCCTCTGTGGACCTCCAAGAGCATCTGGGGTTTTGGCAGCTCCCTCTTCTACCTCTCCTTTGATAGTTCCCTGAGACAGTGGAAATGTACGTAGAGAAGAGGGTAGATAAAGAGAGACCTGAAGTAACCCTGGGCATCGTGCCAGGAGGACCCCTGGGTGACATGGTGTCAGCACTGAGAGAATCCGTGTGAGGGGGGTTGAGTACTGTCATCGTTTTCTTTGTCCTTGATATCGGTGACAGATAGGTAGACAAGAGGCAGTTTTTATGGTGTTGCATGGCTTTTCCTGGGGGCAGGTGAGAAAATGTCTATTCACCCCAGATAGGGTCCCAGTTACAGAATAAGGAAATAATTCTACCCAAGTCCAGCCTGGTGGAGCAGTGAGTTTATTGGGCTTGCTTACAGGAGCATGCGTTGGTGGTACAGGAACATGGCTGCTTTCAGGCAGAGGCCCTTAGACGTTCCTAAGAAGGGGGCCACTTTAGGGAGAGCCTGGAAATGGGCTGGTCTCACTAGGGTCTGTGCAGTTCAGCATAGACGCTCTGATTCAAGAAGGCTGAGCCGGATCAGAGCAGAGGATGCTTCCAAACACCATTGCCCATTTCGTCCCTCACATTCCAGGGAAGCTGTCACACAGCGGTGCAGTGGTGCATCCTATAGTCCACGCACTTGGAGGGTGAAGACCGGAGGATTAGGGGTTCAAACTCAGCCTCAGTTACACAGTGCGCGTGGTGAGTTTGAGGCTAGCCTGGGCTACAGTGAGACCCTGTCTCAAGAAAAGACATGCAACAAAGAAAGACCATTATTAATTAACAGGGAGTATCCAATCGCAGATGAGTTTAACATGCTCAAGGCAAAAGTCCAGCTTGTGTCTTTTTGATGTGTTTAGCCAGGAACAGAGAAATCTTAAAGAGATGTTAAACCCGAGTCAATATATTAATGACGGAGACTCCTGTCTTTAATTAAAGGAGACTTTAAAAGAATGTTCTTATTTTTAATGACTTATTTATTTTTTATTTTATGTGCACAGGTGTTTTGCCTGCACATTTATCTGTGTGAGGGTGTCGAATCACTTGGAGCTGGGGTTACAGACAATTATGAGCAGCCATATGGGTGCTGGAAATTGAACCTGGGTCCTCCGGAAGAGCAGCCAGTGCTCTTAACCTCTGAGCCATCTCTCCAGCCCTGAGAAGACTTTTTAATGACTCAAGGAAGCACTGAGATCACATGATAGTTTGATTTGATAATGTGATGTGAACCTGTGATTCTGACATGGGTTCTAAGATCCCCGCTGCTGGGGGAGGCTCTCAGACACTCACTCTAGAGCTGTGTTCTCAACCTTCCTAACGCTGCAACTCTTTAACATAGTTCTTCATGTAGTGGTGACCTCCCCAAACAAAAAATTATTTTCACTGCTACTTCATAACTATAATTTTGCTACTTTTTAAATCATAATGTAGATATCCGATATGTGACCCCTGTGAGAGGGTTATCCGACCCCACAGGGGTCACAACCCAGAGGTTGAGACCCATGGCTCTAGATGGCAGGCATTTCCAAGGCTGTCAGTGACCCTTGTGCATGTCGCCTGTGAGCCTGTGCCACTGCCATGGTGAACACAGGGTTGACACAGCATCACACAAGCGTGGGGTTCTGTGAGTCAGTCTGCTCCCGCTTCCTCCTGCCTGCCCCTGCTGCCTGCCTGTGTCATGGAGCTGCTGATAGAGCATCCGTGACGAAGGATGAGTCCCAGAGTCAAAGATACCTGGCTCCATATCCTTACAGCTTGACATCACACCAGGATGGGGCGCTAGATCCCTCACCATGGCCAGCTCAGTTGGAAACTAGTCCCGTTGCTTCTGCTTCTGCTGCTGCTGGTGGTGGTGTTCCTGGTGCTGCTGCTGGTGCTGCTGGTGTTGCTGGTGTTGCTGGTGCTGCTGGTGCTGCTGGTGCTGCTGCCACCACAAAGATGACATTTCTGGAACTCATACAGTTGTATGTGGTTTTCTAATGTTCTAAAGGAGAGCTCCCCAGCCTCATTCACCGTGAAACTCAGCTCTGCGCTTGTGTATGAGGTTATTGGCATGTATCAGCGTACCTGCCTTTCTGGGGGGTTCTGGGGATCTGACTTCAAGTCCTCATTCTTGTGTCACAAGCGCTTCACCCCCTAAGATGGTCCTCCAATTGCTTAGCTGTGGCCCCGTGAGCTGCACTTGCTCCAGTAGAAGCCATTAAGCCCGATGACCTGAGTCTGACCCTGGGGACCCACTTGGTAGGAGAAAACCGATTTCTTCAAGTTGTTTTCTTAACCTCTGCATGTAAATCGTAGCAGACAGAAGTATGTGTGGGGGTATGTGCATGCACACACACATGCGAGCACACGTGCGCACACACACACACAAATAAATAAATGTGATTAAAATTTTTAAGTCTCCAGTAGAAATCATATCATTATTTCCTGGACAAAGCAGCTACACAGAGCCATCAGTCCGAGTTATTCCCTTTATCGTTCTATAAATTCGACAGTAAGCAGTGCTGTGGGCCCCTCCGGGGCTTACAGCGGCTGTCTTCCACAGGCGCAGGCCGGTAGGCTGCTCCAGACAAGTCGAGCCTGTCTTAATTGACTCTTTTGTGTATTTCTTGATTCATTGCTCTCAGCGGAGCTGCTCTTGTTCCAATGATGGTGTTTGTCAGTGCTGGCATTACAGGATGGAAGTGGCCCCAGAGGCTGGCGGCGGCACAGGTGTGCTCATTTGTGTGACTCACTGGAGTGTGAAGGAGAGATGCGTTTTTGGAGGGTGTCTCCCCCGCCTGCTTGTCAGGACTCCCCTGGAGTCTGCCTGACTCTGTCATCGCTAAGTGACTACCGTGGATCCTTTTGATAAGGGTGGGGGTTGGTCAAGTTTAAGTCAACAGTCTCAGAGAGAGTATGGTCCCATCTTGGTTTTCCAGGGTGTCAGCATCCAGGAGGGGCCAATCTTTTTGACATTGCAACACAGCATTTTCATCTACAAAGTTGACTGTCAAGGACCCTGCCCAAAAATGATATCATAATCCTCTTGTGTTTTAAGCACGTTTCCAATGTGTTGAACAATACTCTCAGCTACCCTTGGCCACATACAGCATTCAGGCTGCAGGTTAGATACACCTGGTGGACATTTATGCAGAAGCCTGGAACCTGGAGATCCTTTAGTCTGTGTAAGAACTCTCTTATAACAACCAGTGGACCGATGTCCAGATAGTCTAATTCCAAGAAAGAGGTGCTAACTTAATGTCCCACATATCTTGACTACTTACAGTGTTTATGCCGCTGGCTTCTTGGTTTTTGACCCCCTGACCCCTCACCATTATTAGCACCATCAGGTGATCTGGCTGCTGCTTCCCTCCCCACTGGACCGTACAATCAAATGTGAGAACAGCCTGCTTTTCGTGGGAAAGTAATAGATTGCAGCAATAAGGCTATTAAGAGTCTTTCCAGTATGAATTGATGGACTCTGGGGTCCTTCGGTCTGCTAAACCCAAAGAAAGACAAACTTCAGAACTGTCTCTAAAGCATGGAGAGACAGTCCTGAGGAGAGCTGGATAAACCCTTCATGGTTTCTGGCTGGTGAGGAGAACAAGAACAAAGCATGGCTCCAGTGCTGTGCTCTGTGCCATTGGATATGGTTACGTAACCTTGCACAAAGGCCGCAATGCCACACCACAGGCAAAAGGACAGTGGGACACCTGGCTTTGCCTAAGAAGCTTAAGATCTCATGGCTGAGATGCAGGGAAAGCCCAGCATCCTCTGATGGGGCAGAGAGGTTGATCATGGTTCATGCGCCCTCCAGGTTAGTATTGTGTGCTCAGCACCAGCGGAAAACACACAAGAGGGATAAATATTTGCTCGAAGAATGTCTCTCTCTGACACTTGGAGGTACGTCTCCCACCTCTGAGAAGCCAGTCACCAGCCCCATCAGTCCCGCATTAGAGTCGGAAGAAAACGATCCCCACAGCAAGAGACCCGTCGTTTGGTACATCCAGCGGAGATAATGTGGCCAGCGCGCAGTGGCACTGAATACTGATAAGGATGTGACAGGCCACGCTTAGACTTGATGTCACATTCAGATGGTAGCTGGGAGATGAAAAGCAAACAGAAATTAATCCCCTCCAGGAATCTCATACACATTCACTTAGGGCTTGCCTTCCGCTCAGCAGCCTGCCTCCTGTTCTCCCCATTAATAACTATAATCAAATATCCATGATCGCTTTCCACCAACCGGGTAATTGCTTCTGCTTCCTCATTTTCTGGGATGGGCAATGTGTTCGCAAGATGGGGCAGTTGTGTAACTGTTCTGCCCGTGTGAACTCCGGAAGTCAGCCGTGCCCTGCAGCTGTGGATGTCAGCCCACTTGCTCTCTGTGGAGTGAAGGAAGGAAGGAATTTTATTGTGCTATTTTTAGACTTCAATTTAGATTTCAGCCGTTATGATACTGTGTGCCTGGATAGATAGAGATGTCTGCACACAATTCCTTGGTACAATTGTGAGTCTGCCCTGGGCTCCGGCAGGTCCCAGATTTCATCTCAGCCTGTTGCCTCAGCGATGCCCTGACACACTGACCTTTTGTGCAGCTGAGACCTGCTGGGTCATAGGGTGATGGTTCCTCCTGCACCTGCTCTTTCTGTACATGTGTAATGGGCGCCCCACCATTCTGTAAATAGACTCAGTTCATGGCCATCTTTGCATTTGGAGATAAGTTTCCAGAGGTGGTAGATGGAAGCTGCGCCAAGGGTTGGTTTCCTTCCTCACAAACCGGAAAGGTATGGGCACTGGGGCATCTTTGACTCAACTGTGGTTGGAGGCTTTGGAGCTGAGCAGAACTCCTAGGTTTTCAGCATTGCAAACGAGTTTGTGAGAAACACCAAGGGGATTTACGGGCATTCCAGACGTACCTGAGCCTGTGTGATGTCGTATGTACTGTGTTAACACCTGGAGGCGTACCCACCTGAGCTCATGTGGTGTCGTATGTACTGTGTTAGCACATGGAGACGTACCCACCTGAGCCTGTGTGGTATCGTATGTACTGTGTTAACACCTGGAGACGTACCCACCTGAGCCCATGTGGTGTCGTATGTACTGTGTTAGCACCTGGAGGCGTACCCACCTGAGCCCATGTGGTGTCGTATGTACTGTGTTAGCACCTGTGCCAGTTCAGATCTCTTTGCATTTGAAACCTGTAGGTACTGGGACACAGTGGCTATTACTCATCAGTGTCACCGTGTGTCCCATAGGGCGCCAATGCTGACATCACACTCCACCCCTTTGGATTTCAACAAGATTTCCCAAAAGACTTAATACGGTGATCTGCATGCGCATCAACCCCCTCCCACTTCTTCCTCTCCTTTTCTTCCTCAGCTTTACCCTCCTTTTCCTCTCCTCTTCTTCTTCCTCTCCCTCTTATCCTCTCCCTCCTCTTCTCCCTCATATACCTCCTCTTTCTCCTGGTCCTTCTCCTACAAATTGTAAACCTTTAAACAAACTATCTATGGCATGTCTCAATGGCATGTCTCAGTTAAAATACTGATCCTTAATCGCCAGGGCAGTGGCCACCAGGGTGTAGCCCTCATCAATGATGATGAACATTAGCATCCTTACGAAAGTGGTCCTTGCTTCTCCCACCACATGAGGGATGCAGCTAGACAGTACCATTATGAGGAGTTGTTCCCTCACCAGACACCAGGTTTTCTGGTACCTTGATCTTATTATGTATATTCAGACCTCAACATATGCATGCATACATATATTCACATATATCTACAGTTTTGTCCTTTGCAGTTGCTTAGAAAAGTTTCTGCCAATTCAACATTGTGCAGATAATTTGAAAATAGTGTTTGGTTCTTGAGCAGCTGAGAAGCCAACTAGAACGGTCTATCCCTTGTTTACTCTGAGACTTTAATTTTTAATGTAGTTGTTTCGTAACAGCTACTCACCAGGAAGGTCTCCCTCTGTTGACCTTTATGAGGACAGATATGTTTCCAGCTTCCCTGGGTGTTTGTTCAGTTCGTTAGGTCATTCCTGAGCACCCGTGGTGAGTAACACCTTCCTGGGATTTAAAGAAGGGAGCATGAAATATTCAGGAGCCCCTTTAAATATGAAAAGGAAGGCATGTGTCTGACCAATGGAATCAAATGGGATGTGGTTATATTAAGAATCCTGCCAGATGCCATATGTTTCAGAGGAAGGCATCATGCTTGAGTGTGGAGTTTGAGGAGATATGGGTATTAGGGGTTTTGATATTGACCTTGAAGAACTGGTTAGATTTTAAAATAACAATGACAGCATCAATAATAATAATAAAAGTCATAGTAGTAGTAGTAATAGTAGTAGTAGTAGTAGTAGTAGTAGTAGTAGTAGAGTTATTGGATTCCATGGCCTGTGTGTGAAGGTCAGGACAGATTTTATTTGTTTTATTTTTTATTGATTTTTTATTGAGCTCTACATTTTTCTCTGCTCTGCTCCCTGGCTCTCCCCTCCCTGCCTCTCCCCTCCCCTTCAACCCTCTCCCAAGGTCCACATGCTCCCAATTTACTCAGGAGATCTTGCAGAACAGATTTTAAGAGTCACCTCTGTTCTTTCACTGTGGTTCCAGGAATTAGACTGGAGTCATCCAGCGTACACTGCCAAGTCCCATTTTACCCGCTGACCAGTTATGGTTGGGATTTAATGAGACAATTTGGAAGAGTAAAAAGCACAAAAAATAACCACCTGTCGTTAGAAACCATGCATCTCTCCTGGAAGGGTGAAAGGGCCATTCTGATGGCATCCGAGGAACACACGGGAAGCTATATAGAAGAGTCAGGAGCAAGCACACGTCCAGTGGATGCCTCCACTGACTCCCTAGAGCCTGCCAAGTTGCCAGACATCCATACCTCTCACAAGCTGGTGGAATGGGAGCCCCTGAAGGTGTGGTTCATATCCTAAACCAGGATACTTCATACTTCCTCCTTGAAACTGTCCATCCAGTTCCATCCCTATCCCACTTCACAGTGGTGAAACTGGACAAGCAAAAACATACACACTGCTGTCCTAGTCAGCTTTAACTCTCCACTTGGCACATCCCAAAGTCACCTGGGAAGGGAGTCTGAATTGAAGAATCACCCATAGCCATGTCTGTGAGGGGTTGACTTGATTAATTGATACAGGAGGGTCCAGCCCTCTGTGGGGAGCCCCATTCCCCAGAAAAATGGCCATGGGCTATATTAAAAAAGTCAGCTGAATTTAAGTCTCAAAGAGAGCCAGCAAGCAAACCTTCTCCTTGGTTCCCGCTGTGTTTCCTGTGTGTGAGAGTGTTCTCCCAGGCTGGAGGTAACACTGTAGGGAAAGCCAGCAGGCCTACCTTTGAGCGCCTTCCCAGACTTCCCTCAGCGATGGACAGTGAACGTAAGCCAAATAGATGCTTCCTCCCTTAAGTTGCATTTGCTCAGTGTTTTATCACCAGAACAGGAAGGGAAGTAGGACACCTGTTTCTGCACGTTGTTGCTAATCTGCAGCTTTGGAAGTGTTTATGCGATCCATGGCTGGCTGGCTTTACCATAATAAGAAAGGGAAGCCAGCCATGCTTGTGTGTGGTTTCTGAGATACCTGGACTCCTTCACCTGCACAGTAGAGCTCTGCTCCAACACAACACTCCATTTTGCTCACAGCTGGTGAGGCATGGATATGGGGGTGTCTTAGTAAGACAGACCCTCCCCCAAGGGGGTGCCTTCAGGTCACATGCCAACAGTAGCCGTCAGCTGAGGTTCCACGGCCATTGCCCATGGTCCATCCAGCACAGTGTTTCCAGCATGGACACATGTCTCACAGGGCAAGAGTCCAAGAAGTACTAGGTGGAAACCATGTGACCTTTCTCTCTTGGCAGTTCTGAGCCTTGTTCCCATAAAGCCGACATGTGCTCTGTGGACAAGGTTAGCCCAGATCCCAGAGAGAGGATAAACACTGGATGTCTGATTGTAGGAATGGCAGAGTTGAAAGTATGTTTTGAAACCTCTATGATGTAGTCTAATTACTACAATGTGAGGTTGTTTGGGAACTAAATGACGTAATGACATAATATACCCATAGCACCATCCAGTAACTGTGGATATGGGGGCTTAGTCTGAATTGTCAATTTGGTTGGATTTGAGAAGTGACTAGGAAATTACAATATACTTCTGTGCTGTGAAATAATCCTTATGTTTATTGTGAGTATATGTTGCTATGATTGGTTTAATAAGGAAGCTGGCTGGCCAATGGCTGAACAGGATAAAGTTAGGTGGGAAAGTCAAACTGAGAATGATGGGAGGAGGGAGGGCGGAGTCAGAAGAGTCGCCGGCCAGATGGAGAACAAATCAGACACACAAAATGGGATAGAGGTAAAATCCACGAGTCTTAGTGCAGCACATAGATTAATAAAAATGAATTTAGCTGTAAGAGCTAGTTAGTAATAAGCCTGAGCTATTGGCCAAACAACTATAATTTGTATTAAGTCTTCAAGTCAGTTATTTGGGAAGCAGCTATGGGTTATTAGGGAGCAGGCAGTTAGGACAGGAAAACTCCGCCTATACCTGTGGGCATATCTGTGAGGGTGTTTCTAGAGAGGAGAAGAGCAGCCTTGAGTGTAAGCAGTTCCATCCTGTAGGCTGGGTACATGCTGGAAATCTCTGGGTCATGCTGGAAATCTCAGCACTGGAAAGGCAGAGAAGGGCAGATCCCTGGGACTTGCCTGCCAATCATCACAGCTGAATCGGTAAACTCCAGGTTCAGTGAGAGACCCCTTAAAAACCAAGGTGGACAGTGACTGAGGAAGGCACTGGAGGTTGATCTCTGGCCTCTACATGTGAAGATTAAGTGTCTTCCTTAGGAAGTAAAGGACAGGCTAGAGAGATGGCTCAGTGGTTAGGAGCACTGACTACGTTTGCAAGATGGCCCAGGGTCAGTTCCCAGCACCGACTAGGCAGCTCACTACTCTCTGTGGCTCAGTCCAGGGGCTCGGATGTCCTTCTGTAGCCACTGTAGACACCAAGCATACACGTGGTTCACAAATATGCATGCGGACAAAACACCCATACGCATAAATTTTTTAAAAAAATTAATTAATAAAAAATAAATCAAAGAATAAAACGTAAGCATTTATAGTAGTGGCATTTTCTCTCTACTGGAGACTAGGTTGCCCAGGGAATAGAAAGAATGCAGACACAGGCATCAGTGGCTTCTGTTGAGAGTTTAGCGCCACCACCCTTCTCTCTGGGTGGATGTTTTCCTCTATCATGGATCTGTAAAAGGACCTGATTGTTATTATTCATGTCGCTGGTGACCCAAGGCTTCCCCGGGTCCCCTGGAGGGTGGGAGACAGACAGATACGCCATGCAGAGAGAGCTTGGGTATGGAGTTTATTTAGGGGGAGAGAAGAAGAGAGAGAAAGAAAAGAAAGAAGGGGAGAGTGGAGAGGGGGAAGGGAGAGAGGCAGAAGCTGCTGCTCCAAAAGAAGGCTGAACTGAGAGAGTGAGAGAGCTGGAGAGGAGGCAGGAGATGTGCTTGCCTTGGCCTGAAGCAGGAGATTAAGAGTGGGCAGGGCTTGTCTCTTAAAGGGATAGGGTACCCAGGTGACAAGCCAGGCCAGAACATTTACTTTGACCACACTGATGGCTTTCAAAGTTTCCAGAGAAACTGCTCTGTTCCTTTAAATGAGAGTCAATCAGGAGAGACGGGTTGGTGACAAGGGTTGAGATTACTGACATCTGTGTTAGAACTCAGGGTCCCCAGTTTTTGTTTTTGTTTGAGACAGTATCTCACTCTAGCCCAGGGTAGTCCAGAAATCACTACATAGTCAAGGCTGGCGTTGAACTCACTATAATCCTTCTGCCTCAGCCTCACAAGTACTGGGGATACACCCATGAGCCACTGTGACTGGGATGTTTCTACTTCCTCAGTAGAGAGGCAGGCAACCTCCCCTGATCCCTGCATGCCATCACCGTCCCCAACAAAGCATGACCACACTCAGTCCACCCAGTAGTCAGACATGGTTGTGGTTGTGGTTGTGGTTGTGGTTGATTGATCTGTTAGGCCTCCTTCAGCTTTTGAGAAAGGAAGTGCAGGGCTGGGTCTCAGGTCTCTATGCAGGGCAGGCACTGAGGTTCAGGCCTCTAAGCGGCCTCGTTACAGCTCAAAACATCATCCCTGCTCTCAGGCAGCTGGGTGGCTCTGAGCCGTTCATTGGTAAAGCAGTTTCTTAAATGACCCAATTTCTTTCCTGGGCAAGAAATGCAGGCCTCTCACCACTTACACACTTACACATGACTCTCTTTAGTACAAACAGATGCAAGGAGCAGATGTATCAGAAACTCAGCCCTTGAAGAAATGATCACGTAACCTACAAGGGACAGTGCCGTCTCACGGCCGTATATTTGAATTGCTGCATGATTTGCACCTCTGAAACTGGCACCCAGGCTTTGGCTAGTGTGTTCTAGAGAGAGTCCCACATTCATTCAAGCAGGAGACACACCATATTCATCAATCATTGTGACATTACAAAATTTAACAAGGAATTGTTGACTTCTTTCCTTGGGAGCCGGAAGAGACCTGCAGCTTGTCCCATGATTCCCACAGGTCCTATCCGGTGATTCCCATGGGCCCTATCCCATGATTCCCATTGGCTCATAGGACCCAGGAGCCACAGAGAAGCTATCACAGCATTGGGCCCCAAACTGGAAAGCATGATAGTAAATATCTTCAATTTAAAGAGGCAAGGAAGAAGGAAGACAAAGGGTCTATATTAAGTCTGCAGGAGGATAAAGTTATCAATTCTGGAAATTAGTCTCATGCCAGCCTAAGAAATATTAAAGATCAGCAAGTCTGATAGCAAGCACATAAGGGTTTTGAAATACATTTCCGGCTTTTTTGGTATATTTTAAAGTATTTAATACTTGAGGATTTAAATGTACAAATATGGGTATGGATATGGTTAGAGAATTGCTCAGAAAAAAATATAAACTCTTAAGAACCTAAATTAGAAGATTAAGAGAGCAAGAGTAGAAGAAAGGTCAGAAAGAGAAAAATGAGGCGAGGGCTCAGGGGAAGCAATAAAGGGTAAGATAATAAATCCACAGAAGGATGAAAGAGATGTAAAGACAGGACCAGAAGCCAATGGAGGCAAGACTGAAAATCAATGCCAAGGATTGATGACGCAAAAGGCGCTTCTTCACACAACTAACAAAACAGGGTCTTAGTTACTGTTCTGTTGCTGTGGAAAGACACCATGACCAAAGCAACGCATAGAAGAAAGGTTTTATTGACTTACAGTTTCAGAGGTGAGTCCACAGCCGTCAAGGCAGGAAGCATAGCAGCAGGCAGGCAGGCCTGGGGCTGGAGAACAGCTGGGAGCTCACATCTGATCAGAGAAAGGGAGAGAGAGAGGAGAGAGAGAGAGAGAGAGAGAGAGAGAGAGAGAGAGAGAGAGAGAGGAGAGAGAGAGAGAGAGAGAGAGAGAGAGAGAGGAGAGAGAGAGAGAGAGAGAGAGAGAGAGAGAGAGAGAGAGAGAGAGAGCGAGCTCACTTGAAATGTCATGGGCTTTTGAAACCACAAAGCCCATCCCCAGTGACACCCTTCCTCTGACAAGACCACACCTCCCAATTCTTTCTAGTTTTGCCAACTGGGGACCAAACATTTCAACATATGAGCTTGGGGACAGTTTCATTCAAATCAACGCAAATAGCAAGCTTCCAGTAAGACTGGATAGGACAGAAAGGAGAGGTGACTTCAAGAATAAATGATATTAAAGTTTTTTTTTTAATTATGAACAATGGACTGAGAGATGGCTCAGTGGGTCACAATGCTTGCTTTGCAAATCTGGCAACCTGAGTTTGATCCCCTGAACCCATGGTAGAGGTAGAGAATCAACTCCCAAATCATTCTTCTGACATCCAGACATGCATCATAGCATACATGTGCATGTGTACAGACACACACACACACACACACACACACACACTACTAATTTTAAAAAATATGAACAAGCATATAACACTGCATTTCAATTCTATACAAAAATGGAACTAATTTCCACAGAGGATAGAAAATATGAAAACAGGCACAAAGAAATGCAGAACTTGCCCTGGAGAGATGGTTCAACAGTTAAGAGCACTTGTTCTTAGACAGGACCCAAGTTTAGTTCCCGGCACCCATGTCAGGAGGCTCACACCGCCTGTGACTCCAGTTCCAGGACCCCAGGGCCCTCTTCTGCCCTCTACAGGCCCCTGCACTCAAGGGCACATAGACACATAATCAAAAATTAATCTTTAAAAAAATTGGAAAAGTTGAGTTGATAATAAGACTGCCAGAAATTGCCTAGTAATGAAATGTGTCCATCAAGTGTCTCGGAAACAGAGTGGGACTCGAGAAAAGAGCAGGCAGGCCGTGGGCACATACAGAGGTTGTCTCGAAGAACCGGAAATGAGCTTGTGGGGCGATGCAAATCCAGACCCCAAGGCACCACTTTCTATCTATCGAATTGGCTAGAATGAGGAGCCCAGGAGCTGACCAGAGCCAGGCTTGCTAAGGACTGTCCCACCCCAGATCCTTCCTCCGTCCTGCTCAGAAAACTATGGTTTCCTCCTCCTTTAGTTACATTGGGTTAGCACGGAACACGAATGAGCAGGTATCACGTGTCCTATTTGTTGAGATTTCATACAACACGGCACTGGCGGGACCACCAGCACCCAGAGCCCCCCGTGCTCTCCTTGTTATGACCTCCTTCTCCCCAAAGTTTTCTCCTATTTTGACTTCTGATGCCATACATTTGGTTTGCACCGTGCGCATGTGTGGACATACGCCACACGCAAATTGACAATAGGTATTTTATTTCTCTCCACTTATTTTTGAGACAGGGTCATTCGCTGGACTTGGGGCTTGCCATTCCCATGAGCTTCACTGCTCGACAAGCTCCAGTCTCCACCTCCCAGCACGGGGGTTGCAGGCACAGGCTAGGTGTCTAGCTATGGGGTGGGGGTGGGGGGCTTCCCGCTAGCCCACGATATGTAAGCTGAGTCCGACACACTGTGAGTGGAGCATGAGTGGGTGTGTGCTGCTGGGTAGGGTGGGATGGCAGGCGGCATTGGCCCCTACTGGCCGGGGCCCGGGTTATATGCCTGTCCGTGGGTGAGGATTTGCTAGTGGGGTGACATTCCAGGTAGTGGGACAGCACCTGCAGAAGCCTGTGGGTAGGCAGAGCTGGGCCGCTTTGTTGACCCAGAGATCCAACAGGAGTATCGGCCCGGTGTGCCATACTGGGTGACTGTTCTTGGAAGCCCAAACCTAAGAAGGACCCACCTGAATGTCACCAAGCTAGAGACAGATTTGGGTCCCTCTTTGTCCCCAGGTTGATGTTTTGTCTCTGTAAAGTGATGTTCTGGAGTGTGAGATGGGTAGCATGAACCAATCACGGGGCTAATTTCCATGCCTGCTTCCTTCTTTCTGTCTTAGCTGCAGGTGCCCGCTGCTTGTGAGGGTGTGGGAAGCCGACTTGGAGGCCTGTCAGCTGCTAGTGCAGAGCCTGTGGCTCCAGGAAGCAGGCAGTGGTCCGCATGCAGAAGATGAGAAGCAGGTGGACATCACAGGAGAGGCCACCTGGACAGCCTCCCTGGCTGTCCACCCAAGACCCCACCCCGAAGAGGAGAAAACCCCCTCGCAAGTGTCCCGTGAGCGGAACACTCACTCAGCCCCTTTACCACATGGTGCTGGAGGCCAGCAGAAAGAGGTTTGTCCTGTGTGGGCGTGGCTGTGCCCTGTGTGGGTGTGGCTGTGTCCTGTGTGGGCGTGGCTGTGTCCTGTGTGGGCGTGGCTGTGTCAGGGGTCCTGTGTGTGGAGCTTGGGGATAAGAACAAACAGAACGGGGGGGGGGGGCTATAGACCCTCATAAAGTTCCCAGAGTTTATATAACTCTTGAATGTGATAACAAAATAGTATATAACTTTTTGAAGCTTAAAACGTAGAAGAGCAAAGAGAAAAGCTTGGAACATTAGCTTTTTCTCAGTTTAGATGGCTCCCATTGTTCTAATTCATTCTAGAATAAGGAATTCTATATATTGAATCATATACAGCATGCACTATGCATCATATATAATATAGGTTGTCATGTAGAATGTATATACATCATATGTTTCATTGTATCTCTAGAGCCTATAGATTACAATGTATCATTTAGGAATTCAAACATTCTAATGTATACATGTATTCTAATGTATACATGTTGTCATTTTCATAAAAAACAGATCATGATGAATGTTTGTGGTTCATGTTTGCATGAAGCCAAAGCAAAACCAAGCACAGAGAGCCCTATTGTTTGGCTTGATGTGTGCGTTTCTATTAGAATGTGATTTTACTTAATTTTTTAAATCAGAGGCTGACCCTGACAAATGGGGAAGGCTCCCTCACCCCGCTTCCCTAACTTTCCATCCCCCTCCTGCCCTGAGTCCAGAGTGGCTCCTTGGTTACCTGCCTTCCTTCACTCTCAGGCTCCCGAACTCATTTGGTGGCTTCCAGGTACTCTTCCCATATGTTCTTTAAGGAGGAAGTTGACTAAAGCTGATGCCTGGCCCATGCTATCTCACTTTGACCTTCAACCCTCATTGCACCCCTTCTTTTGTCTTTGCCAGGACTCAGCAAGATGGGAGGGTCAGTAGGGAGAGCACCCCAGCCAATCCATGGGGCCTCCTGCCCCCATTAGGACCAGAGCCATTACATTACAGACCTGTGCCCTGTGCTCAGGGTAACATCCGGCTGCTGTGTCTGCGCTGTCTGAGGGCTGACCCTGGTCCTGTATTTGAACACATGTCCTCATGAAGAGATGAGTAGTGTCCCAGTCCCTCTGGGTCCCTCAGCTGGGTAGGCTTGAAGTAGAACCCCTGTGCTATCCAGTGTTCTCTCCGGAATAGAAGCAGTGTTTGTCAAATACCTAACAACTTCTCAGGCAGCCAACATTGCACCGGGAAGGCATGGGCCATTGTAAGCCTTGAGTCTATCCCAGGAGCCTGAGGCCAGCAGAGCCTCTTCAGGGTGAGAGGACAACATTTTGTTATAGTTGTTTTATTTTAAAGAGTGTGCTGCTGTTAGTCTCTGACCATGTCTAATTTATAAGTCAAGCTTTGTCACAGACAGGTCTACATAGGAAACATTGTTGTCTTTGGGTTTGATGCTGTCTGTGGGCTCAGGTGTGCACTGAGGGGGTCCAGGAACATTGTCCCCGTGGAGAAGCTGTGACCATCTCATATAGTGAGACCGGTGTTCTTTGGATTTACAAGTGTCATAGATCTCAAGATGACAGATGTGGGTTTGGAAGGGCAAAGATGATGGGAACAGAGAGGAGGTCTTATTGCGTGAAAGCTGGGAAGAAAGGACCTGGGGGAGGCACAGATGTGGTCTCCGTCTTGTTGTATTGTCAGTGTGCATGTAGCTGAATCAGGGCTTTACAGAAAGCAAAAGGACATCATTGTACATAACCTTCCAGAACTGATGAAGAGTTTAACACAATGTCTTCTTGCTAAAAGTCAGAACTGAATATGAGAACAGGTGGTCTTAGACTCAGAGTGGTCAGGGGAGGAGAGGCCACGGCTTAGAGTCTCTGCTCCGGTTCTGTTTCTGCTGCTGGGAGACTTCATTTCCTTCTCCACTGACACATCACCAGCAACAGCATGAGCTGGAGGGATGGCTCAGCGGGCAGAGCAGGCTTGCTATGTAAGCAAGAGCACTTGAGTTAAATTCCCAGCACCCACATAGAAGGCTGGGCAAGGCTGTGTAGGCTTGTAATCCCAGCTCTTGGGGGGTGGATGCAGAAGGATCCCCAGGTTTGCCCGCCTTTCCAAATTGGTGAGCCTCAGGGCAATGAGAGACACTGTCTCAAAAAACAAGGAAGATTGACAGCTGAAGTTGACTTCTGGCTTCCATATGCACATACACAAAAATGAGTGGTCTCTCTGTGCACACACAAACACCTCAGCACACATGAACATACATACAAACTCATACACACATACCTGCATGTACATGCTCAGACGCAAAAATAACAATGGCCATAAAAGTGAAGAAAGAATAATCAGAACTAAGACTTTGTGGCATCAATTACCTTTCTTGTTACCACGACAGAAGCAAGAGAGGAGAGAATGTCTTTGGCTCACTGTTTCAGAGGCCTCGGCCTGTCATGGCGAGGGAAGCATGAGCAGCGCACGATACCTCACATTAGGGCCGTTTCTTTGGCCTCGATAGTTGTAGTGTCTGTGTACATGGTGAAACCCAGCAGATAAGCATTTTGAAACTCCCCGGTTGTGGGTTTCTCTGCCGATGCAATAAACCAAATCCAGCCGAATTAATACAACCAGGTTTAATAAACAGGGCAAAGCATCTCCCAGGTGAGTCTCAGGGGCTGGCAGGAGAGAAATCACATGACAGTTCTAGGGGCCAGGTCTTTAATACCCTGTAGGTGTGGTCCCAAGATTCTCAGGGGGGAGAAGCCTCTACCACTGCTTGGCAGGCTTTCTGGAGACAGGATCAGGAGAGAGAGAGGTGGGGCCAGGGCCAAGGTGGGCCTTCCGTCTAAATATGCTAGTGTTAATTTTTGTATCCCTGGCTCTCGGGAGGCCACAACATCCGAAACCCCTTTTGATAATCTACTTTGCTCCCATTGTCAGGAGGAGGGCGTGAGCAGTGAACAAGAGTGAGACCTAAGCAGAGATGGGGAAGACTTCTGTTTGCTGGAAGATTTTAGGCCCCTGATGCTCAGAGGTGTGATAGTTGGGGGTCTCCTGGGGAAGGTGGTTTTGGCCTCCTGTCTTGCTTTTCAGGGCTATTGAAGTCGGGGGAGGGGGGCGATGTGTTTATCTTGAGGCAAAATGTTCCTTTGCTTTGCAGCCCCAGGTGTGTTTAGCTTTGCAAGGCTCCGCTGGACAGGGCTACCCCCGCACTGGTTTTCCTATTGATGCACGGCACCCGGGGGGCAGGCAATTGCTTTTCAATCCAAATCTTCCATGACGAATCTAGGGCTTCTGACAGAGGTCCACAGGGAGATGGTTTCAAAGCTTTTCCTGTGCTTATCTGGCCAGTGCAGTGATATGCATTTCGGAGGCACATTGTCTCTCTGGAGCGCCAGCCCCGTGGCTGAAGGTTCCGGCCTGGCTACTCAGAGCCATTGCCTTCATTCTGCAGCCGAGTCCGGGAAGGCAAAGCCCTTTGCCTGAGGCTTTGTCCCAGAGGAAGTCAGCAGCCCAGCTGTGGGCTGCATGGGTGTGCCGGGATTGTGAGCGCCCTTTCTTTTCTGGTGTCCTGAGACCTCCCTGCAGAGCCTTGAGCTGCTGTTGGCCCTGGCTTATAGATTGTACTGACATTGGCACAGGAGTCAGGCAGAAGCTGGGGCAATCAGCATACTGGGTTCCTGTACTGAAGGGGTGCTGCCTGTGCTTGTAGTTCTGACCCCAGTACCTTTGGGATTCTTTCTTTCCTGACGGTAGCCTGCCCCCTCCGGCTGCTTTCTGTTCTACTAATGAGCTGCCCTCCTGCCTAGCTCCCTGGACAGCGTGGCTCCCTCTGATCTCCCTCCCAGCTGTGTCCTTTCCAAACCATAAGCTGCCACCAAGCAAGCTAAAGTAAGCTCAGAGAGGAGCTGGCATCATGGAGGAATCACAGGCAGTACTTTAGCAACCGGAAAGTTGCTACTGATCTCTGTAAACAAAGAAATCAGCAATAAAGACAAAAGCAGACGCCATAGCTTCACCTCTCCTGAGTCTACATCCAGAATACTGGGGGTAGGAAGGTGAGGAGCCCTTCCCCGGTCATCACAGAGGAATGGCCGATACTGCTCTCAGAGAAGACAGCTGACAAGAGGAAAGTGGCAGATTTACTTAATCAAAGTGTTATGAGACACGGGAGCCTTTAGAAATAGCCCAGCGGCTCGGGGGAAGCTCTGGGTCTTTTTGTTTTTTGTTTTGTTTTGCCAAGGTTTGAGGGAGAATGGGAAGTGTTGCATTATGGTTTGGACAAGAAATGTCCCTCTGAAAGTTCTTGTGTTAGGGCCTGACATCAGCTGTCTTCTTGTATTGAGAAGCTGAGGTAATTTCAGGAGGTGCAGCCTAGCACTAGGTCATTGAGAGGAAGCAAGAGGGACCGTTGAGGCTATGTTGCCCCTGGCCCCTTCTTGTCCTGCTTTTGACTTTCTGACTGCTGTACTTTGAATGTGCAATGTTCCCTATGGGCTCCTAGGTTTGAACATTTGATCCCCAGTGGGTGGCGCTGTTTGGGGAGGTTGGAACCTTTAGGTGGCTGAGCCTCCTTGAGGAAGTAGGTCACTGGGGATGACAGCCCTTGAGATGTTGTAGCCTGACCCTCTCTCCTGCTCGTTGTCTGCTAACTAGAGGTGTGATGTGGCTAGTCAGCCTCCCATCCCTTTCCACCAATGTCTTCCTTGCTTGCCGCCACGTCTTTCTCACCCGTGGTGAGTGGGTGATACCGACCCCTGGCCACGATCCTGGATTGTAGAAGCAGAGAAAGGGATCTGAGCCATAGGTACTGTGCCTTCATTGTTCTTTGCTTGTTGACTGTGGGTGCCACGTGATCGCCTAACATAAGCTCTTGCCTCTGTGACTTCCACATCTTGATGGACTAGAACCTTGACCTGTGATGTACAGTAAACCCTTTCTCCATCAGTTGCTTTTCTCAACATATTTTATCACAACAATGAATAGGAACCTAAGCCACAATGCAAGAACATACACAAAAATGCCCTCTTCCCACAAGGCCATGGCTATCAAGTTCTGTCCAAGCACATGAAGCCCAGCAGCCCATACTAAATCCTTGAACCCATGAGCCTGATTAGACCCTTCACCAACACTGGTCGACGTTCAGAAAACGAGGCCAGACTTTCGAGTCTCAGATGGGAGTGAGGCCTCCGCTAGGAGTTTGTGTTGTCTTCAGGAAAACCATGTGCCTGGACCCAGAGGTTCATGGAATCCTCTCTCTTTCCAGTTAATTATAACAAGTGTTCTGGCCACAGCAGTGAAAGCTCCCCAGTGCAGGCAGATGCAGAGAACTAACTGTGCTCGCACCACGGGGAGGACTTAAGGAGAGCCACTGAGCAGGAGTGTAGTAATGCTGTCTGCTCAGAACTCCTTGACCACATCAGTAGCGTTCCTTCCCCTCTGCGGGGCTAAGATACTGAAAACACACACACTCAGTTGCTGATCAGTCAGTGTAGGATTGAGGTCTCCTGAGGGGTCTGTCGAGTGACTTTCAAGGGGCCCTTCTTGCATAAGCCTTACTACAAGCCGCCATCCGCAGTTTCCAATTGGTCCGTCTTTAACGTGAGCGGAACACTTCAGAAGCACGCGCACAGCCATCTTCTGTCTCCTCTCCTGTCTCTTTAACACAATGATTGCAATGATTGTTATCTTTCCAAGGTTTCCCATTTTAAAAAATGTAGAAAAGAACTTGATTTTCACACTAATATTGCACTGTTTTATATGGAACATATTTAAATTATATAATTAGGATGTTAAGTACCATTGGCATAAATATGTTTAGAAACCATTCAACCAAAAAGAATGTAAGTTCTCTGCCTTCCAGCCTGGCATTGGCCTCTGGGTGGAATGGAGGGAGCAGGTGGGTAAGGGAGGGGCTTCCTCTGTAGCCAGTGAGTGGCTCCTGCTGGTCCTTTCCCATTAATTAAAGTCCCTGCCTGCTGCCAGCCTCCTTCACCTGCCCCAGGGAAGGAAGTTGGTTCCTCTGATCCGCCTGCTTCCTGCACTTCTGGAAAAGCACGGAATTGCTCTCCATGCTCCGGGGCCCAGGGTGGGGGCATCTCTACACTTCTTCCATTAATTAAGCATAGCTCAGTGCTTCTGAGAAAACAGCCTCAGGGCTCCTGGCGTCTTCCACCACGGAAACTCTTTGTCATTTGCTGGCCAAGACGGAGGGATAGAAAGACAGCAGGGTGGTCACTGTCACCACAGGCCGGCAGGGACACAGTCACACCCTGGCAGCACGGGCTTCTCTAACAACTACCAAATGCACACTGGTGCTTTGAGCAGTGGAGAGGTTTTTCTTCCAGGGTTTCCTGTTTCTGGAAATGAATTTACGGTCTACCCTTCATCGTATCCAGGCCGCATCTAATTCCCCCAATGGGACCAGGTCAGCTAAGGATGGGATATTCTTGTCCCCCAAAGACGAGCTGTAAGCCAGGACTGGTTATCCAGTCTGGGAATAGGCAAGAGTCCTGGCTGAGTAGAACCTTTATCTTCGTCTGCCCAGGCGTGTTACTCCTTCCTTTCCAATGCCTTTCTGTTGAATGCCTTTCTGACTGTCTACACTGGCCGTCTGTCTTCTCAGACATCGGGTCCTTGCCTTCCTCATGCATTGATGAAGGACATTGTTCACAGCAAAGCAGGCCTCATCTCTCTGACAGAAGTGGGTGGCAGGTGCTGACAAGCTAGGGCCACAGTTTGAGAAAGAAAACTGGCCGTGTACTCTTCTCCATCTGGAGGACACTATAGGGTCTCATGAGGGACAGGTCCCACTAACGCAAGTGTCCATCATCTATCAGCAAACTGCAGGTGTCCATGGCTGTACAGAAAAAGGCAGGTGCATTCTGGGATGTCAACATTGAGAATCCAGGCTAGGTTTTGACTCTGGAAACGGTTCCTCCCATGCTCTCATTGGCACACAGCCTGGTTTTGTTTGTTGTTGTTGTTTTGTTTTTTAAACACTCAGAAATTCTAGTTTTTATGACTCTTAGCACACGTGGGTGACATGTGGCATTTATTCTCTTCGGTCTGCTTTACTCTAATGGTCTGTACCCTTAGCCACAGATGTCTTCGAGTTTATTCCCACGAGGGAGTCCCCAGCTGTGGTCTGTCTGCATGTCCTTCTTTTAGAAAAATGTTTCAAAAGATTTATTTATATGCCTGTGTATGCCACACATTCATGGGGGTGTCCAGAAGCCTGAAGAATGTGTCAGAGCCCCCGGAGCTGAAGTAACTGCTCCGTGGAGAAGCTCGGCTTCTCCGGAGCAGCAGCGAGCACTCTTAACCACTGAGCTATCTCTGCTGCCCCTGTCTGAGCTTTCTCAGCCAAAGGGCCCTGGTGGTTTGCTGTCACTCTCCCCAGACTCTGAGTCTTCACAGAAGGGAGATTATCCAGGCACTGTCTGATACTGTAGATCTTATTTGCTGACAGGTTTTTCTCAGAAGGTCCTATGAAAATCTGGCCCGCTCAGTTTTGGTTTTGTGGATTTTAAAAAAAATTGGTGGGTTTTTTTATTTGTTTGTTTGTTTGTTTGTGTGCGTGTGTGCGTGTGTGCGTGCATGCGTGTGTGTGTGTGTGTGTATGTGTGTGTGTGTGTGTGTGTGTGTGTGTGTGTGTGTGTGTGAGCTAGAGGTAAATTCCGGGTGTCATTCCTCGGGTACTGTATATATATTGTTTTTTGCCACAGGGGCTAGACTAGTCAGCGAATCCCGGGGCCTTGTGGGTCTCAGGCTCCCCAGCACTGGGGTGAAGAGTGTACAGCAACACAGCTGGGCCGGAGCTCGGGTCCTCCTGCTTGTTCAGCAGGCATTTTACCACGGAGCCACAGTCCAGCCCCTGCTGTGTTCAGCTCTGATGTCCAAGGGAAGCAGCGCAACCCCTCCTGGGTAATCCTGTCATTCCTGGCCTCTTGTGTACACCGAGAAACACAGGCCCATTTACACCGTGCTGTCAGGCTGGTTCTCCTACTATTGAAGGTGTTGGTTCTGCTTAACACTAAATAAAACAGAACACGTTTATCCGTGAGCTCGCTTCTCAAAGCCTGCTTTGGACAAGCATAGGGCACTTGAAGACAACTCACACCTTGCTCAGCCCTGAAGAGGTCTAAATGTTTCAGATTCCTTGTGCCCCTTCAGACATCTGGACGCTTTTAAAAGCGAAACCCAGCCACTCCGGGTGTGACCACACAATGCGGAATTTAGATGAATGTTTCTATTCTCCGGTATAATAAAGACACACCCTTGGAGTCCTGGTGTATCTCTCTGCTTCGTGGAATTTACACAGTGACTGCAGGTCTCAGCATGAATGTGGAAAGAGAAGCTTATCATAGAATCTGTTTCAAATAGATGCGCAGGAGGCTCTGTGTGTGACGGACAGGTGTTTGTCCGAGGTAACGATTCTTTATGAAGACGGCATTCTTGGAGGGAAGAGGCAGATCATAAAGCATCCCTGGGACGCATTTGCAGAGAAACTACTCTGGAAACCAGCCAGGGGCTGGGGCGGTAATAGTGAGCCGAGGAACGGCATTGGCGCCCATTAAGCTCTTCCACGGTGGTAGTCTCATCTGCTTTACCTCAAGCTGTAGGAGAGGGAATGAGGCTTAGCAGCAGAGCAGGCATCCTGGGGCTCAAATCAAACTTTGAGGTTTTTAAGTGTGTGCGCGTGCATGCACATGCATGCATGCGTGCATACATGCATGAAGTGCAGGATTTTGGATATTATAGCTTGGCAATCCCTAAATGCCAATGTCTTGACAATTACTGGAGAAGACGGCTCAGTCCCCTGTCTTTCCCTGACGGTGCCGCCTGTGACTTCCGCTGTACGAAGGAGGTGTTTTTGTGATAGGTGGCTATGGCAGGAACCTTATTACATGACTGAGGAAAATGGGGCCCTGGGTGAGCTGACTGAGTTATGGCAGAGGACAATAGCCAAGATGGCGGCTCAGGCAGGAGCTTGTGGTCTCCATCTTGCCTGTCACCCTCCCGCAGCCCCACAACAACAATGGAGGTTGGCTGTGGCTTTGGAATCCAGTCCCAGATCAGCGTATTTCCTATATGCGCATAGGCCTGTTAAGTCCTCGTGATAGTTGATTTATTATTTAATTACACGGTTTTGCTTGTGCAGTTGTTTGACTCCAATGCTGCATCCTGCCTCTCCCCTTAGAATGGCTTTGGAGAACAATTTGAGAAACTGGCTATTTACACAATGTCAGTCCAGTGTGTGACCAAAGGGGTGGCCTGTCTGCTTGAGTTTGCAGTAGATCACTACTGAGGGTGACATTTCCAAAACCGTGCATTCTGTGCAGCGTGGGGCCTTTCCTACTGGCACATACAAAGCACAGCCCACCTAGCAGTGATTTTAATGGGCTTCCTATTCCAAAGGATCATATTCATATATCATATTCATATATTCAATAATATATAAAACTTTCTCGTGCTGTAGGTACAGCCTAACACTGTTACCAAGTGCTTATCAAGACAGTTTTTATTATGAACTCCAGTTCAGAACTTCTAAATGTTGGTATTTCCCAAATGTCCTATAAGGACTTAACCACCTTTACAGGAGGTGTGACTAAGTAAAAAAGCCCTCAAAGATGCTGGCCGTGGAGTGTTGATGGTCCCGCCACACATGTGAGTTAGTATCCTGCCAGCCATTAGATCTAAAGTGCACGTTTTAGGTTTGTGCTTTTAGAAAGTTGTCTTGAGAATGTTCTGCTCGTCAAAGGGAGCTCTACTTTCTGTTTTAAACCAGGCACCTTGAACTAGGAGAGCAGGACAGAAATCTGACATCAGCTCTAACAACACAGCTGAAAAAGATCTATCATGGGCCTGCAGGTTTGATCACAAGGTGACCTGCAAATGATATTTAAAGTAATGTTGGCTCTACTGAACTCACCCACAGAGGGACTGCCTATAAGGTCACAGGGCATCCTCTGAGGTCATTAAAAGGTGTGTGCGTAGGTGTGTATGCATGTGCACACATGTATGTATGTATGTGTCACATGATGCTATCTGGCAGTACAAGAAAGGGATCATTTTCTCTTCATATTAAAGAATTACAAGGTATTCACCAGACACCATAGACTTCCCAGAAAAGCCATCATATAGTACTGCAGAAACTGGGGTTATGTCTCAGGTGTCTTAGTCTCATTAATAAAAAAGTTAAGAACAGATCACAAACAGAGGCTTAGGGACGAAGAATGCAATCAAATGAAAGCCCAAGGATGATTCATTAGCATTTAAAACCCAGGGAAAACGAGCTGTAAATCTTGTAGGGAGGAGAATGGAGAAGAGAAGCAAGCGTGGGCAGCATCCACAAGAAGGTGGTAGCGGAAAAGCAAAAGAGCTTGGCTCAAGAAGGCTGACAGACCCAATGGAACCTCAAGGATGCTGCCCTAGGGGACAGGAATTCTGGGAAGGAAAATGTCCATTATCTTAAGGTGAACCCACCTTCCACGGCGTGGCCACCAGCCAGGCCCCTGGCCTGCCTGCCCCATGGACAAGGACTTGTCCCATCCTAGAGACAGTTTCCATTTTCAACACTTATGTGCATGCATCTGTGCATGTGCACATGTGTGTGTTCATAAAATGCTGTTGTAGTCATTCAAGGCCAGCAGCTGCCCCAGAGGCAGAGGGATTACTCCAGACAGGTTATTATAGTCTGTATTGAGGCATAGACAGGCATTTGATGCTTGGAAAAGGCTTCTTTATCTGGCTCTGCCCACCCATCTTGAGAGCATCGTGTGTCTAGTGCCGTCTAAGATACAGCAAAACTTCTTGAGGACTTTCTGCATTAGCTTATATTTCATTGTTGTCACCAAGTGCCTAAGTCTGGGTGCTTTATAAAGAAGAAAGGTATATGGTAGTTCTCAGTGAGTCTAACAGTTCATGGTCAGTCAGACAGCCCCATTGTTTGGTCTCTGATGAGGGACCCTGTGGCTTCGTGACCTCTCAGTAAATGCCATTATATCAAACAGAACCAATAACACAGTGAGAGAGGAAGTCAGAGAGGCTTGTGCTTTTATAACATTCTTCCCAGTAGTAGAATAACCCCAGACACTGGCATCCATCCCTTCTCAGCACCTGATGGCCCCGTGTGCTCCCATCGGGCCCCTCTGAGTACTGGTGCCCTGGGGAAGAGTCTCCCCACAACGGCCTTACAGGGATAAAACAAATCTAACCCTTAGCACCAGGCAGGGGAAGGGCTCAACAGGCAAGGGCTGGGACCTCCTTGGAGGGAGGCGGGAGTGGGGGTCAGCAGAGATGACAGGACATCTTCGGGTTGCAGCCTGGTGGAGGATCAGGGCAGCAGATTGCTGGAGTTTGTGTGGGCGGGGCTTCCTCATGCAGGTGTTCCCTGAAGAGGAATCACTAGGGTCTGAGAACTGGAGGTGTGCTGGTCCAGGAGGGGAAAAGCCATGAGGCAGTTTGCCTTCTGCAGAAACTTGTTCATTCTGACCCACAGGGAAAAACAGAAGCCCCTCTGGGTAAATGACAGACGGAGTGTCTAGAAAAGAAAAAAAAATAACAATTTGAATTGCTGAAAAGATTGCTCAAGGGGCAAATTACAGGAGGGCTTACAGGGCAGTTTTCAAAGACACTTTGCTACAATTCATACTAAATCACCCTCAGAACTGCTGATCCGGAGAAAGCCCAACTCAGCCAAGAATCCTGAGAGGAGGCAGGATGGGCGTGGTGGTAATTTTTAATTACCAGGTATCAATCATACAAGTTTTCTTTTTCTGATGCATTACAGACACTGCAGGGGTGCTGGACTCAACCCTGTCAGGATAAACATTGCCTCTTCTGGTCCCTATAGGCGCTGGTCCTGGAGGGAACGCCCCGCCTTCTCCCTTTTTAGGAGCTGAACCCTCCAGGAACTCAGAGCCCACTCAGTGTTTCCCTGCGGTGGACTAGAAGCAACTAGTTTTGCTGCCCGCGTCATCTGAGACATTTTCCTTAGATGGAAAAAGAAGGGACAATCACAAGTGGTCCCTGAGACCCGCCAAGCTGGCACCCTGTCCTGGGAGGTAGAGCTCTCTCGGGGAACCCGGCATGCCCTCAAAACCTGTGTCTGTGCCAACTGTTTGTTTTAATGCCTATACTTTGGTAGTTTCAGAGGGGCTTGTGCAGCTAGACCCCAGTGTGGGACCTCCAGCCAACACCCGCATCTTACTTCCCTGTTTTGACTTACACGGGATTTTCAGTGTTTCTGGGTTTTCTTGAGGGACAACTTGAAAAAGTTTCCTTTATTCTGAGGGGAGGAGGCAAAAGGCTTCCTATCATATTCTGTCTTCTTAACTTTAGATGAGTTTTTCACAGCAAAAGAAATGCACAAGAAAAGAAACTGGCATGTGGTTCTCAAGAAAACCCTGTTCCTTTCCACTGGGGCACCCCCAGGGTGTGCAGATCCCAAACCCCTGAGCTGGAGAGAACAGCTTCAGATGGTTGCTGTTAGAGAGGGGGAAGTTAGCCCTGGTATAAAGGGCTCTACACTTCCCAAGAGGCCATGCTCTCCCAAGTGAGCAGCACGCTCTCTCTCTCTCTCTCTCTCTCTCTCTCTCTCTCTCTCTCTCTCTCTCTCTCTCTCTCACTCTCTTTCTCTCTCTCACACACACACACACACACTCAGCACCAGGAAGCACCATTGAGGCAGAGCATCCCCCTTATTCTCCTTCCATGCAGCCAACACACACCTTGGTGGGTGTGAAGCTGGACAACAGTGACCATGTTTCTTTCTCCCACCCCTCACAATGTAAATCTCTCATCAGGCTGAGTGTTCACCAAAGGGCCATTTCCTCTCAAGGCCAAAGGGAAGTAAGGGCCACGGTCCTATTATAATCAAGCATGCTGTATTCACTGTTCCATATCTTTTGGAGGATTTTTTTTTGTTTTGTTTTTCGAGACAGGGTTTCTCTGCAGCTTTGGAGCTTGTCCTGGAGCTAGCTAGCTCTTGTAGACCAGGCTGGTCTCAAACTCACAGAGATCCGCCTGCCTCTGCCTCCTGAGTGCTGGGATTAAAGGCGTGCGTCACCACCGCCTGGCATCTTTTGGAGGATTTTACCTGGAAATGATCTGTACTTCACACCACACACACACACACACACACACACACACAGCCTCTAACCATTCTTGCTATGCCTGGGCTGTTTTCTCCCATTATTTTGCTGGGCTCATAATATTTTATCTTTGTGTGGTTCAAATCTTCTATTTCTCTTGGGTATGTGCACACACTTATATGATTTTTCCATGCTTATTACAAAGTCTTAATAGAAATAATACCAGTTTGAATATGTAAGTTGTTTCTCTGTGATAGATTCCAGGAAGAGTCATCCCTGAGTCAGAGGACAGGGACAACCTGGAGGGCTTGCTGTGAGGTCTGAGGCTGCCCACGTTCACACCCATCTGGCCAGCCTGCACAATGTGTTCAGAGATTTCCCCAGCATTTCCATTAGTTACCTATGTTCCTATTAGCACTGCTTTATTAAAGGGTGGTCGGTCATTGGGCACATAAACTGTGAAGGGTTTGCCAAGCGAGCAAATGGAGAGGATGTTGAGGTGAGGGTCTGGATTCGATTGGTATTCCTGGCTTCTGGTACTAGTATCTGGATTTGATTGGTGTTCCTGGCTTCTGGTACTAACATATTATGTAGGATCTCTAAGGACTTGGACCCACCAGGCCTGAGCACTTTTATGTGATAGTTTGATGTTAGCTACCATTTTTGTAGTAGCCTGGCCATTTAATCTGAATAAAAAAAAAAACCTTAATTCCTTTGCAAAATTCTTTTAATGGGCTTTCTAAGTCTTTCACACTTAGCTGGGAGAATATTGCCTTCATATTGTGGTTGAGTTTTAATTCTGAGACTTTTTTGCTGATTTTCTTCTTTATTCTAGGTTTCCCTACTTTCTCTCCTCGTTTTCTTGACCTTGTTAATTATTTTGAAGAAGCTGTGGCCTTCTAGGCCAGGTGTTACTCATGGGCCCTGGGATGAATGACCAGCCAGTGACACTTGCGTGAGTGAGGTCACAGCTCTTAGGACACATAACTCATGTCATAACTGATGCCCCACAAGGTGGGCTTGTGTGGGGCCTTGACGGAAGGGTGGGATTTAGAGGAGGGGAAAAGAGCTTGTATGCTTAGGAAGAGCAGGGAGAGGAGGTGGTAGCTCAGCCTCCCTGGCCAAGGTCAGTTTGTGGGGGAGTCAGGAGGGACAACCACAGTGCAGGTTAGACCATCGGGTGCCACAGCAACCTCTAGACTCTACTGTGTATGAGAGTGACAGAGATGACACTCGCTCATGCGTGGGATGCACATTTGGAAGGGAATGAAACACTACAGGATTGGGGCGCTTCAAGACCCATCCATTGGTTCTCTAAGCCTTGCTGTCACAAGCCTGATGCCCAGTGGGGGCTGTCACCTCTGCCATAATGGAGCAGACTCACATAAAAGTCGTGTGGTGGCTCATGCTTCTAATCCTAGAGCTGGGGACTCCCCAGGGTTCTCTGAGTAGCCAGCCTTGTCTAGTCAGTGATTCCAGGACAACCTCTCTGTAACCCCCCCCCCCCAATAGGGTAGATGGCACCTGAGGAACGACAATTAAGGTTTGTCCTCTGGCAGCTGTACACATGGACACACATGAGCATGCACAGTCCCACATGCATATGCTACCATTTCTATCATGTGGAAAATTGTCTGAGAATTCAGCTGAAAAACTCGGGCTCCCTTGGGTAAATCCGTGTGGGGAGCCTCCAAATGGTACCCTTTCCCTGGGAGGTTGTTCTTGAGAGCAGAGGAGCCAAGTTCAAGGCACAGCTGCAGGATAAGCTGTGCACACACAGGTCCTGCCTTACCTGATCTGTTTAAAGCCTGGCTTTAGTTTGGAGGCTCCTTTTGTGTCCTGACTGTACGCAAAGCCCTCAGCATCCCACAGCTGACTCATGATCTTTTTCTTATTCTCTGACCAGGAATCTCACATCATTTCTGCAGAAGTTGGAGAAAAATGTGAAGCCATAGGCGTGAGGCTCCTGCATCTTGAAGATCAACTTCACAGAGCAATCCACAGCCCCGATGAAGCTCTCTTTCATATCCTTTCCATTTTTCAAAAGTTACTTTGCAAGAGAAAATCTAAAAATGCATACCACTTCCCCGTGCCTCTGCACATGGAGGTGAGCCAATGCCGCCGTTACCTGTAGCTGAGCGCATCCTGGATCTCAGTTGATTCTGTGTGGAGGACTTCACCTCTGGTTTTTGTAAGCCATCCAATATTTTCAATTATTAAACCCAGCTGCTAAGTATTAGCCACAGAGTTCAGTTAGGCACACAGCCAAAATCAAAACAAAATGGAGGTTTTGGTGAGCTCAAAGATGGGTCTGTGTGGCCATAGGGAAACAACCAGAAAGAGCCAAACAATTTAGTGTCTCACCTCCTTAAAGGCCTCTTCAATACCTAGAGATCCAAAGCCTTCTTTGTCATGATTTCTGCATGTCATAGAGAGTGGGTGTCCAAACTAATACCACTGCAAGTACCTTCTTTCTGACGTCTGACACATACTCATGGTTAAGCTTCACATAGTCCTTTTTGGTGCTGAAAATTCTATTTTCTTGCACTAAGTTCTGTATCATAATGCCACAGCTACAAACACCTACCTCAAAGCTAGCTGCCCTAATCAGGTGGCAGGAGGACACATGGGCTCACTTGTGTATGCAGCGGGTATTAGGATTTATTGACGGAATCAGTGTCAGGGTTTAGTGGCAGGATACCTTGGTGGATCTGGGCCAATGCATGCAGCAAAGAGACCGCACCACACAGGAGATATCATGTAAGAGATTTGTTGGAACATGTTTGGTGGGACAAAGGCTGTCTTGGAGTGGGGGTATGAGAGAGAGACAGACAGAGAGAGAGACTGGAAGGCAGAGAGAAAGAACAAGAGAAGGCCGTGTTGTTGGGAGTGACCTTTAAAAGGGCACACGTGTTGCATAGGGAGAATACACAACTTGTAGTTACAGCAGTAATGTACCGCACCTGTTGGAGGCCGATGATGGGGTTTGGCGTCTGCCGGTGCTGAGTCCCTGGCGGAGCACCTAATTTCTAACAAGGGGGCACATACGTCCCTGGTGGTATATACATGCTGTTCGTCACTAGTGAGCTCTTTAAAAGAATGTGTCTGGGTTCTGAACTAGTTCCATCCCTAGTTGCTATAACACCCTGACCGAAAGCCACTTAGATTTTATTTGGCTTTCACTTTCTGTTTAAATTTCATCACTGAGGGACATCAGGCTAGGAGCTCAGGTGGCCCAACTAGTCACACAGTAGCCACAGTGGAAAGCAGAGAGCAGCAGACACACCCATGCTGCCTGCTTGTTTACTCAACGAGCTTTCTCGTCTCTAGTACAACTCAGGGTCTAGCCTAGAGAAATGTGCCAGGGGGCTGGATCCTCGTAGTTCAGTTAACAATCAAGACAGCCCCCGACAGGTCTACCTGATGTAGACATTTCTTCAGAAGGTTCCCTTCTCGGGTGCTTCTGGGTCCCAGCAAGGTGTCAGTTAAGAGTTACATGGTAACGCAGATGGGGAAAGGCAGATTTAACTTCCCCCGAATCCCTCGGTTTAACCTGTCACAAGTGGCCCTTTGTAGCTCATCACCTCCTTGTCTGTTACTTTGTTTATGTTTGTGGGAAATTTAGGTATTTTGGTCCTTGTTTCTCACTGCCTGACTTTTTAGAGCCTTAGTTTCTGTTTTACTTTGTCTCCATGCATATATTTAAGTCGCTTTGGACTGCCAAAGGCTGTTCTTATTCAGACCTGTTCAGATACATGGCCAGTCACGGAGGCAGCGTATTTCCTGATGACTTTACGTCTTTGCCCGTGTTTCTGCCATCGTTTCTACCTTTTTAAAGAACATTCATTTCTGCACAGCCTCCTGCCTCTTCCAACTTCAGGATGGATGCCATTACTGCACAGTTGCCTTAGGAAGCAGAAGGAGGAGGAGGTAACGTGTTAATAGATCACAGACTTGGATGCTTCTAGCGGGTGTGTTGTCTATGAAATTGGACACTGATTGTTGCCAGAGCCAAAGACTGGGAATGTGGGGTGGGGGGCCCCAGGTCTGCCAGGCTTGGGAAGGGTTGGGACAGCTGAGCAGAATGTGGCTCATGATTCAAACTATCATGGTGGGAAGGCATGGTAGCTGGTGATGCTACCCTTTGTGGTGGGAGTTCGTGGTGGTGACTTCTTACATCTTCAGTAGCTCAGGAAACAGAGAGCTCCAGCCAGAAGTAGGGAGTGGGGGACTAGGATTAAGACCCCCAAGGCTCATCTACAGTGACCCACTTACACCAGTCAGGAGTCACTGCTTAAAAGTTCCACAACCTACCACATAGCACTACCAGCTATAGACCAAGTGTTCAAGCACTTAGGTCCGTCCAGGACATTTCAAATGAGTACCATACCATAGGGACGGGAAGTATTGGGTTAGGTACGAAATCAACCCTTCCGTAGATAACATCTACACTGCAACACATATTTACCCCCCAACTTTACCCGGAATCCAGGCCGTGTTCTGTGTCACTGAGCAAGAATAACATACAGAACGCGTCTTTAAGCTCCGTGAAGTAGCACTTGGATTCGGGTATAATAATGAGTCTGAGTCAGGAAGCCGCGTTCACAATGCTCTGCGGGGCTCCCTCACAAACAAAAGCTGTTGTTTCAAATTAGAATTTATCAAGGCATCCAGAGAGGCTGCAGGAATTCCCCAGCCAAAGTCTGGCTGGTATGTGTTTTCCTTTGCAATCAAAGGCACAATGCTGAGTGTTTCTGAAAGAAAAGGCTTGGAACCCATTAGGCAGCAGAGCAGAGCAGGGAGGGCGGTGTCTCCCTTGATCCCACTAAGCATGCTGCCAGGACCACTGTGTACAATAGTAGATGATGCGTGTTTAGGCCAAGTCCACGCTAGAGCATGCTGATGTAAACCGACACGGGACACCTTTCTGGAGGGTCTGAGCCCTAGATACAGTGGCAGTCCATCATTCCTGGGGTTGGTCCTTATTCTAAGCCACATGTCTGCAGGAGCAAAGCAGGTGGTGTGCCAGTGTGTCACACACAGAGGGTGGCCTGGGGATGTACGATATGGTGGGCGCTTCTAAAGCTACTGAATATTCTTGCACAGCCTGTCGGTGTCAAGAGTAGGAGTCACAGCAGCCGGATGGGTGGGAGAGGAAGAATGGATTGGCAGAGCCGAGGACGGAGGAAACAGATAGGCTGTTTCTTTGTCATCTTGGGGAGCTTCCTCTGTTACAAGCATTGTGAACAACTTAAGCCCCATCAGCTGAGGTGACCGGAAGCCTCTGAACTGCACAGTTAACTGGGAGAGCGGGAGGCGGGGAGGGGTGCAAGATGCCTCCAGAGGTGGGACAGGGATGTGACTTCACAGCCAGGCAATGCTGGGGATCCATTAGCAGTGGTCTGAACCTGCACCATGATTTCACAGATTCTGTATTCTAATTAGCAGTTCCGTTCCGAAAACCCTCTTGCGGCTCTGTAACTGCTGCTCCACATTCAGAATGCAGTAACTGGAAAGCTTTTAGGATCTGTGAATTTTTAAACAGGATTCCCCGCCCCCTTTCTTTTTCCTTTTACTTCCATAGCTCACCATAGGCGGAAAGGAAACCCGAGCGTCCTGGCGTCTTTCACAGCCCCAGGCAGTTCTGCCAGCCTCTGCTGAGTCATGGATGAGCAAGGACCAGGCTGATTCCATTTACAAGGCATTTGCATTCCTGTCCAGAAGCCCTCTTGGGAGCCTATTCTCTCTGCTCATTGGGAATGCACGGTGCCCAATTGATTGGTCTTGCTAGCCTTGACGGCATGCAGAGACTAAATGCATCCAGGCTCATGCATAAAACTCCACAACCCCAAAGGGCTCCTGTCTGGTTCCACTTTAAGATGCCAAGGTTTCAGAGCCGAGGGGTGACTGCCCTCCCTCCTTGGAAATGTTCTTTTACGTCTAACACTAGGGAGCAGGAAGGACGCCTGGGAAGATCTTTAGTAATTTATAGAGGGAGAGCAGAGAACCAGGCAGGCTGCTCTTCTAGGTACTGTGCATGCCCGGCTGATGGGGCGGGGGGCGGGGGGTGGCAGCCACATGTTTTCTTCTGCCTCCTGCCAAGGTCTGGGTAGGAAAAGTTGGAGCAGACAATGTGTTCAGACCGGGATGGTCCTGCTGCCAGTGGGACACAGTATGAACTCAGCATGAGGTTGGTGACACAGTCTCCCTGGGCGCATCGCAGGCCACCAGTGGACAGGATCTGGGTCAGGTGTCTCCAGGTTCTTGGTGTCTCATTCAAAGCATTGAAATAAGTGTGCACGGATCTGTGGAAGCAGCAAGGCTACTTCCGCCACAGGAAAGCAACAGCACGGGCCAGAAAATATGCTTCCAAGAACAACAACGGATGTGAGTGCAGGTACTCAGGGGCCCTTGATTGTGTCATCTCGGGGCTCCTTTCATGGGGTTCAAGAGGAGGAATCTGGTTACTAAGGATTTGGTTTGCGTGTTTCTCTATTTTAACCGACAGATTTTTAAGTTATATAACCACTTTCCTCTTCCCGTCCCACAATGCATCTGATGATAAGCATGTGCATGTCATAAGATGGAAAACAGGGATCCTCCCGTAAATAGTCCATTCTGAGGACACAGCTTGCTTTCCTGCACACGTGCCTAAAACCAGTCTAGGCCTGACCAGTGCTCCTAGGTGAGAAACTGGGAAGGTGAGAAACTGATTTCATTGTTCAGAGATGAGTGTGCCTGCAGCTCCAGGCAGGTGCGTGTGTGCGCGCTTGCGTGTGCGTGTGTGTGCATGTGCGTGTGCGTGTGTGTGTGCGTGCGTGCATGTGTGTGTGTGTGTGCATGCGTGTGTGTGGTGTGTGTGGTGTGTGTGTGTGTGTGTGTGTGTGTGTAGGAGCCGTCCTAGGTTCCTAATCAGTTGCTGAGTGCATTATCCTCAGGGATGTATGCGCACAGCACCTGCAGGTGAGAGTCTTAGTTTGCCAAGCTCATTGTTAGAAGAGAGATGCATGCACAGCCAATGTCAAGTGGAGTCCAGGTTGTTAAGCAATCCCCTATGCTTGCTTGCTTTCTAGGCATGGACAGGGCTTTCCTCCTGGTTCACAATGACTGGTGTCTTGCCTCTGATCAATTTTCTGCCGTAGTCCACAGTGGTGACAGAGGATTGTATGTTGCTTTTAATCCCAGCTACTTCGTGAGACAGGAGGATCTTGGGCTCAAGGTCAGCCTCAAAGCTTTCTGAGATCACATCTCAAAATAAAATATAGAAAGAGAGTTGGGTAATGTAAGTCAGTGGTAGAATGCTTGCTGACAACACAAGGCCATGGGTTCAATTCCCAACACCTGTCTCCAAGGAAACGGCTGTGAAAAGCAGACCAGGTCAGGTGCCTTGAAGACCTACTATGTGCATGCGTACATCTATGTGTGCGCACATGGACGTCAGAAGATGGTTCCAGATGTCTTCTTCTATGTCCATCTTGGGTCGGAGCTTCATTGCATCTGGCTCAGAGAGGAGAGGCATGGCATCTGACTAACTTCCCAGCATTCTGTTCTGTCTACTCCACCCACCTAAGGGCTGGCCTATCAAATGGGCCAAGGCAGTTTCTTTATTAACCAATGAAATCAACAGATAGATAGGAGACACACCTGCATCATGTCTGCATGTTCCTTCCTCCCAAGTGTGATGTAAGGAACAGCATGAGTGCTTTCTCTGGCACGCAGGTGGATTTAAACGTGGAAGAAACGTAGGTGCATGAAGTGGCTCATGGGTGATTTAAACACCTCTCTCCCAGGGCCACTGTTTGGCAGATGTCACCAGCATATCCTCCTGGATTATTTTCCTAGCTACGAATGGCTTATCACTGGGCTATTTCTTCCATAATTATTTCGTAGAACTGCACTGACTGCCCCCCCCATTCCATTTTTATTCTGGACTCTTCCATTACAGCACACATTTCCTGTTTCGCTCCCCCCAAGAAGTATGGCTGAGGGCCAGAAGGTGAAATTTTGTAAATATGAACATGATTTTTGAAAAGATTTCGTTTTTGCTTTTAAGCGTGTGTGTGTTAGGGGTGGTATGTGCTCGTGAGTACAGGCACCTGCAGAGGTCAGCAGAGGGTGTTCAACCCCCTGAACCTGGAGGTACATGCATTCGTGGGTCACGTGGTGTGGGTGCTGGGAACTCAATCTGAGTCTCCTGCAAGAGCAGCGGATGCTCTCAACTGCTGGGCCATCTATGGATGTGATTTTTACTGTATTAGTGATTCTTATGCCAAAAGCTTTGTAAATGAGGTTTTCAGACATTGTGCTGGGGAATAAGCCATAAACCTCGTAGTACCCCACAAAAGGCTGCGTGTGTGTGTGTGTGTGTGTGTGTGTGTCCCCTCCTCCCTTCCCTCCCTCTTTCTGCCCCATCCCTCCCCCCTTGTTTTAGGCCCTGCCTCTGTGACTAAGCTGTGAGATTCTATAGTTGCACACATGATGCGATTCCCTGGCTTCCCAGGAGACTTGCATTCTCAGATCCCATCTTCCTGACTCTTTGGTGCAATAATGGAAATTATTATGTGTGAAGCTGATGTGTTAATTCAATTTTATAATTTAGTCTTTTCCTCTGGTGACTTTTCTCTGTCTTTAGCCTTTTTAGTTAGCTTTGTGGTCCCAGAAGTTTTTCTGATCATAGCTGTTTCTCTGCGTTTCTCCCTACAAGACCTCGACATCACATGGCAGAGTAAGACTGCTGTGTAGCCCCAGACCAGCATCAGAGGTAGTCAGATCCCAGGGCATCGCCAGGGCCCAGAGACCACTGCACCCTCTTACTCCTTACAAGAGACCAGACCTCATGATAAACTGCATCTCAGTGTTTGGTCTGGGACAGAAGTTTCGGCTTGCATAAAGTCATATGACTCCCCCACTCCATCTCGAGCCAGATGGACAGACCTTTCCAGAGGTCTGGAGGGATGGAGGATAAAATAAATCACTTTTTACAACAAAACACAGAGGCATTTTAGTGGATGGCTTCCTCTCTGGCTTTGCCCATGTTCCCTTCAAGTTCAGGCACAGATGGTGGGCATCCTGGGAGTGGGATGGGCATGACACAAAGGACTGAAATCTGCGGAAACTTCCAGAAGTTTCAGGGTGGATAGGCATTTCACTCTAAATTGGGGAAAATGGCAGTAGGCTGGAGCCCAAGATGGAGTCGAGTCCAGAGTTACCCATTGAGAAGAAACAGAGCTCTGAAGGGCTTTGTTCCGGGGGCTGGAATGACCCTTGTGAGCACACAGTCCCTGACGCTGAACTGGCTGGCTCATGTCAAGTGCCCCCATGCACAGAGTTGATGTTGAGGGTTGAGGGGTCCCTCTCACCACCCCCCTGAATGCTAGGTTTCTTGAGGCTCTGATGTCTGCTGTCAGAGCACTTGAATGTGAGTTATCCACCCCAGCCTGGGGACTGAGACACTCTTGTGACCACACCGTCACATGTCGCTGAGCATCTGAGTTGGACATCTATCTCAGCTTGACAACTGAGCCTTTCTTCAGAGTTTTGAAGCCAAAATTTGAAAGTTAATAACTTTGGACCTGGCAGGAGTCATGATTGGTTTTTAAAAGAGGAAGTATAAAGTTTTCATCAATATTTAATTGCTGCATTTTGCAAGAGTGTGGAGCTGCGATTCAATGTCAGGGTCCACCTGCTCTCCGCAGGCTGGCTTGCTCTCACTGGCCCTGGGGCGGGGGGGGGGGGTTTCTCCTCCTTGTGTGCCCCTTAACAGCATCCACAGTCTCTCCAGGGGGAGCTCCAGATGGTGAAGGAAACACTGCAGGCCATGATCCTGCAGCTCCAGCCAACAAAGGAGACAGGAGGAGAGGCCACAGCTTCCCATTCCACAGCTGGTGTTCAGGAGGCACAGGCCTGAGCTGTGAGCTTGGAGTGGGGGCTGGGAAGGGGATAAGTCCCATGTTGTCAGAACGGAGTTTGGGGGCATGGATGTGGACACATCATCACATCATCAGTGTTATTCTGGTACAGCCACTCTTCCTGCATTTATCCCTGTGTGTGGACCAGTTCCTAAACACAGAGCCTTCTGTCCTCCCGTGGGAGAGTGGCCCATGCTGTGTCACAGACTGAGATGGGGAGGGACTGGATACTTTTTCTCCGGGTTGTCACAGGAGGTTGCTGTCTGTGTCCTGATAGGAGCGGCTGGTATGGGAGCCGATGGTCACTTCCTCTCGGCTGGGTGACTTTTCCTGGTTTTCTCTCTTTCTTACTACCATTTTTTGTTTTCTGTTGCAGTGTGGTCGTTCCTCCATTCAAGGACCTCTGAAGGTAACCAAGCCTGAGATGGCCACTGCACCTGCCGTGTCTTCCTATGGGCACTCCGACGGCTGGAGCCCAGGAACCTCACTTCTCCTGGGGCTCTGGTGTCTCAGAAGACGGCCCCAGGGCACCTTCACAGTACCTGGGCACCTTCTGCTGCCTCTGTGTTCTCCAGCCGAGACTACAGCTCAGAAAGCTCCCCACCCCCACCCCAGCCTGCTACTTCAGGTCTTTCTGAGATTCAGGCCAGTCTTTCTGGTTCCTACTATTAGTCCCTTTGCTTCTAAGGAGTCACAGCATGGAGCCTACAGAACAATATGGGTTCACTGAGGTGTGGACTCAGACAGGCAGCTCACTGCTCCACAGTGGCATGCTCAGGTGTCTGTGAATTGCTCCTTGTGCCCAGCTGAAGCTCCTGCTGAGGCAGCTCCAGGTTGTTCAACTGGTCTCAAGAGGTGCACTCAGAAAGTGTGTTAGCTAGCTTTCCATTGCTGTGGAAAACTATCCTGCTAAAGCAACCGAAGGGAGGGAAGTGGCAAGGTGGGGGCGGGAGGGCTTATTGTGGCCCCTGGTTTGAGGCTACAGTCTATCGCAGTAGGGAAGGCATAGCGGCAGGAACATGAGGCAGCTAGCTGGTCACATGAATCTTCAGCCAGGAGCACAGAGAGATGAATGTGCCGCCTTAATCTCTTCCTCCTTGGGATTCAGTACAAAATCCCGGTTCACAGGATGATGCCACCCATACTGGCTGTGCGTTTTCCCTCTGTTACATCTCTTTGGAGACACCCTTATAGACATACTCAGAGTTTTGCCTTCAGGTGATTCTGAGTCCAGTGAAGTTGATAATGGAGATAAACTACCACAGGAGGTTACCTCAGACACAAGTCTGTATGATAAGAGCCTGGCATCAGAACTCCTGCTGGAGAGTCATAGAACTCGGGTAGCCATGCTGTGAGAAGGCTTACCAGCCTGCCAGCTTCCATCCAGCCTCAACATCCCCTAACCCAATGGACTTGCATTTCTCTGCAAACTGGTTCATTCCCGAGTCTTGGGGTACATTATGCTGCGGCCTCTGGGATGACCCTAGTTCACCCATATCTTGGAGATGAAGCCCAACATTCTCAACCATTGAGCTTAAGTGAGTCTGACATGTCTGCCCAGGAAGGCCTCTCTAAGGTGCTGTGCTCACCTTTGTGTGGACCGGGATGGAGGTACTTTTGCCTCCTTCTGGCCCATGGGCCCACAGCTTTTAACCCTTTTTAATCACTCTGCCATTTCTAGAAGGCACCTGGTGCTTCTCCAAGCCTTCTGTGCTGAGGGCCACTGGCTCGTAGTTGAAGAGCAGCCTGTTTGAAGACACATTTTGCATATTTGAATAAGAAATAAGCTTAGTTTGTTCCCAGATGTTTTGAAAGTGAACCAGATCCCTGAATCTTTTATAATTGTGCCTCCAAAGTCTTATGAACCAGACACATGACTCCCAGAGCCCCCAGATTGACTTAATTCTAGTGAAGCAAAACTTGACTGGGAAACCGCTTTTAAAGTATCCAACTTAAGAACATTTTTGACAACAACTTTAAAAGCGGCTTCCCAGGCCTGAGGTGCCTGACAGCCACTGCTAGCCGGAGGGTTTTACGATTTTTAGACACCACAGTGGCATGCCGTGACGGTGAGGTCGTATTGCATTTGATAAATTACTGGAGTCCTTGGAACAGGGGGAGGGACAGTTGAGACTCCTGGCTGTCAGTGTCTGGGCAGGTGAGCGATGCCTCAATCACATGTTCCATACCTTCAGTCTTGGAGAGCCATCTGGGCTGGGCTTTGAAAGGCTGGTGTTTCCTGTGGCCACAGCATCTTTTCATAACAACCTTTCTCCTTTTAGCCATGTGAGCCCCAGGAGATCCAGTATCTGTGAATCCCCAAACTATAGGACAGGGCAGGATTTTACGGGGCCACATACAAATGTCCAAAGGAGATTGGGGCTTGAGTTCAGACTGTTGAGAGATGACCAAGACCCCAGCAAAGGTTTGTGTTGAAAGCGACGGCTTATCCTTTTGGTAACAAATGACACCATCTCATTGTTTATGACAACAGCATACACACGATCTTATATAAATATGCTATGTTTCCTTATCCATTCATCTGTTTATGGACTGATCTCATAACCCATTCACAAGTAGTGTCTGATTTCACTGTGATGTTCAGCAAGGGAGGAAGTGGTCCATGGCCACCCTGCTGCAAGTTGGACCCACGAGGGTGGCCAGCTTGGGTATCTTCATTACCTCATTGTTACCAGGTCTAGCTCTTGAAACTTCATGGTATTGATCATCCCCCGAATCAAGTTAATGTCACAGTGAATTTCAGTCTTGCTTTCCTTGGTATTGGGGTTGGCTCCTTCCCAGGAATGCATGTGGATGGGCACCATGCTGAGCCCTTCCCAGTCAGCCCTGCAATTGCACCTCCCCATGAGGAGGGAGACTCTACAGATGGTGCTCATGGGCCTGGGGAAGGCAAAGTCCCCTTCCTAAGGCTCAGAGTTGACTTCAAAGGAAGATCGTGGGGAATCCTGACCTATGTCCTTCCTAAAGTGCCTTTGATGTCCTCTCTGCATTTTGAGTTCTGAAACTCATTCACCAGCTAAAAACCATGACTGCCCTGTGAATTCTGCCTGAGAGTGAGAGACACCGTATTCAGAGCAACTCAGAACCCTACCTCACCCCACCCGCCCAGCAAACCCCACTATGTCACCTGGATTCTGGTTGGCTACAGCAGCCCCAACCTCTATCCACTGTCCTGACCCAGCCTTTCCCAGTCACCCCAAAGATCATCCCAGGAGCTGCCACCCACAGCCTCATATTGGGTGGGTTTTCTGGAAGCTTCCTATGTAAGTGGTGCTCCTCAGAACATGTCCATTTACTATGGACAGCATGAGCAACATGCACATGTTCGTGCGCTGTGGACAATGGCAGCAACAGCAGCTACACATACGCTGGTCAGCGCCCTCTTGTGTACATAACTGGCCTTTATTTTTAATACTACCACTTTATTAGATCTTCGAGTTTTGTCATGTAAGTTATTGTCTTATTAAGTGTTCCGCTTGTTATGTGAAATAAAAACTGATATCTAAGCCATGGTGCTCCTTGGAGTCAGTTTATATTCTGGAGTGTAGACGATAGGAATGGGTCAGATTGGTTCGTCTCACCTATCTGTGACAAGATAATTAGTTGTGTTGACTTACAGGAAGCCAAGTATTTGCAATGAAGCCATGTTGTGAAATTGTGCATGTGTTTATGTATCCAGATGCCAATGAATCAGAAAACCCTGTCCTAGACTCCTTGACTGAGCTGAAAATAAACATGACCTCAGCATGTCGGGAAGTAGACAAGAGCCCCGTAAATGCCAGTAGAAGAATCAGGCTGATTCAGGTGAGGAACACGTGAGAGTCAGGACTGGGAAGGAAGAAACGCGAGCTCGGTGACATTGTAAGTGGATGATGCTCAACCACGAGGATGGGAAGACACTGCAATTACCTGGACCAGAGTTAGCCCTGGAAGGGAGCCTCTCGTGATAGACCTGGTTCAGTAGGAACGAGATAGAAAAAATGCGGGGCACGGTTGCACATGCCTGTAATTCTAGTGCTTGGGATGTGGAAGCAAGAGTTAAAAGAGAGAGAGAGAGAGAGAGAGAGAGAGAGAGAGAGAGAGAGAGAGAGAGAGAGAGAGAGAGAGAGAGAGCCAAGTCTTGAAAGATGGACATATTAGGATGAGGGACACTGGAGATGGTGGGACATGGAACTGCTTTCTGCCTTCCATATTCCCTTCAGAGCCCGTGTTCAGTGACTCCCTAGGTGTGCTTGAGATGTCCATCACACACCCTTTCCTACTGTAGAGAAGGTTACAACCAACACAGACACACACAACAGCCTGGAAAGGTCCTTGACAATGCCGGTTGGTTTTGTCCACTTGATACAACCTAGACCTTTGGGAAGAAGGAAGCTCAGTTAGTGCCTCCAGCAGACTGGCCTGTGAGCAAGTCTATGGTGCATTTTCCTGATTAGTGATGGATGTAGGAGGACCCCACTCTTGGGGCCTGTGCTGCCTCTGGTCTTTGTAAGAAAGCAGGCTGAGCAAGCCAAGAGGAACTGGCCAGTAAGCAGCAGTAAGAAGCCTTCACGGCTCCTTCTTGTGTCTGCCTTCGGTTCCTGCCCTGTATCCTGTCTGTGATAGACTGTGACCTGAGAGTTGTAAGCTGATAAAAACCCCTTCCTCCCTCAGTTCCTTTTTGTCATGGTCTTTATCATAGCAATAGAAACCCTAACTAAGACACTGGCTTCCAGGTCACGATGATTCCGTGAGTCCCTTAGAACTGTCTTAGTGGTAGGGATGAGCCTGTCCAGGGCTACTCACTCCCTCACATGAGAATGTTGAGTGCTGACTTCTGAAGCTCTTGGTTTTAAATCTACACGATAGACACTAACCCTAACACATGGAGAGACATCTACAGCCATTAGCTCGTTCTGAGCAAGTTGGTTATGATTTATTCTTTTCTATATTATTTTATTCATTCCATAACACACACGCAGAGTTCTTATCCACACAAAAATAATTAATTTTCACAGGACTGTGACAGTATACTTTGTTTTGTTTTAAGACAAGGTTTCATGTCACTCAGGCTGGCCTCAGATTCACTGTGTGCTGAATGAACTTCACCTTGAGCTTCTGATCCCTTTGCCTCCATCCCTGGTGTACTAGAGATACAGGTGTGCACCACTGCCTTGGGTTTCACCTGGGGGCTAGGGGTCGAACCCAGAGCCTCGTGCACGCTAGGCAAGCGCTTTGTTCCTCCCACCGAGCCCTTAGTTATCTCCAGCAGCAGAGTTTTCATTCTTTGTCTGTGTGTATTTCCTTCAGTTTGCTGTGTGAATGCTGTTATTGTTGTTTTTATTGTACACAACATTTGATCAAATTGATCTGGTGTAACTTAGATGTTTTCAGGTAACCGGACATTGGATTTTCCCCATAGACTGCTGTTAGAATCAGCGCTGCAATGACAGCCTGTGGGATGCCTTCCTTGCCTTCGAACTGTGCCCCCTGTATCAGATGGTATTGCATTCCCCACAATGCATTTCAACACTATGCCTTGGCTTGGTGTTTCCCCTTCACCTCCACCTGACCTCAATGAACAGCTTTTCCCAACATTTGAAATACCTTGCATTTGAAAATTTTACTCCTTGCGTTCCCTTTTCTTTCCTCATTATTTGCCCAGCCTCTGTAGAGGAGGAGGAGGACAAAGTGGCTGATCCTGTTCACCAAGCTCAGCTTCTGCGGGGAGCTAAAGCCCAGCTGCATTCCCTGCAGTGGGCGTGTCAGCTCCTGCAGGACGAGTCCTGGGAGACCCACATGGTCGTGGGGATAGGGGCACAGGCGTGGCTCAGCTGTGCCCAGAACCTGCAGTAAATAGCACTTGAGGTGGGGATAGGGGCACAGGCCTGGCTCAGCTCTACCTGGAGCTGTAGAAAATGACACCCGAGGCTCCACCTTTCTCTGCCTTGGTAAGACAGTAGATGCTGCCTGGACCAGCACAGTCTCCTCGGGTGTGAATAGGAAGACCTGGAGAGATGATGCTAGCTAATACACGCACTGGGGAGAAGCTATTCCTGACATTCGAGGTCCTGCCTTGTGAAAACTGAAGATGAAGATGAATGACAGACAGGTGTGATCACACAGACCTGTAATCCCAGGGTTGGGGGGAGGACAAAGTCGGGTCGCTGGGGCTGGCTGGGCAGGTGGCCTAGCCTTCCTGATCCGTGTCTCAAACACAAGGAGGAGAGTGACAGCCGAGACTGGCCTCTGGTACCCACGTGCACATGCACACAGAGCCACATACCAACGCACACCCCCTCCTCCATCCTAAAGATAACAGTAAGCAGGTGCACGCTCTCCAAAAACAAGAGGAGCTGATGAGCAGATGCAGTGCAGCCAGAGGGAGGCCAAGGACAATTGTAACCACGGGAGAAAATATGGCCATGGCCTTTGTGTGATGGCTGCTATCAGGCGGGGTCCAGCAAGTTATCACTGATTTACCGCTGTTCCCAGAGCAAAGGAGCCAGTGTTAAGGGTGTGGCTGCGTGTCTGTCTTGCCAGGTGAGGTTTTAACATGTAAGGCTGAGCAGAAGGGTGGTTCTTCCTGGCTCTAGGAGCTGTGGATCCACAGGGCAGGGTCAATGGCCACCTTCAAGGGCTTTGTCATGAGTGGCAGCATCTGGCTATTTTATGCCCAGAAAGATCAGGGGTCTTCCAGACTGTAGGCAGACGCGGCACAGTGTGCTGGTGTAACTTTGACCTCAGGTCATCCCTGACACCGTGATAAACTTTTCCCTTGAACGTTGAGGGGAAGTTTTCATGTGTCTTTCTCCTTATCAAGAAGCAGGCCTCGTACAGTGAAGGGCAGAGTCACCAGCCCTGTCCCCAGGGGCAGATTGAGATAGGTGCCTGAGTAGATGGGTGTAGGTGTGCTGCCGTCGGCCTCTGGAGCAGGGACTTCTGTGTGATTCTGATCAGCCACCTGGAGAAGAGAAGACTGATGGGCTGGGGAAGACTGAGGCCAGTTAAACACTCATTCCAGCCCCACCCCTCTACCCTCTCTCCTCTCGAGCCTCTTTCTTCTAGTACCATCTATTAACTTATGCCAACCGTGGGAACCCTAAGAATCACAGCGTTGATTGAGCTCTGGGCATCTCTCAAATGTCCCCAGCTTGATGCATTAGCGAGGAAACGTGAGTCTCTTCTCCCTGGGCCATGATGCATTCCCTCTCTCCTTAAAGCAGGAAAGATTTTCTTCAAGTTACTCCCCAAAGCAGGAGACACACGGACAGAGACACACTCCATAAAAACTGGCCTTCCCCAGACATGGCTGGGAGCCGGCCAAAGTGTGTGGTTGGGTATAATTTATGGTTTTGCTTTGAACGATAGTTGACTGTTGGGTGGAATTTTAATAATGTATTTATCCCCTAATTTTGTAGTAAAATGGATGGGCATAAGGACTAAGGGGCTGACCATCACTGGCAGTGCTCCTGAGGACAGTGGAGTTTGGCTGTGTTGCCTCTGGTATTTTGCAAGTGTTCTGTTCTGTCCAGTGTGCCCACACGTAAGGGCTCTCAAATTGCACCTCTCTGCATAGGCTCTGTACATTTCCTGGTAATTTTTCTTCCACCTCTTTTGTAAAGTAAACTTTTATTGCTTTTTTTTTCCTTGTTTAGTGTGGGGCTTGCATGTGCCGCAGCACATGGTGGGAGTCAAGAAAGACAACTTGTGGAAGTCAGTCTTTTCCTTCTGCCGTGGAGGCCCTGGGGGTTCAGCTCAGGTCATCAGGCTTGGCGGCAGGTGCCATTACCCACTGAGGCATCTCACCTGTCCCCACCTAGTCATTAAAGCTCTCCTCACACTGGATTGGCCAAATTCATTACCTGACCTCACTGTGGGAGCCTCCGGGGAGGACTCGGCACTGTTGGAGTCTACCTACTTCTGGATCACTTCCTTCCACAGCTATTCCTACTTCATTGCTGCTGGGCACCCTCCCGGTGCCCACCGCCTCCTCCATTTCCTGATGCTGTGGTCAGCCTCCCACTTCTGCTCTCAGAATGGCCAGTGTCAGAGCGCTTGTCCCCCTGCCTGAGGCTACTTTGGATTCTTGTCATCTTGACCGGTTATAATAGGGTTCTCATGGTTTCTCTGCTTCTAATTCCCTATACTTTGAGTTCACAGTCAAAAGTATCTTTCTTGCAACACTATTCACAATAGTGAAATTATGAAACACAGACTCACAGACAAACACACGTTCACAAGCACACACTCTCACACACAAACATGCGCATGGACACAGTTAAGTTGTTTTTGTTTTATGTTTAAGACAGTTGTTGTGTAACTGTGGCTGGCTTTGAACTTGCAGTGCTCTGCCTCTGCACTGGTGTGACAGGCATGCACAGCTGTGCCCTGAACACGTTATTATTGTTCTGCTCTAAAGAAGAGCATGGTCCCTCTGTTTGCTGGGAAATGCCTGTAACAGAGATCATCGTAGGGAAAATAAGCCAGACTCGGAAAGGCGGCTACCACACATTTTTTTCCTCTTTGATTTTTTTTTTTCAGAAACATAAAACTCTCTGTGTTTATATAGAGATAGATACATGTGTCCAAAGTACATGATGTTTTTGGAAGAAATTTTCTGTGAAACCCCAGTATATTCACAATAGTCAAGTTATGAGATTAGCCTAAGTGTCCATCAGTGAATACACACACACACACACACACACACACACACATATATATATATATATACACACACACACACACACACACACACACATATATATATATATATACCAATGATAATTAATTTAAAAGCATCTTTCTAAATCAATGGTTAGATAAGACTCAAAACCCTTCGCTACAGAAAAGAAGTTCTGGTTGCTATTGATCGTTATCGGCATTCACAGGATCCTTGAACTTCCCGCTTGAGCCGTTCAGCAAGATCTGTGGTTTCCCCGTGGTCCATCTGTTACATGGCCTCTGTTCACGGTTGTGTGGTCCACTTTGAATCCTGATGTACGAGTAGCTTTGCCAGGCTCCTTCATCAAGCGTGCTCAGAAAGGAAAACAAGCAAAGAAGTGGATTCTCCATACTTGCCCGCGATAGCTCTGGCTTCTCCTGGAACTGGAATACCCTTAGGAGGCTAAAATGAGGGACGATGAGCTTAGGTGGAAGAAGAATTCCTCCCCACGGGGGATCCTAGCTCAAGCATAGTTACACTCGAAGAAATCTGAACATCTCAGGGAATCACACAGCACCCACAGTGAAGTCCAGGTATGAAGAGGGAGCTGCGGTCAGACCTGTGGTTAAGGCTTTTCAGTTTGACAGCATTTGTTGGGCTCCTGTGAATCTCGAGGGCTGGAGTTACAGCGATATGAAGGCTCACGGGGTCACAGGGCATCATGGCTGCGTGCCTTGCCTCTGTGGTCTGTACTCTGCTTTCAGTGACTGCAGATAAGAGGCCTGGCCCTGTGCCGTAAGATCCTCTCCTGTACTTTGTTGGTTTTCTTTGATCATGAACTGTGATGGCTGGCTTTACATGTGCCTAGGAGACACACCTCGATTTGTGTATCTAAGAGTGATTCCAGGGAGGTTTAACTGAAGGGGAAGAGGTGCCTGGGGTCCTGTCTTGAATAGAAAGGCAAAGAAGGAGAAAGTGAGCTGAACATCAGCCCTCATCTCTCTTGCTTCCTGACTGTGGATGCAACACCAACAGCTGCCCAAGGAGCCCGAAAGAGGAGGAGGAGAATCTGAAAGACTCTCCCAGAATCTCCCAAAAGTCGGTAGCTCAGCTGCAAGGGTTGGGAGCTAGAAGCCCCTCTGCATTCCATGACTGATTGTCGCTGGGGCCAGTCTTGTGTGGGCCCAGCACAGGAGGCCCTGGTTGCTGCGTGTTAGTGATGGCAATGGTGGCCCGGAGTCTAGAGGACACCATGTAACTCAGCTTCCAACACTATCTCTGGACTGCTGCTGTGGTTCCCCGGTGGTGGTGGGGGGGTGTTCTCTCTGAGCCTGGCTGTCCCTGCCCAGTTCTCCTGCAACCTTCTCCTGTGGCTCGCACCTGCCCTGCTCTATTCTAATTCTCCCTCCTCAGAGCCAGCCAGCTGTCCACACCAGGTGAGGCTTGGGGAATTCCTGGGCCCAAGTAGGTTTACATGTGTAGTTGGGGGTGGGCATATTTGGGTGTGTTTGTATAGGGAGAGAGGGGGGCTAAGGTGACTCCACGTCCCACCTGTCCCAGCCTGCTGTGATCTCTGTCCCTGGACCCTCCAGTGCCCTGCTCCATCCTCAGCAACACATCATAGGGGGTTGGAGGGCACAGTGGCCTCTTTGGGTCAGATGGCCCTTGTCAGGAGGGAGCTGGCACTAAACTCCAGCGCCTCAGACACTGCTTTCCCTTGCCCACCTCACACAGGGCATCGTGTGTGTGAGGACACACAGAAGTTGCTTTGAAAATGTGAAGTTTCTATTAGATACATAATAAGTCAGTCTGCAATTGGGGAAGGGTTTCCGTGTCTCCATATCATTTCATGTACACACACACACACAAACACACACACACACACACACACACACACACACACCACACTCCGGCTCAAAAGGGTACTTTCAACTAGAAAATACTTGTTATTGTTTCTGAGTCTTTTTATTCTGAGCTTTTATTTCTGAATGCCAAGCTACCCTCTTCTTCCCACCCATCACCTTTTCCCTCCACTTGAATTTGCTCCTTCCCTAGGCATCATATTTTCTAGCCTGGATGATTGGTTTATGCTTCAGACGCCAGAAACAATGAGCAGAGCTAGGCCTTTGGAATGTCCAGCCTGAGAGAGGCTTTCACTCCAATACATAGAGAAACGGGATGCAATGAAGGAACAATACACCTGACGACCCGCCGAACTTCACGACAAATGCTTTCTTCTCAGCTCTTCTGGTTTAATCCTCGTAGCCATGAGCTATGGAGCCCTCTGAACCCAAGACCTAAGGTAAAGCCTTCCTTTGTGCTGCTTCTCACAGGTGCTTGCTACAGCAATGCCAAGCCCAGTACATCCCAAACAACCAACATGATTCTCAACTGAGAAAATCACAGCACCACCGTATCCCCAAGAGGGTAAAGGAGCAAGAAACACTAGCATGGAGCATGGAGGGTTGGGCTATCACGTTCAGCACATCTGCCTAAGCACACAGCATGCCCTTCTTAGCAACCAACAATCCTGCAGTGGGCAAATGTATGGCCGTATGGCCAGAAAGCAGGTGCAGCTGTGTGTGCGTCTTCATTATTTCAAATGGTTCAAAGCCGCAGGTGGGATTGGGAATACAGCGGAGTCCATAGGTCCTGTGTGCATCCGGCCCTGGGTTCAATCTCAAGTCCTATGAAATGACAAAAGCCATCAAGAGTAGAACGAATGCCGTGTAGTTTGGGGGCTAATCTCTATTATACACCAAGGTGATTGATGCTGCAAGGCTCCCTGTCCACACCAAGCTTGGAATTAGTCAGATGCAGCATGTGTGGTAGGAGCTGGAAAACAGATCAGTTTTGTGCCCCGGAGGGATTAATGACTGCACACTTACGATTCATGCACCTTTCTATGTGAACATTATACTCCAATTAAAATCTTATTTAAAGGAAGCTTTTCCATAGTGTTTTCATCTCTGAATTGATGAGCAATCAACACTAGGTCATCACCATCAAACAAACCCAGAATTCTCCATCTGCCCCTTCTCCTGGGAGGCTTTTTTTCCTCCCTCAATTGCTTCTCTGCATGAATGATAATGTTCAGTATTTCATTTACATTTGATAGCATGGTCCTCACTTTTGAATATTTACATCCAAACTTCTGCTAGTGTATGCTATGGAAAGAATGTTAACTGAATTTGCTCCCCCAGTGACTAACCTGTTAATCTAGTTTATTAACTAGTAATGTCCTACCCATAAAGATTCAGCATATAGTGCTAGCCCTGTCCGGGATCCGTGTGGTCCCCACCTCTACACTCCTGTTAGGGTTACACTTCATGTATTTGCTGCTGAATGACTTCTGTCACTGAAGAGTCTTCTCCCACAATTATCTTAATAGTCTTTCCTATTGATTATTCTGATAATGTTCAATAACACTTGCACTCTGTCGATCTAAAAGAATTCTGTCAATAGCTATTCTGCCGTTTGAAACATTTTAGTGCCATTATAGCTCTGAATCTTCATGTGCTTGGAATAGTTTCTGTGTTTGCTAATTTTAATCACTAGTCTCATGATGCTGCTCCACTGGTTGGTGAGTCTGACCTTTCTGCTATCCTGTGTCTGCGGTCTGGCTCCGTGTGCTGATCACAAGTGTCCCCCCATAAACACTGCCCTGTGAGGGACTCACAGGTGATTATCCAACCAACTCTCCAATATGACATCCAAGTGTAAATGAGAACCTGACTCTCCGGGACAGGCTGAAGCCTGCTGCCTACAGCCTGCCTGCTGCCTGCTGCCTGCTGCCTACAGCCTGCCTGCTGCCTGCCTTCTGCCTGCCTGCTGCCTGCCTGCTGCCTGCTGCCTGCCGCCTACAGCCTGCCTGCTGATTGCAATGACCTGCAGGTGTGAGCCCTAAATCAAACATTCTCTTTTATAAGTTGTATTGCTCATGGTGTTTTATCATGGCAATAGAAAAGTAACTAAGGCACTCGGCCTTCTCCTCCCTCCACAACAAGAAAATCTTTTAGGTCCTCTTGGGTACAGGCAATGCTGAGAAAGTTTATAGTATGTTGGGGAATCTAAATTTTGTTTTTATTCTTTATCAGAATAACCATGTGGCTGTGAGGAGTCTCTACTAAGGGAGAGTCCATGTCTTCCTTTGTGACTGTATTTTTCTCCTTTGAAATGGTTTTTGTATTAATTTGCAACATCTGTAACCATATTAGGGATGCTACTTGTTCATAACTATTAAACATATACAGATTTTTGAATATATAATCAATTTTCATTTTAAGTTGAATCTCCCAGAAACTTGCTCTATGGGGTCAGGGTCTTGCACATGCTAAATTTGGCCATTGTCACCACCCTTTAATTTAATAAATCTTTAACTTGTTATTTTCTTGTTGTGGAGGGAGGGGAAGGCCGAGTGCCTTAGTTACTTTTCTATTGCCATGACAAAACACCATGAGCAATACAACTTATAAAAGAGAATGTTTGATTTAGGGCTCACACCTGCAGGTCATTGCAATCAGCAGGCAGGCTGTAGGCGGCAGGCAGCAGGCAGGCAGAAGGCAGGCAGCAGGCAGGCTGTAGGCAGCAGGCAGCACGCAGGCTGCAGGCAGCAGACAGCAGACAGCAGGCAGCAGGCAGCAGGCAGCAGGCAGCAGGCAGCAGGCAGCAGACAACAGGCAGCAGGCAACAGGAAGAAGGCAGGCAGCAGCATGCAGCAGGCAGGCAGCAGGCAGGCACAGCTCTGGAGTTGCAGCTGTGAAGTCACATCTGGAGATACAACCATGGAGCAGAGAGAAAGAGAGCTAACTGTGTGAGTTTTTGAAACCTCAAAGCCACCTCCAGGACACAAGCCCTCCTCCAGCAAGGCCATGCTTCCTAATCCTTCCCAAATGATTCTACCAGCTGGGCACCAAACATCCAGCTATTTCCTCTCATTCAAGCATCACACTGAGTTTCCTATTTTCATGATTTTATTGGAATTTAATATATTCCAGATACTGGTCCTGGGTCAACTAAATAAGTGAACTTAGTCTCTTTATCTGTGGCTTTCTTATCATTTATTTTTATATATGTGGGTGTTCTGTCTGCATGAACACATGTGTACCACACATGTGCAGTGCCCACAGAGGCCAGAAGAGAACATTGGGTCCTCTGGAAAGTATTTGTCTATGTCCCCGATCCCCATGGGTTGTTCTAGAATGATTTCTAGATGAATCTTCTCCAGTTAAATAGCTTTGCTCCGTTGACCCGGCCAATCAGCAGCGTGGCCAGGTGATGTCATCAGTACATGTTATCACTGCAGCTACAGTTCAGCGTGTCGTTTGTCCTTCTGTGTGTCCACATTTCTTTCTTTAAAAACAATGTATTTATTCATTTATTTTAGTGTGTGTGTGTGTGCGTGTGTGTGTGTGTGCACCTGAATGTATGTATGTATGTGTGCACCATATGTATGAAGGTGGCCTGCTCCACTTTCCTGTAGAACCCCCATCTGGATCAGAAAGCGTCAGAGATGGAGTCCCCCAAGGGCAGAGGCTCAGGCTTTGTCCCCAGAGGTCAGCGTCCCTCTTGTCCACCCACCAGCCTTCCTGTTTCTCTATTCACACAGTGTGCTCATTCTTAGGCCTGGTGCCCTGTCTTCTTTTTAATTTTATTTAGTTGTTTGTTTGTTTTTGAGGCAGAGTCTTACTCCACATCTCAGGCTGGCCTGGAGCTGTTTCGCCCAGACTGGCCTCAGACTCAGGCAATTCTCCCACCCAGCCTCCTGAGTGCTGGGATTCTAGCCAAGCATGAGCCACCGCTGGACCTGGCTGATGTCTTATGACTATACTTTTCATTAATCAACAAAACCAGTTGGGATTTTATATCTCCCCATTGCAGAAGCTCCATGCTGGAGACAAAATTTAAAAGATGAATTTGGAGTCTTGCTCTCTCTGCTATTCTTTAGAAAAACTACTCAGAAACACACTAGCTCCCAATAAGTTTCCTTGTTATTCATAAGCCACATTGCAACTAAATAGCCAAGCTCAGCATTTTGTCACGTTGTCTGGCCTGTTTACACGGAAAAGCTCAAGCAGAGAGCTGAGCTGGGGGCGATGCTAGGGTTCTGATGCCAGCATCCTTGCACACCGGGTTTCAGCTCCCATCCCCATCCCTCCTCTTCCCCAGAGGATGCTTCCTTACAGCTCCTTCAATAGGAGGATTTAGTAGTTACGATCTTATATTATTTGCCAGATGGTATTACTACCCCTCCAACATACATACCCAACACAGGAATCTAAAGAGAAATGGCCACATGGCTGCAAGGGCAGAGGCCACAGTGGGGTCATCGGTGTAAGTGCAGTAATTTCTGCTACAAATTGAAAGGCATGGAGCTTGGGGCTCATGGGTAGGATCAGATGGCACTCAGTCCTGGGAGGCAGTTTGTTACCAGATGCTCGAGATGTGACTGGATTATCCAGATGCTGTGGTCCAATGAGCTCTTGCTCCCAAGAAAATCTCAGCTGGGGAGAGAGAATCACAGTGACAGGCTGTCATATTTTAATTTGAATACAAAGCGGGTTAAGAAATGTGACTTCTGATGCTCAGGGACAGGTAGGACCCAAAGCTACAGTTTGACCCTTGATCATCTCGTTGGGCTGCAATTGTCCCTGCACCCTATCTTTTTACTGCTCCTCCAGAACGTTTTTTCCTCCACACTTTGAGTTCAACTCACCTTCCAGTCCCCCACTCCCCTTCCTCTCACCCCTCCCAGCCACTCATCTCTGTCTTCTTCTCTCCTCCCTCCCCTTCTTTCTCCCATCCATCCTTCTTCCTTTCCTTTTCCTCTACTCCCATCTTCTCCCCCACCTCTCCCCTACCCCTTTCTTCCCCTTCTTTCCTGTATGTGCTGTATGGGAGATTGACTCACACACTCAGTAGGCAAGTGTTCCACGGCTAAGCCACCCCCACCCCCGCTGTCTCAACTTTATAAAAAGATCTTTTATTCCTTCGTTTATTTTTGAGATAGAGTCTCATTTATTCCAGGGTGGCCTCAAACTCACTTGATAGCTGAGGATGACCTTGAATGTCTGACCTTTCTTCCTCCACCTCCTGGGTTATAGCCGTGAGCTATTATGTGGGGCTTCATTCTGCAAGTTTAGTTAACAATTTACTTGCTTTCTTTAGATAATTGCCTGAAAGTTCTCCTTCTCACTAAGATGTCAGGGGTTTTGTCTTGTTCACCACTTAGTTTCCTATACGAAGGACACCCTTGGCATGGCTGCTGCTCAGTAAACATGGGCTACACAAGCAAATCTGAAAATGAAAAGCTTTGAACTCTCACAGTTGGTCTTGGGGGGACAGAGTCATCAAGGGACCTGCAGCTGCACCATGCCGCTCATCCCCAGCCTGACCTCTTGTCTGCTGTTTCTGTCCCCAGCCTGATGACCTCTCGCCTCCTCTGGCACCATTGCCCTGAGCCTGAGGCTGAACGAGAAGGAACGAGAAGGAACGCTGCCCTTCTCATCAGCTGTGGGCTATGAGACTCACACTTCACAGGAAGGTGACAGACTCTATGTTACCCTCTCCATTCTGGGGGACTGTCCCTGTAGTCACTTGGTTTAGGAGCCTGGGGCTGAGCTTCTGCAGATTAGTGCTCTTTGAGGCTCTTTGCAAAGTCTTATGGACTCATCCCCATATTTCTAGCACTGCCTGCTGCAGGATGCTCACGTGGCCTTTCTTCCCTGGTGTTTCTGACTTGCTAAAGTCCTGCTGTAGTTGGGGTCATCCTCCTGACACTCTGCTGTGTGTCAGTTGCTTCCTGTGGAGTCTGATGACTATCTGACCCTATCCAGCCAACACTGGCTCATTCTCTTCTCACCACAGGGCTTTTGGGATCTTACATCCATCCTCCTGCCCCAGGAGCTCGCCAGTGATGTTCCTAGGCTCTGCCTTTTTCATCACATGGCTGGCATTGGGAGGTTGTGTCTCTTTTGTGCTTAGGGACTTTTCCAGTGCATTTTGTTGACAGAGGAAGATCTGGCTTTCTTGGCTAAATCCTTATGGAGCTTTCTGTAGGATAGATTGAGTCATCTTTGCATTCCCGAATCTTTTCTTCTGTTCTCTCTGGATAATTTTGGTCTATATTCTGAGGCTTCTGTTGACAACTTCTGCAGCCCTGTACTGCACTTTTTTTTGGCTGTCATTTTCAACTAAACTGTGAAGTTTTCCCATTTTCTGATCATATTTTCCCCCTCTCTTTTCCAAACACAGTGACTCATGAGATCCCTGGCAATGACGTATATTTTTGTTCTTTTCTTATTTTCTTTTTGACAGGACTCATGTTTCCCAGGCTGGCTTTGTAAATGAAGAAGACTGGTCCATCTCTGCCTCACCACCTGAGTTCTGGGACTTGAGCTATGTACCACCACACCTGGTTCATTTGTTTTTCTGTTCCTTTTGTTGACCTATTTTCTCCACAGTCTGTCAGTCTCTCTGGGTGTTGCGATCTTCTTTCGTTCTTGGCTTTTTGGACTATCTTATGATCCTTAGTCATCTGGCTCTGGTCCTGAAGTGTGACATAGAGGAGTGGGCCTGCCCTTGGTGCCATGACTTCAGGGTGGGTACTTGGAAGTCAAGGAGGTGTCTGTGAATGCCAGAGCATCCAGGAAACTCCTCTGCACACAGATTCTTCTCCCTTTCCTCTCCCTTCAAGCTGATTCTCCCAGAAGCCACCCAAAGGGAGGTCACAGTCAGTGCTGAGCCCACTGTTTTTTTTCTCTGTGAGGTATCCTCAAGGGTTCTCTCTGCTGGGGGAGGATGAGCAGGATGAAGAACAGGCCACGGACAGGCAGGATTCCAGGGGAGACTTGGGCTTGGAGAATTACCCAAGATACACACATAGAGCGGTGATGACTTCAAGGTTTGCCCTTCATCTGAGAACAAAGAGGTTGAGTTTCTGAGCCACTGTGTGGCTGGTCTTCCAAATGCATAGGCTGAGGGTCTGGGCTGTCAGATATGCGCGTGCAGCCACCAGCTTCTAATTTTTCCCTTTAGACAGATGTCTTCACTTTTTCCCCCTTCAAGTCATCCCAAGTAAGAACTGTACTACAGTCAGACTAAGAGGGTGGGGTAGGTCAGGAGGGGTGATAGCCATCAAAATACAAAGCTATAGTACAAACACTGACCACTGGTGGCTTCTTGTCTGTGTGTGAGCCCAGAGGCCAACTGTGCTAATTCCAGTGGTGCTTCTGTAAATTCCCAAGATGTAAGGAGAGCACGCTTGTGCCATGACTACCTGCTGGGACATGAAGCTTTATTATTATGGGTATGTTAGGTAAAGCTAGTCAGTAAGATGAACCTGAAATCATGCAAAGAAGTGCAGTCCCATTCAAGTCATAGAGTGCTGTCGTCCACACCTATAATCCCAACATTTAGGGAGCTGCCACAGGAAGCTTGGGCCTCATCGTGAATATCGGGCCGGCCAGGACTACATAGCAAAACCCTGTCTCAAAAGCTCCCCAAACAAGCAAGCAAGCAAACAAACAAACAAAAAAAAAAAACTTGTAGAATCCCTAGAAGGTAATGCTTGAAGCAACCGTGAGGTCGTGTGTAACAGGGCTGGAGAGGTGACTCATGGTGCAAATGCTTGCTGCTCTCGCAAGGGAGCCACGTTAAGGCCCCGGAACTCACACCAGGAAGCTACGGCCACCTGGAACTCCAGCTCCAGGCGACCCAATGCCTTCTGGCTTTTGCGGGCACTTGTACCCATGTGGCACGCACACACACACACACGTGTACACACACGTGTACACACGTGTATACACACATGTACACACACATGTGTACACACATGTGTACACACACAAACACAAATAGACTAGGAAACTCAAGGCAGGGTGACTCTTCAGGATCAGGCAGCCTGGCAGAGAAGGTTTGAACAACTGTATGACTTTTTTCATTGCTATGGGAAAATACCTGTGAGAAAGAACTTAGTGGAAGAAGGGTTGATTTTGGCTCCTAGTTCATGAACACAGTCCATCATGGGGGGAAGGCATGCGGCCGGGGCATGCGGCAGCTCAGGCCATTCTTAGTCAGGAAGCAGAGAGGTGAACTCTGGTCCTCAGTCCACTTTCTCTTTGTTATTTGATTTGGACTCCAGCCCACCGCGTAGTGACACCTGTATTTAGGGCGGGTCCTCCCATCTCGGCTAACCTAATCCAGAAAATGCAGAGGTGTGTTTCTATGACTACTCTAAGCCCTGTTGGATTGAGAACAAAGATTAACCATCACACCAAGCCTTTCCTCTGTGTGAGATACTGCTTATACAATAAAGGAACAGAACCTCGCTAGTCGATAAGAATCGCATTGGTGACACCCCAAAGAAAGGGGCAAATAGAACAGGATATGGGGGTCACATGGCAGTCTAAGAGGGCAGCAAATGCCTGGCTCTCCAAGCTGCTTGGGGAACTTGGCAGCCCCAGCTGCTGGGAGTCCGGCCTCTGGGGCGAAACGTCAGTCCAGGGGGCTGTGTTTCAAGTGCTCTTTTGTTTTCTATACCGAAGCCTTTGCGGGACATATTTAAACCATCAGAGTCTGATTCCCATGATTCTGACAAGAAGCATCGGGATGTATCAGAGAATATTCCTAAGGCGAGACCAATCCACCTCTTTTCATGTTTTATAGACGTCCTAATTCCAACCATTCCCCTCTGTCCACATTAAAGGGGTCTGCTGACTCCAGAAGGGGACGTTGCTAATCAGCAAAGCCCTGTCCATCGCGACTCTTCTCCTCTTTCTTAGAAGAAACATCCAAAAGTGTCAAAATTAAGTAGGACCCCAGATGTTTTCAGTCAAACCCAATCTAGGAAATCTGGAGGTGTGTTTCCATGGTGAGCCTAAGCCCAGCCCCCATCTCATTATTTCATCTCATCAATTCCACCAGCCGTGTCCAACTACAAAGAGGGAAACTGAGCCACGGAGATGACTGGACTTGTCCAGAGTCACCTAGACAGTGACAGACGTTGAGACAAAGTCCAGGAGAAAGCGACCTTGGGAAGACCCGGGAATCAAAACTTTTGGGTTTCACCTACCAGCGCCCAGCTCTCTCAAGCACAAGTGGATGCAGGCGAAGTCGTAAACGTAAAATAAACTGAAGTACAGAAAAGGTTTTCATTTTTTTTTCTATGAAAGCCATTTTGATTCTTCTATTTGTTGCTGGTTTTTTTTTTGTTGTTGTGATTTTTTTAACTACCAAATAATGAACTCTGGGTGATCTCTATTTGAAAGGGAAATCAACCAACCTAGGGCTTCCAAACACTAATCAAAACCCACATCCTTGGTCCTTTAGTCATTTATTAACACCCCGCTGTCCCCTGCACAGGTGCCACAAGTCCCCACCATAGCCCTCGGTCCTGGCCTCAGCCTTGGGTCTGACGGTGGAGTGTCTCGTGGCGTTGTTTCTTGCAGAGGAGACTGGGTAGTTTTTCACGATTCAATGCAGCCTTCTGCAGGGGTGGGCATGTCAGGCTCTATGCCTCCAGCCTCCAGGCCACGAGGACTGGCCTCATCTGGAGATACGGTCGCCTCTCCCTCTCCTCAGGCTGTTTAAGAAACTGAAATAAAGCCGGGCGGTGGTGGCGCACGCCTTTAATCCCAGCACTCGGGAGGCAGAGGCAGGCGGATCTCTGTGAGTTCGAGGCCAGCCTGGTCTACAAGAGCTAGTTCCAGGACAGGCTCCAAAGCCACAGAGAAACCCTGTCTCGAAAAACCAAAAAAAGAAAAAAAAAGAAAGAAACTGAAATAATACCTGAACTCTGTTTTCATTCGATTTGTCCCCTAAGTTTCTTTGTGGCTGTCGCCTTCGTCGAGGGAGAGACATCTGACACCCTGGACATCTGACACCCTGGAAGAGGAATCAGCTTCTCTGTTGAAACAAAAATAGTGAAGGGGAGGAAAGGGAAAACCAAAGTGCTTACTGTGCTCAGAATAGCCAGGCATCTGGAGAGTGTGACGAGGGGCAGGTGCTAAATGCCAAGACTGTCCCAGGGCTGCACGAATGGGGCCGCAGCTGTGCACAGCAAAGATAATCCATTCACCCTTCCGTGACACTGAGAACCACAGGGAGGAGAGGCAGGGGGCAGCTTTGGGTCCAGGCTTCTGAGAGGACAGTGCCCTTTGAGAAGCCTTTCAAGTTTAAAGCTCAGGGGGCTTCAGTGAGCATGGCAGAGGCAAAGGAATAAATACCTACAGACGCACACCAGCAGGGCTAGTTGCCCCGCAGCTCCTCCAACCCCACCTCCAATCTCAAAGCATAAAACCCCAAGGGAATCACTCCCCTGCAGCCTAGCAGGTGACTCCCCGGACTCACTTTGTCCCTGTGTACAAAGGTAAACGGCCTGGACAGCCAAGCAAATACACTCTAAGGTTGGCTTGCTGTTAGAACAGGGCCTCTCAAAGCTGCCTTTCTGATTCTGATCACTCTAGAAGGCCACAGGCAGGGTGGGGTCTTGTCTGGTATCTTTTTCAGGCAATTAGCCACGGCAATGGACCAGTCATGACCCGGATGATCTTGGGTGAGCCATGTAACTTTTCTGAAGCTCGTTGTCCTCCCGTGGGAGCTGGGGGATGTAAGGCTGCTTGCCACCACAGGTTCTTTGAGGCTGGAAAGGTAACTGATGGCAAACAGGGACCAAATAAACCTGGGGGCCAACACTCAGGGCTTAAACACTTGGTGTTATAATCTGCCTCCTTCCCTTCCACTACAATGACATTGATTAAATTAGCGTCAACAAGATGACTTAACAACCTATTGATTTGGGCAAGTCAGTAAAAGCAATCTATCATGCTGGTTGCTTGACATTTAGCGGATGAAAATTGACCTTTTCCTTCTCGAGTTTCAGGCTATGATGTCATCCACCTAATCCTAAACCCATGGCTTCTGCTGGGGTCAGAAAGAATAATTTATGAGAAGCATACTGTGCGTGTGGTGGTGGTGGGGGCTTGGGGATGCATAGACATAGAAGTACAGCCCAAGGCCCTGCATGCTCCAGGAACTCGGCCTGGTGGAGGGAGATGCTTGAAGCTCTTCCTTTGTGCATGTGCCGTTTTGGGTCACGGGTTCAGGGTCTCCACAGACAGCAGCGTGTTGATACAGTCTGTGCCCATCCCTTGTCAAGGCATCCACTCGCACAAACACTGAATCAGGCTGTACTCCAGCCTGCGGCCTGGCTGCCTAAGTTAGCCATGGCGGGCTAGCCCCAAACAGTCTGAAGCCTTAGTGATGAAGAACCTTGCCCACCTGAGAAAATTCTACAGAGAGAATGGAATATAAGACGCTCGAGTGTTTTCTAGTTGCAGGATTCCAGGAATCCCCATGTGGAAGGCTAATCTAATGGGCTCAGCTGGGAAGACCACATAGCTGTCTACTTGGAATGGACCTCGATGACTTTAGACAGGGAACTGTTCCACCAAACCCTGGTCCCTACGTGTGTTAAAGATGGTGAGCAGGTAAGTGACTCAGAGAACATAGGTTCAGTCCCTACTAGGGTTGACACTGACCTAAGGCTTAGGATTCAGCAGTAAAGAAAACATAACCCAAGACGCTCCCCTGGAGTGGGTGCCTTCACAGAAACAGCCTGTGTCCTAGTGAGGCACTGACACACTCAGGGGTGGTGCCCAGGGTGTAAAGAGGCTGTCAAGAGGACACAGAGGTGCAGGGAGAGAAGGCAGGCACATTCCAAATAGGGCAGTCACAGTAGGTCTGGGGACAAAGGAGCAGCTGAGCAAAGTTGAGAAAGTGTAGGGCAGGCCATGCAGATAGGACAGGAGGAGCCGTGGATGATGGGACCAGACCAGCCAGGTGTGTAGAGGCCCAGGCTGGAGAGCAGACAGATGAAGGCTGGGGGAGGGAGGCTCTGTCCAGCGGTCAGAGAGCAGCTTATGAAGGGGCAGGGCAGTGAGGAAGAGCAGGAGGCCGGATGAGGCGGGCCTCCAGATTTCAGAAGCTGTTTTCACTCCAAGTTGAACCAGGAGCTATTGGAATGCTCTGAGCAGAAGCAAAACGTGGTTTGAATTACATTTTAAAGCATTACTCCGGCTGCTGAATTCCGTTCAGACAGAAGGAAGGCAGAGGATGAAAGGGGAGCCTGGCTAGGAGGCTACTGTCAACAGCCTAGGCCAAACACGGTAGACATTCGCATACAGATGTGTGTGTAAACACATGTGCATCTTCCATACATGCACTCATACTTGCAAACATATGTATACCCATGGTACACATACATACGTGTGTGTGAATACCCTGCAAATACATGTGCATCCTCCCATACATGCGTTCATACCTGAAAGCACACGAATATCCACTGATATACACATACATGCACAAAATAAAATAAGCATTTGGGCTTGTCTAGCATTGGAGTGACATGAGGAAACCCACTCCCTTTCTAGAAACCAATAGCAACTCCGGCTGAATGCCAGGGAATGCTTCTTCAAGAGACCCAACAAAAATGTGGGCTGTGCCTTGCTCCATAAGCCCCACACTCTTGCTGAGCCCTTGGTAGGGGATGGAGAATGGCCCCCAGGAGACAGATAAGCTGGGTGACCTGAGAGGCCAAGGGAGACCCTCTAAAGAGCCAGGGACCACAGTGGCTGTTAGCACTGTTGACATTAGAATAAGGACTGGTGAATTCGGTGACAGATCAGAGAGCGTTTCCTCTTCCTGTCCCCAGTCTCCCATTGAAGCTGGTCACGTAGATGGCTGACCAGCCGTAGGTCTTCCCACGCTGGCCTTGTGTCTCCTGCTTCTCTTCTGCTACCTTTTGCCAAAGCTCCCAGAATGCTTTTCAGTCTTCTTTCTTCGCTGTTGACCTTGAGTTGGCTGACTCCTTCACAAGCTCTGCCCCTCATCCTCCAGCCACCGTCACCTTATCATGGAGCAGGAGGGACCTTTATAAATAACGCACTGAGATCACCCAAAGAACCCCGACAAACAACAAATTCCCCTCAGACATCGACATCTGGGCCCCACATGGGCTGAAAAGCGATGTCTGAGTTCAGTCCAGTCACAAGAAATGTGACACCAGGAAGACATGGCCCCACGGCCGGCCAGAATCAGCAATGACCTCACAGCAGTGACTTAGAATATCTGAGCGGGAGGAGCGAGCTGGTCCCTCAGACCTCAGTGCCAGTCTTCTGCGGGCTGAGTACAGACTGGAGCCACCCAGCAGCTGCTGTTTTGATCCCCGCATCTCCCAGCAGTGGGTCAGAGTTCCCATTCCTACAACTCTGACTCAATTGCTTAACTGGACGTGCGGACTGTGAACGTTGCCTTCGGCCTTCTGTGATTACCAACTATGCCTGGAGTTGGTGGTAACCCCAGGGTGGAGAAAGAGGAGGGGAAGGGGTAGTGGGTCATCCAAGGACCCTGTGGAGACACTGGTCTGATCTTTCTTCCCTTGGCCATCTAAGCAATTTCCTTCCCAGCTCTGAGTCACCGCCCACTGCAGAGCACCCTGGGCAAAGAGCCAGAACCCTGAAGGACAGGGGTGTGAGAAAGGCGCGCCTTCACTGTGCGCTCCACACCCCGTGGTGCCTGGGCTCATGAAGAACAGAGTGATCCCAAGTCCTCAGGGACCCAATGACTTGGTTGTGGGGCTTCAGAGGGGCAGGAATTCAGCCCATGCTTTTCGTTGACCCAGCATGAGAAATTGAACATGAGAGGCCTGGCAGACAGGTGACAGCTCTGGGAACTGAGGGAAATGGAGTGTCTAGGGCCCGGCTTGTGTGTTCACAGAGGGAAGACACAGGAGCCCCAGACAGTGACTAGAGAATTAGAGTTCACTTGTGGGGAAGGAAGGCTGCGATCCCCGATGCGCATGAGTCCAACTCCAAAGCCCAGTCCCTGGCTTTCCCTCTTCTCGGGCATCAGAGAAGGGTATTTCCAGGTTAATTCCTTTGTGGGGCAGATGGAACCAGCATTCACGTGAGTTCCAGAACACAGGCTCCTCCAGAAGCAAACCCTGATTTCTGTTCTGACCTTCCGGAATTCCTGGTGGGTTAGTTCTGTAGACTCAGCCGGGCAGAGAACCCCCCAGAAGCACTCTTGATACTAGACAGGGAAGACACTTCAGAATTTTGTAGCGTTTCCTGTTTCTTCTAGAAAGGAACTTCTGGAACTTCCAAAGCCAGAAGCTGTTTACCCAGTGAAAGATTTGCTAATCCTGATTGCCCCATTGTTGCTACAAAACTGGTCCTAGGGATGAGGAAGAGGCTGTGGTTGAGCTGTGACATCCCAGGATCTGCATCAACTATCAGCCATTAGGCACAGTGTGGTGTAATTACATTTTGGAAGGGCTTTGGACAGATGAATCTGTTCCTGTTTGTAATCAAATTCTACTCCATAAGATGTGGATTTATTTGATATTAGTATAAGAATATTGACATGAACTGCCTGTTCATTTTTTTCTTTTTTCAAAGTTTTTCTCTGGAATCCCCCACTCCGCTGCCTCCTTGCTTGCCCTGATTTCTGTTACAAAAACATTCCAGGATGAAAGGCCAGAAAATCAGCTTTTAAATCTGGCTATAAACCCAATAAACCAACCAGCATCAAGAGCCAGGACACAAGAGCTTTTGTCCACAGTGACAAGATAACCCCAGAAAAAATCCTGCTCTAGTATATGGTCAGTGCAGACAGATTTTATAAATAGCATGGGCTGGGGAGGAGCTCCATTGACCTAACTCCAAAGCAAGAGGCATGGTCTCTGGCCCAAATTTTAAAAATAGAGGACTGTCCAAGAATAATAGTACCTCGCTGGAAAAGACTTTTTAATCTTAGAGAGTCATAAAAAAATAGAAAATAACATTTCTGCCAACATCTCCAGTTGCATGCAGGGAGTGGCTGGGTTTTATTGGTTCTTCTGTAAACCATGAGCAGACAGGGCTGGCCATGGGTCAAGCAGGCTCAGGGGAAGCCATAGGACAGCGGAGACATGGAGGCAGAGGGGGGTGTCACCACTGAGGATTCACGCGTGGTTCAGGACCATGAGTGCAGATCCTTACCTGTGTGCACATAGATGTGTGTGTCCACACATGTACACATATATCTGCATGCCCGTGAGCCACTCTACACAACTGCTTTTTTTTTTTTTTTTTTTTTTTTTTGGTTTTTCAAGACAGGGTTTCCCTGTTTCTAGAGCCTGTCCTGGCTCTTGTAGACCAGTCTGGCCTCGAACTCAGAGATCCGCCAGCCTCTGCCTCTCGAGTGCTGGGATTAAAGGCATGCGCCACCACCATGTGCCCGGCTGCACAACTGCTTTTAACTGCTGAACTTCCCAGGACAATGGGAACTGCTCCAGAGACAGAGGCGGTGGGTGGGGTCCTTTTCTTTCTCTTCTATTTTTTTTCTTGCTTACAGGTGTCACCAAAGGTCATCTGTGTCATCTCTAAGGCCACAGAATGACCCGAGGGAATAGACTATTGCACTCTTCTCCTGGCAAGTGCTCTGTTCTCAGCACTGGATCAAAACTGCTGCCTCCAGCCCCCACCCTGCTCCTGCACCCTGCTCCATTATTCCGCCAGGTCCTGTTCACTTTGGAGGACTCCTGACCAGTTTGACACCATGTTACATAATCACCTGGCCGCTGCCCACTTCATTCCCAGCGTTTGACAGCCTGTTTCCCAGATATTTCTTTAATTCAGGCCCTTGTGGACTTCAAACCAGATTCACAACTTCTGGATTTATTTCCCACCCATCAACCTGGATAAACACTTCTAATTTTAGACAGGAAGTTCTTCATTTCCCCTTGAGAATATATTGTGCTTGGTTCATTTCCCTGAAAGGAAGGCCTTGGTGCTTTCTAAGAAGCATTATAATAAAGAATTAAAATGGTAACTAGAAAACAAAGCAAAAGAACCCAGGAAATCCTCCATGGGGAATTCCACGCAATCCCGATGGTCCTGACATGTTGCATTTCTGAGAATAGCCAGGCATCTGGAACCCATGGCATGCAATCTGAGGGTGCTGGGAAGGCGCCCTAGTGCCCCTTACAAGTTGGTTTTAATGAAATTGCATGCCTGCTCCAGGGGCTCTTTGGGTCAAATGCACAGGCAGAGGTCTCCTGGACTGTGGCAGGATGAAGGGAGTTTGTTGCTCATCCTAACTTATTATGAATTTCATTCTCTCAGAAAGCATATATCTGGCTCCTGCCAGGGCCATGGCTCATGCTGGGGGTGGGGGGAATCACTAAGCACTCTGGGAAATCCCAAGGGAGTGTCGTTAAATTCCACAGCCCAAGGAAAGGAGTGGATGAAGTTCTCTGGCCTTGCTCTCCTGTGGGATCAGACATCAGGGACTTGAAAAGTGTGTTGAACCTTTTCACGCTGGTGATGGTTCCCATGGTGTGAAAACCTTTGAACTGTGCACTCAGAAGCGGCTGGGATGGAAGTCAGGTACAGCGGGGCATGTCTGTAATCCCAGACTAGGGCAGCAGATGCAAGAAGACCAAGATCAAGGTTCTCCACAGCTACATAAATAGTTCAAGGCCATCTTTTGCTACACGAGACCCTGTCTACACACAATCAAAACAAATGTACAAAATACAGCTGTCAGGGCTGATAGGACATTGGTGGGGCTGAGGTGAAGCCTTATCTCATGCTCATGGATGCTTCCATTAATAAGGGGTGTCAAATCAGTTCTCATGTTTCCATTAAAGAAATCCTGCAATTTGGTCATCAAGGTAATTGAGTCAAGGTGAAAAAAAAAAAAAACACAAGGGGAAGCCATCTAACAGGAAACACAGGAGATGATGCCCATCATACAACCCCATAGGAAGCCACAAGTGAGAAAATAGATATGCAAACATGTGCACACGTGTGTTTGGAACTTTCCAGAAGAGAATCTAATGAAATGGGCATCAATGGTAACCTTATCTATCTTGAGATCTGTCATGTCATTTCAAAGTGAGCTGTGGGGAACCGAAGAGGTGGCTCAGTGGTTAAGAACAGGTACTGCTCTTCCAGAGGGCCCCCGTTCCCTTCCCAGCACCCATGCCAGGCAGTTCCCAATCCCCTGTAGCTCCAGCTGTGGAGAATCAAGTGCCTTCCTCTGGTCTCTACAGGAACCTGCATTCATGTGCACACACATGTGAACATAATTAAAAGTAAAATTTTAAAAAGTTTAAATGGTAAAAGGTAGAGCGGGTCATGGCTTGGTTGTGACTGCTTGCCTAGCCTGGTGAAGGCCTTATTTCCTCAGGGAAATCAGACAAATGAAAGCAATGGTGGACTTGGGAACGGAAGAGGGCTACACGCTTGCCTGACGCTTTCCCTTCTCATACTTTTTTGTTTGAAAAAAATTGTACCAAATATGCAAATAATTACAAAATTCTAAGTTTTTACAGCTCTTTTACTGTTTTCTAGACTATTTCCACCAGGAAAAGGAAAGTAATAATAAATCAGATTTAGAAACAAGGACATGATAGAGCCCAGCTGCCAGGACCCGGTGGCCAACAGACTAGAGCACAATCCTGAGACCTCCTGGCTTCAGGTTGCTGCTGTGTGGTTCCCACGCTGGGCAAGGCCAGGACACGTGACCCCCAACCAGCTGAATGCTGGCTCTTGTTTCCCAAGGCCATGGAATCTGCAGACACTCTCTTCTGGCTCCTCAGAGGGGTTGGGGAGCCCCCAGCAGGAGCTGTGACATTTATAACTGGAATTTCCATGTCCCCAACCCTCGCCTAGACCAGGGATGAATCATGGCTTCTTAGAATCGTGAAGCCATTTTGGAAACAGCTGCCAAGGAGCAAATATAGTTAAAAATAGCTCTCGCTTCTGAAAAATGAATCGCTTATTTTAAGAAGAAAGAGTGGCTTGAATCTGTCCTGCTTGCGTCTTTATCTCCTGGGCATGGTGCCAGGGCATCCAAAAAAGGCCTGACTGTCAGATGGGAATGCCATCTGCAGTATATAGTAGTATGGGGCTGGCATCTCTGGGCCAGGGCCAAGGGGTGAGGTCTGAACCGTCCCCCTGAGACCTGCATCCCAGGAGGCCTGAACTGTGGAGTATGACGTTCTGCTTCCCCAGCAGACCTGGCTTGCATTACTTTCTTGTGACCAAACATCCAACAGAGTCCATCAGGGAACAACTGGCAGCTGGGGCATCTATCTGCACCAAAGTGCTAGTGAGGAAGGAAAGAGAGACTCGCGCAGGAGTGGGACCAGACTGTTGCCCATAAGCCTAATGCCCATGATTTTATACCTGCCAGCTAATCTTTAAGTCTAGAAGGTTCCACAGTGTCCCTCAAATAGCACCACCAGGTGAAGATGTTTCACGTTCAAACACTTCAGACCACTGGTCCCCGCTGTGAGCTAGTAGGGTGGGCACAGTGGCCCAGAACCACGTCGTAGGTTTGCTCTCCATGGACTGCGTTCTGTTCTTCAAGGGGAAGAGGGAAGCAAAATTCCTCTGATAAATGACTGCTAGTGTCCTGGCTCAGTCTGTCAGGCAAGAAACTCCAGTTGGCATCAGATGATGTCCCCTCCTACATCGTATGTGTCCTTGCGTTGCTAGGCTCTGTAGCCAAGCCGCAGTGGCAAAGATGGGTGTCAGGACTGATGTCAGTCCAGCTTACTGTCTGCAGTGGAACATCCAGCCTGAATTGGACTGTCGGGACTGTGAGAGGAACTGGGTGTCTTGGGAGGATGGGGAAGGCACAGTGGGACTCAGTAGGGTCAGTGAAGTGAAGAAAAGGTCAAAGTGGGAAGAGTCCAGGTGAGCTCTATTGGAGCATCACAGCCAGGCTCCTGCCCTGAGGCCCCTCTACAGTGGGTCTGGAATAAACAGAGCCTTCTTCGGGGTGGTCCTGGGTTCTCTTGGGCAGGCATGTTCAGGGACAGGGTCATCCTGAGCTGTGAGAAATGATGTTCATGCCAGTGTTTGTTCGTGTCTTTCAAAGGCAAAGACAAGCCCTGGTGGACCAGCGCTCCCAGGGAGCCAGCTGGGGTTTGGTTCCAGAGGCGATCATGGTTCTGTTTTCTTTTCTTCTTTTTCTTTACTTTGATTCTTTTCTTGCTCTCCATACATCCACCTCCCTTCCTCCCTTCTCTCCCTCCTCTCCGATGCTGAGATCGCAGGCCTAGCAGGCCCATTTCATGCAGCAGTGGGCCGGGACCCAGAGCCTCATGCATGCTAGGCTTGTGCTCTCCTGACCCCAGCCTGGGTGTCTTCTTAGGCTCACATTAGTTCTTCGTAAGGAGGTGGGGGGTTCTTGAAAATATTCCAATTAAAAAGAGCAATGAAATTCAATGAAGAGTAAGAAGACTCTCTGACCCTGACTTTGTGGCATTAGTAGAATTCTGATGGTTTCCAAACAAAGAAAAGTTTGCACCCAGGACCAGCCAGTCGGCACGCCCCCACGCAGTGACCTGGGAAGGTCCCAGAAGGGAGGTGGCTCAGAAGCAGAGAGAGCCCTGTGGAAACGTCCCTGCGGCCTAGGGCCGTAATTAGCACCTGCAGGTTCCACATGGAGAAAGCCGGGTTGTAAAGCTTTTTTTATTTTAATATCCTATATGAAACAGTACACAACACACACACACACCCCTCTGGTTCACTGTAAGCATGGATCAAGGTGTCCTTGGTTTAGGAAGCACAGGTTTTCCTTCCTTGCTTTCATTTAGGAAGTAAGAGCTACAGCTGCCAAGGGCAGAGCAGCCCCAGTTCAAGGCACCAGTGTGCTCTTTGATGGCCTACCCTGCACCATGGAGGGAGAGGCAGCTTTCACCAAAGTACCTGCGCTCCAGCGCGGTGTGGTCAGTATCCCCTACATTTCACCTTTAAAGCAAGCATCCCCAAGTGTGTCTCCTTGATGGTTTCTTCAGTTTAAACCTCCCAGGAGTAGAAGAAAAGGAGAGATAAGGAAGTTTTGATGGTGGGGTGGCGAGGGGAAAGTGGAGAAATCAAGGCTGCCCCGAGCTACAAACTTCTGAGGGATTCCCTCGAGAATGCCATGCCTTGAAGGCTTGATCCCTCTGCACAAGCTGTAGATGACATCTCTGGGGTCGTTTGAGTGAGAACAAGAAGTCAGGGGGCTGGATAGTTGGCTGAGCAGTCAAGGGTGCTCGCTGTGTGATCGCGAGAACTGGAATTTGAATCCAGGCACCAACGTAACAAGTGGAACTTTCTTACACACCTGTAACCCAGGCTCCAAAGTAGACAGAGACAAGAGGATCTCTTGAGATTGCCAGCTTCCAGCACAATCGAGAAAATACAGACTACAGGGTTCGGGAAGAAACCCTGCCTCTGCCTCACAGGACTAGATGGAAAATGACAGAGGGGACACCTGGTCCCCTGATGTTGGCCTCTGTGTGCATGCACTCACATACAGACATATGACGGCGGCAAAGCCAAATAAATAAATAGGAGAAGTTGAATATTCTCAAACAGGGGAAAAAAACATCAAAACGTTGTCACATTGATAGAAAAGGAAAGTGAGAGATGAAAGGAGAAAGTGAGTAAAAAAAAAGAGAGGGGGAGGACTAAAAGAGAAGGAACAGAAAGACCAAGAGAAGGGAGAGGATAGGAGAGGAAAGGGGAGAGGGAGGGAAGGAGAAGGAGAGGAAAAGAGGAGGGGGAGGAAAGGGGAAGGAGAGGAAAAGAGGAGGCGGAGGGAAGGAGAGGAAAAGGGGAGGGAAGATGGGAGGTACTAGCAAAGAAAAGGGGAAAGGATGGAGAAGAGAGCAGGGAGGAGGGAGGAGGGAACTGGGAAGAGGGAGGAGGCCCCTGGCCGCAGTTCAAGTTCAGGAACACTAATAAGAAGCAGACTGGAGGCTTTGTGCCGTTTACATTTGTAGAAGCTCCATAATCACTTGTCAAACACAGGACTCTTCCCCCAAAGCCAAGTTTTGCACATTTCCTAAACACATTTCTTTTTCTGGAGATGAATAGGGACTTTGGACAGGTGTGGAGTTTTGATAACTCTGTAGACTGCTCTAAAGCTTTTTATTTGTTGCCAAACATCAATCTGTCCAAGTCGGAGTTTATTTTTCTTTTTTTTTCCCCTACAAAGCCCGAAATTAGATGTGAAACTGTTTCCTGTCTTGGGACCCTACTCCCTCAGGCTTCCTAGACTAATGCCTCCTCTCTCCTCTTGTTTTTCTTTCATCTGTGCTTATTGGTTGCTTTGTTTTGTTTTGACACAGTGTCTCCCTTAAGTGGCCCAGGCTGAATCCTCCTGTCTCAGCCTTCTGAGTACTGGGACGACAGGTGCAAGCCACCATACTCCCTCTTCCGGGTGCATTTTCCTAGTCCTCCTTGCTTTTTTGAGCAAGCTACAGCACAGGCAAGAAAACCACTTCCAAAGTCACAGTCCTTGGGGTCCCTGGCCTCGAGGAGGAAGGCGGAAGACCATGTGAGGAGTGAGCCTGCCACACACCCCATGCACCTCAGCATCAGCCTGGAGGACATGTTTGTGGGTGCAAGGATGGGATCACATGTGCCAAGTCACTGCAGGCAAGACAGACATCCAGGAAGCCAGGGTGTGGACACAGAGGCCACTCCTGAAATGAAGTCATGGGCCTGGGAACTCTGTTTGAACTGTCCCACTTAGGGATATGGGGCTGGGGAGCTTCTGCCTGGAACAAGGCCAGTTCCCTCCCTCCAGGACTGCCGATCACCTTCCTGCTGTGCTTGCCTTTTGAGACACTTTGGGGCACTTTGTTCTCCTCTTACTGTCCTTGATTGATTTTCTTCCTTCCCATTCATCCCTCCCTCCCCGCTAGGGCTTTAATATAAACCTCTGCAGTTTCTCTACGTTAGGGCAATACCCAAACTGTTCTTTGTAATCTTCCATGTGGATGTCACAGATTTTAATGCAGTTTTGAACACGTCTGTCCCCTCCCTGGAGTCAGTCTTAGAGGAAGATGCCAATGGGCAACACAATGATAGTGCATACCAGCACACATTTATCAAACGCCACAGAATATACAATCCCAGGCATGAACTCTCATGCAAACTTGGTCTCAGGGGAGATCATGGCATGACCAATGCAGACCCATTGGTGGCCTCACATAAACCCCTCTGCTGAGAGTTGTCAATACTAGGTGTTGCTGTGTGTGTACAGAGGGGCTGGGGGTATATGGTAACTCCATATTTTCTATTTGAAGCTAAAATTTCTTTGAAAAAGTAAATCTTTTTTTTTCTCAGAATAGGAAAATTTATTACTGTTTCAACTGTCAAAATTTAGGATCTTGGTCTTTCCTTCTTGCCTTTGTACAGGGCTAAAAGGGACACATTGGCTACTTTAACAACCTTAAAGTGGACTCCAGGAATATCACCTACAGCATGACCCTTTCAACCAAATCCAGCAACCAGAACTTCATCGTTTTCCTCAATGAAGTTCAAGCAACCATCATTGGGCACGAAAGCTGTGATCTTCTTGCCGTTCTTGATGAGCTGTACCCTGACACACTTCCTGATGGCAGAATTTGGCTGCTTGGCTTCAACTCCTACTTTTTCCAGCACGATTCCCTTGGCATGAGAGGCATCTCCAAAAGGATTGGCATTCAGGGCTGTGCCCAAGTGGGCTTTCTTGTACTGTTTATCATGCCACTTCTGGTCCCGTCAGTGGCTGCGGAGCTTCCTGGCAGTACGGAGACCACGACACTTGCCCATCTTGCCGACGCCACGGGCCCGAGAGAAAGAGAGAACCGGAGCAGGAAGAACCCACAAGGCACTGCGTCGTATTTTTTAAAAAAAACTCTATCAGTGGTTCCCACTTCATCACTGGCATCAGTAAGGATGAGGTTCTGAGTCCCAGACACCCAGATTTTTTTTTGCTTGGAATGTTCTGTTCTGCCTCAGCTCCTAAAGCTTTCCCTGCTTCTGGACTGGGCCATGGAAGGGCCTCTCCTTAAAGATTTCAGAACTGGGCAAGGGGGATGGTTTGATGCTTAAAGCATGAGGGTGAGGACCTGAGTCCAGATGCCCAGCACCCCAAAAAGCCAGACATGGCAAAGCCCTTCTATAAAATCCCAGTACCCTTGAGGATAAATGGGAGGTGGAGACAGGAGGATCCTTGGAAAATCAAAGGCCAGCCAGCATGGCACACATCGCAACGAAACAAGAGCTTCTGTCTCACACGAGGTAGAGAGTAAGGCTGTCCTCTGACCCCCCACATGTATTCTGTGGCATTCCCCACGTGCATACACACATCATACATACACACGAGAGAAACAGAGACAGAGACACACAGAGAGGGGTACTTCAGAATCAACCAGACTATACACTGTGAATTAACTGTTGAGTCTCTGTCTTCCATCACGATGGCTGTTTCCAGCATTTAATGCAGCAACACTGAAAAGACCATGTGAGGACCACCTGAATAAGGCAGCTTGGTAGTTACAAAGAATGGCCACATCAATTTCCTATGGGATCCAGTCAGTCACACCCGGAAGACAGGCATATTTACTTTCTTTTATAAAGAAAGCTGAGGCTCAGGAATACTAAGTGAGGCTGTGGAAGGTGGGGAATCCAGAATTAAGGTCTGCGTATGTCAAACTGAACTTGAAACACGCCCCACCCCCCCGCCGCCCGCTAAACAGTGGTGTCAATCCCCACTATTCAGAATTCACCTGGCACTTAAGTGCATCCTACGCACTGGTACTGAAGCTTCTGTGGGTGTTCGGGGACTTACAAGTCAGGCTAACATCTAGGACACCGCATAAAGTGTCCACGTCTTCCACACAAGCCTCAGGCACTTTATTATGAAAGTATGCCCATAAACACGCAGCGTGCGCACGCATGAGTGAAGACACATGGTGTACTGGCTGGTGGTTTTTAATCTATAAAGAGATCATAAACATCCTGTGTATGTCCTGTGGATTCATAGCCGGCTTGCAGATTTTGCTAAGCATACTCCACGTGGCAGGGGCCTCTTCTTCACAAGGTAAAAAATGATCGTCTGAGTGTGTTTAGACATACTGGGGAGGGAAGGGCTATAGGGAGGCCTCACCCCACCCAAGGGTTCACGCAGAGGCCAGAGCAGCAGCAACCTTGCAAGGGGCCCTTATTGGGATGGATTGCAGCCAAAGAAAGCTACCCATAGTGGCAGTGTAGCGGTCCCACCAGAGTAAAGACGTTCTGAGGAGAGACAGTGTGCTCCCCATGTATCTATCAGACCATTAAGACAGTGCCCCCCCCCCAAGACACTGGAATTTTCCCGGCAATTTTCACATTCGGGAGAGGAAAAAAGTGAAGCCTGGTGCCAGCCAGAAGGGCAGCTTGTCTCCCAGGAAGCGATGTCACCCAGGTCTGACAACCCGTCAGACCACCGTGTGTGTCTCAGCCTGGAGCTGAGAAGTCAGTGATGGGCGGGACCACACCTTGACCAGCACTGCTTAGCTCCCCACACCTGTGTCTGTGTAAAGCTAAACATCTTTCAGGGTCCCGAAGAAGACTTTGTGTACACATCACTGGACCTGTTTGTCCCTCTTTCTGATGTGGCCATTAATTAGATCGCTTCTGTTTTCTGTGATTGCTCTTCTCCTGCGGGTGGGTGGGTGGGTGCTGTTTAGCTCAGGAGCCTAGTCCTTGAGAAAGCCCCAGAGTGGGCAGGAGAGGAGACGTTGTCTTCGTGGAAGTCTGAGGGCTCCCCTGCAGAGTGTCACCCTACTCTGACCCTGAGCCACCTCTTCCTTAATGCTAATGCGTGTAAAGAAATCTAGGCCTGAGAAATACCTTAGTTCCCACGAATCTGAATGAGTCACGGTGTAACAAATTATCCTAAATTAGTGACTTACGTGAAAATATGTTTAATTTGAGCATCTAAGGGTAGATTAGCCACAGGCCTCCGATTCTGTCACCAAGTTTCGGCTACACTCTCTGCTAACTTTGGTTTCAACCCAGCAGGAGGCAGGGTTATTTCCAAGCCAGCATTTTCTCACTAGAACTCGGCTCCTTGAACAGAAATGATGTGATTGTTGGCAGGGCCTAGCATCCAACCCCACGGCCTCTCCACAGGGCTAACGGGTCACATGGCTTGCTCCAGGTCAGTCATTCAAGCAGAGATGAGAGCCTCAAGAGAAAGAAGCCACAGTGTGTTTACAGCCTGAGCCAGGAAGTGACGTCTCGCACTTTCACCGGATTTCATTCATTAGGAGCACATCTATAAATCCAGTCTTCATTCGAGGGGAGAGGTTGCTTAGGGAGCACCAGGGTACACATGCAGGCACAGGGGTAGGGTTATATACTAGGGGTGGAGGTGTAGACATTAGATCGGGGTGTGTTCACTAGGGAGTGATATGGAGATGAGAGAAGGCCTGGAAATGGAAATACTGGGGGTGATGGTCTGCAGAGCCATCTTGGGGTGCACCTACCTACCCTGCCTTTAGTCGAGAGATGTCTTGGTTTTCTGCAAAGGCTTTCCAGCAGCAAGAGGTAAGTTCTGAGGTTTGTGCATCTGCACATGTACACAGAAGGTATAGGATTGGCAGAGGACAGTCTCAGGGATCAGCCCTCAGGTGCCCTCTGTCCTTGGAGGTAGGGTCTTTCACTGAACTGGAACCTCGAGGAGACTAAGCTAGCTGGAGCCCAGGCCTCAGGGATTCCCCCTATCTTTGCCTCCCATCTTGCTGTTGCTGGAGTTACAGGCGAGTGCCACCACACCCAATTTTTTATGTAGGTCCTGGGGTTCTGAACTCAGGTCGATACACTTGAAAGGCAATCACTTTATTGGCTGAGATGTCGTCTAGCCCTATGAGTTCTATATTCTCTATGCCTTCCTATCGGCCTATAACGGGAGGTGGGCCTTTTGTAGCTGTCCACCAAGGAGCACAGACAACAGCTTAAGCTATTCTGCCACCATTGTAGCCCCCACACATTATCACAGCTCCTGATATCGGCTGGATCCCTAGCTAACCAACCCCATACTCCCCTTTGCCTCGGGCTCTATTCCTGCAGCCGCTTCTGATGCTACCTGTAGCCTGCCTTCTGCTTCAACTGAAAAGGGCTGACTTAGCAAGAGGAGACAGATTTACTTGTGTTAAGGTTCAGGATTTACAGAAACGCCAGAGAAACACACTCATTGGTGGCCAGCACGGCACACAGGACTGACCTATTGGAAAGGCAGTTGGCATCAGCTCTGTAGTGTGTCATGGCACCTGCTCCGGGAAACCCTGCAGTGCCCAGAAAGCATGGCCTCACTAAGGTAACCGGATGAAACTGCTCTCAGGACATTTTATTTGTTTGTTTTAAGAGAAGACCCTATCAAAAGGCAAGCTGATAGAGAAATCACATTTGTAGAACGAAGGTTTGCATCTTCGTGGGATGCTGAGAGTTTAACATATCCTGCCTCTGTTAGGACAGGCCACCTGGCACCCACAGCACCTCACTGGGCTTTTTCGGCGGAACTTAGCTAAGAGAATGCCCAACTGAATCTTACTGCAGGGATCAAGAGGGACTAAAGGAAGCCGTCTGGGATGGCAATGTGTCCCAATTCTCCCAACAGAGTTAGCAAGCCGCCTCCCATCTGCCATCCCAGTGTTCCCAAGGTCACTGAAAATAATGAAAGATTTAAATCTAGTCAGCTCAGAGCCTGATTCTGTACGTGACTTCACAGGGAATTTAGCAGCTCGGCTCGCTAAAGTGACTATCATACTTAAGACCTAATTAAATTTCAGGTAGCTAACTATGGACACTCAGGGAACACACACAGACACAGACACACACACACACACACCGCATACCGCACACGCACACGCACACAGACATCCATACCAGGCTTGCTTCAGTGAGCCAAGCTTCAGAGACAGCCACTCAAAACTGTGTCTTAGGTGATCTCCTCCGATCTTGTCTAAGGGGCAGTTTCTTGATTGCTAATTGACATTGATGTTAGCCCACTGTGGGCGGTACTACTCCCAGGCAAGTGGGCTACTTGGTATAAGAAACCCGGCTGTGAAAGCCCGGGACTTAAGCTGGTTTCTGCCCTGACTCCCCTCAGTGCTACAATGTAACCTGGAAGTGTCAATCAAGTAAACTCTCCTCCTCAAGCTGGTTTTGGTCGTGGTGCTCATCACAGTGACAGAAAGCAAACGAGGGCCCGCCCTGCGGGGGGGGGGGGCCTCCGTGTCTTGCAGGTGTGGGTACTTCATGACGTCATCTTCCCCCTTGTCTGTAGCAGCTAATGCCTATCTCTATTTCAGAGCACCCAGGAACTCTCATGAAAGCTTATGAACATCACCCATGTTACGTAAACAGGAGACAGAACCGTGATTTTCGGAATGGACCTGTGGTCTCTAATTGAAGTTATTACTTTAGTAGAAACAAATGATGTCCTCAGAGGAAATCCTGGCTTTTTGCTTCCCTCAGGCATGGTAATCCTACTAGAAGCTGTATACTATCCTGTGACTTCCTGCCTGAACAGTGTGAGGAGTTATGGGCTCATTTCCCCCGTCCCACCTTGTTGATGGCATTATTCATCGCATACTTAGCATCTAAATTAAATGACTGCGTTATCACTGGCAAACACATTTGTTTTACATCTTGGGCAACATACTGCGGCTTTCGCACGGATAACACATAAATAGCAGTGACATTCCTGCTCATTTCGTTGAGTTCAGGAAGGAGGCAGAGGAAACGAGATGGGGTTGTCAGGCACAGTCTGGCTCCACAGCTGCTTGGCTGACTGCAGCAGGACCACCTACCACCCTGGGAGTGCCAGAACCCTGACGTTTGAATATGACAGTGGAGCTTAATCAGAGGGCAGGGATGCTCGCAGTCAGGAGCCTTCACATCGGCTAGCAAGGGGCCGCCGGGTTCTGCTCCATATATCACAATACCGTGGAAAAGGGGCTCCAGGACTCGGATTTAAGTCCTTGTTCATCATTCTATGCAAGGTCTACTTTCAGAACCTTCTATGCAAGGTCTACTTTCAGAACCTTCTATGCAAGGTCTACTTTCAGAAACTTCTATGCAAGGTCTACTTTCAGAACCTTGGGAAATGATAGCAAACACACTGGCTTTGGAAATATATTTCCAGAGCTTGCCCTCCAGAATCCATAGTTTTTGGTTTCTTAAGCCAGGCCTGTCAAGGTGCATTTGTAATCCCAATTCTGGGAAGGTAGAGACAGGCAGATCCCTGGGGCTTCCTGGCCAGCTAGCCTAGTTTGCTTGGTGAGTTTCAAGTCAATGAGAGACCCTGCCTCCCAAACAAGGTGAACAACAGCCAGGTTGACCTCTGCTTCCATACACACATGCATGCACACACATATGCACACACTCCGATGGAAAGGGGAATTGTGGCACGCAGTCCGCACATACCGTTGCATGGAATGTCTACAACTAGTCCCGCTTCAAAGACAGATGTTGAGCATTGGATTTAAGATGGTGGAATCCGTTTTTCTCCCAACTGCCTTTTGTCTGGTATCTGTTTTCCGATTATGAATGAAGCAGTGTATCTACGAAAGAAGCTATGGACCAGTAGGATGGGAAAGGCAGCGATAGGGAGACCGGCAAATTACAGCTGCTTCACCCATCCCATCAGGCTTCCCCTTTGGGGCCTTGGCATCCACACCAGTGAGGACGTGAGAAAAGCAGGTATCCAGGAGCGCAGCATGCAAAGCACATACCGTCCCCCTGCCCTGCAGCCATACGGTCCCCTCCTGGCATGGAAACGGGTGAGGGGAGCAGGTGTGCAGTTTCTCACAGGTGTTAAGCCAGAACAACCGCACAGGCGGCTGCGGAGCCACAACCCTGGCAACTTGGTTTCTTTGCTGGTGTAACTTTAGCAATGGAGTAACAGGTTGCTTATTTACACCAGCTCGGAGGGGTGCACAGGCTGGGCTGGGTAGCCGCACATTCCAGAGATCATGTGGAGAGTAAACATCTACGAGGAAATCATAAGCAGATCTGGGACCCTCTGGGGCAGACTGTGAGAGGCCACGATTTTCCCAGGAAAGTCAAGCAGTGAGTGATTGTGGAGTCTGGCTGGAACCTCAGCCCCACACCACGAGTGCCACGGTGCTCTGGTCTGGCCACTGTGGAAACCTATGTCAGCACCTCCAAAGTGGACCAGCATTTCCACAGACTCCTACAGGCCATGTCCAGCTCTTCATCTTCCAAAGTAGGAAGAAGGGACTCAAACACTCTGTATACCTAAGTTTACGGAAGCGTGGTTCTCAGGAGCGCCACGGTAAAAGCAACGCACTGACCCAACAGACAACAACACAGTGTAAGTGAGATGTTGTGGGTCTATACGGTAGACTATTACTCGACCACAAAAAAGTCCTGGCAGACAGATGAAGTATAACGATGTCATGATGCTAAGTGATGCAAACCAGACATGGAAGGACAGGTGATGTGTCACAAACACACACACACACGCAATGCACACACACACACACACACACACACACACACACACACACCCCAGAACCATAGACCCAGATCAAATCATTCTAAGTGTTTCTTGCTCCAGTCATGGTAATAAAACCTCATACGCAGCACTGCTTGGCTGGGGCCTGCCCCACAGACTGACAAGTATTAGCACACACCATTGTTGAGGAATATTTAACCATGTCAAGTTGTGTTACATTTGTTTATGCTGTGGAATATTACTTTAGCTCTGTAAAGACTTTATTTATTTATTTATCTAATTATGAAAGATGTGTTTCTGTTTCACTTTGCCTGATTGGTCTAATAACAAGATGAATGACCAATAGGTAGGCAGGAGAGGACTAGGCAGGGCTGGCAGGCAGAGAGAATAAGTAAGAAGAGAAATCTAGTCTGGAGAGAGAAGAGAAGAAGGAGAAGAGAATGAGGGAGAAACAGAGGGAGACACCCGGGGCCGGCCAGCCAGGCAGCCACCAGACAGACAGACATGGAAGGAGCAGGACATACAGAAAGAATGAAAAGTAAAAAGCCTCGAGGCAAAATGTAGTTGACGAGAAACAGGTTAGGTTGTAAGAGCTAGCCAGAAATGAGCCTAAGCTAAGGCCGAGAGTTCATAACTAATAAGAAGTCTCCGTGTCATGATCTGGGAGCCGGTGCGTGGCCTAAAAGAAAGCCTGATACACATTATTGGTATGGTTTATCAACTATTATTATTTATTATTTTATTTTTTATCATTTGTGCAGGGGGGTACCCTTGTTTTGAGGCAGAATTTCCCTTGTTATTTCTGTTGATGATCTGTGTAGTTCAAGCTAATGAACCATGAGCTTCTGGACCTTTCTTCTGGCTCCCTCCTGTCTCACTTTAGGAGTGCTGGGATTGCAGATGGGCACCACTGCATCTGGCCTTTTGGTTTTGGTTTGTTGTTGTTTTTCAAGGCAGGGTTTCTCTGTGTAGCCCTGGCTGTCCTGGAACTCAGAGATCTGCCTGCCTCTGCCTCTTGAGTGCTGGGATTAAAGATCAGCTGCGTCTGGCCTTTTTACACAGGTTCTGGGGATTGACCTTGGGTCTCCAGGCTAATGTGGCAAACGCTTTTGCCCGTTGTTCCCTCCTGCCCCCCACAACCGGATTATTATTTTTATTTGGGGGTAAACTGCCTTTGGTCTTTCATGTGTAGAGCATTCATTTAAAAGTAAATTGCCCTTTTAAGTAAAAATAAGGTTGGTTATTAGAGCAAAGCTAGAAAATATAGATAAGAAAAAGAATAAAGCCAATGCCATCTGAAATCTGATTAAGCCATCCTAACCATCACGGCCGCTGTAATATTTGGTACTGTTCTCAATTCTATCTACTGTTTATATATCTAGAAAATAAAGCCACGATTTGTATTGTTTTACAATTTATTTTTCCCGATTACCTCATTCCTTCAGCAATCATTTGCTGAGCAATTGCCACGTCTGGTTTCCCAGGCAAAGAGAGCAGAAAACGCAAAGGCCCGGAGGGGAGCAACGGCATTATAAATGTCTTTCCACATTTCAGCGCGCTCAGAAGCTTCCTCTACTTCACCCCTCCTGAGTCAGCATTTTACTCCCCGTTCCAGCTGCAGCAGAATTTATTTAACTAGTCTCTTACTTGGAGACATCCGGGTTGTTCCCAAGTTTATCTTGTCACGAACAATATGGTGTAGAAAGTCTTGTTTACAAACCCTTCGTCACACCGCTGCCTTGCTGGTTTGCTGAGTGTGGAGCAGCACGCCCGGCAGATGGTCAGAGCTCCCACCATGCTTGCTGAGTAAGTAAATAAACCAATGATCAGCACCCTATTTCTGGAAACACTAGGAGTGGAATCACTCCCAGTCCCCGTAAGGCAGCTCCACTCTGCAGGCTGTATGTATGCTAATACGCATTGCCCTCCGCCTGGCCTAAAAAGTGCCTTGTGCATACGTAGGGACCAAAGACACAGAGTGATGGACACCTTGCTCAAAGTCACATGGCGAGTATGTGGCAAAGGGCTTCAGACCCCAATTGTTCCCCTTAGAGGCTGTGTTCATGCATTCAACCCACTCCCTGCATGGTGCAGGGGCCTGGGACGATCTAGACCCTAGAAGCTTCCGCTCAGTGACCCACCTCTTCTAGCTAGTTCTAGCCTCACTTCCCAATAGTACCACCAAGTATGACTCCAAAGAGGATGCATCCATTGATTAGCTCAGAGCCTCACAAGCCAATCACATATGGGTGACTGAATCCACCAGCTGAAGACCAAACTTGAAGAGAAGAGCCTTGGGAGGGGACACTTGATGTAGAGGAGCCTTGGGAGGGGGACACTTGATGTAGAAGAGCCATGGTGGGGACACTTAATGTAGAAGAGCCTTGGGGGGGGGACACTTGATGTAGAAGAGCCTTAGGGGGACACTTGATGTTCAAACTGAAGCCCAGGAGCTCTGGGAGGTGAGACTCTGTCTCTTCCAGGGATCTTTGCAGTTCCTCGGGATCCATGGGTTGTGATTCCCAGGGTAAGCTGCCTGCCACCACCTGTGAAAGATGCGGTATGGACCAGACTCAGCATCACGTGATACAGCTTCCATTCCCAGCTTATTCTCCAGACTGCAGGCCAGAGCTCCTGTGGGAGAGCGGCCTGGATTAGCCGTGAGCTTCCGCCCAGCTTTTGTTACTACGATAGGCCAGCCGAGACGGGTTACCGGCTAAGGAAAGCTTGGAAAGCTTGGATATTACAAGGTTTCGTTAAAGATGGGCTTGTAGATAAATGAACACCGGACACTGAGTTGTCCTCTCTCTTCAGGAACTGGCAATCCTGGATGGGGTGGTTCCTCCAGAGTCGGACGTCAATGCCTCCGAACACAGAAGATGGAAGACAGGGCTAGCACGCAGGGCTGCTCAGACTTTATTGTCTGTTCAGATTTGGGGACAAAGGTGTCATGTCTTTCTCCACAAACCTAAGGGTCCTGGTCTGAGCTTCCTGTTCCTATGACAGTGTACTTCTCTCAAGTAGGCGGTGGTTTCTCACCGACTGCTCCCAGTCAACCCCACAAACCAAATCTCTGACTTGGAAGACTCAGAAACCATTGCTTGACTTACTGCTTGTTATCTGGAATGCCTAACTTTCTTCTTCTTCTTCTTCTTCTTCTTCTTCTTCTTCTTCTTCTTCTTCTTCTTCTTCTTCTTCTTCTTCTTCTTCTTCTTCTTCTTCTTCTCCTCCTCCTCCTCCTCCTCCTCCTCCTCCTCCTCCTCCTCCTCCTCTTCTCCTTCTCCTTCTCCTTCTTCGTCTTCTTCTCACATAAGATAAATATTTAAGTTATTTGCAAGGTATCCATTATGCAAATCCAGTGGCTGTGTTTCAAGAAATACATTTAAGAAGCAGAACAAGCCCCTCGATTGGCAGTGCTTCTCTGTGCAGTGTGGCTAGCTTTGCTGGAAGATCCAAACGCTATCGTTCTTCACCTGTGACGCCGTCAAGGCAGCAGTGTTTCCAAGATTGCATGTTAACTGTGAAGGGAATGTGAACAGGAGATAGGAAAACCGTGGATCTCAGACACAGAACCCTGAGCCCCCTGGCCCTCTGCCACTCAGCGTGGAGCCATTGCCCTGTGTGCTTTCAGCAGCCTTGATTTCTTAGCCCTAGTTCTCAGCCTCTCACAGGTAATGCTCGCCGGCTGATTGGCAGATAAGGTTCCATCCCTGGTGGTTTAAGACAATTTCATCTGTTGTCCGCGAAGAATACACATGTGAAGAGAGAGACAGTGAGAGAAAAGGACCAAAATTCAGTGCCTATAAAATAGAAATGAGATTACTTATGTATTCACAACGGGCCACCTATTTTGAATATCATTAACATTTTAACTCCATCGTACAACTGCCTGTATCAACTCAACAGTCACCGGACAGAAATCTGGTTGGATTTTCTGCCCTCTTACTGGGGAGCACTGTATTAGAAGGAAGCCCTTGGGGAATCCCTGGCTGTGCAAGGGAGAAGGGGAATAGTTTTCCCTCCTGCACTGAAGCTTATGAAATGCCAGGCTTGTTCCCAGTATTGGCTGGAGAGATTAGGTTAGAAATGGGCCTGCGGGTAGACCAACAACCCATTTTCTCTTGGTAGGCTCACAACACCACCAATTTACATGAACTGGTGGGGAGGTCGCACATGCAAGCCACAGTACCAAGACATTAGTGTGACGGCAAAAAGGAATTAAAAAAAAAAACCTCTAAAGTAACTAGATGCTTCCCTTTCCCCCTCTAACTCCATGACTGCACCCCACAGTGATTCCTGTAAATTCAATATCTTAACTCTGTGTTAGGATAATTTCAAAACCATGTTCCTATATGGCGGTTACACCCAGCCCAGACGTTACAGACAGGACTTTTCCATCTTCTTAAGACTGAGAATTCAGGTCTCTCTGCTTGCTTATAAAGATGATAAGCCGCTGGTGGCCTCCAGGAATGGTCAACTGGGAAAATCGAGAACTGGGCTAAAGGGCTTCATAGGCTCAGGTTGCTGCAGGAACTGCAGTCCAGTCTATGAAGACGGAGTTCTCTGTCACAGACCCACAATGCTGCTCACAGCAGTCTGCCCAGCCTCCCCAGTCCAGGGCATAGCAAGACTGAAACTAGAAAAACAACTCACAGAGGAGACAGCACCGAGTTGGTGGCTTCTCAGCGGTTTCCACGGTGCCTTCCCCATCCTTCTCGAAGTCTAAGGACAGCGCAAGGTGCCTTGAAGAATGAGGCTGGTATCTCAGTCATTTCAAGCCCATCATTAATTTCCTGTCCAGACTGATTAGTGGAGCTGCCTCCCTGCCCTATCTCTCTCCTCTGACGCTGGTAAAGACTCCTCCGTTCTTCTCACCCTCACCAGCTTTATCTTGACAAAGGCCATGCGTCTCTGTTCAGTTCATTGTTCTTTTCTCTGCCTCCAGGCGTCAGCACGCATCTTCCTTACCAGGAAATCTACACAGAATCAGTCCCCAAATCTATTGTGTGACTCTTCCTGAGGAGATGTGGACAAACATCTATTCACCCCAGACGGGCACTGACAACAGAGGAGGGGAAACTCTTTCATCTCTGCCTAGCTTTGTGAAGCAATCATTTATTGGGCTTACTTACAAGAGTATGGGCAAGGGATTACAGGAACCAAACCTTGTACATTTCTCTGGCATCTGGAGTCTTCTGAACTGGCTTCTCTTCTTCCAACAGAGCATGTTTTGATTGGAAAACAACTACAACAGCAGGAATTTCGAAGGTCTGAATTTTCTCTGGTTAGCAAGGCTGCAGTGCTTCTGACTGGATTAGTCCAGAGCTGTGCTCATCTTCCTCGCAGGCCTTGGCTTCTCCCTCTGCTGGCCTCAGAGGGGCTCCCTAGAAAGCGGTTATATTGTTCCTTCCAAAATGGCTGCCTGGGAAGGCAGGACCCCAGGAGCAATGGGCTGTGGACAGGGCTCAGGCAGGGGACTTAGCAGCGTTAGGCAAAGTGTGTCTTCCTTCATATTCTACAAGCCAGCAGGACCCAGCCTGCCCACCGCTCCTGTAAGTAGCCTTAGCCAGCGAGGATACATGAAACACTGGTACTCTTTCAAGCTCTCCATTCTAAAATAAATTCTGAAGAGATTCAGGGGTAGGGAAGAAGCAGGGAGAGGTGGGTGAAGAATGGCCACAACTCCCCCTGAGCTCAGGAGCTATGTGGGGACTTCAGCTTTACCCGTTGCCATGGCATTGACACTACACAATGATGAGAGGACAGCTGGCATTTGTGCAGGCCTCCCATGTTGGGCATGCAGAGCCATGGTTTGATCTCTCAGCAGCCTCATGAGGGAGGGTCTTCCGTCAAGGCCACTCTGTGGAGGAGGACCTGGCATCTACCCCATCTGAGCACCTTGCTCTAGAACCCAGGACAAAGAGCAGCAGAGCCAGCCTCCAGCAGACTACCTGAGCCCAGAGCCCCGTTCCTCACTGCTAGTTCCCAGCCAGCTTGGCTGCATACTCCTTATGTCAAAGAGACAGCACAACAATGCTATAGCTTTGACGTACATGCTATCGTGAGCGTGTACCCAGCACCAGCAACACCACGGGGATATAGAGACTCACTTTATGCCTGTAGAGACTAAGAGCCAGCAGATTCTCAGGCTGAGGGTAAACAGGAGGTCTTGCGTTCAATATGCAGGATCCAAGTTTAAAAAAAAAATCTGTGGTACATTTATAACCTCAGTGCTGGGGAGGTAGGTGAAGACAGGATCGCTGTGGTGCACTCTGCATGTGCACATGTGTACACACAAGAAATGGAGGGGACACACATGTACACGGGGACCAGGCAATTTCTGATATATTGTCCTGCTTGATAGATGTGTGTAACTGAGTGGGTACCCTCCCTTTGGGATACACTGCAGCCCTTTGGGATACACTGCAGCCCTTTGGGATACACTGCAGCCCTTTGGGATACACTGCAGCCCTTTAGGGTACACTGCATCCCTTTGGGGTACACTGCAGCCCTTTGGGGTACACTGCAGCCCTTTGGGGTACACTGCAGCCTTTGGGGTACACTGCAGCCTTTGGGGTACACTGAAGCCCTTTGGGGGATGCTGCATCTAGATGCCATGTGTTTCAGAGGCCAGGGTCCTCTTTCTGGGAGTGTAGTGTGACTCCCAGGAGGTACTGGCACTGGGGAAGGCAGGACCCCTTCCTTTCTTTAGTTGCTCCTGTGTCCTCGCCAGGGATGGCGTGGTTCTAGGCTCTGTGGTTTCAGAGGCCTTGAGGGAGTCAGCTGACCACTAGAAGGCATGCTTTTCTATGAACTACCTCATCAGGACTGAGAGGGGAAAGAGTCCTCCCACGAGGATGGCAAGCCCTGAGGTGGTGAGGGATGCCAGGGCCCCAGCTGGCATGCCAACGGCAGAGGTTGACAATGACCAGGTGGGGCCACGTATGTGTTCACAAGGAGATAAAACACAGAGCCATCCTACTTCTGCGAGGTCAAAAGGCTGTGTTTGTCTAGTTTGGCAAGGTAGGGAGCTGGCGAAGGAAGCCCAGGCCATCTGGACTGGCTCAGTGTGCAGTGCCTGTCCCCGAGAGTACCTCAGGATGTCAGTGAGGCAGGCGGTCGCGGAGTGTGCCAGCAAATCTTGGAAGGTGCCATTCATAAAATATTGAATGACCAAGGAGGTAGCTCACAGGCCACATGGCAACGACAGGTTCTAGGGGGGAACAAGATGGGAAGGGGACCTCCATTCATTCCTGACTCATCCGGCATGGGCTGGATGCCCGTGGGCTCTTGTCAATGTGGACATGAGCCATGAAGCCAATCCAACAGTTCTGACAGCGGAAGCAAGCTCTGGCCTGAAATGGGCACTCTGTGAAATGGAGCACAAGCCAAGCTCTGGCCTGGGATGGGTACTCTATGGACCATAAGTATTCTCTACAGCAATGTTCTGTGTTACTTCAGGACAAAACTCAGTGGAAGCTCAGCCAAGAGCAGGAGAATCGAGAGACTTTAATCCTACAGACCTTTTCAGGGATTTCTAAACTTGTTGAGGATATCAGGTTCACAGACTCATCTTACAGGGAGAGCTGAGAGGAGGGGTGAGTAGCAGGCAGGAGACCAGAGCTGATGTCAGTCCTGTGAAGAAAGGCACATCCTCGTGTGTGGGGGAATTACAGTGCAGACTTGCCACCATGCAGGAGACAGTCACACACTGGACTACTGCGGTTGCTATACAAATTCATAGCCCCATGGAAACATCTCCAAGAAGCTAGTGACCTGCTCTGCAGGTCTCCCCTGATGCAGACTCCCTTTTCCAGAACCTCTCAGGAGCATTTCTCAGTGTGTCCTCTGTGGCTCCAGCCTAAAGACCCAAAGGTTCCTGACATCCTTGAAGAGAGCTCCCTCTTGACCTCTTTCTTGTAGTCTGACATTAGGACCAAGGAATTGTAGGACTCCTTCTGGGGCCTTCAAACATGGATGGATTCATTACCTGTGTTGGATCTGAGTACACGGAGAAGCAAGGACGGATGGCAGTGGGGGAGGGGCTGTAAAAGAAGATGGGCAGGGAAGCTATGGAGGGTTAAACAGTTCGTGAAGGTGCATCCAGTTCCCCTGCTCCTGAGTGGTCAGCCTCTTGTCCTCATCCCTGTCGGTTGGGTTAGGCTCTGCCTCTGGGTTCTAATGAATCATCTTGGTAGCTGCCGCTAAACACACTTTAACTTTTATGAGTAGGAACATTTCTCAGGCTCACTGACTTGCACCCACATCCTATGGATGGCTGTGAGATTCGTGGGTCAAGAGATAATGAGAATTCTTCCCACCTTCATGGTCACATTTTTCAAGTCCTTTCATGTGTTCCATGCCAGGATGGGGCCTGGGACACCCAGAACATTCATACACACATGTACTAGCATGCCTCATCTCATTTTCCCCCGTGACACATCCCCGTCAGTCATGATCCCCACGTTAGTGTCTCACAACCTCCCCAAACAGTATCAACCGCTGGAAACGAACTGCTCAGACACATGAGCGTGTGGGGGACATTTCACAGTCAAACTCTAACAAAAACGCTGCTTAAGGTCCTACTAACTTAACCATCAGATTCAGAGAGGGATCAAGCACCTGGATTGGTGTGCCATTCATGACCTGAACCCCATGCTCCTCAGAGTTCCCTCCACAAGCTCTGTGAACCTCAGCTGCAGGCTGAACAGTCCTTGGCATGGACAGTGCAGCCAATGGGGAGAACATTACATCTGCGACCTTCCAGCTGGATGAGCGTTGGGACATCTCCAGGGACTGCTAAACAATGGAGGGACTTGGTTGAAATGAGAAATCCCATTAGGGGAGACCATGGGGCTGGAGAGATGGCTCAGTGGTTAAGAGTGTGTGCTGCTCTCCTACAGGACCTGAGCTTGGTTCTTTGGATATCGGATGTCAGGAGACTCACAACTGCCTGTAACTCCAGCTCCAGGGACCTGATTCCCTCTTCCAGTCTCCTGGGGCACCAGAACTTGTGTGCACATACTCACACATAGACATACAATTTAAAAGACACAGTTTTTAAAAAGAAGAGGCTATAACTCCAGACTGATAAAACAAACCACATAAGCTAGTTACTAGGGTCCAGTACTCCACACCCTCCCCCCAGATGAGTTCTAGATCATGACCAGGCTAATAAAATTGTAGCCTAAGCTAAGGCTGTGTGCAAAGCAAAGAGCTCACATTTGCTCCTCTAAATTCCCCACTTAGGCTCAACATTTCAAGGGTCCTGGTCTGGGGTAACAAAGCTAATAGCTTGGCCAGCCAGATAGGGTCTTCTCTGTTTGAGATCAGTTTTTACACAGTCAATACAAAAAGTAGGCGTGTTCAGAGTCATCAGTTCAACTCTGATTTCATAAAGTGTGCAGGAAGAGGCAGCAGGAGTAGCACTTCTGAGTGATGGGAATGGGCCCTGTGGGAACTGTGGTTCATACAGACCTCTGAGAAGCACGCTGCAGACTAACGGAATACCATTCTTTAAGCCCTGTGCTGAGTGACTGATAAGAAAAGCCCTGGGCACCTTGTTCATAGGGCTAGACTTTTCCCGTTCTCAGCAACAAATGCGAACCTGAGCCTGAGGTCTAGAATGTTCCATGTAATGGAGAATTTTCACTTCCCATTGTCTACATACAAAGTGCATGTGTGCATGACTCGAGAGGCAAGCTCTGTTTCTTCTTTGTCATGGCGGGATGAACCTAGGCGTGTGGAATCACCAAAGAGGGGATCCCCAGACTCGGGTTATGGGGCCACTGCCTTAAAGTAAAGAATGAACTTCCCTCAATTCCCCCTGTCCGTGTGCACTCCTCACCCCTTCACACACACACACACACACACACACACACACACACACACCTGTTGTATTACTGTGCATGCCGTGATGTAGGCATAAAAGGCGGAGGATCAGGAGTTGATCCTCTCCTTCTGCCACGTGGGTCCTGGGGATGGAACTCTGGTCATCCCCATCATCTCGCTAGGCCCCAAAGTGAAATCTTTAATTAAAATATCAGCTGAAGGACTAAGGAGGCAGGAGCAGGAGGATTAGGAATTGAGACCAGACTGGGCTCCATGAGACCTGTCTCATAATAACAAAATTAATTAATTAAAAATATATCAAGAGAAAAAGGAGATAATTGTAAAGGGCTCACTAAAGGAGCTTTCTTTCTTCTCCTCTTCCTTATTTTTTGTTTGTTTTTGGTTTTTATGGAGACAGGGTTTCTTTGTGCAACAATTCTGGCTGTCCTGGAACTCACTCTGTAGATCAGGCTGGCCTCTAACTCACAGAGATCCCCCTGCCTCTGCCTCCCAAGAGTTGGCATTAAAGGCATGGGCCACCACCACCTGTTTTGTTGTGGTATTTCAGTACAGTATCAGAAAAAGAAACTAAGATCTATATTTCATGAGTTTCTTCAAGACTTGGGATGAACAAATTGCAACATTGTAGTTTTTTCTTAATTGTCTCAGAGGCGTATCTGTTTGCTTTCGCCAGTTACAAGGTAAACTCTTTAAGAACACAGAGATTCTCTCTTTCTTTGCTGGTCTAGGCTGGGTGCCAGGGACCAGGCACCAACATCTTCCCTGTGAGGTCCTCGCCCTGAACAAGTCTCTGTCCTGTCTGCAGGAACTCTTCCCAGATCCTCTCAACGCTATGGATCCTGTCAACTTGCAGGCATCGCTGATTTCTGGAGGTCATCGTAACTAGTTTTTCCTGGTCACAGTGTACACTAACACGACATAGACTAAAGGAGATTTCTTAGGGTCAGTAGTCTGTGGGGGCAAGGGGACCCAGACTTCAAGCTGTCATCTGGTACTGTGCTTCTGTCACCTGCACTTCTGACTGCCCACACCTATAAGCCACAAATGTCCAGAGGCTTGAGACAAATTTTATGAGGGTTGTCCTAAGGTTACATTTACTGTCTGAACGCGCACGAGGTCACACGGCACCTGATCTTTCTCAGCTGCAGAGGCCTTTCAGAGCTTTGTGAGACAGCGGGACCGCATGGCCGTGCAGGCATCCACTTTTCCTTCCACATTTGGAACATTTATTGACTCATCTGAAGCAAGCCGAATCTGTGCCCCCTGAAGTGTAATTCCCAAGACCCTGGAGAAGGTTCTTGTACTATCTCTGAGCTTGAGTAGAGTTGAGACGGACAAACGCAAGCCTCCTTCTTTGTCCTTAGCTAGCTGTTGCTCTGATCCAGGCTGGCCTTCCTTTCCTCACATTCGATTCTTCCCAGAAAACAGTTCAGAGAATTAGAATGAAGAAAAATGCCCAATATCATTGTTACTGTTCTGAATTTTGTGTCCTTCCTGAGTCAAGGTGGTAAGTTCGTCACTACTCTGCCCAGTACCTGAAGTGTTTTTTGGGGTCTGTAGGATGTAGCAATGGGTGCTTTTAAGCCAAGAACAACAGTGGTATTCTTTGTTTGGTTTTCTATAATAATTCACTAATTAGAGGAGACGGTTTTAACATTCAGAAGGGAAACCTTTCCCTGCTGATAGCAGTCACAGTCTGACTTCCAGCAGCCCATTGTACGCAGGTCTAATTGTCCCCTCAAAAGAAATTAGATGGTGAGAAGCTACTTTTCAAGGGAATTCAATAGTTCTCATTATAAAATAAATAGTGTGATCAAATGCTATTAACAAAGTGCTATTTCTCTATAAAAGCAAACTAGATCCAGACTATACTAAGAGAGCTGTGCTTTTCCTACAGGGTGGCCATAATGTCAGGGCTCTTATAGGGTGGGCTGGGACCTGCAAAGACAAGGTCTGAATTTAGTCAGCAACAATGGGGGCAGGTTTCATGCCAGGATTGGCAAGCACCGGGGAAAGAGCCAGAGAGTCAGTACATGGGCTGACTGAATTCTAAGACCTCTTCTGCTGATGGATCAACCCCATTCTATAGCAAAAACTGTATTTCTCAGCAATCTGGGGGGACACAGTCTGGCCATGAGCCAAGAAGACTATTTGGTGAACATAAAAGTCAAATTCTATAGAATTTCCAAGCACTGTGAACTATTGTTCTTCCCTGGTTTTTCTTCGACCCCTTAAAAATGTTCATGGGCTATTTAAGAATGAGTGGCAGCCTGGACTTGGCCTGGGGCCATGAATGCTGACTGATACTGTGGACCTAGAGAAAGACTGTTAAACATTAGTTAGCTGTTTCCAGAAAGAGAAGCTAAGGGACTGCTGGGATTGCTCTAACCTCATTCTGTTGCCGGGCTAAAGCATCCTGACCTGGGAACTCAGGAAAGAAAGAGATTATTTGTCTGACAATTGGTTATAATCCATGAAAGGGGAGGGGAGAAAGGGTAGGGGTGGGATCAAGGCAAGACACCATAGCCATAGCACAGAGAGACAAATGTGTCCGAGTTACCTGCTTCTTTGCTCAACCAACTTTCTTTGTTCTCATACAGTTCAGGGCCCGACCCATCAAATAATGTCACCCAGCTTCAGGGTGGGTCTTCCCACCTGAATTAACAATCAAGGCAATCCGCCACAGGCGTGCCTGTAGGCCAACCTAATCTCTCCAATCCTCCACTCCGGCTTTCTTCCTAGGTGAGCTTAGGTTGGGGTGGAAAGTAGACATTTAAAACTAACCATCCTAAGGATTAACTTGGTAATAACTATCTTATATATGAACTGGTCACAGAGAAATCTATTGGAGTAATCCCCCTGTCCCCAACCTGACATTTTGTAGATACTGAAAAGAAGAGATAGAATAGAGGCATGTATGTGTCTGCAAGCATACTACACCACATGAGGTGATACACAATAGGGTGGGGCTGTAGCTAAATTGGCAGCATGCTTACCTAGTACGCTTGAAGCCCAACACCACATACACCAGATGTAGCGGCGTGCAGAATCCACCTGTAATCCCAGCACTGGGGAGAGATGGTAAATTAGCTTTCATCACAGCTTCCTGTTCCGGCAGGTGAGATGTGAGCCCTGGCCTCCTCAGAGCTGTCAGCAACGCTCCCAGTGAGGCTGTAATTGAGTCAGCGAGACTCCAGAGAACAGTCTGATGGACTTCTGTCTTCGCTATCTTGCCACTTCCCCAGGGGAATCTGTCTGTTTGAAGGAGCTGTTTATCCAGCTCCTTTCAGAGGCTTTCAAACCAAGTTTGGGCATCATTAGAGTCTCAGAGGAGACAGTTGCTCACCTCCTGGGATGTGTCGAAGCCCTGCCTGGGACTTGTCAAGAAATACAGGTGATTTTAATTTAAGAGAAAGCCTCTGATACTCTTCAAAGCTGCTTGTCATTTTGTCATGTTGGTGCTGAGAGCTCCCCAAGTCCATGTCGAGGGTCTGGGCACTCTCATTTAGGACTCGGGAGAATTGTGTGCAGTCGGTGTGGTGAGAAGCCATTGAAGAGGGTTGGGATATGGATCGGCAGTAAAGTCCTACTGTGCAGGCAAGCACGCGAACCTAAGTTTGGATACTGGAACCTGTATGATAAGGCTGGGCACTGTGGCACATGCTTGCAATCTCAGCATTGGAAAGGCCGAGACAGGTGGATCCCCAGCGCTCAAGAGCCAGCCAGTGTAGCAAAAGCAGCAAAGTCAGGGTTCAGTGGGAGACCCTGTCTCAAAAACTCAGGGGGAGAGTAGCAGAAGAAGACATAAAAAGTCAATCTCTGGCCTTCATACACACATGACACGTACAGAAAGAGAGAGAGAGAGAGACAGACAGACAGACAGACAGACACACACACACACACACACACACAGAGAGACATGCCCATAGAGAGGCAGACACACAGACACACACAGGAACACACTCACAAAGAGGCAGCTACACAGAGACACACCCACAGAGAGACAGACACACAGACACACAGAGATATGCAGACACAGACACTCACAGACACACACACACACACATACACGGAAAGAGGAGGAGAGGGAGGCCTTGGAGTGGTTTTATGTCAAACAGTGTGGGTAGTGGCAGCAGCAGGAACCTAGAGGCTGCTTTGGCTGAGAGCCCTGCCTCTTCACTGGCTGCAGGGGTCCATGAGTCCCTGGATCAAATTTAGCTTCAGGGTCTCCACACTGCCTATCTACTGTGCTCAAATTCAGCTCTCTTTCAGGAAGGCATGTTAACTATTTAAGGAATGTTTATGTAACATTCGGGGGGGGGGGTGTGCAAGCGTGTGTGTGTGTGTGTGTGTGTGTGTATACATGTATGCATGCGTGTGTTTTGTGTTCCACATATAAAACAAAAACCAAAAAGCAAGTGGTGTTTGTCTTTCCAAGTTGAGCTTATTTAATTTAACATGATAATCTCCAATTTCATCCATTTTTCTCACAAATGACATGATTGTGCTATTCTCTTTGATTGAACAAAATTCTATTCACAGCCAGCATTTTCTTTGATGGGCATCTGACCGTTTCCAGGTCTTGGCTATTGTGATGGGCAGCACTGAAGGAGGGTGTGCAGGCATCTCTATGATTTGCTGAATGAGATTTCTTTTTATCAATGGTGAGCCCCCCCCCCAGCCATCCTGAACTAATTGTGTAGCCCACTATGGCCTGACCAAGACCTCCAGCTATTCTAGCCCTGACCTTTATCTTTGTCCCCCTCATAGAACTGCGGAGTTGATCAATACTCTTAAGATAGGGCTTGGGGCCTTGGTCCTTTGTCCCTTCTTAGCATGACCACACAGAGTCAATTCCTTTCCTGTTTCCACCACCACTTGTCCCAAGTTAGACCAGAATGAGTGACTGAGCCTGCTTCATCCAAACAGCGGCGTCTGTCTTCTAGCCCAGGTCCCTGGTGAGGACCCCTCTGAGGAGTGGCTGGTGACACATGGCCATTTCTTCTCCAGCCTGCATTTCCAACTTTTTTTGCTTCCTCAAAGCTACATTCTGGACTTGGTTTTCTATCAAGACAAGCCCCAAGCCAACAAGAGACACTGTCTCAAAAAACCAAGGCGAGCAATGACCCCCGAGGTGGACCTCTAGCTACTACAGGTGTGTGTGTGCATACCCACACACATATGGATCCTACATACATAAACACACACACATACACAGGGAAAATAGGTCCCATCGAAACCCACAGACCTCCTCTTCCCCTGAGATCCTGCTCTCTCCCCTACAGCTTGTCCCCTTCACGAAGCCTCCTGCTGTGACGTGAAGGTTTGGAGCACAAAGGTGGCACAGCTCCTCATTCCCAGCAGGCCACTGACCATGTATGAGCTGATACCAGAATGAAGGATGATTTTCCATGAGGATTGACTGACCGCTGTGCCGGCTGGCCTTAGGTCAACTTGACACAGCTAGAGTCATCAGAGAGGAAGGAGCCTCAATTGAGAAAAAGCCTCCATAAGATCAAGCTGAAAGGCATTTTCTTAATTAGTGATTGATGGGGGCAGAGCCCAGCCCACTGTGGGAGGTGCTATCCCTTGGCTGGTGGTCCTGGGTTCTACAAGAAAGCAGAGCAAGTTAGGGGAAGCAAGCCAGTGAGCAGCTTCTGTGGCCTCTGCGTCAGCTCCGGCCTCCAGGTTCCTCATCTGTTCTCGTCCTGATTTGAGCAGTGCTGTAGAAGTGTGAGCCAAATAAACCCTTTCCTCCCCAAGTTGCTTCTCGCCATGGTGTTTCAGCACAGAAACAGAATCCTTGGCTAAGATGACCATGGTCAGAATACAAGAACAAAATAGATTGTCTGCCTTGATGCAAACCCTTATCCGGATCCAGTGAACTAAGAACACAGCCATCAATCTCCCAGAATTCTGCAGAGATGACTGGAGTTCATCTGTCCATTTACAGCGGAATGCCGGAGGACTTTGGGGAGGTTAGGAAGCAGCAGCCTGTGGCTTGCCTACCAGGCAACCCCAGGGGCAGATGATCACTCACCTTGACCCCATGTTAACTCAACATGCCATGCTTGTCTGGTGTTTGAGGAGAAACACTCCTCATCATGGACGTAGAAGCAAGTCTAGGAAGATTTAGTAGGATGTGGAATTCCCACTAAGACTGCCACATCAGCGGGGACTGCTTGCCAGAGTCAGTCACAATAGGGCCCGTGGATGACTGATGTCCCTCATCAGAAGGGCGAGGAGAGTCACTGGACCTTTGCCTAAGTATCTAGGCACTCCTCTCGGCCGTCTGTTTGTAATTCTCTCCTAATTGCATGCAGCCTCAGGAGCTCAGGTTAGGGCTAGAGTATGCAGGCTGGGGGAGACTAACAGAAAAGGGCCCGTTGGTGTGGTTCTTGGGAATTCACCATGCCGGGTGGAGACTTTGCACTGCCACTTTGGGTCACCTATGTTCTTGCCGGTAACCCCTCACTGTCCTCTGTAAGTAAGCCTACTTAAACCTCGGGTTCCCCAGGGTGGACTGCAGCTCGTTGTTAGGACTTTATGAGAAAGGTGGATGTGTTCCCATTTCCCCAGTCCTCCCAACAGAAGTAACTCTGACCTAAGCCTTCCAGCTTGCAGGAATGAGACACGAAGCCCAAGTAAAAACAGCTGACCCACACTTTACTTTTCAGAATGTCCCCGGAAGGGTGCCCGTGCAGATTTGGCGCTGAACACCAGACTCCTAGCACTGGCAGTGTGGTGCGTGCTGCCAGCTTGTCCAGGTCTCTCTGGATGACTGGAGCATCATTTGCCCGCTGAGCTGCTATGCATGACAAGACAATAGCCTGATTGTTCTACCCCAGCCTGTCTTCTCTCAAAATCAGGGTGCAACCCCATGCTACCTAACTGACAGGAGAGTGGAGAATCTGTCTCAGTCAAAAAGCAGGCCACTCTGATGTCATCGGCTCCCCGTGTGCTGTGGGATAATGGTCTGTACCCCGTCAATTGTATTTTAATAAAACGCTGATTGGTCAGTATCCAGGCAGGAAGTATAGGCAGGCCTATGAGATCAGAAGAATTCTGGGAAAAGGAACGTTTCGGTCCCCAGTCATTGTCACCCAGACACAGACGAAGCCAGCCACGGAGCAAGCAAGATGTGAATGCCTCACTAAAAAAAAGTACAAAGCCACGTGGCTAACACAGACAAGAATTATGGGCTAATATAGGGTATAAGAGTTCATAAGAAGCCTGACCTACTAGGCCAATCAGTTTGTAATTAATGTAGACCTCTGTGTGTTTTCTTTGGGATTGAATGACTGCAGGACTGGGTCAACACCCATGGGTGGGCTGAGGGTTTTTCTGTGATTGTGCCAAGTAAATTCCTACCTCTGCAGCTCTCCCCTCCTCCTCTCCCCTCCTCCTCTCCACTCATCCAGTCACGCGGTCATTCCCAGCAAACTTTCCTTCTGGAAGTGTCCATGCGGCTCTCTTCCCAGGGAGTCCAAGTTGAATCAAGCAGCTGTGTTCAGACAAATTGGTTCCTCTTCCCTTCCTGCACTCTCCACTCACAGAGGTCATCCTCAGGTAGTGCATTAGCTCTGGGCAATTACAAAATGAATAAATGGTGCATTTGGCCCTCAGATCGCTCACTGTCTATTCAGGGAGAAAAATGTGTTTAAAAATAGCACAGAGGATCACCAAGGCTTCTGTAAGAAATGCTGCGCCCCCAGTAACCCTTTAAGAAGAAGGTCAGGTTCCTTTTTCAAAGCAGCCCGTGCTCTGTAACTACTCACACATGGTTATAAAGTTCAGCCTGCAGACCCAGCACAGGGCGTCCCCAGAGGGCTGGCTCAGCTTCAGAAGCCCCACAGACTTCTGTGTTTCAAAATGTCTGAACCTCTTGGCTGTGAAGCTGGCTCAGTCAGCAAAGTGTTTAGGAGAGCTAAAGTTTTGGGGAAGATGATGAAATACCCCCAATGCTGAGTCAGAGAGGGGCTCGGAACAGAAGCCTGGAGTAGGTAGCGTGGAAAGAGGGGGTGATTTGGCAGGAAGAGGATGCTGGGAGCTGAGGACCAGGCCCAGATTGCAATCACAAGAATATTCTAGAGAAGCCATAGCTCTCTGAGAATGGGTGGGCCAACCATGGCAAGGCCAGCACACTTTGTGGAAAGCCTGGATCCTGAGAAATAAGACAGGGACTGGAAAGTCATGAATCTCCCCCCTCCCCCGAGGCAGGGGACTCCCAGAAGTAACCACTCCTCCAAAGCTGGGACAGAGGAGTCTGTCCTTTGGGGCACCGAATGCCCCTCTGGAGGTTTTAGCTACCTTCTCTCTGGCCACAGATCAATAACTAAGACAAGCCACCGCTCAGTCCACCAGGGAGAGCTGCTCCTTCGCAAAAGGAAAAGTCCAGATTCCAAAAGAGCTCTAGGTCACGGGCAAGGGCGCCAGCAGGAAGCCGCTCAGGGTGGGGGCATCTTGTGGTGGATCAGAGAGAGTTCACAAGATGAGAGCAGAGGCCAACACCCTGCCTTGAAACCCTGGGTTGATCCCAACACACTCAGGGTTCGTGGAACCCTAGAAAACACAGTGGCTCACACTGCCAGGGAATGCTGGGATTGCCCACGCAGGTGGTAGGAGAAAAAGCTTCAAACTGATTGACGCACCCAAGGGAGCACTGTTTACAAGGACTGTGGACCTTGAAGAACCACCAGCAGAGAGAGGGACAACTTCTACTCTGTCCTGTTGAGGTCTCAGGACAAACCAAGTAGGATTCCACCCAACTTCACCCCGAGGGGCCAATGAGTTTATTAGCCTTATTTACAAAGAGAGCGTGAAGGTTTTCTGGCGGGAATGTGGGTCAACCCAAAGCTATGGAAAGTCACCTTCCGCCATGGATGATGGCTTCTCTTCCCGCAGCCGCACAGGCAGAGCTCCCTCAGCCAAATGCTCTAGCCCTTCTCCAAGACCCTGAAACCACATGCAATGGAAGCAGAATTGCACAGAGGTTACTTAAGAATCCAGTGGCCTTCCCCAACCCTCAAGAGGGAATGTTGTTAATCCCACAGGCGAGAATAAGACCCTACCACAGTTTAAAGCCAAATGTAGAGCAAGTTTGAATTAAGTACTGGTCAGGCTGGTAGACTCTCTGGCCAAGTCCATCTCTATGTTTGCAGAGGCTTTAAAAAGCAACCCCACAGGCCATTGTATTTCCCGTCAGGTCCAATCAGGGGCAAGCATATATCCTGACGTATTTCCTGCCCATGTACCCCCGCCTACATGTGATCAAGCTTATCTGTGCAGATGGGTCAAACAAACTGGTGTAGGGGAGGGAAAACGCACTCAGCCTCCAGCATTTAACTTTAGTTCTCTCTTCTGCAGCCCACAAGGCTGATAGAGATTGAGGCTTGCGATCTGGCACAGCCGAGCTGATGAAGATGGCTGCTGTTTTGCTCAAAGGGCAGCATTCTACAATAAAGGGCACATATACCTGCTAGGTTTCAAGCCCCCAGACAAATGGCTGAGGTGTTTATTTAACATATCAAAGCAGACCTGGCCTCCAGTTTCTCCCAGCATCTCTCAGTCCCTACCTGTTACAAGATATGGCTGGCGACCCATCTCCTGCAACCTCAGAGGAACCGTGAAGCACAGCCTGCAACTGCACACAGCGAACCAAGAGATGAGTGATCAGCCAACCAGCTGGGCATCCCATTCTCTAAGCCCTCGGTACCTGGGCAACACCCCGGGCCCCTCCCCCACCTGCCTCAGCTTCACTAGCCAGCCAGCAGGCGAGCTTCCTGCAGGTAGGCTCCTCCAACACCCGCCCCACCACTCCGCCCCCAAACTCACCCATCCCCTGTGACCTCCGAGGAACTCTGAAGCACAGGCTATAACTGCACAGAGCAAACCTAGAGAGTGGGCCAAGAGAGACCACAGCAGCTCCCAGATACACAGACAACCACGGCACAGAGTAGACTAAGAGAAGCTCCCTAAGACACAGGCAGCAACTGCAAGGATTGGACCAAGAGGCAAAGAACTGCAGGCGCCAATTGGAGGAAGTGATGGGTAGGCACCAATGCAAGAATTCATTCAACAACCTAAAAATCAACATGGTAATGCCAGAACCCAATGGTCATACAACTGATCATTTTAACCCAGAAGAAACAATCCTAAATATCACTTTATGAAGATGATAGAGATCCTTAAAGAGGAAATGAAAAACTCCCTTAAAGAGATGGAGAAAAAGACAAACAAAAATTTGGAAGAAATTAATGAATCTCTTAAAGTAACCCAAGAAAACCAAGAAAAAGAACCAAACAGGTGAAGGAAACAGTTCATTACTTGAAAACTGAAATAAAGAAAACACAAACCAAGGGAATTTTGGAAATGAAAAATCTGGGTAAACAAACAGGAACAACAATATAAGCATAACCAACAGAATACAAGAGATGGAAGAGAGAATCTCAAATGTTGAAGATACTATAGAGGAAATAGATTCATCAGTCAAAGAAAATGACAAATCTAACAAATTCATAATTTAAAACATCCAGGAAACCCTGAGACACCATGAAAAAACCTAACCTAAGAATAATAGGGATAGAAGGAAAAGAACTCCAACTCAAAGGCACCGAAAATATATTCAACAAAATCAAAGAAGAAAACTTTCCCAACCTAAAGAAGGATATACCTATGAATGTACAAGAAGCTTACAGAACACCAAATAGGTTGAACTGAAAAAAGTCCCCTTGCCATATAATAAGCAAAACACAAAACATACAGAATAAAGAACGAATATTAAGAGCTGCAAAGGAAAAAGGCCAAGTAACATATAAAGGCAGACCTATCAGAATTATACCAAACTTCTCAATGGAAACCATAAAAGCCAGAAGGTCCTAGGCAGATGAGCTCTAGACACTAAGAGACCAGAGATGCAAGCCCAGACTACTATACCCAGCAAAGCTTTCAATCACCTTCAATGGAGAAAACAAAACCAAATTTAAACAGTATCTGTTCACAAACTCAGCCTTACAGAAAGCACTAGAAGGAAAATTCCAACCCAAAGAAGCTAACTGCACCCAAAAAACACAGGCAACAGATAACCTCACATCAGCAAACCCCAAAGAAGGGAAACACACAAACACAACCACCAAAAAATAGCAGGAATTAAAAATCACTGGTCATTAATATCTCTTAATATTAATGGACTCAATTCACCTATAGAAAGACACAGGCTGAGAGAATGGGTATGAAAGAAAGCAGGAGCCATCCTTCTGCTGTGTACAAGAAACACACCTCAACCTCAAACACAAACATTACCTCACAGTAAAGGGATGGGAAAAGATTTTCCAATCAAATGGACCCAAGAAACAATAAAATAGACTCCAAACTAAAATTAATCAGAAAACATGGAGAAGGACACTTCATACTCATCACAAGAAAAAAATCCATCAAGATGAAGTCTCAATCCTGAACATCTATGCTCCAAATACAAGAGCATCCACATACATAAAAGAAACATTGCTAAAGTTTAAATCACACATCAAACGCCACACACTAATAGTAAGAGACTTCAACACCCCACTCTCCACAATGGACAAGTCAACCAGACAGAAACTTAACAGAGAAATAAGAGAACTAACAGATGTCATGACTCATGTGGACTTAACAGACATCTATAGAACATTCCACCCAAACACAAAGAACATACCTTCTTCTCAGCATCTCATAGAACCTTCTCTAAAATTGACCACATACTCAGTAACAAAGCAAACCTCAGCAGATATAAAAAAAGAAATGGAATTTGGAATAAACCTCTGTATCTTATTGGGCCACCATGGTTTAAAGTTAGAATTCAACAATAACACTAATTGTAGAAAACCTACAAACTTATGGAAATCGAACAGTGCTCAATTAAATCACCCCCTGGGTCAAGGAAGAAATAAAAAAAGAAATTGAAGACTTCCTAGAATTCAGTGAAAATGAAGGCACAGCGTACCCAAACCTATGGGACACTATGAAAGCAGTGCTAAGAAGAAAGTGCATAGCACTAAGTACCTACATAAAGAAAGTGGAGAAATCTCACACTAGTGGTTTAACTGCACACCTGAAAGCTCTAGAACAAAAAGGAACAGACTCACCTGGAAGGAGTAGATGACAGAAATAATCAAAATGAGGGTTGAAAATAATAAAATAGAAACAAAGAAGATAATACAAAGAATCATTGAAACAAATTGCTCGTTCTTTGAGAAAATCAACAAGATAGACAAACCCTTATTCAAACTAATCAAAAGGCAGAGAGAGAACATCCAAATTAACAAAATCAGAAATGAAAAGGGAGATGTAACAACAGATACTAATGAAATCCAGAGAATCATTAGGTCATACTACAAAAACCTATACTCCACAAAATTGGAAAATGTAAAAAAAAAATGGATAATTTTCTGGGTAGGTACCACATACCAAAATTAAATAAAGACCAGGTGAACAATTTAAACAGACCTGTAACCTACAAATAAATAGAAGTTATCATTAAAAGCCTCCCAACCAGAAAAAGCCCAGGGCCCAGTGGGTTTAGTGCAAAATTCTACCAAAACTTCCTAGAAGAGCTGATACCTATAACCCTCAAAGTGTTTCACACAACAGAAACAGAGGGAACATTGCCAAGCTCTTTCTGAAGCTACAGTTACCCTGATACTGAAACCACATAAGACTCATCCAAGAAAGAGAATTACATACCAACCCTCACAGACATTGGTGCAAAAATATTCAATAAAATACTAACAAATCAAATCCAAGAACACATAAAAAATAATTCACAATGATCAAGTCAACTTCATTCCAGAGATGCAGGGGTGGTTCAACATACGATAATCTATCAATGTAATCCACTATATAAATAAACTGAAAAAAATATGATCATCTCATTAGATGCTGAAAAAGCATTTGACAAAATCTAACACCACTTCATGATAAAGGCCTTGGAGAGATCAGGGATATAAGGAACACATCTAAACATAATAAAAGCAATATACAGCAAGCCAACAATCAATATCAAATTGAATGGAGAGAAACTCAAAGCAAATACACTAAAATCAGGAACAAGACAAGGCTGTCCACTCTCTCCATATTTATTCAATATAGTTCTTGAAGTTCCAGCTAAATCAATAAGAAAACAAAAAGAGATAAAGGGGATACAAATTGGAAAGGAAGAAGTCAAACTTTCACTATTTGCAGATGATATGATAGTATACATAAGTGACCCGAAGAATTCTACCAGGGAATTCCTACAGCTGATAAACACCATCAGTAATGTGCCTGGATACAAGATCAACACACACAAAAAAAAAATCAGTAGCCCTCATATATACAAATGATAAAGAAGTTGAAATCGGAGAAGCATCACCTTTCACAATAGCCACAAATAACATAAAATACCTTGAAGTAACACTAACCAAACAAGGGAAAGACTTGTTCAACCAGAACTTTAAGTCTTTGAAGAAATTGAAGAAGACATCAGAAATTAGAAAGATCTCTCATGCTCTTGGATAAGTAGGATCTGGTAATCCTGCCAAAAACAATCTACAGATTCATTGCAATCTCCATCAAAATTCCAACAAAATTCTTCGCAGACCTCGAAGGAACAATACTCAACTTCTTATGGAAAAACAAAGACCCAGGATAGTCAAAACAATCCTGTGTAATAAAGGAACTTCTGGAGGCATCACCATCCCTGACATCAAGCTCTAATACAGAGTTACAGTAATGAAAACAGCTTGGTATTGGCATAAAAACAGACAGGTGGACCAATGGAATTGAATCAAAGACCCAGATATTAATCCACACACCTATGAACACCTGATTGTTGACAAAGAAGCTAAAATTATACAATGGAAAAAGAGAGAGCATCTTCAACAAATGGTGACAACATAGCTGGATGACAACCTGTAGAAGAATGCAAAGAGATCCATACCTATCACCATGCACAAAACTCAAGTCCAAATGGTTTAAAGAGCTCAATATAAATCTGACCACATTGAACATGATAGAAGAGAAAGTGGGAAGTAGCCTTCAATACATGGGCACAGGAGACCACTTCCTAAATATAACACCAGTAGCACAGACACTGAGAGCAACAATAAATAAATGGCACCTCCTGAAACTGAGAAGCTTCTGTAAAGCAAAGGACACAGTCAATAAGACAAAAAGGCAGCCTACTGAATGGGAAAAGATCTTCACCAACCCCAAATCAGATAGAGGATTGATCTCCAAAATATACAAAGAACTCAAGAAATTGGCTATCAAAAGAACAAATAATCCAATAAAAAAATTGGGGTACAGATCTAAACAGTGAACTCTCAATAGAAGAATTTCTAATGGCTGAAAGACACTTAAGGAAATGTACAATATCCTCAGCCATCAGGGAAATGCAAATCAAAACAACTCTGAGATACCATCTTACACATGTTAGAATGGCTAAGATCAAAAAGCCCAATAATAGCTTACGCTGGAGAGGATGTGGAGTAAGGGTTGGTTGCTAGTTGGAGTGCAAACTTGTACAATTACTCTGGAAATCAGTATGGCAGTTTCTCAGAAAATTGGGAATCAACCTACCACAAAACCCAGTAATACCACTCTTGGGCATATACCCAAAGGATGTTCAACCATACTATAAGAACATTTGTTCAACTATGTTCATAGCAGCATTATTCATAATAGCCAGAACCTGGAAACACCTAGATGCCCCTCAACTGAAGAATGGATAAAGAAATTGTGGTACATTTACATAATGGAGTACTACTCGGTGATAAAAAAAAATTGACATCTTGAAATTTGCATGCAAATGGACAAAACCACCCTGAGTGAGGTAACCCAGACCCAAATGTCAGCATGGTATGTACTCACTCACAGGGGAATTCTAGCTGTATAGCAAATGGTATATAGCCCACAACCCCAGAGAAGCTAAGTAACAAGCTAAGAGAAACATCATAGAACCCCCGGGAAGGGGAAATAGACAAGATCTCCTGAGAAAATTGGGAGCATGGGGGTGAGGAGAGAAGGGAAGGCAGAAGGGGAGGACGAGGAGAGAAGAGGAGGAGGAAAGAGAACTTGAGGGAACGGAATGGTTGAGATGGGGGAAGGAGAGAGATGGAGAACAAGGAGATATCTTGATTGACGGAGGCATTATGGGGCTAGCAAGGAAGCTAGCACTAGAGAAATTCCCAGGAATCCACAAGGATAACCCCAGCTAAGACCCTAAGCAATAGTGGAAAAGGTGCCTGAATTGGGCTTGCCCTGGTAGTCAGATTGATGAATATCTTAAATGTCATCATAGAACCTATATCCAGCAACTGGTGGAAGCAGATGCAGAGACCCACAGCAGAGCATTGGGCTGAGCTCCCAAGGTCCAGTCAAAGAAAGGGAGGAGTGAGAATATGAGCAAAGAGGTCAAGACCAAGGTGAGGCTACCCACCGAAACAGGAAGGGGCAAGGAGCAAACATTCCGAGTGTTGGACAGCAGAGTCAAGCAGCGCAATGTGGGGAACCCAGACAAACTTTTCTACTGAGAGAGTGTGGACTTGGGCCAGTGATCAATGAGTTTTGGCCCAGAACATTCTCACAAAAGCCCTGCTGGCTCTGCAGACCCACCCTCTGTTATCTGTCTGGTTCTGACTCTGTCATTGCCAAAGGAGTATTGAAGACATTCCCAGTCCACACTAGACACTGAAGCATTGGGCTATTGTGGTCTTGTAGCAGGCCAAGCTGTGCTATCAGGCAATGCGCAAGCCCTTCTCAGGCGGTGATGTGCATGCGTTCCCTCCTGGGGATAATGGCAGAGATCATCCACACATTAATGACCTGGCATGGAGTGGATGCTGGGGGGCCATTAGCCCCCAACAGACTCTGGCTGGTGTCTGTGAATATCCTCTAAGTGGTTACCCTGGAGACCTTCCTAATTAATTGAAATCCTTCCCATACAGCTGCAGTCTCTCACTGGCCCAGAGAAGCTGCCTTTTCTGAAGGTTTGGCCCAAGGCCTTTCTCTGTCTAGTGGACTTCTCTTTCTGTATGGTTCCCTGGTGGCATCGACCGTCATCTGTGTGCCTTCCAGTGCCAGGCAGACTGGTCCTATGAGCCTAATCTCTTTCTAGAGGCTTCTGTTCATCCCAAACCTAATAGGACCCAAATCAAAGTGTGGCTAGGTCTGTGTGACATTCCCATCCAATTAGGACCTTGCACACATTTGGTTGCACAAGCCAGATGTCTGAGAGTTTCCATGAACCCCGGACTCTGCCTTGCTCACCTCCAATCATCCCTGGAACCTGTTTTGTTAAATGAATTATCTCTCCAATTCATTCACCTCTTCCTCTGTACCATGGTTAGCTCAGTGCTGGGAGGCAGCAAGCAGCGGCCTCCCAAATCTTCTCTGACATCCTCACACGGCCTGTCCACCTGATCTCGCCACCTCAGCAAGAGCAAGCTCTTGAAAAGGCAAATCTGATTACTTCATCCCACTGTAGTCAAAGTGTCCTCCGTGGATCCTAACCCATGGCAGTCACACTCATTACTGTCCCCTCCCATGCTTAACTTGAGCTGACCTGTGTCACCAGTAGTTGGAGGATCACCTCCAAGACTAAATAACACAAACACCTGCACCCATCCTAGGTGCTCAGAACTGAGAGGACCCAAGAAGAGGCCCCCAGAGAAGAGACCACAATAGCCCTTTGCCCTTGAGATTATAGAAGTGGATCTCAGCCACAGTCACACCTGAGACGGTGACAGGCCTGGTAGACAGGTCCACTGCAGCTTTATGAGGACCCTGAGCCTGAAGCACCATCTTCCTCACGCCTGGGTTCTGACTTGCTAACCATGGAAGATGCTGTGCTTATGTTAAGCTACCAAGTGTGAGGGCTTCTTTGTTACACAGCAACGGATAACAGGCACACCACTGTTGTCGTTGAAAAGTAAAATGCCGTCAGAGTCTCACCGTTCTGAACACTCTGGGAAGGCGATGGAGGATGTGGAGCCTTGCTAGAGGAGGGAAGGGGTGGCGTCTTAGGGTGTCCGCTGCTGTGGAGAGACACCATGACCATGACAGCTCTTACAAAGGAAAAACATTTAACTGGGGTGGCTCCCTTACAGTTTCAGAGGTTGTTCAGTCCTTGATCATCACGGCAGGGAGCATGGCAGCGTGCAGGCAGACGTGGTGCGGGAGAGTAGCTGGGAGTCCTGCATCTTGCAGGCAATAGGAAGTTGAATGAGACACTGGGAGGTAGAAACCTCAAAGTCCACCCCCACAGTGACCCTTCCTCCAACAAGGCCATACCCACTCCAACAAAGCCACACCTCCTAATAATCTATGAGATTATTAGGGCCAATTGCACTCGGAAGGTAGAAGCCGAATGATCAGAAGTTCACGGTCACCCTTGGAAACACAGTAAGTCTGAGCCTGGGTCTCAAAACAAAACACAAACAAAAATCTGGTCTGTTGCCCAAAGGCTGCCCTGGAGACCCACCCTTCTGTTCTGTCTAGGGCGGCACTTGGGTTATAGACTTGTCTGGTTGAGGTTTGGCTCCAGGGAATCAGAACCCAAGAAGCCAAGCTCCCTGCCTGCACAGAAGGAGAGCTGCCCCTCTGTTTGCTCAGCCTGCCACGCAGGAGGGAGAGCAAATGAGGAACTAATTGACACTCCCCAGCCTGCTCCCCTTTGGATACCTCCCCCTCTGATGTTTGAAAGCGTCTCTAAAACCTCTTCTGTGGATGATTCTCAAGAACCCTCGCAGGGAGAGATGAGTCCTTAACTGTAATGGGAGTGGGCACCCGTCCAGGTTTGTAATCCTTCTGCCTCCTGCACTGAATGTTGAATCCAGGCAGGGCCGAGGCGCTGATTTCTCACCGTTAAGATCCTAGGAGCAGAACCAAGCCAAGGAGGGTGAGGAAAGCAGGCGTCCATTCCTCACTGTCCCAGCAATTAGCTGCTGGGTCTGTGGCACACGCTTACACCCCCAACGCTCGACAGGCAGGATTGGGAGCTCAAAGCCAACCAATGCTACACATGAGCTTGAGACCAGCTGGGGAGATATACAGTGCCACCATCTCAAAACAAACAAACAAATAAACATGTTTGTCCCCTGGACCTGGCCAGCGTTCAGAAGAGAGAGCCTCCGGTAGTTGCTGGACACAGGAACACAGAGCGCTGAAAATGTCTTCTGTGAGAATCTCAGTATTTCATTTTAGCTAATTCTAATTCCATAATGAATAATTGATTATTTAATTTCGTCTTAAGTAGCCGCACGTGGCATAGCTACGCGCGGGGCAGCAGAAGCCGTGTGTTTATAAAGGTGATTCATCGGGAAGAGGAAGGGAGAAGCAGAGTTTAATGTGAGCGTAATGCCAAGAGTGGCATCTTTCCTGAGCAATCTTAATGAAATTTCTAGAGAGCAAAGGAGTTGAGTGATAGTCACTCACGAAAGAGCACCCACGTGGCTGCAGATGGAGAGCCCTCACCTACCGGGCTCCTGCATGTCTGTCATCCCACAAAGGGCAACGGGTTTCATTTACTCAATTTCCAGCACAGAAGCGGGTAGTAGCCTGTGTTTTGACTCTCCCTCGCACTCCGTGTCTCTGTGTGTGTCTAGGTTGGTGTGTGGGACTATCAGGTTAAGCCTTTGGGATGCAGTAATGTAACAGACTCCATGTTTACACAAACCCCAAAGCTCAGAACGCCATCAGATATCGTCTGAGACACGTAGCTGAGTTTTCCCCAATTTACTATAACCAACTTACCCGATGTTTCCACCAACGTGTTTTTAAACCTGCCCTGACTCACAACTGTCTTTTGCTGTATAACTTCCTCTTCCCACATCAGAACATGTTATTTGAGGTGACCAGAATCCCTCTTCCCGGTCTATGTTCATTATGGCTAATCTTGGTTGTCAGTTTGACAAACCTAAGAAGAAGAAGCCTAAATTGAGAAGTTGCCTCCATCAGGTTGGTATCTCGAGAGTCTATGAGACCAGATATGTGCTTGATTGCTAACTGATGGAGAATAGCCCAGCCCACCGTGGGTGGTGCCATCCCCAGGAAGGTGGGCATGAGTTGTATAATGAAGCAAACTGAGCATAAACCAGAGGATGCAGGCTGGTAAGCAGCATTCCTTCGTGGTTTGCTTCCTGCCTCCAAATTCCTGCCATGGCTTCCTTTGGTAGACTATACAGTCTGTAAACCAATCAACCTTTGCCTTCTCCAGGTTACCTTTGGTTATGGTGGTTACCACAGCAACAGAAAGCAAGTCAGGAAAGTCACCCACATTTGGCTTGAGATTAACCTGTCATCTGCTTTTCCTAAAGAGAGAGCTATGTTTTGGGTTAATAGCTATGTAGTGAGATGATACAAGCCAACAAACTGAACCAGGAGATGGTCTTATGTGGACTCACACTCAAATGTATTATTCTTGATCCCAAAGAGAAACGCAAAGCATTCTGGTCCGGTAAACAAGCACCGTAGAAATTACGAACTTCCAGATAAACCTTCTTGCAGCGGAACCTGTGATGTGGGGATCTGTATCCATTCTCTGAGCCCCTGAATACACCAATAAACTTTGATGTGAGGGAAACCGGATGCTAGGAAGTACGCGCTGTAATGTGCGTGTTTGTTTAGCTGCGGCACACAAACTCCACTGGTACTCCCAGACACATTCTGGGGGCTGTGGCTTCCCACACTTGAGAATACCTTCAGATACCCACCTTCCATCCTGGGAAGTCTTTCCCGTAGATTTTGGGGATTTTTGATTACTGTTTGCCAAGTGTATCCACAGAATGTAGTGCCCTCAGGATCTCCCCAAAAGCAATAGGGAGTGAGGCAGAGCTGAGTCATCTGGGATGGACAGTAGGTGTTGCTTCCCTTACGTCTAAATCCCCTCTTTATATTGGTTTTATTTATGGGTACATACACAGGCAAAGAACAGCTATTAGGGCTATAAATTGCAACTGATAGGAAATTGATGGTCTTAAAAACAGTCCTTGAGGGAGTCTGAGGCCGGGTGTAAGCATCGCGGAAATGTCTTTCCTCCGGCATTCACGGGTGCCCTAAAATTTATAAGCCTGTGCTCACACTGCCCACGTGGCTCCCAGAGGCAGGACAGGAAATTTGTCCCACAGTTTACTGAGAAGATCTCTGTGACCTTCTGGGTGTCACCATAACACGTTACCTGAGGGTCACGGAAGTTAGAGGCAGAGCTGGGTCCTGGGGCTCAAATCATCGAAAACAATGTCACCTTCAAGAAGTAAGGGCTGAGAGGGGAGAGGGATCTGGGCACTTCCTTCACTGGCAGGGTGAGCAAGGGAGGGATTATGTGTGCCTCCTGAGGCGCGGGTGGAGCCTTTCCACATGCGGGTTCTGCAGGCTGGCAGGAGCTTCAAGTCAAATTTCAAGGAACTTTCTGATTCTGTTTTTATGCACTATTATTATTATTATTATTATTATTATTATTATTATTATTATTATTATTACTTTGGTTTTTCGAGACAGGGTTTCTCTAGCTTTGGAGCCTGTCCTGGAACTCGCTCTCTAGACCAGGCTGGCTTCAAACTCACAGAGATCCACCTGCCTCTGCCTCCCGAGTGCTGGGATTAAAGGTGTGCACCATTGCCACCTGGCTTTGCACAACTATTATGAATCCAGCACTCAGGAGCTAGGAACAAAAGGATCAGGAGTTCAGGGCCAGCTTTGTCTATCTGGCAAGTTAAACGCCAGCCTGGGTCACGTGCGATCCCGTCTTGAAAAGAAAATCAAGAACTCACTCGTGAAGTTACATCACACAGAAATATATTTTAAAAGCAAAGTTAATTCTTGCTGAGAACCCATAACCAAGTAGGGCTTGGCTGGTAAGAGCCGGTCGCTTGAGGGCAGACCTTTGTAAGTTCTATCCGGCCTCTATTCCCAGATGCTCTCTACCTCCCAGCCCACCATTAGTTTCTTCCCTGCTGTGATGGACAGAGACCCTGAGCTAAGCCCTTCTGCTCCTGAGTTCCTGTCGAGTGTTTCCGTCCCGGTGGCATAGAGGTTAGTAACACGGACGTCAGGTAGCTGTACCAACTAGAGTATTCTCTTGCGGAGGTTTGCTGAGCATGGCTCTCAAAAGGCCCTGTACGGCCTTTAGGTTTGGGAAGAGGGCACAGGGGTCAAGGAGGACTTAACAGTTTGCCTGGAACTACTAGTGACAGAACACCACTTCCCTTGACGTCCCCCTTTCCTTTAAACTGTGGTCAGATTCTTATCAAAATGAGTTTGCTCAAATGCTTTCATCCATACTGGAAGCGGCAGGCGAAGAAGCAATTTCTACCTTTATTTTCCTGCCCTTGGATGGTACCGAAGGTAGAATTCAGACAGATGTAAACTGCCGAGCCCTGCAGACTCCACTGCCAGCGGGAGACTGGAGGGGAAATGAGGAAGTGCTGAGGCTGCCAGGCCTGGCCTTCCTGAGCTGGAGACGTCTAATTAGGCGGCTGCTGGAGGCCATTTGCCCAGCCGCCTGCGGTGGGCCTCCTGAAACCGAAGCGTGGAGCTATGGTACTTACTGCAGCCAATTTCCACCCAGTCCTCAGGGTGAAACGACCTTGACACCCACACGGCTCGAGTGGCTGAGTTTAAATACAAAGTATCACTGGCCTGTCTTCTGTCCTCTGAGGACCTCCAGCCAGCTGACCTACAGAACTCTCAGGTCAACCCTAATCCAAATGAGACTTAAATGAGACCAGAAGCTCCCTTTCCGTTGGTCTGAGGACCTGGAGTGTCCACTTTCCCCTCAGGCTTAATAAGAAACATGAAATATCTAAATGACTGCAGTTGCATCAGTTAAAGTGAAGATAACTTGCCCATTTTTGACCCAATGTCTTTTATGTTTGATATACTTTCTTAATTAAAAAGTGCGCTATGATCAGAATTGCAGCCTTAGGTGGTTGTGTGTGTGTGTGTGTGTGTGTGTGCATGCACACACACACACATTGTACACACACAAAATAAAAAGGAAAGAAGGGGAGGCTGGAGGACAACTCCTCACAGTATTTAAGCTTAGTGACTCAGGCGTCCCTTATTTCCACGTATTAAATTAGGGGCAGAAGGAGCATCTTTAGGTGCTAACGTTGACCTTGGTGTCCGTCTCCAGGACTTCTGAAGTTGCCGAGAGAGCCTAAAGATCAAGTCCTCTTTACAAGCAGGTAAGATTCTTTCTCTTCCTGTCTAGCACCCTCCAGAGCATGTATCTCTGCACCGAGAACAAGATTACGCTAAGGCTATGGCCATGCTCGTGAGAATTACACCTTGCTCAGTGGTGTTAGCTGTCAGTCCCCGGGAAGCGAGAACCTCCCACCTCAGAGCCTATTCTCTTGTCTCTGCAAACCATCTTTCGCAGATGTGTCTAGAGTTGTTGGCTTTTGGGCCTATAGTAGAGCTATAGGGGAGCAGAGCTAGGTGGGGAAAACTAAACTGAATGCTGGGAGAAAGGGGATGGAGTCAGGGAGAAGCCATGTAGCCCCTGCCAGAGATATACACAGGAACTTTTCCCAGTAAACCACAGCCTTGTGGTGATACACTGATTAATAGAAATGGATTAAATTAATATGTAAGAGTTAGCCAATAAGAAGCTAGAGCTAATGAGCCAAGCAGTCAGTGATTTAATTAATATGGTATCTGTGTGATTATTTCAGTTCTCAGCAGCTGGGAACCAACAAGTGGCCTCCTCCAACATATGTGAATGTTCATGTATGACATGTGTGCATATGTATGTTCATGTATATGGAGGAGGATGATGATGAGTGTGTATGTTTGTGTGTATGAGTGCAGGCGATCGAATGCCACAAAGTACTTATGGGTGCCAGAGGACAACTTTGGGTGTCTGTCTTTGCTTTCTATTGTGTTGGGGCAAGGTGTTCACCATTGTACATGCGAGGTAAACCAGAAATTCTACTATCTCTGGCTAATTTGCCATGAGAGTATAGGAAGTATAAATGTGGGTTGTTTAGTCTGGCTTTGTGTGAGCTCTGAGTATCTGAACTGAGAGTGTTACACTCACACACAAAACATGGTTTCCCCTTGAGCCGCCTCTCCAGAACAAGATTGCTTCTCAACATGACTATAGACAGAAATGGTCCAAACTCAAACTTTGAGACAAGGTTGTAATCATTATCAACACGGCACGGGCTGAGACTGCTACCTGCAATGGTGACGAGTCAGAATCCACCCCCATATTTCCCAGACTCTGTTGCCCCACTGACAATGGCTGACGGGAAGGGATCTCAGGAGGTGCCATGTTGCTCTCAGGGCTCCAAGACTCATCAGACAGAAGAGTGTAGCAGAAAATAGCCCAGAGCCACCATGGAATTGCTTCCTTCTCTAGCTGACTGTGTGACCCTGGGCGAGCCCCTCGCCCTCTCTCTGCCTTAGGCTCTCATTTTTGTGATGTCAACCCTCACTGGCACACAAATTGCTTAGGGATGCTGTAGAGTAAATGGATTAATGCCAGTCACTCAGTCGGCACAGGGGAGCATGCCAGGGGCCTTGTAATTCTCTCTCAGTATCATGCCCACCCACAGGGAATTTGCTGTCTAGGAGAGGAAAGGGATTGCAAGAGGAGCATGGAGCATGTCTGGTGGAGACCTGGGGAGCATTAGTGACTGGACCCCTGGGCTGGGGTTTCAAAGAGACTCTCAGCATGAGGTGTAGGCTGCCGACTTGTAACACAAATAGCCATCTTCCTGAGTTTGGGGACCACTGATTGTGTGGAGTAAAATCTATAGGTCAGTGATTATGTGTCCTGGCCAGTGTTTGTGATAATCTGACTGCTACAGAAAGGCTGCAAGGCGGGACAGAGACACCTCGGGGTTCCTTGCCGATAGAAGCCACACCTCTCAGCACACTGACGCTGTTGCTGTAAGGTTTTACATTTGTTTCACAGACTGATACGTGGAGGCCTTGGCCAAGTCTTACTCTCTTCTCTATAGCCTTGCCTTTTTTTTTTTTTTAAAGGATTTGTTATTATGTATACAATGGTCTGTCTGTATATATTCCTACAAACCAGAAGAGGGCACCAGATCTCATTACAGATGGTTGTGAGCCACCATGTGGTTGCTGGGACTTGAACTCAGGACCTCTGGAAGAACTAACTGCTGGTGCTCTTAACCTCTAGGCCATCTCTCCAGCCCTATCCTTGGCTTCTTGGGACTGTTCTTTAAGTCTCAAGTCCAACTTTAACTCTGTTGACTTTTGAAGGACAGAGATGGTAGAAGGTGAACCATAATGCATGTAGACCACTCTCCCCCTGCCTAGGACTAGGGGTTTCACGCCCACCTCCCTGCCATGCTCCCCCTTCCCTATGTGGTGCAGGACTCTGTGACTCACATGGGGACCCTAGTGTTCAGCTGTGGCTGCAGCTGCTTTCCTTCCAGTCAGGGAGGGAGAGGTCACATCTCTGGAATTCCTTTCCATTTTGAGTCAGAGGAGCCTGCAACTGTTGGCTCCCAGGGCTTGGAGCCAGAGTCACGGAGGAGCCTTTGTGGTACTCCTCCCCCTCCTCCGGAGAAAGCATGTGAGGGCAGCGGGGTTGCTAAGGACCATATATCCACCCCACGTATACACATATGTGTTCGTTATGGGACTTTGCTGGGGAGGCATAAACAGCGTCACTTCATCCCATATGGAAGGGACATCGGCAAGCCAAAGAGAAGTGTTCATCCGAGAAGTGAGGAGATGGTTTCCAGGAGCATGGGCTACTCAAAGGCAGCCACGTGGAACACAGTCCCAGCCCATCAACTCTATCTCATATATAACGATGATTGGTATCTTGGGGAGAGGAGGGAACCATGTGAGGCTGTTAGGGAGCCCTGTGTCTTCTAATCCAGGTGAATTCTTCCTAGTCCTCCATGCAGGAATGTTAATGGGCCAGGTGTCATGAAGGTCTTGCGTAGGTGGTCACAGCTACTCTACTTCAGGAATGGAAAGGGTTCTCTCCAGTAGAGAGACCATCTGCATTACAATGATATAGTGTTATTATATTGCAAATATACACATATATGCATGCAATATCTATTGTTAAAATATATTGCATGTATCACACAGTATGTATTATATGTGATATACATATGACACATGCATGTCTCTATTTCACTTATATACACCCTATGATATAGTTCCCAAAGTTTAAGGCTTAGAAACCCGGTCCCCAGGGCAGCAGCACTGAGAGATGAGATGAGAGTCGTCAGGAGGTGATGAAGGCACATTGTCTCCTCTATTCCTTTATTCTAGTAGTAACAAAGCAATAGGTTGTCACAGGACTGGCTTGGTTTGGACCCTCACTTCCTCGGACTGGCTTGCTGTGTCTTGCTACGTGACATCCTTTGCGATGCCATGGCCAAGCAGAGCAGATATCAATCCTATGCTCTCAGACTTGTTAGTCTCCAGAACCAAGGGCCAAATATAGCTCTACGCCATATAAATGAATAAGCCGCCGTGCTCGGGCACTCAGCCGCAGCCACAGACATGCCCACCCTTGTAAACAAATACCTGTTATACATCTTTGTTCTTGTCCAAATACTGGATGTTCTGAAAAGGTGTCAGATGAAAAGATACCTAGGGGAATCGTGAACGTCTGTCTGTATGAAGGGCTGTTGCCATGGCAGCTCAGCACCCTTGGGCGGCCTCCTAATGAAGAGTTATTACTTCTTAGCTAAAGCACATCGCAGGGAACGGATTAGTCATCAATTTACAGAGAGATACAAGTTATTTTTTTTTCTTTCAATTGCTTTTGGATGTAAACACGTTGATCTAGGTGTGACAATTCATGCCCACGTCTGACTCACTCACCCCCACTCTTTCGTCACTGAGTTAGCAAAGGAAGGAATGTGAGCTCTCTACTGTCCCCAGGGACCCCTCAAGCAGAAGCTGTGGGTGGCATCTCAGATATATCCTGTGGCCAGAGGGTTTCAGGCAAGAAAGTCTATAGTGCTAACAGGCCCGGCTGCCTAGGAGCCACACTGTGCCTGACGGGAACATGCCCTAGGCTTCTCTGAACCACACATCAGAGCTGAGGTGCCGGAAGGGCTCCTTGTTCACATCATAGGGAGGGTCTACCTCGTCCCTTAGGCGTAGACGCTGTCCTCTCCTGGTCCTCCTGTAGTCTGGGGCCAGGGAAGAAAGGTGACCGGATTAGAGGGGCGCTGAGCCTCTAGGTTTCTGAGCTGTTGGCAGGCTGAGAATCTTACACCGTTGTTTCTCCTGCTGCTTCTGTTCCTGAGATGTCTTTGTCCTCCTGCACCCTGGTTCTCAGGCCAGCCTTCCCCCCACACACACACATAGATAAGTATCTCCGTGCAGCATCCACAAAGGAAACCCACAGAACCCTCATGTGCTCAGGTGCTTCTGTGGGGATAAATACTTCAACTCCACAAATCCATACAGGTCATCTTTGGTTTGTGGGGAAGACTTTCAGGCCACATATTTGTCGGGCATAAGATATGTAATGTAATAAGCAATAGAAACAATTGTAATAAATAATTGAGAGAGTTTCATCTTCCACTCTGAAACCACAGGCTGTGTGGATGGAGAGAGTGAGCAAATGGGCAGCTCGGCCGTTTTCTCAGTCCCCTCTTCTGGCTTCCTGTCTGCTGCTGTAATAAAAGAGCTTGACCGGGGGAGCTGGTGATTTGGCTCAGCTGTTGAAGAGCTCTAGTTGCTCTTACCGAGCACCAGGGTTCGGTTCCCAGCACCACGGGGTGGCTCACAGCTCTCCATAGCTCCCATTCCAGGGGCTCTGACACTGTCTTTGGCTTCCACAGGCACCAGGCAAACACATGCTGCAGAGACGTACAAGGAAGCAAACACTTGTTCACATAAACTAACATCTATAGAATCTCTCTATATCTATATCTATCTTTTCCTGGCCAAAAGCAATTTGGAATGGAAAGGATTTATTCGGCTTATACTTTCAGGTCACCATCTGCCACTGAGGGAAATCAGTGAGGGAACTCAAGCAGGAACCTGAAACAGAAACCATTGTCTCAGAGGAACTTGAGTGCTGGCCTCACTCTCTGGCTCGTTCCCTCTGGAACTCAGCTAGCTTTCTTGCGTGACTCAGGACTACCTGCCTAGGAATGATTCTTAGTAGGCTAGGCCCACCTACATCTCTTATCAGTCGAGACAATCCCCCAAAACATGCCCACCGACCAATCTGATAAAGACTCAATTCAGCAACGCAATGCAGCTCCCAACATTCATGTCAGGTATCCCATAACTGGCTGCCACTCCAGTTCCAAGAAATAGGACTCTCTATTCCGGGCCTCTGCAGGTGCCGCAACATACATAGGAATATCTGTGCACAGATGCACATACATCCACACACGAGTAATACTTTTAAAGCTATTTTTAAAGATTCCCATTTCCTGAGAGGAAAGGAAGAACTGAGCGAGTGTATAGAAGAAAAAGCATAGGAGCTGAGGCTTCTGGCCAGCAAAAGGGAAAGCACTCGAGACACCTCCATGCCACTCACCGTTAACGGGAAATCGCATCCACGGGGCTTCGGGGAAAGAGTCGCTGGGTAAGATCATTTGGAAAAGCCTTACAAGGCACAGTGGCCTGCCATTTGTTCTCTGTCTACTCTCTGCCTGTAAACTTGGTTTGATAAGAACTTTCAGGAAGGGCTCTAGATACTGTCCCGGCAGGTCCTTGGCTTGCACTCAAATAGCAAAGCATGCAAAAGATAAGAAAATCAGTTGGTTCTTTAAAGTTAAAAGAAGACAGGACTTACAATGTCATTTGGTGGACGGATGAGAAGTTTTCCCACAACCAGACGCCCCAAATAAACCATATTACTTAGCAAATGTCCACAGGGAAACAACCGAGCAGATGCTTAGCGAGCGAAGGAAGAGCTAAAGATGTCTGAAACATAAAGAAGTCAAGTCTAGGAAGAAAAAGTGGCCCTGTGGGTGGCCAGGGATCGAAGGGCTAAAGGACCTGACTCACATGTAAAAGAAACAGCTTTGAAACTCTCAGACTCACAGGGCAAACCAGAGATGAGATGAATCCAGGGAAGGTGTGAAGGAGGGTAGGGGCAGGGAGAGAGACACCCTAGAATAGAGAGAGTTTCTTTCAGGAGTGGGGCAATGTCATTCCTCCCACCCAACCCAACCTACCCCACCCCACCCCTGAGAGTGGGGTGGGGGTGAGAGAGACACTGTCTGCTCTCTCAAGTAATCCATGTGTCTTGTCTATGCCAAACAGCTTAGCCTTCTGATGCACTCTCTTGCAAACTACTAAGAGCCACATTTGGCTCTGAGACCAGGCATCCCAACCCCTCCCAGGAAGTAGAACTGGTCCCTAAGGTCAGATCCAACTGTATAAAGTAGAAAAAGAACTGCAAGAGCAATGTTTAAATTGGATGTGTTATTTGCTTGAGCAAATGCCTGGTGTGTTTTTTGAGCTTTATTTCGTTTTTTTTTTTTCTCTCTCTCCAGAAGAAAAGATAAAGAGACACAAAAGTCTGCAGAGGTGTATCGGAGTTCTGTCTGCCTGCCTGGCCCGTTGGCAACCTTGGCTTCCTCTACAATCTCCACTCTGTGGTGGCATTCAGTACTTCTGCCAAGGCCAAATTCAGGGAAAGAGAGTGTGTGCCTAGCCTCCCAGCTACTGTTGGGCATGGGGACAACCTTCCTTTAAAATATCAATGCGGACACAGCTCCATTAGTCATATTTAGGGACAGCTCTCTGTAGTGGGGACATGGGGACATTTAGGAGGGAGCAGCCGGGTGCAATTAATGACAAGTGAGTGTGTCTCTTGTGTTCTCTAAAGTGTTGCTGTCACTGTGATTCCAGCCTCGTGATTAGAGCCACACAGAAGAGCCTTTGTCTCCACTCTGGGCTGTAGGTCAAAGCCAGCAGCATTTCCAGCAACTTGAGGAGTGGGCCTTCCCCACACACCAGATCAGACTCTTAGAGCCTCCCTGCTGGCCCGGACACATTTTGTTAAGAGCCCCAAAAGGTCAAGAGGTTGTGTCAGACCCAGCCTTGCAACAGGCTGTACTGCAGTGGCAGCCTGGTGTGTGTGAGGGTTGGGGTAAGGGATCCTTGCAGTCCGCAGGCCCTGACACAGTGGTGGAAAGAGGCTCTGATTGGTAGTACGTCCACCTGGTACTGGCCGGCTAATCCAGCTCTCAGGAGCCTTCGCTGTTCTCCAGTTCCTATTGGCTTTTCCAGGAGAGACGGGAGAGAAACTAAGGTACAACTGATGGGAATGCGAGGGCTTTCAGGAGGGGGAAGTCCACAGGGGCTCTGAGTTCTGAACTGAGTCCAGCTCAAACCTGTTCCTCCCGGAGTTTGTTGTTGTTGTTGTTTTTTAAATTGTGTAGCTCTAGCTAGCATCGTCTAGAACTTGCTAGCCTCCTAGTCTGGAACTTGCTCTGTAGACCAGGCTGGCCTCATAAAAATCTGCCTTCCTTTGCCTCCCAAGTGCCGGGATTAAAGTCATATACCACTATATACACCACTAGTCCTGGCTGGCTTTTCTTTAAATTAAAATATAACTGCTCAGAGCTCTTTCTCAATTCCATTCTTCATTTTTACCTGCTTTTTGGTACTTCCTTGCTTCTTAGCCCTGTCCCGCTCCCATCCCTCCCTGACTCTGTTCCTTCCTTCCATTTCTCCCCCTGACACTGCTCTTCCCTGTTTTCTTCCCTCTGTCCCTTCCCAGTCCCTTGTCCTCCTTTTTGTAACCACGCTGGTCACTACACAAACGTCCCCTTAAAGACTAGCCCAGGAGTCAGCCCCACAGGCTAAAATCAAGGCCATGTTAATTAATCATATCAGTATGTCACGATTATGTTAATTAGTACTTCTCTCTGTGGGCACCCAACACTGTGGCTTTGGGCATAGAGCACAGACAGAAAAGAGCCATGCCAGCCAGCCTCACAGGTGAAGCTGCCATGATGTCATAGTGGGAGTGGCCATCAGGGCAGACCCAGCCAGCAGCCTCCACCAAGTATCCCAGATGTGGTCTAGAGCCTGGCGCTGGGTCGGGTGACCATACTGACTCTCAGATGACAGAACAGATTGGGCCTGTGGGTCAGAGCTACCGCTAAAGGTTAGCCCATACCCACGGAGTAGCTGTGGTGGAGGAAATGACCTCTGTCATGTCTCTAAGACACTAACCATCACAAGCAGTAAGCTGCGGTCCTCTTCTCGGCCTCTGTGAAGGAGTCTCACTCACTATTTGTGCAGCGGGATTTATTTCTCGCTCACTGGTTTCCTTCCCCGAAGATTGCCACTAGCGTGTGACAGTTTGCAGGACGTGGGCTATTTTCGATTTTTTTAGCTTAATCTCCAAAATGATCTGGTAACCTCCGGATGTTCTCTGTTTTCCCACAGCACAGCCCACCCAATCAGGAGGCTTTTTTTCTTTCTTTTTTTTTTTTTTAAGGATTCTCATTATTTGTAACTCAGTAGCTTTTCCTGGCTTCCTACCACACAAGACCTCGAGCTTTTCCTGGTGTTATTTCTTTGTTGCTTGTTTGCATGTGTGGGTGTGTATTGTATGTGTGCCTGTGTGTTTGTGTGGGAGCACATACGTGTGTGAGTATATGAACATTTGTGTACCTGTGTGTGTGAGAGCCTGAGGATATTGGGGATCGCCCTCAGTTGCTCCCCGCCTCGTGACTTGAGTCAGGGTATCTCAGCTGACCCCAGAGCCTTCCTGGACAGCAAGTCCAGCTCTAGGTGTCTGCCATGTGGGCCCACCTTGCTTTTGCGTGGGGGCTGCGAGTGTTCTCCGGGTCTTCCAGCTTCTGCTTTGTCCTCTGAGCTGGGGAGGAGGCTGCCATTCCATGGCCAGCATGGTGTTGGCTCCAGACGGTCCTCCCGCTCTTCACCTGCCCAAGTTCTGCTGCTGAATCAGATAGCTAGAAAGGTTTCAGGTTCATGCCCCTGAACTCCGACCAGCACGGACATCCCAGGGCCTCCATGTCTGGGGTCTCCACGGGGACCAGAACCATCTTACCTCCCAGGTGTCAACAGCCCCAAGCTTCCATCTGACCCAGCTTCTTGAAACTACTCAGATTCCTAAGATGATTGGCCTGCAACCCCACCCCACCCCAATGTGCTGTTGTTGCTGCTGGAAGCTAAAGGAAACTGAGGTCCACTGTCAAAGGCATGCTGGGTACAAACTCCTCCCTGCTTACCGTTTGCATTTCCAGTGTGGGAGGCAGGAAGATGGAAAGTTCCAGGCCAGCCTGTGCAGTGTACGGAGTCCGTCTTGAAAACAACAAACAGCAAAGAACTCAATAAACACACACATGGATTTCTTCAAGGTAGAAAAGACATGACGGAGATGAGAAGTGGTTCTTCTGAGTAGAAATACTGACTTTAACAAAAGAGGGCTTCAGGGATGTTTCTATTGTCTCACGTCCCAGCGTGTTTTCCTCCCCTGGTGTCTTTCAAGGTTGAGAGGCTGTGGGAAGTGAACGAGCAGGGGAAGCCAAGGCATGAGTTTTGACAGAGACAGTGGTGTGGGGGAACCATTGCTTTGCACACTGTGAAGAAGTGTCGCTCTGACTGGTTCGAGAGAAAGCTGAATGGTCCACAGTAGGCAGGATCTTCGGAGCAGAGAGGACCGCTGGGAAGAAGGGAGACCGGAGGAGACACTGAGGAAGCAGGAAAGCGGGATGGACAGGACAGCACACAGGTGAGGGAAATGAGCCTGGGGCAGCAAGTAGATGAATAGAAATGGGTTAACTTAAGTTATAAGAGCTAGCTGAAAACAAGCCTGACCTATCGGCCAAGCTTTCATAATCTATAAGTCTCTGTGTCATTCTTTGTGAGCTGGAGGCCCCAAAAGAAAAATCTACCTACACAGTGGCTCATAGAGAAGTCACATGCTAGGACTGGCCCTCAGCCCCTAGAGTGTCCACTAAGACCAGCACGTTGGAAAAGGAGAGACAGTAGTTAGCAGTTTGTTGTTATTGTTTGTTTTGGTTTTTTTCTTCTGAGACAGGTCTTATTATGCCAGAAAAGCACTAGCTAACCTGGAATTTGTTATGTAGACCAGGCTAGCCCCCAACTCACAGATCCACCTGCCACTGCCTCCGGAGCACTGGAACTAAAGGCTGTGTCACCACGCTCTGTCTTTGTTTAGCTCTGAAAACAAGCAAGCTAAACCAGCATGGAAACTTTGATGAGTACTTCATGCCTCCCCTTTTCTTTCCTTCGTGATTGCTGCTGGAGAGCCCCACTTGGACCCCTCCCATCTCGTAAACTCAGCCCTGCACTGCACCTGGCTCAGCATCCAGCAGCTGGGGTTTGCGCCTGCATCCCGGGGCTTCTCTTCTCCTCCCCCTAGCACTGTTGGTAGCTGGGCCCCGTCCTTCCCTCCAGGATGTGAAGCTGCTTCTCAACCTCAGCTGGGTCTGAGCCCCATGCTTGCTCACACACACTGGAGGACCCTGGAGGGCATCTTCGCTGTTTTGTTCAGCCTGGGCCCTGGTGGGAGCAGGGTTGTGAGCTCCCACAATGCCAACGGCAGGACGCTCCAACCACACAGCTGTCTTTGGAGTCAGGCCACCTGTCTCAGTAGTCAGCTGAATTCTGCCCTGGCCCTGCTAGCCCAGCTAGGCACGTATAACCATCACTACTACCTCATGTTTCTGTGAATTTTGTCTGTTGGAGTGTCATGCTACAGAGAGTTGAGGGACTTCCTTGTGCCTCAGTCATTTTAAGAGACAGTTCTTCCTTTCTGGTCTTCAAGGCCTGTTGTCTGGCTATACCATAGAAGTACTTTTCACATTTAAAATGCTCCACGTGGGTGGGGGCAGAAGAGAGATGACACCGAAAACCCACTTCAACGTCAGAGACTCAGTTCTCCTCAGAACCTTCCAGGACTGACACACACTCTGGGACAGTGACCGGTTCGTCTGTGCCTTGCAGGTCTGGGACCCTGGTGGGATTAGGAAGGGAACGGGTCCTTGGAGAGCGGCTAAAGAGTAGCAGTGACCACCTGCAGTGCAGCAGTAAGATACCAAAGATATGGATCCTGAGGTAGAGCCTTCCGTTGTTCAGATTCTTATATCCTGGCTGAGGATTGCCAGTGCTCACCCGTAACCACTTCCTCAGGGGTGCTTCATTGCTGTAACATGCGTGGAACAGAGCATCCACAGAACACAGGACTGTTTCCTATGTGGCTGATAACATGGTTAGTTTGCCGTTGCCTGTCTACATCATGGGATCAGATGCAGGCAGAGTCACTGAGGGTCTGGGTGGGTGGGGGAGGGGCGTGGCTGTCTTCCGTTCCCACAACGATGCTGGGACCGCTACAGAATGTGAGCCCGATCCCGAGGTTAACAGCCTTGTCTCAGGGTTGCCGAGGCACACAGAATTTTTTCTCTTAACCAGAGTGCAAGTGTTTGGAGCTCATCATTCAAAGTGAAGTTAATCCCCGAGGAGAGGCGCCTGGCTGAGAGCCCAGAGCCTGTTGACTGGAGCTCTGGAATGCTGGGTAGGAGGGCCGGTCTTGAGGGAGGAGCCGCATGCACGGTGTGGTCTACACACTTCTGGATCTGGCTTTGGTGTCTCCAGCAGAAGAACCCGAGAAGACAAAAACTGGGGGGAGCAGGACTCCCAAAGGTGTGTCCACCTAGGACCTCCGGGGGTCACTTCCCTTGGAAACAGGTTCTGGACAGATGCCATTATTCATGACCAAGTCATGGTGAGTTAGGCTGGACCCAAGCCAGAGGTCAGAGTCCTTGTAAAGAAAGAACACTTGTCGACAGAAGACAGGGAGCAAGGGAAGGAAGTCTAGTGACCATGGAGACAGCAATTGCCCAGGAACAGCACGGGGCTGCTGGCTATTACCAGGAGCTGAGGATGGTGAGGAAGGGAGCGACCCTGCTGGTGCTTCTGTGTCTATGAAATTCTTTCTGATACCCTGCAATCTGCACAAGCTTTGACTTCGTTCTTGACTAAGAGGCCGAGAACCTAGACACATCCAGCACAGACAGACCAGGTCTCCTTTGGAAAAGAAGAAGAAGAAGAAGAAAACCTATCAATATTCCAGATTGAAACACAATTTGTACATGATAGCAGAAACCTACACACCTTAAGTACTCAGGATGAGGCAGTTTTGGTCTTCGTTTTATTTTTTCAGTTCTGGGGCTAGAGCCCAGTGTCTCATACATCGTTAGCAAATACTCCGCCACCAAGCCACACCCTCAGGCTTCTTTTCCCTTTTTAGTTTCAAACAGGGTCTCACTAGCTCACCCAGGCTTGTCTTGAGCTCACTCTGGGGTGGGTCCGAAGTAGCGCCTCGCTATAATCCCTAAGACCCCCTCAAATCTCCAGCAACCCATTCCCTCTGGTGAGTCTCCACCACTTAAGGGTTTCACAACCTTCCAAAAATACTGTCGCCAGCTGGGGACCAAGTGTTCAAGCGCAGGCCTGTAGGAACACTTGGCATTCAAGGCTCAGCACTGTGTATTTCTGTCTACATGAGAGCCTGTGCCCCTCTGGGTCTATGTGGAAGGACAGGACACCTGCCCACAGGAGGCTCCCGCTCAGCGCAGAAGCTGTGGAAAGATGAGGACGTGTGTTCTCTGTGACCATTGTCACCTTTGGAGTGGAAAGAGATTAGAATGCAGACAAGGCAGGGGGTGGGGTGGGGAGGTGATGCCCTGGGGGGCAGGCTGGCCAAGCCCTGTGACTCTGCATCACCCCAAGGCCCAGCCTCATCCTGCACAGTCTGGGAACAGCTGAGGTTGGTCATGGTGGGACCTGGTGTTTCTAGCACACTGCCCTGTTCACAGAGCCTGCGGACAGAAAGGAGCTAGGATGGCTCTACCACAGTATTCTGCTGAGGCTTCTGGGAGAGTGTGGGTCTGGGTCTACTTCTGCATCTGCGCCTTTAGGAAAACGATTTTTGCTGCAGCTCAGCACCAGCCAGGAGGCCTGCTTGTCACTTGTGATGGGGTTCCATCTGTAAAGTGGGAAGGTGCGACCTCCTCGAGCCCAGTACACAGGTGATCTGAGGTTAAAGTGTAGCAGTGTGGGAAAGCATGGGGTGAGCTCAAAATACGTGGACAATAAAGCGGTTCTCATCACTCTGTCATTTGGGTGGTGCCACCTGGGATTGTGGACAAGCACCATAGGGAAGAGCTTGGGACAAAGCCTGTGTCCTCCTGGGTTGGACAGAGCTGTACCAGCCAATATCCGCAAAGCCAAACATCTGTGCTTTTTCTTGGCTGTGGGGCACAGTGGCTTGCGTCTGGCGAAGCACCTCTGGTGGCTTCTCAGGGCTGTCTGCTCTGCCTGGCAGACACAACGAGGTAGTGCTCAGGAAGAAAGACGACAACGCACAGAGCCGATTCAAGGTGACAGCGGAATGCCACGAAGAGGCGTGACAGCCTCTGACTTACCGCACTGTCTAAAGATGGAAATGAAACCAACACAGAGACAGGAGGGGACACGGAGAAAAACTGAGGCAAAGAGACAGAGAGATGGAGGAACACACACACACACAAGGCCAGGGGCAGGGGCAGGGAGGGCATACACACACACACACACACACACACACACAAGGCCAGGGGCAGGGGCAGGGAGGGCATAGTATCTTCACAATGGAGAACAACACTTACAGAGGCGGGCAAGGGTGACCGAGCTTAGCCTAGCCGTGGTTTGGCCCAGCCTGTCATGTTTCAGATAAGGGGACTGAGGCAGGTGAACCTGCTCTGCTTGTGGCTGGTGTCAGAGCTAACGAGGACCGTGGCTGGCATCGGAATCAGGGTTCTGAATCTTGGAGGCGAAAACGCATCGGCTTGTGACTTGTTTTTTAAAATTAGCTCCCAAGTGTTTACTGTTTGTCGGAATCAGAGAACCCGTGCTTTATTTGTTTTTATAGTGTATGTTTTATTGTAGGATGGCGTCTATTGATCTGTGACCATGTGACTAAAGACCCCAGGGTGAAGAGGATGAATGTCCAAACTCCAGCTGAGAGAGAGATTGGAAAGAGAGAAGAGAAAACCAGGATCAGCAGAACAACCAGCCGCGCGCACACACGAGCACCACAGAAGCCTTAGAAATTAGCCCCGTGAAACACTTCCCAAAGCAGGGAGCAGAAAGAAAGTCCAGGCCAGAGCAAAGCCCCTGGAAGGAAAATAATGAGAACAGAGGAAAAACAAAGCAAAGACAGAAAAAAAAAAAAAAGCTCTGAGGCTCAGACAGCGGAACTCAGGAGCCCAGCAGGCAGACAGCGGTTTGGAGACAGCCTGACAAAGGAGGGACAGCCACCAAGTGGACACTTTCAGGGGCCAGGGCCACAGAGGGGGGAGACATGGAGCTTCCCCAGCCACAGAAGGAGGTGTCGGATAGTGTATGCCAATGAGAGCAGGTGTGGCGTGGTTTAGTTCGCTACCCACTATTCCTGGCTGAGCCCAGAGGCCCATGTGTGAGGCCAGAAGAGTGGGTCAGGCACGTGAGACTGTGGAAATGAGAAGGTTAGCTCCATGGGACTGGAGAGCAGGTTTCAGAGTTAAAGGCACTAGCTGCTCTTCCTGAGGACAGGGGTTCAATTCCCAGCACCTTCACATGGCGACTTACCACCCTTTCTGACTCTAGGTCTAGTCCATTCAACACCCTCTTCTGGCTTCTGTAGGCACCATATACATGTGGTACACACATGTGTTTATACATGTGGACCAAATACCCACACACAAAATAAAAACAAACATTTTTAAATGAGAGTTAAATACAGGACCCAGCAACCAAGAAGAACTATCCTGTACAAAACCTCTTGGCAAACCAAGAAAATCTATCTCCTGCAGCCAAAAAGGAGCTGTCCGTCTGTTCCCAAACTCCTCCCCTTTGCTCCTGAGTTGATAAGAAAAGCCCCTGGTGGGTACCCTTGAGTTTTGGGCTTGCTCTGTATGTCACATCACAGGACTTTCTGAACCCCCCTCCAGCGATGAGGCTTCATAAAATGCAGCCTTCTGGGCTGATATTAGCCTGGATTCCAGTACAGTCTGCCCACAGTAAGAAGGAAAATCTGTATTTGTAGTACTTTTAGAAATGACAGTCCCCCATGGGTTTAATAGCCACTGTGAGAGCCATTTGAGCAGCGTGATTTGCTTCCTGCTGGCTTGGCCCATCTGAATCTGACCAGCGTGGTCAGTCATTCATTCTATCCATGCTTACCGGGAACTTCTGTACTCAAGATGATAACATAAAAGCTGAAGGCAGAAACGCAATAGAAACCGACAAGGTTCCTGGGTTCTGAAGTCCCTTGTCACTCACGCTAAGGAACGTAGCCTGTAGGACTTTTCCTGCAGCATCTCCAGGGCATGCTTGTTAAATGGGTGGAAACGGGAGGTTTCTAACAGAGGCACGATTAATGGGTTGAAAGCCGATTTCTGTAATATGTCACCCCAGTATCTTGGATAGAAAGAAGGACTTGAGGCCATCACAAGAGCAGGTCACCCAGGCAAGGAAGGTCTTTTCTCAGACCTGAACCTCGGGGTTCAGTTCGCCAATGGCCTGTGGTCTGCTGAAGAAGCAATGTCGGCGCCATGCAAACATAAGGCTGCCATGTCACATTCTCCGAATTTTGAGGCTGGGCGCACGGCACATACTAACACTGTGGACATATGGATTCTCCAAGGACTTGCCCGGTGTGAACTGATATTCCCAGAAAGGAAAACTGCAAAAGCAAACAAGCAAGCAAGCAAGAAAAAGCTGCACTCATGTTAAAGATTCTACAAGACCAAATGACTGAACCTCAAGATTATGAAGGGTTAAAATGTGCAGACAGAGCCACATTATCTTGGGTTACTTTTAGTCCATTTGAAAACTGCCCGTTACCCATACCTGTGTCTGACCTAACAACCTCAAGTTTAGTGAAACCCTCACGGAGTATTCCTAGCAGATCTTGTTAGTTTTCAGCTCTCAACTGGACACAGCCCACTAGTATCTGAGGGAGTCCCAACTAGGGGACTGCCTGATCAGACTGGCTTGTGGTCATATCTATGGGGCATTATCTTCGTGGCTAACTGATGTAGAAGGCCCAGTCCACTCTAGGTGGTACCATTCCTAGGCCAGGTGTCCTGGCCTGGGCTGTTTAAGAAAGCCAGCTGAGCAGAGGCAAGAAGCAAGCCAGTAAGCAGTGTTCCTCAGCAGGTATCTGGAGTTCCTGCTTGAGCTCTGCTCCACCTCCTTTCAGCAATGGACTGGGACTTGGAAGTGTAAGCACATAAAGCCTCTCCTCCCCATGATGCTTTCGGTAGCGGTGTTTATCAGAGCAGTGGACAGCAAACGAGAGCACTGGCTCACTGGTCTGCGCCAAAACGAATGCTAGAAACGTCATCAGGGGTTGCAATCTGTCCCGTGCCCCCTTCCGTGTCCTTGGTGAGTGCCTTGATTTATGATTTTCCTTGTTCTGTAGCTGATAAAATCTCCTGTAACCACTTCCCCTGGATGGGATACTGGTCTGGGCACAGCATGAGGAGAAGCTGCGCAGACCAGCAAGAAGCCCCTTTTGGACCCAAGGGTGTGTCAACACGAAGACTGGGGTGGTCCTGCTGGAATGCCTGGAAGGGTGTGTGTTTTGTTTGGGGGTGCACAGGGACTTTGCCGAAGGCTTTCCTGTGACTCCTGATGTGTTTCACTGCTCCGTGGGGGATCACAAGCATTCATCCAGGGGCTGCTGGGCAGAGTCTGCAACTTGAAAATAAACTCGGGGCAGAATTCACGCAGCGTTTCCAGACTCCAGTCACGGTCACCTTGTCACCCTCCTGAGGTTCAAGTCGTTTCTCTTCTCCGTCAGGTTTGTCTTAATTTAATTAGTCTGAGCCCTGTGTGACAGCCTTCTAAGACAGTCTTGGAGCAGGTAATTATAAATCTGTGCTTAGGGCCAGATGTGGACGTCTCCAAGGCCGTGAGGACTTGTAAAGTTGCCACAAGTCTGCACCTGGTTTCCCATCCAGCTGCACGTCTCCATGGGAGCAGCTCAGGCCAAAAAGGCCCAGCTGTCCTCAAGCCATCCAGGACCCTATATAGCTTCCATTGCGGCTGGGCCGTGTATCCAGCCACTATGGTGGCTGCTGGCATGTACCGTAGCTCATGTACAATGAATGCTTAGCATCCTAGGAACACAGAGCAGTGGATACCCCACCTTCAGCATCACCCCTATGGTAGTGCTCTGAGTCACACAATGGCCCCATGATCACGGAGCTAAAGGAATGTACGGTATATATCTGGCTGTGATACGTGGATTTGACGGGTACCTCCATAGAAGTGAAGAGTTTATATCAAGGAATTAGACAGAGACATATGGCCGGTAGCAAACAAAGTGAGACTTGTTAAGACCACATAAGGTTAAAGTAGGGAGCAGAGTAGGGCAGAGGGAAAAAAAAAAGAGAACCTCAGCAGCAAGCATGCTACAAAAGTTGGGGGCTTCTGTGCCACATTCTCCAGGTTCTTGGGGGCCATTTGCATGGCTGTGGGGTCCTCCACAGCCTGACCTGAGCACAGTGCAGATGGTAGGGGATGTGTGGTCCCTGTTTCCCGTTCCCTTCCGAGACTCTGCTTCTGGAGACCCTCAGCTGGCTGAGCCGGGCTCTCGCCTTGCTCATGAGCGCACACTCCATCCAGGCTTGCACACGTCCCCACTTAGGTCTCCTCTAGGTCTGGGCCTCCGTAGATTGCAGCTCAAAAACTCCTCCACTTCGTCTCGGGCTAAAGAGCCCTGGTCTTCTCTGAAGATGTCAGAGAATGGTGCTATTGTCAGTAGGTCTTGCTGCTATGCCACAGCCCAGTCACAAAGTAGGTGGGGTTGGTCTCGTGGGTTAACAGACAGGAACTTGTTCCCAGACTAGATAGATAGATAGATAGATAGATAGATAGATAGATAGATAGATAGATAGATAGATAGATAGATAGATGGATGGATGATTGGATGGATGATTGGATGGATGGACGGACAGACAGACAGACAGACAGACAGACAGATAGATAGACAGATAGACAGATAGATAGATAGATAGATAGATAGATAGATAGATAGATAGATAGATAGATAGACAGACAGACAGACAGACAGACAGATAGATAGACAGACAGACAGACAGATGGTAGACAGTGCCTGAGAAATGAATCTGGCTGTTCTCTGGCCTCCACGATACATGTATACATGCCTGCATGTGCATCCACACGTCTACCTGCACAAACACGGTTATACATCCACAACATACACTCGGGTAGTGACAAGGGCTATACCAGAGGAGAGATATCTGCCATCGCACTAGTGAGGAAGTCAAAGGACAATCTCAGGCACAGTCCTTACCTCCCACTGTGTTTGATGGAAGTCTGCCTCTCTTGTTCTCTGCTGACCCGTGAGTCCCACCAATTCTTGTCTCCGTTTTCCATCTCCCATCACCCAGTAGGGCTGGGATTACAGGTGCATGTGTTACTACACCCAGCTGCCGTGTGGATTCTGGGGACCTGAGTCCCGTTTGTCAAACTTGCATGGCCGGAGTTTTAACCATTGAGCCACTCATCTCCCTAGCCCAGGGAGAGGACTTTTGGAAAGTCTGTAATGGCAGTATGTGTAACCAAAGACTCAAATTACAAAGGATGCAGAAAGTAAAAAGTCAAGTGCAGAAGAAAGATCAACATATGGGGCCAGGAAAGAGCAACATTTGGAGCAGGTGAAGAGCAATGGATGGGGCCAGGTGAGGGCAATACTCAGGGCCAGGTAAGGAGCAGTGGATGGGGCCAGGGCCAGGTAAGGAGCAATGGATGGGCCAGGTGAAGTAGGTTGTGAATGAGAACAGGAAAAATATGTAATGGGTCCAGATGAGGGGACTGAGAAAATCTTGAATTAAGTGTGTCTTTTTGTTTTGTTTTGCTCGTTCTGCCTGCCTGACTCTGCCTCCTGAGTGCTGGGATTAAAGGTGTGCACCGCCATGCCCAGCGGAGGGTGTATCTTGAGAAGTGGGAAAGGGCTCCAGTGGACAGGTTGTGGGCCAGAAGGGAGCCAGCAGCTATAGTCTATAGCACCGCTTGCTCCATGGCTGCAGGGCACTGCCTCTGGTCAATGGATGCTCCTTTCTGAAATGCTCACGCTGTGTTTGCATTGCATACCCCTACTGGTGTGTCCTCCAGGGTGCCAGACAGTGAGAGTGGCTTGGTCTCCCTGGAGGGCTGAGTCTTGGCCAGGTTCTGGTGCAGAAAGTGTCCTCCGCTGCCCTGCCGCTCACACTAAGCTGTGTTTTGCTCTTCTCTTTTGCACTCTGCTGTCAAAAGCAAGGAAGCGCCACCTCAGCTCCCCCTTCAGTGTGCCAGATTTAGCACAGCAGAGTCAAGAACCCAGTGTCATTCTGTATCCGCACAGATGGCAGCCTGCAGGAGAGAAACAAGAGCATAGGCTGGCCATCCGATTTCAAGGTCAGGACCAAGATCTGCCTGCAGCCATCGGTGTGACCTTAAGTTTAAGCCGTGGGTTCTCCAGCCCGTCCAGCTGTCATAACCTGTGAATGGATGCCCAGTGTAGCATCCTGCTCAGCTTCCCTCTATATTCATACACAGTAAACTTGTAGATAGCCTTCAATCAACCAATTAAAGGAGGGTCTTAGAGTTAGACTGTTTGGGGGGCTAGGGTGGTAAGGCGCTTATCTAGAAAGTACAAGGCTGTGGGTTCGAGCCCCCACACTGGTAAACAGCAATGTCAACAACCAGCCAAGTTAGATCGTGAAAGGAAGAGGGAAGCTGGTTCATGAGACATGCCAGCAACAGACAGATGGGGGAACTAAGCCCCGGAACGTAAACTACCATAGAGAAATAAGAAGGAATACTCCTTTAGTCCTGTGCATATCTGCCCCGCCCTCCTCAGGTAGACCTCACATTTAAGTGGAGATTTTAGAGACAGCAGGTGGCAGGTTCTAGAGATGGGCTGTCAGCAGGAATTGCCCTTCAGGAGAGAGCTTCTTCAGGGGAATTTCCAGTGCTGTAGACAGGCAGACAACACCAAACAACGGGGATCCAAAGGCAAGAGAAATTTTTGGTTGTGCCAGACAGTGAGGTGGCTGTTTTGAGAGGTTACCAAGGTGAGGGGGATCCTATGCCATGAGGTATAGGCTTAGCTTGGAGATGGAGCATAGGTTTGCAGGCTAAAAGCCAGGGGGCTGGGTGTCTCCAAGCTGTAGTGCCCTCTCCTCTGTGCCACTGGGGTCTCTTGCTGGCTTCTACGCACTGCAAATTGTAACAAAGGAGAGTTACACATTTCCATAGCTGCTTTTCTGAAGCTCTGACCTCTGAGGCATCCGGGCACTTTATGGGAGACAAGTTCTACTCTACTTGTATACATACTATTAGTATACATACTAATGAGTATGTATCACCTTATATTTCACCTTATAAACAATGTGTCTTGGGCGTATACACCATTATACATCATTTGAAGTCTCCACTCCCCCTGCAGGTACTCCCAACACTTCCCCTTCCCACCTTTGGGTTCTATTTTTGTTTTCTTTTTCTCTGAGTCCAAATTGTTGGCTGATCTTATTGCCTTGATCCTGTGCAAGTGACCATGAAGTCTTGGAGGTAGTGTGTGTGTGTGTGTGTGTGTGTGTGTGTGTGTGTGTGTGTATGTAACTAGTGCTGGGGCATGGTAGAGATGTCCTATTTAGGACTGAGCAATCTATGGTCACTTATTCTCAACTCTTTGTCCAGTGATGAGTTTGCATTAACTGCTGACGGCTGCAGAGAGTTATCGGGCCAAGGTTGAGGCCAGCACTAACTTTCAGACCCAAGGATAAACACTTAGAAGGCAGTTTGACAGCATTGCCATTTAGCAAAAGAATAGCAGGTAGGTTCCTCCTTAGAGCCACGGCCTCCTGGACCATGGGCTTTGGGCCAGGTTGTCAGCACTAGACATGAAAGGATAACTTCTTAAACTAATGTTTCTTCTTTCTGGGAGACACACTGGGGGTTGGGAGTAGAATCTGAGTCCTGCTTATGGGTCAGGAACTAAGGCTGGGGACTACAGATGATCCATTTGGCAGGCCTGTCGGGTCAGAGTGGTCCCTGAACCGCAGAATCTCAACTCCCCTTGGTGGTTTTTCACCGGAAACAGGGCTTTGTCAGCTAAGTGTGTCCTGTGAGGGGTTCTTGGCTAAGCCAAGACAGGGAGTATGTACTAAAGCTTTATGAATAAGAGTAAGGAAGGGAGAATTAACGCAATCTAATAAAGCACCTCTACTCTCGAGACACTCCATGTCTATTTAATGGCTGGCCTGAGATAAAGCAAGGCTTGGTAGCTTCAAGTCAATTTTCACTTGGAAAACACTTGTGTAACCATGACAGTCAGCATCTCCATTGTGGGAACGGTCGAGCCCACAGCCTCCTATGTCAGATGGTAATCATTTCAAGGCCTTGGTCTGTGGTATCATTGCTGATCCAGCAGGGTGGGAAAGGTATACAGCAGGACACATGAATGAAGCAGCTTTCACTGGGAAGACAGAGTCTCTTAACATAGGTGGGCCAGCATATGCTTAGACATGTACCCTGCCCCGGCTCCATCTGGTCTACCCCCAGGAACCTACCCATCTGAAAAAGATCAAGGCCAGCTTTCCCACCCCTGTGGTTGTCCCCCTCCAGCTATTTAATAGAGAGTAAGTGCACAAAAGAAGGTACCTGGATGCTTCCTGACCTTTCCTAAGTACCATCAGGCTTAGCACCTATGCTTCTGTCTCCTGAGAAACAGCAACAGCCCTTTACATTCAGATTATTGTCTCCAGAATTTTTCAGTAGCCACGGCCAACGTCAAGCTGGATAGTCAGTCTGGGAAGGCACACCATCAGCAAAGATGTCACCATCCTCAGGAACCATTGTCCCGGCATTGCCAATGTCAGCTGTGGGCTTGCTGGAGGTTGCACAGAGCTGAGAGGAAGCTGGATAAAGAGGCTGTGCTAGCTGGGCACCTGGGCTGGGTGCTGCTCCCTCAAGCAGCACGGGCCTGCAGACCTGAAGCTCACATTTCAGTGCTGAGAACTATAGGCGACTCTGGGAATGGATGCAGGATCCTTGCACCTGGAGCTTGTTGAGTTACTTTTCCTATAAAGAAATGTCTTTCTCCCCAGAGAGGGCACTGGCTGAACCAATGAGTTTGTTTACTCAAGGAGCCTTGTGTGGACTCAAAAGCATCTGCACCACCAAGAAGCCCCACCCCAGCACGTGTGACTGCACACTGAAGCTGCACACCCACCCTAGCACGTGTGACTGCACACTGAGGCTGCACACCCACCCCAGCACATGTGAATGCACACTGATGCAGCACGACCACAGTCTTCCAAGGCTTCCCCAAGAGCATGTGCTGCTGGGACAAGAGAGGGTGGGAGGTAGACTCTGAGACTCCTAGCACGAGGAGGAAAGTCAACAGCCTTATCACCGTCACCACAGGCCTGGGGTTGATTGGCTTCTTCATTGTACTGCTAAAGTACAGTGTCTTATGGCAGCCACTGATTCTTGGTGGCGGTGATGATATTAAACTCAAAAGTGGCAGCTTTGTCACGGGGCCCTTATTTTGACATCCACTGGGCTGAAGCACAAGATAGCAGGTTTAAGGACGTCTAGCTTTTTTTTTTTTTTCCTGGTTTTTCAAGACAGGGTTTCTCTGTGTAACAGACAGTCCTGGCTGTCCTGGAACTCACACTGTAGACCAGGCTGGCCTTGAACTCATAGAGATCCACCTACCTCTGCCTCCCGAGTGCTGGGACTAAAGGTGTGCGCCACCGCCGCCTGACAAGGACATCTAACTTTGACCCGGCAGAACGGTGATGGGAACTTTGGTGACAGTGAAGCCATAGCTCTGCTCACTGCTTTTAGTGCCTGTGCACTGTGCACTGTGCATCCTGGTCCTTTGCAGCCCTGATCTTCTATGGTTGTTGTTGTTTTTAACTCTTTGGGGGATCCGCCACCCAGCTTCCAAATAAATACACAGAGACCTAGTTTTGCTTATGAATGCCCAGCCTTAGCTTGGCTTGTTCTTAGCCAACTTTTCTAACCTAAATTGTCCTGTTTCTCTCTAACTACCATTTGCCTCTGGGCTTTTACCTTTCTTTATTCTCTATCTTTCCTTCCTTCTCACTCAGTGGCCAGCTGGGTGGCTGACCCTGGAGTCCTCCTCTCCTCCTTCTCTCACGCTCCCCTCTTCTCTCTTCTTCTTGAGCCTAGCTTTCTCCTCCTATTTATTCTCTCTGCCCGCCAGTCCCACCTGTTTCTCACTCCTGCCTAGCTCCTGGCCCTTCAGCTCTCTATTAGACCAATCTAGTATTTTGTGCAGGCAAAGTAACACAGCTTGACAGAGACAAATAAATGCAGCCTAAAAGAATGCAGCAATCTTTGCATCATCAAACAAATACTCCACAGTATAAACAAACGTAGCACGTCTTCCACAGCAGCCTTCCAGTTGAGTGCAGTTTTGTTGGAGGGAAGCCGAGGAAGCACAGGATGGGCTCAGGCCCATATTGTTGCCCCAACAGCTCAGTTCACCTGTGGTCTTCCGAATGCAGCAGATTCCACGGACCCAGGTACTATGGTCCAAATGTACAGAGGTCAATCTTATATCATAGGTCGCATATCAAAATGTTTTTACTTGAAAAGGAGTGGAGGCCTGGGCGGGGGGGGGGGGGGGGGGGGGACAGATGGGTAAGTTAAAGTACATACGCCTACCTTTCTTTCCCTTATATAAAGCCCGCTCCCTCAGGGCTCCTTGAAAAAAAAATCTTCAACGCATTTGCACCTGACGGTTTCTGCTCCCAGGACCTTCCTCACTCTGAGACCTCCTGGGAGACTTGCAGCTTCCCCGTGTGCCAAGTGCAGATACTGCTCAGAGGAGAGAGGCAGGGATGCCAAGCACAGCTGCCCAGGCAGGCCTCACCCCTTCTGAGCACAAAGTAGGAATCAGCTCCTCCGACTGGAGAAGCTAGGGTGGAGCCTAGGCAAACACCCCAGGGCAAAATGACCTGAGGCTACCTTCCAAAGCCCACTAAACTCTTCCTTGCCTAACAAACCTTCCTAGATCCCTTCAGGCTCATAGGCCTGGATTAGAGTCCTGAGGACACCTGTTAATCTTGTTTGGGATCAAAGAATTGGTTCAGGGGCACCTGGGGAGCAGTGGGGATTGTTTGAAAGAGAAAGCCACTCCTGAAAATGTATGTGGGCCTGAGGGCCTGAGAGTTTGGGAAAATCCTAGACTGGGGGCCTAGGCTAAAAGAGGCCTTTTTTTTCTTTTTTAATGGATTATTTACATAGCTCTGCCTTCTGTTTTGTTAACTTGAATCCTGTTAGGGGCTTCCAGTCTTCCTCTGCCATTGGTTTCTTTCACAATCTTGATGCCCATGGATCCTCCCCCTCCATCCTGAACTCCTTCCTAACCCTTCTACATTAGTTGTGCTTTTATTAGTGGAAGTGAAACTGTACCATTCAAACTATCACAGGAATCTGGCCCCGGCGATTGTTCTTGAGTGTGAGAACTGTGTGTAACAGGATTCAGCTTCAGCTGCAGAGAAGGGGCTAGAAGCAGAGCCAAGCACAAGCTGACGGTCTGTTCCACTCACACCAGTTCCTACCCTCCCCATAGCTCTGCTTCCGTCTCTTCTGGGAGAGGAAACAGAAGATGGCTGCGGTGCAGGGTGCTGCCAACACTAAGCATCTCTCTAGTGGACCGGCGAGAAGTCTCACCAGCCTGTTCAGAAGCTGCCTTCAGCTGTTTGTCGGGCCACCAGCTGTGGGCTGTGGCTCCCTAAAGAACAGCCTGATGAAGGACATGGTGTTTATTAGCAAAAGGAAGGTAGTCACCGAGCCAATGGTGTGGATAACTCAGCCAGTTCCTCCCACACCCACACCGGCGGCTTTGGCTCTGCTCTCCCAAAGCAAAGAGGCCCAGGGAAAGTCTAGGGTGTAATGCAGAATTAGTGGGGGAGGGGGAACAAAAAACGGGAGCCTACCTGTTGAAAAATCTTGATTTGAATGGTAACTCTTTTTGTTTGATTGGTTTTATATCTTCTTTGGAATCATGCAGTCAGTTGCCCAATTTCTTCATATAAGCTGCCTCCCCCTATGCCTGAGACAACTTAAGACTGTCTATCTTGAGACACCCCATTGCTTTCCTGCTTGCCTCTCCCATTACTCTTGTGTGAGCAACCCCATAGTTAGCATGTCTCCCCCTTTTCTTATTCAGCCCTCCACTTTTCCATTTACTACAGCTTTAAGAACTTTGTGTCTGTGGGCAAAACACTATCCACTCTGGTCTGTTTCTCTAGAAGAACAGAACCAATACAATGAACATATACCACAAATACACACACACACACACACACACACACACACACACACACATATACAGGCTTACATGATACGGGCTGGGTAACCCCGCAGCGTCCGTCCGCACACTAGAGAGGCTGAGAACACTCTAACTGTTCAGGCCACAGGGCCAGATGCCTCAGCAGCCCCAGTCTGCCCATGATGGTCTTTGGTCCACATTGGAAGGCCAAAGGAGTGGTGTTTGGCCAGCAGCGGCCGCCACGATGGGATAGAGGCATTCACTAGCAAGAGAGGAACCGGGGGAGCAGCCTGTTTCTTCCTAGGACCACTTTGTATCTGGGCTGCCTGAGGGTGGTGGCGTCCTCTGTGGGCGGGGCTTCGCCTCACGGTTAATCCTTCCTGGTCAGAGATGCCTCTCTTAGCTAATTCTAGGTCTATCCAGTGGACACTCAAGCTTGACCGTCACAGTCAGAGCACAAAGCACGGATGGCACTTTCCAGCTGTGGGGCTGTGTGTGGCTTAGATGCTGTAGTGGCTACTGGGGACGGTGTCTTCCATGGGGGCTGGGAAAACGTTTGGTGACAGAACTAAGTTGAAGCCCTGTTTCTCTGGAGTTCGATTGTGTTTTCTCATCACAGAGACTGCCAGCAGCATTATCCTTTCCCTACAGAGACAAAAATGCCGGTATGGGCTTCGAATTGGCTCAGACCCGTGGGTCTTGTCAGAGCCAGAGACCACAGGATTCTATACTCCTCAGACTTCAGTGGTGGCCAAGTCATTTCTCCAATAAGTACCAGGGAACATCGTCTGACCAATCAGCCAGCATACATAACCCTGGGGACACTACCAAAATGGGCTCACTCGAGGCCACACACTGCTTCTCTCTGTAATGCAATGCTTGTTTTAAACCTACTCAAACAAAGCTCCTGATGGTTGTCATGGTGCTCCTGGTGTTTGTCATGGCAACAGGATGTTTGAGTGACAGGGTTGTATTGGAAGGCAAGGCTGGTTCACTTTTATCATGATCATGCAGTACTGTGTCCCTGGCTTCGGGGCTCTTGAAGGCTCCATGGCGTGTGACATGAGATATGACAGGGCCTCCCTCGCCATTGCTGTGAAGAGCCACTCTGAAGATCAAGTGTAAAGAATAAGATGCCTAAGGAGGATTGAGATTAAGGTTCTTTTTTTTAAAAAAAAAAAATTATGTGTGTATGTGGATTTATATGATTCAGGTGTCTGCAGAGTCCCTTGGTACTGGAGTTACAGGTGGTCGGGAGCCGTGTGACTTGGGTACTGGTAATTGGAACTCCAGTCCTGTGTAAGAGCGGCCAGTACTCTTTCCCGCTGAGCCATCTCTCCAGCCCTCTGAGACCTCTCTCGAAAACTGACATGAGAAACGGAAGCGACACCCATTCCGAAGTTAGTGTCATGTTGTCAGCGGACCAGGTGCGATGGTCACAAAGGAGAGAAGCGAGCATGAATGTTGGTGATGAGCTGGGAGGAAGCCCCACCATGCCGCCCACCGGCCCACAGTGGCACACTGCCACCTTGACACCACACACAGCAAGGGAACCACCCAGTGCCACCACACCCACCTGTGAGTGCGTTACCACACAGAGGCTTCAGGAAGGCTGGAGAACCAGCTCAGCTCTCCCTCCAAACCGAGAGCCGCACGAGAGCTGCAGATGCTCCGGTCCGTCCTGCCACCCTTGAGCTCTGCGTTGGTGGCAGAACACTGGAGAGCCGGGTGGAGTCAGGGTCCTGTGGCCTCTCTCGTCGGGAGAGTGAGCAGGAGATACTTCTGCCAAGAGCAGTTGCATGTGGTGGGGTGGAGGAGAGACGTACCCATTGCAGCATGGCACTTGCCCAGGTCACCTTGATCCTCTGCTGGCAGGAGAGCCTGGTTGGTTCTGTCACTCAGAGAGGAGCAAAGGAGAGATGCTGGGAGTCAGGGACATCAAGCAGCTAAATCACAGGTCGTGATTTAGTAGGGAGGTTGGGAGCCTGGATCTTTCGGTCTTCACTGGCCAAGAATGTTCACACCCTTAGCCTGCCTTTCCCACCCCCACTGGCTCAGAGAAGTTCAGTGTCAGACACAATAGGACCTTTATGGACACTGTCACCTGCACACCCTGATACAGGCTCTGGGTCTCACTGTTTCCATGGTCTGTGACAGTTCCAAGTATTTGTGCCAGAGAGCTGAAATAAACAGGAACGCCCCACCTAGAACAGATGGGCCAACATGTGGAAGAAAAAGTGTGGGGGAGGTAGAGGAGGAAAGTCGAAAAACAGATAGGAGGCCAAGGCACAGATGGAATAAATTAGTTTATCGTTTCTCTGTTTGACCGGAGAGTAGATGTGTCAAAGCCACACCAAATGTCCACACAGAGCTCGTAGGTCTTATTAAGACGCATTTGCCTTAAAAGGGACGTGGGGCTTAGATTCCAGCCTGCAGATCTTATCAAGACCCTGATATTGAAAGTAGCCAGATGACTCAGTGGTTCAGAGTACTTGCTGCTCCTGCTCAGGACTGGAGTTCCCTTCCCAGCACCCATAGCAGACAGATCATATGGGATTGGATGCTCTTGTTTAGGATCTGAGAAACACACACACACAGACACACACACACACACACACAAAGAGTTCTAAAAAACAATAATAAATAAATTCTGATCGCTTTTGAGACAGGACCTTATGTGTCTTGAGCTGGCCTTTAACTGACTGCATAGTTAAAATTGTTCCTGAACTTCTGATTCTGCAGCTTCCCAAGTGCTGGCATTAGAAGCAAACGCCCTCAGGCCTGCTTTATGTGGTGTTGGGAGCTGAACCCAGGGCCTTAGATGCTAGATGCGCACTCTAGCAGCTGAGCTGGCCCGGCAGGAGACCCTGTTCTTAAACACCTGCCCTCTGAGGTTCTCACCTGCCCCTGGGCCCTCAGCCTCACAGAGTCCCCACTGTGTGCTGGGAGTGGCACTGAGAGACCTGGGTGACAGGCAGCATTATTATCTTCACAGCCGCCTCTTCACTGAGGTCACCTGGCCTTCGTGCTAATCTGTGAAGGACACGGCAGGGTTATCTTATCTTCAGGTTGTGCAGTCAGTGTTTGAGCTGTGCAGATCCCGTGGCTCCTTCCTTCCCAGCTCTGACTTTCCCTAGCTTGTCTTTCCTCGTGTCTGTGACTTTGGAGCAGATGCTTCATCAGCAGGTCCCTAGGCCAGGCCTCTGGCAATTGGTTCACAATGGGAAAATAGAACTCTGACCACTCAGGCCTCTGAAGAGACCTTCAGTAGCAGTCTCGTGGTTGGGAGCTTGGCAGCGTCCTGGATCCCTGATAGTGATGATTGCTTCATTGATAGAAGCCTCATTGCCTTGACTTTCAGAATGGAGACTCTGGGAGGGGTCAGTAAGACACCAGGAAGCCCTGATCCTAAGGAAATCTCTGCACTTGGCAGTGTCCCTCTCTGCTCAAGGCTCCTTGAATTTGCACTTGGGTTCGAGGATTGAAATCTTGTTCAACAAAAGCTGTTCCTTTATATTGAGTCTAGAGGGGACAGACTTTGACTGGATAGCAAATGGCTAAAGATCACTTCATTTTTAAGCATGTATTTTTATTTATTGTTTGAAAATTATATGTTCTAGCTTGCTTTCTTTTGTTGTGACTAAAATCATGACCGAAAGCAGTCTAGGGGAGGGAAGGATTTAGTTCAGGTTATACTTCCTGGCCACGCCTGATCATCGAAGGAGGTCAGGGCAGGAGCTGGAGCAGGAGCCAGAAGCAGAAACCGCAGACATATGCTGCTTGCTGCCACACACCCCCTGCCTGTGCCACTGGCTTGCTTAGCCTAGGCCCAGCTGCCTAGAACTGATGCTGCTGGGCCCGCCCACATTAATTAACAGACATGCCCACTGGCCAATCTGAGTGAGGCAATTCTTTGATTGAGGTTTCCTCTTCTCAGGTGAGTTAAATAGATGATTAAAAACTAACCAGGAAGACAGGTACGCCAAGTGCTTTGATCTGATACACCCTTCTCTTCCTTCCCTCCAGTCCTTCCCATAGCCCCCCTCCCAATTTCATGTGCTGCTTTTTTTTTTTTTTTTTTAACCCACTGAGTTTACTTAGTGCTGGCAGTATTTGCCCGGGTATAGGACCATTCACTGGAGCATGGGCAAGCTACTAGGGTGTCACATCTCCGCAGAAAACTGACTCCTCCCCAGAGCCATTAACTGCCAATAGTCCCTCAGCTAGTGGCGGAGCTTTCTGAGTGTCTCTCCTACCCACGCTGGAATTTTGGCTGGCTTAACCTTGTATAGTTATCCAGCTGACTTGGATTAGAGCATGGCATACTTTCCAGCCTTACTGTGCATCCCTGGGACAGTCGCCCATCCCTCCGGCACCCATTCATCCAGCTATGAGACAGGGGCCTATGATGGTTCCTCCAAACCGCATCTGTGAGAAGACGTGATCTACCCTTGCAAAGGCTAGGCCCGCTGCAAACCTTGGCAGGTGTCATTCATTGGCTTTCGAGGCTGAGGCTGTAGGCAAATAAGGATCTAACATGGGCGCAGGACAGTGGAAGACAGATCTCAGCAGCCTCTTAACGGGGCTGTCCTTCCCATCTCTGCTCTGCGGCATCTTCCTGATACAGTCCTAGAGACCATGATGCTCAGTAAGGTCCCCCAGAAAAAAACACTGGCATTGTTTACCTTGAGCCAAGTTTGCCTGGCCCGCGGGACTGAGAATGAGGGGTGACTATCTGCTCTGTCCTCAGAGAGGACCAGAGACAGGGTGCAAGGTGGGGGACAGAGGAAGACATAGGACTAGAGTTCCAGGCAGGAAAGTCTCCTGCCTGGAAAGTGGGCTGGTCATGAAAGGGCAGCCATAGGAGGTCAGGGTGCCCATCCTTGGATACCATTAACAAGGCAATGCTAACCAGTTATTCAGTTGGGTCTGTCCAGGCTGATTAAATGAATGGCCGAGTTCTAAAGATCTCTGCATGTTAGAATATGCTCAGGAACCCAGGTAAACCTGCGTCTCTCTCTCTCTTTCTGTCTCTGTCTCTCTCACACACACATACACAGAATGTATGTTCAAAGAATGCTCCAGAGGACACCAGGTATGGGAGCTACAACCATCTAGGAGTCTCTGAGGCAGGAGAGCTGCAGCCTCTACACCAGCGCCTCTGCAACTGGGGTGCAAACCTAGAATTTGGCTGGAGGGGGGGACACACATCAGCCTGCCAGCCCACACCTAGCACTCCAGTGGTACCCTGAGTTGGTGTAGAAACTGGGCCTACACCCAGTTCCTCAAATCTCCACAGCTTGGCTCCTCTCATCAGCCAGGCTTGCTCAGTTTACACAAGGTCCCTCCTCAGAGGGGTTCCAGGCAGTGAGACCCTCGGTCTCTACAGATGTCTTCATCTGTCTGTCCTATTGTCTGCCCTCCTCAGACTGTGCGGCCCAGGGAACAGAATCAAGTTCCTTTGACCCATCATCCCCTCTGTTTCTTCATCTGATAAATGCTTGAGGAGACAAGGATGGAGCCGGCTTTCCTACTGTCCTGAAGCTGAGGAGTGAGGAGGCTCTGACTTCCAAGACACCACTTTCCAGGGGGTTAGGAATGCAGGCAATGTCGGGCAGGGCGAGGCTGTAAGTCCTGACATTCTGTCTGTAAGTCCTGGACATTCTGTGTTGAACCCTCAGCTTGGCCAGTGTGTTAATGACTTAGGCTGAGGGGACAAAACCCCCGAGAAAGAACATATGAGAAGAGAGGGCTACCTGGCTCATGGTCTCATGACAGGGAAGCCAGCCATGGTGGCTGACCTGTGACCTTACAGCGCGCTTCTCACAGATGGCAGATAAGGAAGCAGACACCTCCTGTAGAAGAGAGAGGTGGGCATCCACCCTGTCCCACCTCCTAAAGGTCCTACAAAGTCCCCAAACAGGACCACCAGCTGGGGTCTAAATGTTCTAAAGTATGAGCTTGTTGGGGTGGGGGTGAGGGGAGATGGGCGGGATGGACATCTCAACACCAGGCAAGCCCCTGCCTTTCTTCCTTACTTTAGAGGGCTCTTTTGACCTTCAGTTCCAGCGTTTGTCTGGAAAGGTCATTCCTAGGGGACTCTATTTCCAGCCCTGAGCTGGCTGCCAAGTGGCTTTATTTATGGCCTGTATTTTGATAGTGTTGGGGGTTTGCCACCTCCGGTCATTTGGGTAGGACTGGCCTGAGGCAAGCCAAGCCCTGCTTCCCTCAGGTCCTCCTAGGAGCCAAGCTTTAACTTGGCTGAGGGCTGATAAGCCTCCAGGGCTGTCTTCTCTCCTTTCAGGACTGGGTAAGAGGCCAGGGCCCCAGACCAGTTCACTTCCTGCTGGGCTGGGAGTCCCTGGGGCCTCTCTCTAGGGACCACTACATGCCAGAAAGGCCTTTCTTTCACCTCCCCCATGCCTGGCTGTGCTTTTCAGACCTGGGCCTCTGAGGACAAAGCTCACATCCTGTGCTTGCTCTCACTTGGCAGCCAGGCCAGTCTGTGAGACCACTTGGTATCAGCTTGAGGAAGTCAGTCTCCAGGTATCTGTGAGAAAGTCACAGACCTGGCTTCCTGGAGGGTACACTGCCCCTATCCTAGCCCCAGAGTAGGGGTAGCTGAGGGCCCCAATCCTCCTAAGCAGCAATAAGAAGTGGCAGGAGCCTCAGCTGTGGCTCTCAGCAGAGCAATGTCATAGGGTTTCTATTGTGGTGATAAACACCAAGACCAAAAGAAACCTGAGGAGAAAAGAGCTCATTTCAGCGCTTGGAGGTAACAGTCCATCACCAGGGAAGTCAGGGCAGGAGCTAAAAGACAGGAACCTGGAGGCAGACACCTAGGCAGAGGCCGTGCAGGGGTGTTGTTTATTGGCTCGCTCCCATGGCTGGCTAGCCTGTTTTCCTTGAGCATCCAGGACCGCCTACCCAGGGTGGCAATGTCCCCTGTGGGATGGTCTACTCACCCACATCACTCACGAACTAAGAAAATGCTCCACAGACCAATCTGGTGGGGCCTTTTTCTCATTTAAGGTCCCCCCTTGCCAGATTACTCCAGCCTGTCTCAGTTGACATAAAAATTAGCCAGCTCCTTGGGACTGCCAGCAGATCAAGGAGAAATCTCCAGGACTTGCAAAGTTCCAGAGCTTGTGGGAAAGCACTGTGCAGCCATGTTTGCTCCAAGCCTCTCTACAGAGGACCAAGGCCAGGACTGAGGCTGCACATCCTGGGTCATTTTCTCCCTCGCCGGTGCTTGAGGCATCATTTGAAAGGAATCGGTGTGGAGCGAGGTGGCCGATGTCACTGAGACGCACCGGCACGCGTGGATTGACGTGTCTTGGCGGTTTCAAGTTGGTGGCTTAGTTTGCTTTTGCTCCTCACCCACTAGAAACAAGAGAAAAACTTATTCCCAGGCCTCCAGTGGCAGGGAAGGCAAGCTGCCAGGCCTTTCTCCTTTGGCTAAACAAAGGAGCTTGCACACGGAGGGCTCCCGGGAGACTGACTTCATCCACAGCCAAGTCAGGGAGGCTGTGACCTTGAGCGTTGCAGGCCTCCTGGAGCTGGCTGGCTGGCGTGTTAAGCTGAGTCACTGGAGGACCCCACCCCTGTGAGCCCCCACCCCTGTCCCAGCTTGATGGCACCTCACCCCACCCTCGAGTCCCCTCCTCCCCTCAGATGCCTCCCTTCACTCTAGTCTCCTGTGCAGGGATCAGAAGACTGCAGAACCAGCCAAAGGAGCCCCCCTGACCGACAGCTGGAGCAGTTTATTTGGTTTGTAAGTCTCATGACGTGAGGAAAATAAACACCCTATCAATAATAAATGGGATAGAAAATAGAAGCAAACGCGTCCTCAAGGCAGAGTGGGGGTAGACAAGGCAACCAATTTTCTTTCAGCTGCCCTCACGTCCTTTGGGGCAGAAGGACAGCAGCTCTGGACTGTTCCTCAGCTAGAATCCCCCCCCCCCCCCCAGAAGACTCCAGTCTGAAAGCCTCTTGTGGGGGAAACGCAGAGCTGCCTGGGTTTATACGCTTTGTCTGTCTGGGGGAAATTGAGCTGGAAAGGGAACAATTAGAAGGGAAAACTAGCTGCTGGCTATGTCAGCCTTTTCAAGTCCCCCAGTTCTGGGACAGAGCTGTGGTTTAACAAACTGTCTCCATGGTACAATTTGAGAAAGAACTTCTTTTTTTTTTTTCTGTTTTTTTTTTTTTTTTTTTTTTTTTTTTTTTTTTTTTTTTTTTGCAAGTGTTGGGGATGAATTCAGGCGATTCAGGTTACCCGAATTCCATGTTCCAACACGATACCCTCTACCGGATGTTTTTGTTTTTATGGTAACCAAACAAAGTCATGCATCAACACACTTTTCAAAGACACTGGTTGGTGGAAACATCAGAGGCAGCGCCAGGGTGCGGAAGCTCTTCCATTGGCTGCAGAGGCTGTCAGACAACATTCCTAGCTTTGGGGTTGGCAGAGCTAGAGGTGTTTGTACATTCCAAAGGATGCACCTAATGGTCACTGTGCTGGCTGGCCTTATGTCAGCTTGACACAAGTTAGAGTCATCTGAGAGGAGGGAACCCCGATTAAGAAAATGCCTCCGCAAGATCCCGCTGTAAGGCATTTCCTTAATTAGTGATTGATGAGGGAGGGCCCTCATTGAGGATAGGGCTATGGCTGGGCTGGTGGTCCTTCTGGGTTCTATAAGAAAGTAGGCTGAGCAAGTCATGGGGAGCAAGCCAGTAAGCAACACCCCTCCCTCCATGGCCTCAGCATCAGCTCCTGCCTTTGGGTTTCTCCCCTATTTGAGTTCCTGCCCCGGATTCCTTCAGAGATGAACTGTGATGTAGAAGTGTAAGTCAAGTAAACCCTTTTCTCCCCAGCTTGCTTTTGGCCGTGGTGTTTTATCGCAGCAATAGGGACCCTGACTAGGACAGTCACAAAGATGTTAGATGACACGCAGAGGAGAGCTGTCAGTGGCTCTGGTGTGGTGGTGGGGGAGGGCTAACGATCACACAAGATAATTTGGCTATGGACCTGCGACACTCCAACCTCTCTGTATCACTGAAGTTCTGATCAGTCAATCAGCGTCGGTGGGTGTGGCTTCTTCCTTCCAGTCACACCAGAAAGACCAGGATGGAGAAGAACACTCAAAGGGCAAGAGTGCAGAGAGATCAGCGTGACCACTGTGCCCATCTCCATGCCTGGGCAGGCTTTCTATTATTTTCTAAAGTCTCGGGGCAGAAAGCTCGCCCTATAGGAGGAATGTTAAGCCATCCCATGTTAGGTGAGGGCACTAGGTACTGGGGTGCTTCCATTTATGCCCCTCGTCTTTATGACCATGTTTGTTACTGACAGCACATGTTGCGTGTGCGTGAGACTGAGCATCAGAGGTGCACCAGCCCTGTACACGACCATCCGTGCACTGAGAAACAATCCAGAGGGGACCTCTCATGTGTCAGAAACGATTCTAGACTCCAACTTCTATTTTGGAGAATTATGACTTTTCGAAAGTGCACAGGCACATGCCTCAGTAGTATTCAAGAGGCACTCCCACACTGAAATTGGTGGAATTTGGGTTTCATATCTGCTAGGGAGACACACAGACTACAGGTTGATTCAAGGAACCTGACTGCCATGAAATGCTTTGTACAATAAAACCTCTCTGAAGGTGAGGAAACTGTAAGAAATAATGTTCTGTTGGGTTTGGAGATGAATCTATAGTACAGAAAGGAAAATGAAATAGGACCTAGAGGCATGGACTTTCCTGAGTCTTTCTGTAGTCAGCAACTGCTCTCTGAAGGAAGAGAATACAGTGATGTGCACACTCTTCATCACAAGAGTGTGGACCAGGACAGACCAGGGAGAGCACAGACACAGGAGAGGACAGAGAGGAGAGTCAGATTTCCATAGCTGTTCCTGAAGATGGTTCATCTCTTCTTACCAGTCCCTCCAGATGTCTGGGCCACCTGTGACTCGCTCAGACTCCTGAAGATAACACAGCAATACAACCGTGCATCCATTCTTCCACACCTTTTCCTACTAAGTATGTAGTGATGGGAGCAGCAGGCTGCATTCCTGCTGCCCGGCTCCCACACGGCTAGCTTTACACCCGAAATAACATCACACAAATTGTATTCTTTTAAACACTGCCTGGCCCGTTAATTCCAGCCTCTTACTCACATCTTGACTAACCCATATCTAATAATCTTTGTAACACCACGAATGGTGTCTTACCAGGAAAGATTTAGCATGTCTGAACTGGCGGCTGGCTCCATCACATCTCACTGAGGAGAGGCATGGCAGTCTGACTAACTTAGGAAAGGCGTGGCATCTGCCTGAGCCATCTACCTCACTTCCTTCTTCTTGTTCTGTCTACTCCATCCACTTAAGGGCTGGCCAAGGTAGTTTCTTTATTAAAACAGAAGAACTCTCCCACATCATAAGTAGATGCTGAAGCCTCCATCCTCCCCCCAAGTCACCTCCCCTGTGGGCACAGCTTACCTTAGCTCCAAACTTCAGACTGACAGGGAGAACACTGTGACCATGACATTTCAGACATCAGCCAGTAGGTCAAGGGTTATTGGGATACACCCCTCAAACAATATCACCTTTGCTTGTAAGAGTATTCCCCCATTCCACCAGCACAGCTTGTGACAAAACACACATCAACAAACTTTCATAAGCATGAGAGCAAGGTGTGCACTGCAGCGGTATCTGTCACACCTGTCTGCTTCCTGCAGGCAAGTTAGACCAGTTCCTTTTTCTCGCTAGGCGATTTGAGACCAGACGCGGTCTTCATCCTGAAGCTAACATTGAAAATCAGGTTTTCGTTCTTGGTCAGAAGGGAACTGGTGCAGCCACCGTGGAAACCCATATGGAAGCTCTTAAGAAATCTAAAACGAATTGTTGTGGACACACCGTAGAGATGGCTTACATCTGTGTGTGCCGGCAGCAAGCACTGGTCATTGTAACTAAGAAATGGGAGTGGTCTGGGGGCTGGGAGATAGGTCATCCATTGAATGCTTGCTGTGTAAGTGTGAGAATTGGAGCCCCAGAACCCATGTAAGTGTTGGGTGGGTGAGGCAGCCTGCCTTTAATTTCAACCTTAGAAGACAGAGAAAACAGGCTAGCAAGATTAACCACATCGGCGAGCTCTGAGTTTGATTGAGAGACCCTGTCTCAATAAATAAGGTGGAAGAATGATTGAAGATGATTCTCAGTATCAGCCTCTGGCCTTCAACACACACACACACACACACACACACACACACACACACACATACCACTGCACCCTTGGGGAAACACAAAAATGAACTTTTGGTCTTCACCTACCTGGAGAGTTTGTCACACATGTGTCTCTGGTTTGCCTCTAATGGCTGTGAAGGGTTTTGTGACAAGGTCAGGAACTCAGAGTTCTGTAGGCGTGTCCAACTTTGAACATGGTGGCGCTGTAATCTGTAAATGTGTTGGGCCTCATCCAAGACCATCCAGTCAGATTAGCCACTGAGCATCCCAGTTTAAGCCATTATCCAAATAATTTAGGCGAAATCAGAGAAAGTAACCAAAACTATAAGCTCAGTGTCAGAAAGCCAGAGTCTCTTTTTCCAGAACTTGATGGGTTTTGGCTACACCTCCAGTGAGTGACACAGTCTACCGATATCTGGACCTGACGTGGAAAGAGGCCAGCAGAAAAATACCAACAACATCAATACCTGGCTTAGGGGGAAAGGAAGGTTTGAAAAGAAGAACCAGGGTTGGGGGATGGCTCAGTGAGTAAGGCAATTACATTGCAATCATGGGGACCCGAGTTCAGATCCCCAGATCCACAGAAAGTCACGGGCCATAATGCACCTGTAATTCCAGCACTCCAACTGGGAGACGGTGCTGGAGATGTGGAAATTGCCCTGCACACTTGCAGGCTAGCTCGCCGGTGTACTTGCAGTGAAGAGGCCTTGTCACCAACAAAGAGGGAAGATAGGTGAAGACCCACAGCTGAGGCTGTCCACTGACCTCCACAGGCTGTCTGTGGCACCAGGGCACCCCCCCTCCACACACACACACATACACACACACTTTTTTTTTTCTTAAAGAATGAGAAGTCAAGGCCTGGCTCTCTGGTAATCCTCAGGAATGAATTAACTGCCATTGGAGTCACTTAGTAAATATAAAACTGACAGAGCAAAGCAGGAAAGGGGTGGAGGAGGGGCAGAATTCTAATGACTAGAAAGGTAGGGGGAGCCTGGGAAGAGGATTAGTGGAGAAAAAGAAGCCTTCGGGGACGAACTGATGGGCAGAAAGCAAAGATCAGACTAAGCTCCCCAGCAACACAGCCCCAGGAAATCCTATTAGACTTCAAACATGAGATTATTGTACTTTCATTTCTCCACAATATGCAAATGACTCCATTTAGCTGCTAAACATGCTGTTATTGAATTCTGAGAAATCCCCTTCATAAAATGTAATATTTTTGTGACAATATTGTCAGCGATGCCAGATTGCTTTTCTATTTCGGTTAAGCTTTTTTCCGCATCTAGTCTATGTCACCCACTCCCAGATCCAAAGTGATGGCTTTTATGTAATTTTTGTGTAAGCAAGAAATAATAACAGGCTTGGAGATGTGAGAAATGTATTAACCTTCCCATTATTTTTCAATGCCCAGGAGAATGAGAGGGTGGGCCACCATCGAGGATGTAATTATTTCTCGTGATGAGTTTTTATTTATGTTAATAAACCCGAGAACTGACAGTGACTGTTACCAGCCGGCGGGTTGGTTTGGTGCCATACATCCATACCCTCTACTTCTAGTGGCCTTCTGCACAATATATGGGCACCTTAAAACCCTATAGGCATAGAGTATGGAACCACAAATCGTCTGACACTCCGGCCTCTCCAGAGTTGCTCACTCCAGTTCGCTGGTCTTCCCACACTGTTACGTCAAAGGGCACCTGCAATGCTCACCATGACCTTCGTCTTCATGGACCCGGACAGCTTCTCTGGTATAGAGTGAACCCATGAGAAACAGGGGATGCATGGAGCAAGGACTATTCTGAGGATGTGTGGATCACAATAAAACACTCACCTAGCCATTGATACTGGAGAGGCAAATGGGCAGCCACTTGAGCCCAGGCAGTAGCTATGGGGAAAGGATCAATAGTGATTCCTGATTGATTATCTATTGATCGATCGCAGATCAAGAAGCAGCTGTTGGGCTGACTGGGGGCTCCCTTTAGGATCGTCAATGCCTCATAGAAAGTGCCAGATGTCCGCGGGAGTCAGTCGAAGCCTCGGGGATGCAAGCTTCTCCCCATTTGCAGGTCAGGCTGGTGTTTGTCATGTGAGGGTCCCAGTCACAGGCACTGTCTGTCTGTCTGGCGGTCGGTCTGTCTGTCTGTCTGCGTCAGCCACTTTGCTCGGGTCTGTTTAGCAACTCCAGCTACGTGACCCAGCTGAGGGCTGGAAAGATGCACGCCCCATCTTGGCAGAGGGAGCAGAAAGAGGCATTTGGATCGAGGCTGCAGGTCTGTGGTCTGTGGTCTAGTCTGTGGTCTGTTCTAGCACCGTTCTGCCTAGCCCAGAAGACAGCAAGTGGTGATGAGGTGGCCAGCTGTGCAAACCATCCGTCTGAGAAAAGCATTAAAACAACGATAGAAAGTGGGTGGAAACTGTAGTGGTCAGAAGAGCCACAGAAGAGTTTTATTGTTTCTGTGGTTTGGAGAGACAGTTCAGCAGTTCAGTGTTTACTGTTCTATCAGAGGACCTGAGTTCGGATCCCAGTACCCACGTCAGTATGCTCGCAAACACCTGGAACTTCAGCTCCCAGGACCTGACACCCTCTTCTAGTCATTGTGGGTACTCCATCCTCTCTCTCTCTCTCTCTCTCTCTCTCTCTCTCTCTCTCTCTCTCTCCTCTCAAATATGAAATTTTAAAAAGGATTTGTTGCTTTTATTTGGGTCGAGAAAGGAAAGCGGAAGCACCGGCTGCTCTTCCAGAGGACCCAGGTTCGATTCCCAGCACCCATGTGGCTGCTAACGACCATCTCTACAGCTCCAGTTCCAGGGCCCCAACACCCTCTTCTGGCCTCCACGGACTCTACATGTATGTGGTGCACAGACATACATATGAAACAAAACACACAAACACTTTAAAGGAAAGCGGAAAGAGCCAGCGCTGTGAGGGTCCCGGGGGTTTTAGTGAGAAGGGCATGGATCCCTGCAGAAGCCGCGTCCTTAGGTGCGAACACACCGACTCTCACATATCACCCGCCTGCTATGCAGAAGGTGAGTGTGTGGGCCCTGTCACATGGTTTGAGTGGCCAGAATAAGACTCCTGACCTCAATCTTTCTCTTTCAGTGGGGGAGTCCCCCTAAGCCATTTCGACAACCCTATCAGCATTGCTTGCTTGTGAATGGTTTCTGCCCATCTAAGGAGATTTTGGGTTTTTCAAATTCGTCACATTCTAGGTCCACTTCGTCTCAATCCTTGGTATTCAGCAGCGACTCTGCAGTCTCTTGGCTGCTTTTGTAAGAACTGCTGGTGGGGTGGGGGTGGAGTGAGGCGGTTGTCTCCCCTGCAGAATGCTGCGAGCCCAGCCTCAGAAAGCTTCATTCTGGGAAAGTCTAAAATTGGCAACTAGAATCTGCCCTTTCAGGAGCCCCCCAGGAGGCCTGCAGGTGGGTGGCAACGGAACACCGCATTAGCTGAGCGTCTCTGCTGTGGTGAGAAGTTTCCTGGGGCACCCCCCCCCCTCCGTATCTGCACAGAGAGGCCTTGAGAGACCCAAGATGATTCCGCCAGTTTAGTGAACCAGTGAGTTTCCTGGGTTACTTACAGGAGCGCACGAGTGTGGGTGGAGGGTTTGGATATGGTCTGAGCTCTCCCCAAGGGCTGGGAAGCTAAGCCCCAGAGTGACCACAGAAGTCACAGGCCCCTCAAGAGGCAGCATCCCGCCCATAGTACATCCCTGAAGGAGCTGCCCCTGGGAGGTGCTGATGGGATTCTTCTGTCCTGGGACAGCAGTGATCAAAGAGCCTGCCTGGCCCTACCGTCTCTCTGCTCTCTTGCCAGGAGCTCAGTCCCTGTTCTATGCTTTTCTGCCACTATAATGCCATCCTCCCTGCGCCCTTCACTGGAGCCCAGCAGACTCTGACTGCCAATCTCTGCGAGGAGGACTAAGCAAAGAGCAGCGGGAGCCAGGGTTCGTTTACCTGCACTGTGTTTGATCATCAGCTTCAGCTCCGGCTTGGCTGGGTCTGTAAACAAGGACGCTGACCACGGCTTCTCAGGTCCCTCCCCAGCAAACACTGCTCCTCTGAGGTTAACACAGAGTGTCACCCTGAGGCTCTCAGTCGCCTCTGCCTTTGGAAGGACACTCTCACTGGCTGGAAAATGCTTTGGGCTTGTGTGCTGGGTAGTTGTCTGTCAACCTCACACAGCTGGAACCATTTGGGAAGAGAGAAACTCAATTGAGACTACGCCCCACCAGAATGACCCACGGGCAACCCTTGATTGATGATTGATGTGGGAAGGGCCAGTTCATTGTGGACAGTGCCATCCCTGGGCATTGTTTATCACACCAGCCCGCTGTCCATCACACCAGCCCGCTGTCCATCACACCGCCCACTGTCCATCACACCGCCCCGCTGTCCATCACACCGCCCGCTGTCCATCACACCGCCCCGCTGTCCATCACACCGCCCGCTGTCCATCACACCGCCCTGCTGTCCATCACACCAGCCCGCTGTCCATCACACCAGCCCGCTGTCCATCACACCAGCCCGCTGTCCATCACACCAGCCCGCTGTCCATCACACCGCCCCGCTGTCCATCACACCGCCCCGCTGTCCATCACACCGCCCGCTGTCCATCACACCGCCCCGCTGTCCATCACACCAGCCCGCTGTCCATCACACCAGCCCGCTGTCCATCACACCAGCCCGCTGTCCATCACACCAGCCCGCTGTCCATCACACCAGCCCGCTGTCCATCCCACCGCCCGCTGTCCATCACACGCCCCGCTGTCCATCACACTGCCCGCTGTCCATCACAGTGTCTCACTGTTTCTTCAAACTACCCCACAGCTGCAGTGGGTGATGAGAGCCCTCGGGATGTCACAACAGCTGGCAGGAGATAAGCCATCTGAGGTTAGGACCCAGTGGCCACCCAGATCTTGGTGGAGCTATCTCAGGGCAGAGGCATGCCTCTGAGATGACTTACAGTGACACACAGTGTCTTCAAGAGCAGAATAGATCCCCAGACCTGGACCTGGTATTCATTCATCAAATTCTCTAGAAGGTTCCAAGCCTGAATCCCACACAATGGGTACCCAGAGGGTGGGTGAACACAGCAAAGATAAAAATCCACCTAAAACAGAGTGGAGACAAGGGGCTGCTTATGAGGGAGATTCTTGTCATTCCTAAACCACTGCTAAAGAAAATGTCAGTATTTGGTTCAGCGCCCATCTGGCACCTTCTTGGAGGTAAATGGATTCCGGCAGGTTTTCTCTAAAGCCTCATCAGGAAGCCTCTATAGTTTGGTGCAATTCATCAGGGTTTAGAATTAGCCCAGATTTCCGCAAATTCTCATTTTTTTTTACACAAGGGTGGATGATTGTTGGTTTGAGACATTGAAATGCAAATGATGGGGGAAGCCTGACATATTTGCATGTGTGCCTACTGAGGCTCACACAGTTCTAGAAAGAACCCCGCCACCTGGGCAACCGGGAGGAGACAAGGAGGCTACCCTCACAGAGCCTTGGGGACCAGCGCAGAGATTCTTCATGAGCTCAAGACCTTGCAACACAAATCCCAACCCGAGTCACAAAGCAAAGATTGTGGTCTGGCATGGAGAGGCCTCGCTTGTCCCTGACACCCACCCAAGGTCTGATGGACCTGACTTCCCCTTTGCCTTGCGAAGCTCTGGGGAGAGGTCTTTGATTTCGGCCTTCCCCTCTGCCACTCACTTTTTGTCTGGTGCCGCAGACATGTTTGTCCTCCAGGGCTGTGCAAGGAAGGGTGAGCAACAGCTTTGGGCCTCCCAGCCTTGGAGGAGGAGGTGGAGGGGCTAGTTTTTCATCTTGGACTTGAGCCAAGATGAACTGGCGAGAAGGGTTTGGTGTGCCCAGAAGAAGGACAGCTGAAACCCTGCTCTCTGTCGACCCAGGCCTCATGCAAAGAAGGCCAGGCTGTTCTTGTTGGAAAAGGATGGCAGGCCTGCTCTTGTCTGACAGCTGGTGGCTGATGACGTGCCCAGTAACCTTGTCACCCTGCGTAGCTCCTAGGCCTAATCTGTCCCTTTGAGTGGGCAGAGAACCGTCATGAATATCGGGGCCCTAGATGGAGATGCCTTGATTTGATATTACAGGTTCTGTGTTGTCCAATAAGCAAAGATTTGGCTCTGGGCTCCAGGTCACCACTATAATCGCGGGCATGGAGAAAACATGGCTTCTGAGGCCCACACCTTTATGCCTGCTGAGTGGATAATGCCACTCCATTCTCAGAGTTGAAAAGACCTGAGCACCACTCAATAGGAAAAGGTACCATGTTTTGCCTGTGAGGATGTCTCAAAGGTGGCTTTCAGTTTACCCAGGACCTAGGAGTTGGCCCAAAGGATGGCCTAGGTTGGCAGGCCATCGGGCCCCTTCCTTGGCCTTCCTCTCCAAGTCTCTGTTGGATGCCTTGACTTCCTGCCAGCTCCAGCCAGTTCTGGAAAACCACCATGACTTCCTTGGCATCCTCAGTGCCCATTGGGGAACAGACGATGGCTTGGGTTTCCATTTTCCTGACTGATGCTTTCTGTGAGGAAAGTGCTGAGGTGCTGTTTGTGCTGGTGGGTTTGGTGTGAAGCAGTGTGCAAACTCTCCATAGCATGCTCTGGGCAGCCCCTCCCCCGACTCTCGCTTGCTCTTTCTGTTCCCACACGGTTGGCACCGTTATGACCATAGCTACCTGACACACGCTTCTTCCAGCCCTCCTGTCCCCTCTGTGTCTCGCCACCCCCAGTTCCTGCTCCATGGCAGACAGTCCCCTTCTCCCTTTTTACAGGTTGTTTTCCCCTTGGCCTTCTAGAGCTTGCTTCCGCAAGTCAGCATACCCATTGTGGGCTCTCCTTTGGGACAAAGCCCTGGCCCAGTTAGCCATAGCAGAAGGAGGGGCTGAGAGAGACATGGTTGCTTTGGCCAACTGTTCAGCAGATGCTGCAGGAGGCCCCTGATCCTCAGCAGGCAGGAGTGGGAGGGGAATGATTGACATCTCCACCCTCAGGCTGGAGACTGAACCAACACTGCATAAAAGGGAGGTGCCTGCTCCAAAGACCGGAGGAAAGGGTACTCTCTCATGTTTTATCAGAACGTATGCCTTGTTCAGGTCCTCTGAACTGACAGGGACCAGTGCCAACCTCACAGAGTCCCTGGGTACACACACTGTGCCATTTGTGCTTTCTATGCTGGTGATGATATTTGCCAAGATGTTTGTGTCCCTGGGAACAATCAGATCATCATTCTAGAACTAATTAGAAGTGCTACATTCTTTTATAAACTCTTGAACAGGTGAGCACGCTGCCTGGAGTTCTCTTAGGGGCACAGGGATCCCAAGAAGGGAGTTCTTGGGTTACAAATACCTCTGCTCAATGAGGAAATGAGGAAGTCTCTCTCTCTCTCTCTCTCTCTCTCTCTCTCTCTCTCTCTCTCTCTCTCTCTCTCTCTCTCTTTCTTCTTTGGTTTTTCGAGACAGGGTTTCTCTGTAGCTTTGGAGCCTGTCCTGGAACTTGCTCTAGTTGACCAGGCTGGACTCAAACTCACAGAGATCCACCTGCCTCTGCCTCCCGAGTGCTGCAATTAAAGGTATGCGCCACCACCACCCAACTTGCTCTCTCTTTATTTTGTCTTGGACCCCAGCTAATGGAATGGTGAGCCCCATCTTCAGGGTGGGCCTTCCCTCCTTTGTTTAACCTTTCTGAAAATTCCACAGACACACCCAGAGGTGTTTCCACTGGAGATTCTAAATCCAGCTAAGCTGGCACTTAAGATTCAGGATAACACATGGTTAGGAAACATCACAGCCTGTGCTGACTGCCTATGTTGTGGATCTGGGAAACCTGGTTCACATCAGCCTGTGTGCATCTCTTGTCCTTGAGGCAGACTGGAAGGATGCCCACTGCACAGAGAAGGAGCTGGGGGTGGCCTGGTGTCAAGTATAGAAAACACTCAGCCCACACCCCGGTCCTATGGTACCAGGACCCTGGAGAGGGAGGGGTAAGAGAAATCAGCAAAACAGACCCTGCGAGCACAATTCTGCCGTCAGTGAGCAGAAACTCACCAGAGGGCCTGTCTGCCCTGATGGAGGGGTCCCCGCTGACCCCCAGCCTCCTGGGCTCCAGTTTGCTCATCCCTCCCAGCGAGGTGCCTGGGGAGAAGAAAGAGAGAAGCCAGTGGGCACTGGTGGGAGGGTGGGGTGCACCGGCAGATCTCAGGCATGTATGTTATCCCAGCCTTGGGAGACGAGAGCTTATCCTACTGGTACTTGAGTGGTCGTGCTTTGCATATTTCAGAAAAGGAATCTAGAAGCAGATATATATATATATATATATATATATATATATATATATATATATATAGACAGTTGAAAATAGGATTTGATTTTGCAAAAGTTGTTCTTAGACACTGTGTGCATGTGTGCGTGTGTGTGTCTGTGTGCATGTATGTGTGTGTGTGTGTCTGTGTATGTGAGCATCTGTGTGTGCGTGTATGTATGTGTATGTGTGTGTGTGTGTCTGTGTGTGTGAGCATCTGTGTGTGCGTGTATGTGTGTGTATGTCTCTCTGTGTATGTGTGTGTGTGTCTGTGTGTGTGAGCATCTGTGTGTGCGTGTATGTATGTGTATGTGTGTGTGTGTGTGTGTGAGCATCTGTGTGTGCGTGTATGTGTGTGTATGTCTCTCTGTGTATGTGTGTGTGTGTCTGTGTGTGTGAGCATCTGTGTGTGCGTGTATGTGTGTGTATGTGTGCATGTGAAGACATTTTATGTCTTCCTCAGTCACCCTTCACCTTATCATTATTATTATTTTGAGGCCGTGTTTCTCACGGAACCGGAACCTTACCCCTGTCTCCATTCCCAGCACTGGTGCCCGAGACACAATACTGCTGTGTCTGGCTGCCTTTTTCAACTCAGTTTCTCATGCTTGTGTGGCAGACAAGCCTACCCCGCTAAGCCCTGTCCCCAGCTCCAGTCGTAGTCTTGAAGAAGACAGTCCTATTTGACACAGGTCTTCTTCTACACCCTCGTCAGTTTCTCTCCTGCTTCTCAGGAAAACCCACGGACAGAGTCTTGTTTATGTACATGGGAAATGTTGGGTGCTACACAGTGGGTGCCCAACATGCCTCGCTGGTACCCCTTCCAACTCCTGGCTGCCTTTTCGCAACAAGCCATCTGCGGGGCATGTCTCCTGTCTCACAGCTGAATGCATCTGTGGTTTGTGTGGAGGTCACTTGAGTTGGTGAGAGAACAGGCATACGCCATCATTTCTCTGAGACCGTTTGAAGATGGAGGTGTTGTAGAACACTGTCTCCTGATAGTAACAACCATCTTCCTCAGAGAGGCTGGGACTACTTATAAGAGACCCTCAAGATTGGACTCGCTGACCTTTTCTCATTGAAGGAGGGGTTGGGGAAGGTCACCAGACCCTAACTTGAGTTTTCAGCCAGACCCTCCCGTGTTCATTCCTAGCTGTGTGTAATCCTGGCCTGGCTGCTCAGGGTCAGAGCTTGGAAAGCTGACTGAAGTGGGGGTGCTGAGGGGGGCGCTGGGAAGGGGTGCACAAACAGGAACAGGACAGGAAATGGGCACGACTCCCCCTGTGCAGCTATGAGGAAGTTGTCCCCCACGCACGAGTGAGACTTCCATGCTGTTGCTCTTAGGGGGTCACCCTGTCAGTAACCTTAATAAACTCCTGGCTGAGTCTGAACAAACTTGATTCACCAAGTTGGACTTGGGGGGCATCAGTCCTTTGCTCATGGTTTGTGTGCCGCCCTGGCGGGGCGTGCTTATTCCTGTCTCCCCAGGAAAGTTAAAGGAACGTGGGGCTTCAAGAGTGTCTGATCCCTGGAGACTGGATGCTCAACAGGAAAGCTCTCTGGGGACTCTTGGAGGACGCTTAGACCACTGCCCTTTCTGCACTGAGTTCAGGAAGACCAGACATTCCTTGTCAAGCAACTTGTAGGTCATCTGCATTGTGAATGATCTCCTTGCTTTGGATGGGACTGTGAAAGATACAGCCTTATCTCGGCCTCCTGCCAGAGATGGGGACTGCCGGCTGAAGCTGTGTTTTGGCACCAGCTCTCCACTCCACTCCGTTTGGAGAAAACGGAAGAAAAAAAAAAAGCCTGGCTTTTTATGGACAGCATCCAATTGTCCAGACGCACTCAACCATATGACTGTGGAAACATTTGAAGTTGTGTTCAAAACAAGGAGAGCTGTCATGTTGTGGATCTGGGCACATGGCTTAGAGTAATGGACCCAGTGGCCTGTCAGGTCACAGTCACAGGACACAAGCTCTCCAGGGTGCTTTGTACTTGAGGGCAGACAGACAGAGACATATATGTCACTGTATACTATTTTTGACTGTGGGATGCAATTTCTACTGTTGTTTTTTTCTGCGAGCTTAAGATCTCTCAGAGCTGGAACATACAGTTCCAGAAGACCCCAGGGCTGCCCCCTCACTGTGGCCAACAAGTGGCAATCAATGAGGAAGGTGTGTGGGTGTTCTATGAGGACCAGGGGCCTGGTGGAGGATGGAAGAGACACACTGCACACAGGAATTCCTATTTGTTTTCATTTTTAAAATAAAACACTCATTTATTTTTGTGTGTGCATGTTTGAGCGTGTGTGTGTGTGTGTGTGTGTGTGTGTGTGTGTAGGCATATGCCACAGCATGTGTGTGGAGCTCACAGGACAACTTGTGTCAGTTATCCCCTTCTGCCATCTGGGTCTCAGGATCGAACTCAGGTCATCAGCCTTGGTGGCAGGCAGGTGTCTTTTCCTGCCATCTTGCTGGCCCCTATTATTTCTTTTAACAAAATCATCCCTGCTTGAATAGTTCTAATTACTCCTTGTTTTTTTCCGCGCAGAGTTTAGTAAAAGGAAGCATTCATGGAAAAATCCCGATTTTCCTCGGCCTGGGCTCAGCCATCCCAGTACTAATTGCTGGCCAGGAAGGGCCCAAAATAGCAAAACTGCCAGTCCCTGCCTGGGCCCGGAGCCAGATTCCCAGTGAGAAAGCAGGAGGGAAGGGAGAGAAGACCCAGGAACAGCCAAGCTTTTCCTGACGGCCTCGATGTCTGCAGAGTCAGGCACTGCCACCTGTCCCCAGTGTTTCTCTTTAATTACTGTGAGTGAGGCTGCTCGGTGGTTGTCACCAAGGATGCTGCCACTGCTGTTCTCTGCCTAGTAGGGCCTGATTGGGGGCTCCAGGAAGGGAGCTGTTCCCAGGCAGCTGTGGCTTGCGCCCGCCCTTGGCTGACAAACTCCTGCAGCATCCTCACCCCAGGATGCAGCACCAAGGACTTCTGCCTTGGAATAAACTGCAGGCGAGGGCATCGAGGCACAGAAGGAGCCAGTGCCTTTGGTGTCTTGGAGAAGATGCCACCCTGGGAGGCAGCCCTGGATGGATGAGGCATCGGCTGGAGCCGGTCCCCCAGCGAGGATGCTGCCGCTGGTTAATAACTCCCAGGATCCCAGCGGATGACACCATCTGCAGCTGAGCTGGCGAATGAAAGCCTAAGCGGTAGTGGCAGGAGCTAGAGAGAACATTCTGGAAACAGGACCGATGGGCATGCAAACATGAAGGGACTAGGCTTTTCTTTTTCTTTTCTTTAAACTGCACCTCTCTCGAAGCCACGCAGTTCCAACCAGCTCTGCATGGCTGTGGCAGGTAATGTTTCGGGGGACCCGGCAGGACAGACTCTTGTCGGTGAGTCTGGGACTGTGGAATTCCATTTGCACTTTAGCCTGAAATGGCAAAGCTGTATGATTTTGGAAGAGGCTGCATAAAATTTCTGGACTTTGGGAGCGCGGGAGGGGTTGTTTTCATTTTCAATTATTTACGGAATTAAGGCAGCAATATTGGTCCATCAAGATTTTTAGATTAACGTAAGGTTTTATGTGTGAAGTCATCTTTCCCTTTGTTTAAAGCAGTAAGGTTTCCACCCTAAGGAAAAACAGGGCAATGGTGTCTTAGCTGGAAGCAGGGAGGACTGCGTGACTGGGAGTAGTAATAAATGGAGCAGGCTTGTTGCAAGGGCTCTCGGATGCTGCTCGAGTTTTCTTCTCACCTCTCGCCTCCCTGCTGGAGGTTTCCCTGTCTTTCTCTGGAGGCTAACTTCCTCCACAGGTCAGCTCTTGAGTCTCGAGTCAAAGGACAGCCCCGGCTCTCCCACTCGCTCAGAAGCCCCTGTGTGTGTGTTGGGGGGGGGTGGCTCCAGGCACCCTGGCAGTGGTGTTCCTGGTATAAGCCTCCTCCGTTATACCTTCTCCTGATCAGGATCTTTGGGGTCTAGTCCATCAAGAAGCCAAATGCCCTCCCACTGGAGCACAAACCTCTATTCTTCCCCGATTGCTTTCCAGAGATTTATTTCTGGCCCTTACTTGGCGGTTGATTCATTAAACTGAGGCTGGAGTGTAGCTCAGAAGGGTAGCAGGTCTTAGAGGAAAAATGTCCAGAAGCACAGGGGCCAGCCATCTCCCTCGGGACCATGCCAAGGGTGCTGGTCTAATCATCACCCAGGCTTCATGTCCAGTGTTCCCTCTGTAATTCCTGAGCAGACTCTGGAACCATCACCTAGCTTCTGGTGAATGTAATTGGGTGAGGGCTGGACACCTGATCAAGAGTGAGCCAATCAGACATTTCCCCTGAGAAACAGGGCAGGAGAAGAATCTTGTCCTGCAGACAACACCCATTTCTTAATATTCACCCTGCAGAGGCCTTTCGAAGGGCACGGTAGCACCGCCACTCTGAGTGCCCAGCTCCCAATGTGCCCACTGAATCCCTGCCCTTTTAGCCTTGATAGACAACAGGGAATGGGCCCAGTGCCCAGAAGGGGCGAGGTGCTGTCTTTGACACCTGTCCAACAAGACATGGCCTGAAGTGGGAACTGATCATTTTGGGCACCTGTCCTCATCCCACCTCCCCACCTGGACTCAAAGCTGTCCCCAGAAGACCATCTGGACCCTGAATTTCCGTGACCACTGAAACAGGAGAGGAATGGACATACGAGAAAAAGAAAGGCTCAGAGAGGAATAGCCAGCAACTTTGGAGAAGGTAGTTGGACTCAACTAACGTAAGGGGCAGTAAGGCCGCAGAGAGGGCACAGAGCCCTGAGGATATGGAGTGACCACTGCACCAGGCTGCTGGCACAGGATGGCTCTGTCACCTCGGGTCTGTAGAATGGCTGATGGCTCTGATGATATGAGGTCCAGCCCTGCGCCTGCTCTTTCCCAGACAGTCATTTCTGTACACTCTAACCCGGAGTGCTTCTACAGCTGGACTTCATGACTGCTTTCACCCTGGACATGGCAGCAGCGTGTGCTTGTTACCCCAGCACTGGCGAGGCAGAGAAGGGTAGATTCCTGGAGCCCACTGCCCAACCAGCCTAACCTAATGTAGTGGCATTTCAATTGCATTTTAATAAATAAAGCTTGCCTGGGGATCAGGAAAGAAAAACAGCCACACTGGTCAGCCTTACAGCCAGGCAGTGGTAACACACACCTTTAATCCCAGTAGCCACACTAGTTGCCAAAGAAACCAGGTGGTGCATGCCTTAAATCCCAGCCCTAGAGAGGATTATAAAATAGAGGGGGTCAGGGAGACAGCTCTCAGACCCAGTCTCATTCTGAGATTCCTGGAGGCAGGATCGCCATTTCAGACTGAGGTCGAGGTAAGGGCCAGTGGCTGGCTGCTTTGCTTTTCTGGTCTTCAGGTTGAACCCCAGTTTCTCTCTGTGAGTTTTTATTAATCCTGCCTCAACCTAACCAGTGAACTACAGGATAACGAGAGGCTCTGCCCCCCAAAAGAAAAGGACAATACACTGAAGAAGACAGCCAAGGTCGTCCTCTGGCTACCACAGGCATGCAGACACACCTCCACAGTCACCCATACAATATGAACATGGAACATGCACGCACACAAGGCAAAAACAAAGTCTGAGCACATCACAGCCGCAGGGCTGCATACACCAAAATACAGAAGGCAAAGTGGAATTCAGGCATGCTTTATCTTCAAGGTTCAAAGGGTACAAGGAATGCAGACGGCATGATGGTGAGGAACAGCACAGCTGAGTTCAGCCCTCCGTGGGTGAAGCCTTTCCTAGAGAGAGAAAACATAGGCCGAGCGAGACCTAGACAGAAAGCACAGCCTAGGCAAGCATTGCGTCAAGCAGTGACAGCGTGAACACGCCGCAGAAAGCACGGGTCCAGCTGCCCCACAGCTCCCTGGGATTTCTAAGCTGCTTTCCCCGTTCAAATTTTGAGCCAAGTGCTATTTTTTTTTTTTTTTTTTTTTTTTTTTTTTTTTTTGCTGCCGGTAACATGAAACAGGAATGATGAATTGTTCGGTGCCAGGAACACAAAATAAAGAAGGACAATGGAGGTGAAAATAGCCCTGCTGTGATTTATGGGACAACCTAGCGTCCTGTCTCCTTCCCACGCTCTCCCAACCTTTAGACTCTCCCCAAACACTCCTTCCACTTAGTTCGCTTTACTTTCCAAAGTTTGTTTTAGAATAATTATCTTTCCCTCCCACAGCATAGCCCCCGGCGTGTGCTCCTGTCCACGCGTGTGTGCAGGCCAGAGGCTGGCGTTAGGATGGCTTCTTCAGTTCTCTACATCATACTTTGAAGCACGGTCTCTCACTAAACTCGGAGCTTACCCATGGGCTATACTCGCTGGACAATGCACCCCTAGGATCTGCCTGTCTCCACCCTTCCCCCAGATTTTTATTTGGGTGCCGGGAAGCCGTACTTAGATCCTCAGGCTTCACTAGCTGAACCATCTCCCCAGCCCCACGGGACGCTCTTAGCAAGCCCACAAGGACCCATACAACCAACTGTCTGTACCATTCTTGTTACTGCACTTGTTCTTGTTCTTATTATCAAAACTAATTAAACAGGGTCGATTTTTCAACCACTCATTGTTTTTAAAGACTATTTGCTGGAAATGATTTCTCCCAGCAGAACCACTCGGTATCCACTGTCTGGAGGGTCTGATAACCTGGTGGTAGACACAAGGAAAAACACGTGGCTTGCTAGCCCAGCGGTGAGACCCAGGCAGTGCGCTGACAAGAGGTGGTGTGTTCTCTGTGGGGAGGAAAGGCAGGAAGGACGATGGAGCAACTGCTTCTACAGACTTATGAGTCCCCAGGCTGAGAGCAGAGGAAAGGGCCTCGCTGTGGGCAGAGGCACAGCCGTGAGATGGGACAGGATGGAGGAACACTGAGGATGCCACGCAGGCTCACGGGCATGCACGGGTGATTGGAGCTGGTGGGCTAAGCCAAGGCCAGGTGAGAGGAGGGGGCAGGCATGAAAACTCCAACCCACACCAGACAGGCAACTGACAAAGTAAGGGTTCTACCAATGGCCAGCTTAGGGAACCACTGACTTTACCAGGGCCACTGACAGGAGCCTGGGTGACTCGGAGGTAGCTGCCTCATGGGAAGGCCCACCCCAGTCCAAGTAAGCACTTCCTGTGGCTTCTGCATGGTCACTGAACGTGAAAGAACAGCACTGGCTGAGGATAAAGGTGGGGAAATGAATTTAGAGGCCTAGGATGAAGCAAAGACCCAAGCAGAGGCCAAAACAGTGTGTGGTTGGGACAATATTAGGACCCAGAGGGACCCACTTACATATCGGGCCATAAACTTAACTGGATACCATTTGTCCAGTTGCTCAGGTAGCCACAGACTATATCTGGTTTCAGCTGGTTTTCACCAAGGGTTTTGCACTGGAAGACAGGATGGCTGAGGGCCTGTGCTGGCGTGTGGGGTATAAGCATGGTCAAAGAAAAGGGCTGTAAGCTGGGCGGAGGACGGTGTGAAGAGGAAGGCTGTGATGTTTAGTCTTAACTCTCAGCTTGGTCGGATCCAGAATCAACCAAGAGGCACTCCCCTGAGCAGGCCTGTGAGGGTGCTTTCAGGAAGGACTAGTTCGGCCGTCCTCACGTGGTGAGGAGACACTTGTGTGTGGAAGAGACAGCAAGGGCAGGGAGGACCGTGGCTCTTCTTTTAAACTTCGGTTCAGGGACGACCAGAGTGCCTCCAGTTCCCCACAGGCTGAACACACAGGGAGGCAAAGGCCGAGGGGACCATGCTTGGCTAGGTCTGGGAGCAGCCAGAAGGTTTCTGGGTTCCCGCCAGGGTGCTTCAATCACCACGTATCTCAACAGGAAAGAAGCAAGACATGCTGCTACAGGCCCAGGAACTGGGGCACCCTGCCTGACACCCACAGATGCTGCTAGCCACGCTGCTCAGGTCTCATGGGCACTGTCTGCCCAATGAACAGCAACGAATTAAAAACAAAAGATGAATGCTGTTGGCTCGGTGTATTATGTACTCCACTTCCATGCAAAGCCAGCAGGTAGTAAATCAGCCCCAAACCATATTTAATGGCACCTAGTAAAAGCCAATTTACTCACCTGCCAACCGTGAAGAAGCCAATTGCTTTGTCAGAGGTGGGAGCCCCATTCAGTGCAGACTGCGGGGGCTGCTCCAGACGTAAGGATACATTTTCCTGATTTAGATCAGGATGATATATATATATATATATATATATATATATATATATATATATAAAATGAGCCAAAATAAAAAAAAATTAATAACCCCGCCCAGAAGCAACATGCCCGTGGTTAACAGCAGCAGGCGCTGTTCTTTGTCATCTGAGATGCAGTCGCCCTGGGAGCTGGAAGCCTTCTGGAAGTTTTAACCAGAGTCCTCACAGGGCAGGGAGAGGAGGTGGATAAAGACAGACTCCTAAGAAAACTACAGCCGTCCTTCCTGGCTGTTTAAACAAGTTCTCCGTGTCAGTCTCAGGAAGTTGGGAGCTTTCCGGGTAACATCTTACTGTGTGGTGCTTGTACCGCTGCGTTTCCAGAGAAACCTTCTGCCTTGTGACTTCTGTGCTGATCTGAAAAAAAAATAATGCGAATTTTCTCATCTCACTCACTGATTTTGGTCCTCTGAGGTCTTTCTAGCGTTTTCTTCAACTTCTCCCTCTATTGTCAACAAGTTACTGTTCCTAAGAAAATTCCCCATTTCTGGCTGTCTCCCAGAGGCAGAGTTCTTTGAAACCTGAAGTCCGATCCAGGAAGCTGGCTGTAGGGAGGCAGCAAAGCTTGCTGCTTGCTGCTAACAGAACTGCGTTCTAGCTGGCTCTGGTTTCCTTCTGTAGCTGTGACCAAGGCCTTGGGTCAAAGCCACTGAGGAAGGAAGGGGTTTGTTTGCCTTCTATTTCTGCGTCCCAGCCCATCATCCATGAGAGTCAGAACAGAAACTCTGAGCAGGAACTGCGAAAGGACATTACTTAGCGGCTTTCCTCAGAGGCTCCTGCTTTCTGACACAGCCCTGAACCATATCTCTAGGGAATGGTGCCGCCCACAGTGGGCTGGATCTGCCGACATCAATGAACAATCAAGAAAACCTTCTAACAGCCGTGCCCACAAGGCAATCTGAGTTGAGCAATCCCTCATCAGAGACTCCCCTTCCCAGGTGGCTCTAAGCTAGGTCAAGCTGATAATTAAAGCTAATGAAAAAAGTCTTTCCCATACTGCCCTTTGATCTGCGCGCATCAGTTGTTCCAGGGGAGATGGAATGCTTCCTACTTCTGATCTGAGCAGTGCAGCTGGAATAACTTAAAGGTCTTGTACCTCAGACTGGGAAGACGGCTGAGACAGTAAGTGCTTGCCACACACGCACACACACAAGGACCTAAGTTCCATCAGAACCTGCATAAAAGCTGGGTGTGGTTTTGCACACTAGTAGTGTTAGCGCTGGAAAAGCGAAGACGCGCGGATCTCTGGGCCGGCTGACTAGCCGTTATTGCAAGAGGTCCTCCAAGAGTTACAAGCTCTCTTTATTATGGGGAGACAAAGGAAACGGGATTCAAAAGGAACACAGAACACCATGAAGGTAGAAACCGCAGTGTCCTACCGTTCTGCCTGGGGAAGATGTGAACAAGTTTGCTTTTGCTCCGACCTCCCAAGAGAGTGAGCATGTTTCTTCTCTCCACTTGAAAGGGCTGGAACCCCAAAATATATTGACTGAATGAGTTCCCACAATAAGTCATTCTAGTTTAATTGACAAACTCCAAATGAACAAGAGATCCTGTCTTAAATATCAAAAACAAAAACAAAAAAAAATCTAAAAAAAACCACAATAAAAATATAATTGATATCCTCTCTTGCTTCTCCATGTATGTGCACACACATGTATGTGCACCTACATACATCTATAAAACACACACACACACACACACACACACATGCACACACCACTCTGCATCTTCAAGACTATGACCTTGAAAGTCTGCCCAGGAAAGAATCTAAAACCTAAGACATAGTGAGCAAGGAACTTGGGCATAGCCTTCAGTTTCAAGGGTAGAGGAGTATGGCTGGGTACATACTACCTGCAGCCTACCGATTTATGTCAAAGCTGAACCCAAGCTTACGCCTGCAGATAGCAACAGCTCATGATCAATTTGTTGATTAGAGCTCCACGTATTTGTCTATTGTATGTGAGGCTCGCTTTCTCAGCTGACCTAAGACCCTTTAGAAGTTGTTCACAGGTATAAACAAGAGGGTGCGGGGTGTGCGGGCCTTGCTGTTTATAGTTAAAAAGTCGTAGTTCATTCCGTATTTTGACAGACACAGTTCTCCACTGCAAATAGTTGAGCACAGTATTTCTTAAACCAGTCTGGGATGATACATTCTCAGGGGTCTTTAAAAATGTTTATTACATTAGCCAGGTGGTGGTGGCGCACGCCTTTAATCCCAGCACTCAGGAGGCAGAGGCAGGCGGATCTCTGCCAGTTGGAAGCTATCATGGTTTACGGAGCGAGTTCTAGGACAAACTCCAAAGCAATACAAAGAAACCCTGTCTTGAAAAACAAAAAGCAAACAAAAAAGTTTGTCCTGTTAGCTAGTTAATTAATTAATTTGTGTGTGTGCGCGCGTATACACGATATGTACTATAGTGTATGTGTAGAAGCCAGTGGACAACGTGTGGAAGCCAGTTCCCTTTCTCCACCATGTGGGTCCCAGGTCAAACTCAAGTCATCGGGCTTGACAGCCAGCAATATCTCAGCTCCTTTTCTTGGGGATGAGATTACATTTTTTGAAAGAGATGTATTTGTTCTTATATGTATGAATGTTTTGCCTGTGTGCATGTGGTGTGTATACACCACATGCATGCAGTGCCCAGCAAGGCTACAACAGGGCATTGGATGTTCTGGAACTGGAGTTGCAGTGAGTTGTCCTCTGTGTGGTGCTGGGACCTGAACCCGGGTCTCTGCAAGAACAGCAAGTGTTCTTCACCGCTGAGCCCTCTCTCCAGCACCCAAGACCTGGTGGCTCTTGACCGCCTCACCGTCCTGCTCTTCCAAGGGGCGTATCTTCGTTTCCAACACAGCACTGCTCAAACTGGTCTGCACTGAAATCAGGACACACACACATACACGCACACACATACACACGCACGGGGTGTATATTCAAGAATTTTAGAAGGTTACTGGTTACTTTCCTCTAAATGCACCTTACACCCCTTAAATTTGCACAAACACGGATGCTGGAGCATCCCAAGTTAGTGTTCAAAGTCAGACAGGGTTCCTGTGGTCTGGTGATGTGAGGGAGATTTTTTTACCTCCCTCTGTTGCCATAACGCACGTGTCCTTGGGGCACAGGGACGCGCCTGTCTTCCCCCCTGTAGTGCTTAGATTAGAGGCATTCACCACCACACCTGCCTTCTTATCTGGCTGCTGAGTAGGGCACTCAGGAACTTCCATGGCCAGCACTTTACCGACTGAGCCATCCCGCCAGCCCTTAACTCTGGTTTATTTTGTTCAGCAAAAACCATTCTACCATGTGATCTTGGGATTCCTCCCAACCTCTTAGTCTCTGTGTTTCACCTTAAACTGTAGTAAGCAAACACTGCCATAGTTATGGTCATATGAAGAACCCAGTACTTAGGTGAACTTGATCTGCCGTGCTTGTCTCCAGGGGGGAGTAACTAAGATCCTGTGTCGGCTCATTAGGCCAGGCCCTGCAATAGCGTGTTTGCCTCGAGCCCCATTTTAATTGAGAAACAAGAACTAAATTAGGCTTTCCAGAAGTTGGGTCGGTACCAGATCATCATATTTGGCCGTGGAATGTTTAGTCCTCTTGCGGACACCTGCTTCATGTAATTTGCCGTCTTGTGGGATTCTTTAATGGCCCCTTTCTAAGAGATGAGTAATGCCCCAGCATATTGCTTCAGGAAAAAAAATAAGTCACAGCTGGGTGAGATGCTTAGCAACTTTTTCTGCAATGAAGAGATTTGCCAAACTCAGCAATCCGAAGCAGTAGAAATCCATCATTATGTTCGCAAGGCGCCTGGGTACCAACTAGCCCGAGGAATCTCCTTCCACAGGTAAGGGAATAACTGTCATTAAAGATCTGGGAAGAGCCTGCTGAGAGTTTGCCAAGCCCTCCACACTGGGCACTCTCAGAACTCAGGGCAAGCTCTTGCATAGGGTACAGATGTGTGTGTGTGTGTGTGTGTGTGTGTTGGCTTAGTCCATTAAGTGTCTGCTGCAAAAGCATGGGAACCTGCTAATAAAAACCTGAGTATGGTGTGTACCCGAGTATGGCGTGTACCTGAGCATGGCGTGTACCCGAGCATGGTGTGTATCTGAGCATGGTGTGTATCTGAGCATGGAGTGTACCCGAGCATGGTGTGTACCCGAGTATGGTGTGTACCTGTAATCCCAGCATCAGGGAGGCAGAGCCCAGCCAACCTAGCCAAATCAGCAGGCTCTAGGTTCAGTTAGAGACTCTGTCTCCAAAAGTAAGGTGAGGGCTAGAGAGATAGCTTCCTGTCAAAGCAGCACTTGCCGCTCTTCCAGATGACCTGATTCAGTCCCCCAGCATCCACGCTGTAACTACAGCTCCAGGGCATCTAAGACCCTTCCCTGGCCTCTGAGAGTGTTTGTACGTATATGAAATATAAGCACACACATACACACACCCACGCCTGCATATAAATAAATGAAATAAATCTTTAAAACTTGAGGTAGAAGCCAGGTGGTGGTGGTGCAAGCCTTTAATCCCAGCACTCAGGAGGCAGAGGTAGGTGGATCTCTGTGAGTTTGAGGTCAGTGTGATCTACAAGAGCTAGTTCCAGGGCAGTGTCCAAAGCTACAGAGAAACCCTGTCTTGGAAAAAAAATTCAAGGTGATTAAAAAAAAAAACCTTAAGTGACTGACAGAAAGATACCTGGTACTGAGCTCTACCCCCTGCCCTGCTCTGCCCCAGAGTCTAAGTTTGATACAGTGTTCTAACAATGAAAAGCTGGAGGTCCCCCAAGAGCCTGTTGCTGGGGGAGTCACATGAGCCATAGGTTTCCACCGTGAAATAGTTCATGGTTGATAAACTAATAAACGCTGGACTGGGTGTGGTGGTGCATGCCTTTAATCCTGGTGACAGAGTGGATTTCTGAGTTCAAGACTAGCCTGGTCTACATAGTGAGTTCCAGGACAGCCAGAACTATAAAACCCATCTCAAACAAATTGGGGGGGGGGGGTCATGCATGTGTATTTTTGTACTCGTATATGTTTGTGCATGAACGGGAAACCAGAGGAGAACTTCGGATGCTGTCCCCAGGCTTTGATTTTTTTTTTCTTGGATGGAGAGAGACAGGGTCTTTCATTGGCTTGGAGTTTGCCAAGCAGGCTAAGTCAACGGGCCAGTGAGCCCTGGGGATCTGTGCCGCCTCTGGCTGGGGCTGACTGGAAGAAGGAAGACAGCTAGCTGCCATTTTAGCCCTCTGTGACAGTGAGCTTCAGCTGCCAAGCTGACACATCCTAGAATCACCGGGAAGAGAGTCTTAATCAAGGAGCTTTTTTAGATCAGACTGGCCTGTGAGTGCATCTGTGGGTACTTACATTGATTATTAATTGGCGCAGGAAGACCCAGACCGCTATGGGTGGCACCATTCCTAAGCAAGAGGACCTGAACTGTATAAGAGTGGAGAAAGCAGACTGAGCACAGATAAACAGGCAAACGAGAGACCATGCACGTGTTAATCTCTCTGCACTTGACTGACAATGTGTTGTCATAGTTGTTTCAAGCTTCTGTCATTGATAATGGACAAAAATTTGAAATTGTAACTCCACATTGGGCGCCATTTTGACAGAGGCTGCTTGTTCATTCCTAGCTGCCCTGACCCAAAATAATCACACAGAAACTATATTAGTTATAACACTGGTTGGTGTATTAGCTCAGGGTTCTTATTAACTAACTCTTAAATTAATCCATTCCTATTATTTTGTATTTTACTATGAGGCGCGTGACTTACCGGTGAGGTCCCAGGGCATCTGTCTCTTTTAGCAGCTGCATGCCATCTTCTTGACTCCACCTATTCTCTCTCTCCATCTCTGTTCAGATTTCCTACCTGGTTTAACTCCGTTAAGCCATTGGCTGAAAGCAGCTTCTTTGTTAACCAATGGCAATAAAACATATTCACAGCATACAGAGGGGAATCCGACATCACCCCCTTTCTTCATTAAACTGCTTTAGGCGAGGATATTTTTACCATAGCAACAGAAATGAAACTAGGACAGCTTTTTTTTCCTACCACCCTGCTGTCCTGTCAAGCACTCAGCTAGTCTTCAGGTGGGAGGGAACCCCACCAGGGAACCAAGGCCCCACCAGGGTCTCCTGCCTGTTAACCTGCCTCACATGTACTGGGCCTGCTTGATCTCTGAGACCCAGGCTATGATGCCAAACCTGCTGTTCAGAAGAAAGCTGGCTGCCTCAGGCTTCTCTGCTGGGCTCCAGGTCACAAGGATAAAGCCCAGCCCTTTCAGGTACACTCCCTGGTCCCTCTGCTCCCTGAAGACAGCAAACCTGGCAGTGCATCACTGTCCTCGTTAGGGCTTCTTGTGCTATGGAGAGACATCATGACCACGGCAACTCTTATAAAGGAAAATATTTAATTGGGTCTGGCTCACAGTTTCAGAGGCTTAGTTCGTTGCCATCATGATGGGAAGCATGGTAGCACGCAGGTAGATATGGTGCTTGAGAGGTGGCCGAGAGTCCTACATCTGGATCTGCAGGCAGCAGGAAGAGAGAGTGAATCACTAGGCCTGGCTTGAGCTTCTGAAATCTCAAAGCCCACCCTCCAATTACACACTTACCTACTCTAACAAGGCCGCACCTCCTAATAGTGCCACTCCTATAGGCCCATGGGGGTCATTTTTTATCCCAAACACCACATTATGTACACCCAGCCAGGGCCTGACAGGGAGAGTTCCAGCATCTCTCCATTACTAGTCTCTCAAGCATTTTCCAGGACTCCAAACCTTACCCAGGAATCAGGGTCCAGAACAAATAGCAACCGGTCCTGTTTGCATATGTGGGCAGCAGCTGATAAGGAAGAAGGAGCCAGCATCTCAGCGCACAGAATGAATGGGAAGATGTCCTCAGCCTGTTGTCAAAGCACTTTAAAGAACTGGAGACTCTAGTTGCTAAGCTGCTGGTCACAGGGGACATTGCCCACTCTTCTGCACCTCCTCCCCTTTCCAAGAGCCATTCTCACGACCCATCAGGACTCTGTGACCTTGACAACCAGCAGGTCATCCCACCAGCCTGGGAATGTGGCAAGAGGTGGGGCTGGGGGCAGATAGTGGGTGTAATGTGTGGCAGTGTGGGGGCAGCTTGGCTGTCTGGACAGGGGCAGTTCTTCTAATGAGTTCTCCCATTAGCCATTTGGCTCTGATGCCCAGGCTGGTCATGCATGTGGGAAGGCCCTGGGAACAAGGTTTGCCCCTGGGTTGGACTGGGAGCAGGAAGCTTTGGTTGGTTGTTATGGCATTCCTGCCTTTGAGAGCTTGTTTCTCCTCTTAGATTTGACCCTGCTTATTTGTTCAGGGACCAGAAGGTGCTCTTGTCTCCAGGAAGATGAGCAAGACCTTGAAGGGGGCTGCTGCAGAGGGGAGTGTCACTTGGATTTGGTCTTTAATGAGTTGGGGATTTTAAACAGTAAGGACAGGGGAAGAGTTGGCATGAGATCTCACTCTGTGGCTCAGGTTGACTTAGAATTAACTATGAAGTCAAATCTGGTCTCCACCTTGTAGCAATCCTCTGCCTCAACCTTTTGAGTTCTGGGATTACTGATGACCACCATGTACTTCTTGAGAAACCTTAAATGTGTGAAGTCTTTTAAATATACACACAGGCATACAAGTGTACATACACGGGTAAACACCATACATATCATACATATATGTGCATACAAATGGACACACATGCATTTGCTTACATATGCATTTATACACACATACACATATGTGCATGCATATGCATATACATATAGAGACACACATACACATATATACATATATAATACAATAATGCCCACATAAGCACACAGACATGCAAACACAGTTACACACACATGCACACCCACACATGACCACACGGACCCACATACAAAGGCACAGGCATACCCTTACAGGGACACATGCAAAGGCACACATGTGCACACAGACCCACATGTGCCCGCACATGCAGACATGCCAACATAGGGACATGCATGCAGAGACACACAGATACAAATGTGTGTACACAACAGGCACACACTCAGGCGTGCATATATTGGTTGTGATCTCAAGGACTGCTCCACTAGGCTCAGCTGGGGGCCACTCTCCACTCTCTGTCCTTCTGACTCTGAGGACAAGGCTTGAGTCGCAGCGGGAGCACCAGCTAGTGTGTCGCATCGTTTGCCCGGTGCCATGGAGATGAGAGGCCTAGCGAGCAGCGAGATGCTGTTGCATTATTGATGGCATCATTGACGACTCAGCTCTCCTCCGGCTGTGACACTTGTCATCTTGAGTGGGCAGCGGAAAAGGCTTTCAGCAAAGAGAGCTGAGCTAATGTAGCCTCAAGTGACCTGGCTAGGATGCACATCCCTGGGCCTGGATGGGATGCTGGCTGCCCGACTTCTTTTTTTTTTTCCCTAAGCACCCAGGATCTGGCAAGTGTCTGCTGCCTCATGGTGTACTAAGGAAAAGGCAAATATTGAATAGGTCATGGGAAGAAACCTAAAGCCTGCAGGAGGGACTGTTACTTGAAAATGTGACCAGCTAGGTGAGAAGATCACATGTGTTGGGCAGCTTCCTGCCACTCTAAGCACCTGAGATAATTGACTTATGGAGAGATGACTTGCTTTGTCTCAGTTTGGATGGTTCCAGTCTATGGCTGGGAGACCCAGTGTCGTCAGCCTCTTAGGCAGTAGCAATCAAGGCAGGAGCTGTGGCCATCGTGGAAGAAGACAAAGGAAGAGGAAGGGGCTGGGTTCCTACAGGGCACATCCCCAAAAACCTACACACCTGCTGCACAGCTCTCCCTCCCAACGGCTCCACCTCATTCCAGCAGCAACACAGGGGGTGGGGGGGGGAACACAGACAGACAACCCTTTCACAAGCAGTTCTTTGGTGGCCGCTCTGTGTATTCACATGGCACTCCAGGTCTCCAAGTGCTGTGCACGTTTGCCGAACCACTAGCGAGTGCTTGGTGGCTCTGCTGACTGGGACACTGCAGAACAACAGTCAGCACAGGAATACCTGATCTGTGGGGTTGTCTGGTAATTCCATCCGAAAGGTGTTATTTCTGCATGTGCTCCAAGTACACCCTCAGTTCTCATAGTCACATCCATCAGGAGTTACCATTAGCAACTTTCCTTATACACAGGGAAACTGAGGCACTGAAAGGCTAAGCATCTTGCCCAGTATCGCATAACACTTGAAGATCGGCATCCTGATCGAGTACAGTGCCTGGCAGGGGGTCTCATCCGAAGAAACCCTCTGCTCATTGTGGTTGTGGTGGAAGGAGGGTTTGGACCATTTTCTGGAGTCCCAGTGTCCTTCTGGCTTTGCTGTTAAAATAGGGGTACCAGCACATTGGTCATGAGTCCGTCTCTTGTTCTGACTCCTCCTTTCCTCCCTGCCTCCCTCCCTGCCTCCCTCCTTCCCTCCCTCCCTTCCTCCGTCACTCCTTCACTTCCTCCCTCCCTCCCTCTCTCCCTTTCTCTTCCTCTCTCCCTCTCTCTTCCCAGAGATGATGAAGAAGTCAGTCCACCCTGTGAAGTTTGTGGGCCATTTTGAAGCAGGCAGAGAGTTCTTCTCTTAGAGATAGAGCAAGTCATAGGAAGGAGTCAGGGTCTGGGAACCTGATGACTTCCCAAAGGAAGTCAGTTCTGAGGCTTGCTGATCTGTCCTGATCCGTCTTGTCAGCAGTGCCCCGGTTCTGATCTGTTTAAACTTGGCACCTACTCACTATGAATGAGAGCAGATGCTATGACCCAGAAGAGAATTTCCATCCCTGAAGTGATGTGTTTCGGCCAATGGCTTAGCAGAGTAAAGTCAGGCAGGATCAAAACAGAGGAGAGAGAGAGAGAGAGAGAGAGAGAGAGAGAGAGAGAGAGAGAGAGAGAGAGAGAGAGAGGAGGAGGAGGGAGGGAGGGAGGGAGGGAGAGAGAGAGAGAGAGAGAGAGAGAGAGAGAGAGAGAGAGAGAGAGAAGGCAGAGTCAGACAGAGAGACACCATGTTGCTGCCAAAGGAGAACCCAATCTGAGTGGCCAGGAAACAAAAGAGCAGTCTCCGCCTACACTGAAGTGGGATGCTAATGCACACAGGGACCATCAAGGTGAAGGACAGTTGGGGAAGGGGCATAGGTAGATAAGGAAAGTGAGAGTGGCTCTCTATGGTGGCTTCCTGGCCCCAGAAGACACTATGAGAAGACATGGCAGGTACAGAGACAGGTATCTAAAAAGGGAGGGCCCAGCGGCCCTATAGAACACCTAAGACAGTGTTCCATTTAACCTTAGGCTTCCTCCTATCCCAAAGGGATAAAACTGTTATTTCCTCTTTCTCTGGGGCTTGTCTGCACTAAGGAACAAACTCAGTGACCCCATAGATGACCGCCAGCATCTGTTACCATACCAGCTCTAGTCAGCAGCAGGCTGGAGGTGAAGTGGCCATTGCTTTCTCCAGGGTGAGCCGGGAGTACAGCTGGGTCCCCATCCAGCCCTGGCTTCTGAAGAGCAGAGGGAGGACTGAGCCACTTAGCCTGCCATCCTTCCACCTGACCCTGTCCAAGTCAGGGCAGAGGCCATAGGTCCCACCTGCCCTGGAGTGCTGGGCCATGCGCCTTTTGTTTATGAAATGTCCCCCAGGCTCAAGTGTTTGAACACTTGGTCTCCGACTAGCATTCTGTATTTGGAAGACTGAAGAACTTGGGGGGAAATGAAGCCTTGGGGTTTGACGGCCCAGCCTTACTTCCTGTCCACTATGCTTTTGACCCCAGATTCAATGTGACCAACTGCCTCCTGCTTCCCCGTTTCCACGCCCTCCACGATGGAGCAGATCCTACTTGGTTTGAAAAATAAGCCTTGCTTCCTTAAGTTGTTTCCTGTAAAGAATTTGGTCATGGTGACAGGAAAGTAACTCATGCCAGATCAAGTGCCCAGTCTGACCCCAAGGGTGCCAGTGTCTGCCGAGGCCACTCACCATGCCCAGCAAAAGGACTCGTGGTCATCTGCTCTGCCATATGCCTACACGGCACTGTACAAACATGGGCCTTGCTGGTTTCACAAGGGAAACATCAATGCACAGCCCCTGCATTCTAAGTCACAAAATCCAAGTGTGTTTACGTAGTTAATACTGAGTTCTGTTCCCGGGAACCCTGGCTCCCAGGCGGCTCTTCTTCCTGGCAGGGGTCTGGTCTCTTCTGCTCCTCAGCCATGGGTGGGAAGTAGGAGCCAGGGGAACCAGAAATGTGACAGGCTGGAGCCAGTTCTGCACGGCCTTTCTCCTGACCCTGTGTGCTCCCTGACAGACACAGCCTGGTTCCCCCACAGCTAAGGTATCTCTCCTGTGCTGCTATCTCCTGAGAGACCCATTGTATGGTGTGACCAGGTCCTGGCAGTGTCCACACCATAGGAAGGATTCATCCCTGGGTGAAATAGAATCAGAGGTGGGCTGAGGGGGAGGGGAAGTGGGAATTAGGATCTGGGGTTCTGGACCCATTTCACTGAGATCAAAGGTATAGAACCCAACTTTCCATCCCGTGAACCACTTGCTCTTCCTGCCCCCACGGTTCTTTCCACTGAGTCCCAGAGCCTTCCACGGTTGCCCGTGTCTCCTCATTTGAAGTGCATCTCCCTTCTTTAGGGCTTTCACATCTCCAGCTCCCTGCAGCCCTGCAGCTTCAATCTCCTCCCTGCTGTTTCCATGTGTGATCTCGGTCCAAAGCTTCCCATCCTACCAGCCGCTGTGATTGCAGAGTTAAATGTTAAACTTCAGGGCCCAGAGCAAACATGCCGGACTCATTCTTCCTCTTCCCCGCATTAATTACCAAGTTAATCACTCTCCGGAGAGAGCCTCCCTTCCCTGTTGATCTTCCTGTGGGCCCAGAGCTAAGCTTCCGAGAGCCCAGGCTTCTCTGAACGGATGGCAGTGGATCAAAGCTGGGCACCCAGGGGGTTCATCAGTGGTGGTTCTGGTTTCCACATTGTGGAAGGAGAGAGTGAATTCCTGAAAACTGTTCTCTGATCCCCACATATATGCTGTGACATGCACACACACACACACACACACACACACACACACACACACACACACACAAATTAATAGCTATATAATAAAAAATAAACCAAAGCAAGGAGCTGGAGAGATGGCTCGGTGGTTAAGAGCACTGGCTGTCCTTCCAGAAACCTTAAGTTTGATTCCAAGCACCCACATGGCAGCTCACAATTGTCTGTAACTCCAGCTCCAGGGATTCAACACCCTTTTCTGGCCTCCGAGGGCACCAGGCACCCACACGGTACACAGGCATTCGTGCAGGCAAAACACCCAAATAAAAACTACTGAAAATGGGCATACTTGTGTGCATGAAATGCACATATAAAGACACAGATTTGATGTTCATGCCCAGAGAGCACACACAGAATGACCTTCACGAAGCTTAGTTCTTTAGGCGATTCTGTTGGAGTGTGAGGTCTCCTTGTACAGATGTGCTTGCAGCCAGAATTCCTTCAGAGCGTTTGCTCAAGTGCCTCCACTCTGAATCACGGCTCTCGGGCTCCATGAGGATTTCCCACACCAATCCCTCCAGGCTGATGGGTGGCCACTGACTGACGGTCAGGACATCTGAAGTCTTGAGGACAATTTGGAATCCAAAGGACCTTTGCGGGTTTGGTGAGGAAGGCTGTTTCTCACTGGCTCTTCTGCCATCTGAGGCTGCTCGGCTTAGTCTCAGGCAGAGCCCTGACATCAGGGACAGAAGTCCAGGTGTCTTCAGCTGGTCATATCAACAGGTGAACAAAGACTTGGATAGTTTCGGAGGCCAGCACATCTGGTATGCTAGGATGCACCGGGTGGAGGAGGGGCTCACATGGTCACATGTCTAAGTATGTGATTTCTGGGAAAGAGAGCTCAGTCAGGAAAACGTTTACCACGCAGGTATGAGGCCCTCATTTCAACCCCCAGAATCTGTAATACAATAACCCCAGGGCTGGGGAGAGTAGGAGCCCTAAGCCAGGGATGATGACATGCACTCATAACCCCGGGGCTGGGGAGAGTCGGAGCCCTAAGGGTTGAGTTGGCCAGCTCCACCAGTGAGAGGCCCTGCCTCAAAAAACACAAGGTGATGGCTTCGGAAGCACCGTAGAGGAGTTGTCTTCTGGCCTCTACACGCACGCGCACATTTGCGCGTTAGCCCCGCCCCTAAGGGTGACTTTTGAGGTGAAGCCTGTTAAAGCTTTCTGTGTGTCTGGTTTCCCATCCTAGACACTGGATGGGAAACCAGCAAGCTCAGCACCTGGATTTATCTGGAGGTTACAGGTGAGAAAGAGGATGCATTCTCTGGTTCGGGTCCTTCTCTTACCGTTTCCCCTCCCGTGTGTCACAGGAAATAAGCAGTTATTTCCTGCCTTCTTTCCTTCCTTAAGAGCAGTGTGCTTTTCAGCATCCCTAGAATGAGGTCCTGGTTGTAAGTATGAAATTCATACACATTCAAAAGAGATGACCTAGGATCATTCGAATGTGTAACCCACAGACACAGTGGGTCGGTACAGTCTCCACCACCCCTGCCCGCCCTCACTCCATCTGGGGATGCTGAGGAGCGGTGCACATGCTGGCTTGGTTTCCAAGGATCTGGGGCTACTTAATGGCCCCCCGAGGCAGAAACTGGTGGCGGGAGGCCTTCACAAAATTTCCCACAAGTATCTTCATGTTGAGGTGGCACAACTGTCGCCGTGGTAAAGAGGGACACGGAGCCTTGACCAGATGGTTTATCTCCAGGGATACAGAGTCCTCCATTTGGCTAGAAGTCTGCAGTCAGTTCCACAGAAGTTTCCAAATCCGCCGTGCCTCAGAGATCAGCTCTGAGTCAGCTTCAGGCTCTCAGGCTGGTGTGTTACAAAGGCACGTGACTTTTCCAAACACTCTGCCACTATCAGGTGATTCACCACAGGAGTGCCAGGGTTACAGACACACGCTATGCGCCCACCTTTTTGTGTGGGTTCCACAGATCTTAGGACAGCAGGCTTCTATGGCTAGTGCTTTCACCAGCTGAGCCGTTGCCCCTGACAACATGTCCTCATCCTTCTATGTGGCCACCTCTCTAGCCGTAAACTTTACATGGAAGAAGCTGTGGCTTCCTAAGTCTGATGGCATCCCTGGTGAATGACAGGCAATCAAAATGCATTTTGATTGATGGGTGGGACCACGGGCTTCTTCTACCTCATTGATAACTGAGCATCTGAACGAGGTAGACTTTCTGTTGTTACCCTTTGATGGCAACTTGTGTTTTTAATAAGCCCTCTTCCTAGTATAGGAAAAAAAACCCTCTCCAATATGCTAATTACTTTCAACTGCCACATACTGGGAAGGCTTTGACACACAACAGTTCACCCCGTAAGGTGAGAAAAAAACACCTGCTTAATTATTCTAAAATAAAAGCAATTACTTTTAGAGGCTTGACTCCAATATTAGTTTGTACCAGCGCATCCTCATAGCAAGTTAGCATGCCTAGTTAAGAGGTGTCAGAAACCAAGCACGTTTAGCACAGTGCAAAGCTGCTCAGAACGACATGCACCATGGAGACAGGAGGCATGTTCAGTTAGCCTGCAGAGTGACAGACGGGAATCACCTTGTCCCTGTGCTAGGCATGGCCCCATAGACATGGATTTGAGAGATGACTCCACATTGGCCCTAGAGATAAAAGGACTTAACATCAAGAAGACACTGGTGCTTTGGGCCATGGCAATGCCTCAGGATGGGACGGCGCCCCACTTGGCTGCTTTGGTTGGACTCCTTTCTTTCCTCTAAGGCGGACTCACTCCACCTGCTTAGCTGAGCGCTACAGGGCCACAGCTGCTCTAGGTCAGGGACTCGAAGAGCGGTGGCTGCCAGGACTGCAGAGTTGCCTCACAAACAACTCTGGATTCCTCAAATAAACCAGATTTATAGTCAGTCAGGTGTGATGGCACAAGTCTGTAAATCCAGGTCTCAGGATGCTGAGGCAGGAGGATGAGTTTATTAGTGAACCTGGGCTATACAGAAACCAGTCAACTAAATGGCTTTCCACCCCTAAAGGAAGCTTGAGTAAGTTACTCACCCCAGGTCAGTTTATCTGGTTATAAAATGGGAACCCCCCCCCCACAGACCCTCCCAAGGATACCGTTAGGATCACCCAGAATCCCCCAAGGATACTGTTAGAATCACCCAGAACCTCCCAAGGATACAGTTAGGATCACCCAGACCCTCCCAAGGATACCGTTAGGATCACCCAGACCCTCCCAAGGATACCGTTAGGATCACCCAGACCCTCCCAAGGATACCGTTAGGATAACCCAGACCCTCCCAAGGATACTCTTAGGATCAAGGAGACTAGACGTTTAGAGAACAGTATATGTGAAGTGTAGTAACGAATCCTTAGCATTCTTAACCAGTGAGAGGCTAAGAGGCAGCTAAACAGTTCCGAATACAGATCAGGACCCCAAATGAAATAAACTCACAGAAATGACGGACACATCATAGTCAACAGACACCAGATAGCACTGTTTCTTATGTTGACTTCTTTTGAACATTTATTAAAAAAGCAAAATGTATGTTCATCTCAAATATAACAGTTAAAAATGGAAAAGCAATACAAACAACGTGTTAGCCAGCAGCATCGCCCGCCTGCTTCAGCCTGTTCCGGGTGAGCTCAGTCACCGCCCGCCCGCCTGCTGCCCTCCTTACTTACAGTGCAGGTGAAACCAAATCATATAAAATTAACAGGTTAGGGTTAAATAAGCTTAAATAAGAGTGTTAAATACAAGACGCTTTATCGGAGTTTCTGTACAAAGATAAACAAGTCTGGGGCTGTCCGCAGGACTCTGCGGGCACTCAGCATCGGGACCGCTAGTGGGAAGGGAGGCGACTGTCCTCAGCAGAGCGACTATGAGAGCAAACTAAGCACTTGACATGACCTCCGACGGGTCCAGCCACTTACAAGACATAAGCATCTCTTTAAAAAAAAACCAGAACACTGTTAATATTCAGGCACCGTTTGTTTCTGCAATAAATATGTCTCTACGGTAAGAGCGTTTGTGCTAGTGCTAGACTTCAGGGCTCCTTGTGGCCAGAGCTCTGCCGTGGCTTCCCGCGCCCTTCTTATTGCTATGGTAATGTGGCTGTGGGAGAAAACTACTGTACATCCAAAAAAATAGAGCACCTTTAACATTAAAGTCCACGTCTGGTTATCTGCCTCCGTATTTATTTTTACAATCCTACAGCCCTGCTATAGTACACTGGCTTAGCATCTCTGCAGGTCACCCACTTCAGTTAGTGACACCCAGTTCTCTCCCCCAGGGAAGCTGAGGCCAGAGCACTGTCCGGGAGCCTTTCAGCTGCCGGCTACTTCTGCGTTCACCAGGGGTTACATTCATCTTCTGCTGCAGCTACCCAGGAGTCCAGGTCCCCTGACCTGTCCTGCCAGGGTGAGTCGCGAGACACAGGACGAGCAGTGAGAATCTACCTACAGGTGGTGGAAAGCACACGGAAAGCCGCGTTGGCAACTTGGAAGGGACCGTGGGCGGGCGGGCAGGTGGGCGGGCCAGCCCAGGGTCCCCGTGAGGAGCAGCTGGCTGGTCAGGCCTTCTTGTCGATGGTACTAAAGAACCACTCGGTGAATTTGCGCAGCTGGGCTGTGGCAGTCTGCGATTCTTCCTGCAGCCGCATGTTGTCTTGCCTCAGGTGTTGGACCTCAGCCTGCAGCACTGCCTTGTCCTGCTTCTCCTGTGGGGACCAGAAGTCCTGTTACAGAGCACTGGTAGGCCCCTCCCACTGAGCAGGACACGAGGGTCCCATTCTGACTTAATCCCAGGGTCTCTCCTGCCTGGGCTTTGACACTTACACAGGGACAGGATGGAGCTGCTATGTAGGACGACTGTCAATCAGAAGCTATACTCCCCTCACCCACCGGGAAGAGACAGACTGAAGCAGTTGGTGTGAACCCCTCCAGCTCTGCAGGTCTTCTCCAACTGCCTTCCTCTCTACCTAAAACTGGCGCCAAAGTGGCGGCCATGGATAGTAAATCTATTCCACCCTTGGCCTCTGATGCGGCCATATTTCCATGCCGACCTTCAGTCTGCCACTCATGAGCACATAAGAGTGGGATTTTCACAACTGTGTGGCGCTTCTAACAACAGCCATGAGGAACACACAAGCTTCAGGTCTCTAGTGCTGAGCGCACAACAGAGAGGTGGAAAGCAGAGACTTGCTGGCAGATCAGCTGAGCTCACCCTGGCAGTTCCCCTCTACACTTGACCTTAGCCTCTTCGCTGGTGATGGAAGACACAGACCGTCAGAAAGTGTGTCCACATGTGGATGTGCATGCACACTCAGACACACGTGTTTCACACACTGCAGAAGCTGTCTCTGTGCCACCCCCCCCCCCCAGCCACTCCCTCCCAGCACTTTTGGCTGTTGTATAATTCGTTCCTCACTCCTTCCTTCCAGCTCGGTCCAGTCCCACTAACACTCACACCAGCTATAATCCCTCTTCTCCCAAAGTCAAACCTCCTGGGGCACTCTCTGCGATACACATGCCCCTCTGCCTTTATGGGCAGCAAGGGGCACCTAGTACAGTAAGGACACAGCAGTGGGGACCAGCAGGAATTCGTGCGTAAAGAATCTTGTTCCTCTGAGGAGACACTGGCACAGGAACATGTGCACACAGCTGTTCCGAGGTGGGCGAGCTGACTGAACTCTTGGAGATCTCGTTTTTGGGGAGCAACTGACTCCCCTTTGGACTGGCTCACGTTGGCTGTTGCAGTCAACAACTCACAGAATCTAAGATGCTGACTTGTTGCGTCTTACTTCACATGGGGACTTCACCGTGCAGAAGGCCCAGTCACCCTCAGGCAAGTTAGGAGGACTCCCTGCACCCTCAGGGAAAAAACCACACCAGCTGCCCGTGAGCAGGTGAGCGCAGACCCAGGGACTCTCCCTCCTGTGTCCAGGTCTGGTGAGGGTCTTTATCGTCCTGGGTCTCTTCAGCTTCTTTGCAGGAGTGACAGGGGCCGCATGCGGGCAAAGCCCTCTCTCTATTGGTGAGCGCCAGCGGTCATACCTTGCGAAGGTCAGTCTGCAGCTGTCGGAGAATCAGTTCGAGCTGATTGACTTTCCCAGTCAGTGTGGAGGGCGATCGCTCCCTGGGAAATGGCATAATGAAGAGGACTTAAGAAACTCAAGGCTAGGATATTGCTTGTGTTGGTGTTGGTAAACTTCTCACTACAAACATTATGTATAAGTTGATGATTTGGGACAATGTCCCCAGAGCTACCACTACAGACTGAGAATCTGTAAGACACCAAGACTGGTAAGGAAACAAAGACCAGGATTATTCAAATGGAGAAGAGGTAGGCCAGAGCTAAGTCCAAGGAACCAAACATGGACGTGACCTCCATAACTTGCTTTTGTCAAGAAAACAGAACCAGGTTCAATAGTAAGTTAACAGTGGCTCAGTTCACAGGGAAGTCAGACGTGGGGTTCATGCATCATAAATAGCAGGTACAATCCTCATAAATGTCAATAGCAGGTGGATGGTTGGATCAAGGACCAGGGTCTGGGATGCCCTAGGAGGACCCACAGCATGAGTGGCCTGGCGGTCCAAGATTGACTAACAAGGGGGTCACGGCCTGGTGCTTTTGTAGTAACTAGGTAGCTGACCTGAGGTCCCACCTGGTCCTCTCTGCCAGTGAGACTGGCTACTGTGGGCACAGGCCAGCCATCAGCAGAGCAATGGTCACATGGTCTAGTGGTGTCACTTCCAGCACGGCAGGAATCCAGGTTAGGCTCACTGTCAGACTCTCCCCTGCCTGGCCTGGGGTCCCTGAGTTCTGGGACAGTGGGAGGGGTTGCCCACTTACCCAGAGGCATCCATGAACTCCTTGCCGCTGGTGGGATCCACACACAGGGACAGCTCTGGGGCCCCTTCCAGGTCCTGTCCATGCTGGAGGTCGGTCAGGGCACAGAAAGATGCCACCCTCTGGTCTGGAGATGAGGAACACACAGAAAGCAGTTTGGTGAGAGCCACCAGGCACCATGCCTTTGTACAGACCAATTTACTGAATGGAATCTGCTGGCCCTCCTTACCACAATGCCCTGTTTGAAACAAAACGGAGAAACAGAAACTCAGGCAAGCTGTTGGCAATGAAAAAGCATGAGACTGACAGTCCTCCGTGGGCTGTATGGAACAAACCATATACACAGAGACAGGGCTACCATCTTCTTTCCACACCCCAAGTCATCTAAAGCTACTGGCTGGGCATGGGTTAGCAAGCTGGATGATGTGGCTGGCGGACAGAACCATGGAGATGGACCCTTCCGCAAGCTCCCGTGAACTCGAGAACATTCCTGGGATAGAACAGCCAGGGCACACGTCCCTGGTGCCTCTCCCACCCCCATTCAGTATGTGGACCACCATGCAGGCGTGCAGACACATGAAATAAATAAAACAGGCTACGAAACAGCAAGAGCCAGTGTCAATCACCTAGGTAGGAGGCGTGGTGACAGAGAAGCCCGAGTTCTTCATCTGAGTCAAGACCTGAAATAAGATTTAGAATTCTCCCATGAACAGGAAGATCTCTCTGACCTTGAGAATCTCGGGGACACTTATGGCACCTGAAGGATGGGGTTGTGTGGGTATAGCATGCATGGTGTGCTAGCATTTGTGTGTGTGTGTGTGGGGGGGGGTCTATGTGCACCTATCAGTGTAAGAAGACAGTAACCAGAAGGCTCCGTGCCAGTGTTAGATAGTGTCATACATCATGATGAGATAACATGCTTCATGTTTTAAGCGTTCTAGTTAGAAGCAGGGTGTTAACGTCTGACATATATGTGTTCAGTTACAGATCCCACCATTTCAGATTGTCCTGCATGATCCACTCCGCAAAGTTAAGAGAACAGTGGTAGTGAGAGCCGCCAGCTGGGCCCTCTCATTAGAAATGGTGCATGGAGCTCAGCGGGAACAGCGATGCCAGCAGAAACACCCACAACCTGAGACAGAGCCTCCTCTTACAAGGCATCGTGAACTTGGCATTCGATGTTTCCAGAAAGCTGGGCAGGAAAGAAAGGCAAACAGGAGCAGTCCAGCCTCTTGGGGCTGAACTCTGACCCGGAACTCAGGTCAGCAATACTTTGAGGTAGCAGGAAATATCTCGTCTTTGCAGGACATGGGGACAGATTCAGGAAGCTGCCGGGGGAGCCTGCCTTGCCCCGGGACTCTGAGTGCACGTGCAGGCGCAGCTGGGACTGAGCGCTGAGGTCCACAGTGAGCATGGGAGGCTCTTCTCATAGGGCTTGATTAATGGGGAGGAGCTGTCTCCCGCTGGCTGCGGCGCAGGCCTCCTAATGAGGTGACCCGCCTGTTTGGTTGATGTAGGGTCACACACTACCAGTTAATTAAAAAGGCTAGCGATGCTGAGGCTGCCAGGAGCACATGATGGAACGTCACTGCAGCCATACGGAGCTGGAGGCACAGCCGACTTATTCACGGTGCCCTGGGCCCTCTCAGAAGTCCTGCTGGGCCCACCGAGTGATCCAGCCCATCAGGGTTCTTGAGCTGCATGGCCCCCACCTAACACCTGCCAAGGGCAGACAGGTCCTTTAATTGCCTTTTCTATAAAGCCCAAGTCTAACCCACAGCATGACAAAGACCCTGCAACTGCTCAGCCCTAACAGGAAACCGCGCAATCCACTTTTGCCTGACACTGGGGTGTTCGCACTTGGTGAAATAACCTGGAGCTTAACAAGTTAAGGCAGCTTGGCCACTGCCCACGTCCACACATGGTCTGCCTGCACAGAGGTAGTGGGGACGGATCAAGGGGAACCCTGGCTGGGAGTGAGAGGCCTGGGTGGCTACAGAATTCTGTGCACACCAACTATGGCCTTTTGGCTAAGATCTTGTGTAGAATTCTACAGTCTTCTTCTGTGAGGGCCCCAAATAGACATCTTATCATTTAAAAACAATAGCAACTGAAAACTAGAAAAACCCAGGCTGGGTAAAGTGCTTGTTGCACAGCTGCGGACCTGAGTCTGGACCCCTCACACACACGGAGAAACTGAGCATGCTGAGTGTATGTCTGGAACCCCAGTGTGGGAGGCAGAGGTAGGCAGATCCTCGAGGTTCACTGGCCAGCAAGTCTAGCTAAATGGTGAGCTCCAGGTTCAGAGAGATCCTGTCTCCAAGGGCGATGAGGAGAGGAGAAGCTATCAGAGAAATCCTAATGTCAACCTCTGGCCTCGATGGGTGTCCACACAGGCAAACACACCTGCACATGCATGCTTGCAGTCCAACATCAAGAGATTCTTTTTTTTGTTCGTTTGTTTTTGTTTGAATTCCATGCATTCATTTTTACCATGTGGAGCCTGGAGACAACCGAGCAAAGCTGTCTTTGTTTTTCAGTGTATTTGGCTCTGAGGGCCAGGTCTCACACCTGGATAGAAATACTGTAGTCTACTTCAGCCATTTCTGTCTTAATCTATAAATCCCCACACGTGAACCAGAACAGGACACGCTCCAGGCAGCCCCAGGGAGTCACATACATGGTCCTCTGGCCAGGGGGGCAGAAGTCAGTGCAGATTTGCCACCCAGCCAGTGTGTCCCGGAAGAGCAGGCTGGGGACTCTGGGTAGGCAAATGCTACTCTCCCAAGAGACACTGAGTGACTTTCAGATAAGGCTCACCTTCCTGACACTTTCCAGGGACATTCTGCCCCTGCACCTTACTTCTCTGATGACAAACACTCTGCCATCACGTGACCTGACCTGGAACTTCATAGCACAAATAAAACCACAGAAAAGGCAAGCTTGGGAGAGTGGCTGGTGTGTGCAGGCACAGCTCAGGCCTGGCGCCTGAATTATGGGGTGGCCTGTTTGCTTTGCCCCTCCTGTTCCCACAGGCTCAGCAGGTTTGGCTACTGGGAACATCAGACATGTTTGAGGGACAGCCAATTTGCCTCTTTAGGTATGCTGAAACTTATTTCAATGCTATTATGTAAGTTCATGTGGGGCGGGTGGTAATGTCCATGTGTGTTCGAATGCTGAGGTCAGAGATCAGCTTAGGGCATTGTTTCACAGGTATGTCTACCTTTCTTTTAAGACAAGGTCTCTCCCTTGGCCTGGACCTTGCAGATTCTACTAAGCTGGCAGGTCAGCCAAACCCCAAGGATCCTCATGGCTTCACTTCCTCAGTGCTGGGGCAGTGCACAGTGTGCCCAGCCTTTCCACTCAGGTCTTCTTCGCACTTGCACGGCCAGCGCATTAAAGACTGAGCCATCTCCCCAGCCCCGATGTCATTCTAAAGATCTGAAAGGGCATAGCACTATGCAAGAGGAAGGCTAATCCACAGGCTGTTCAGTGACAGCGGACGGTAAATCACCCCAGACTTCAAACCACACCAACACGACAGGCAGGGCTGTGAGCAGGGGCCACAGGGATGAGCAGAGCCATAAAATGCACCAGAGACTCAGTGGATGGCAGGTGGCAAGGTAAACAATCTCTTCCACAAAGAAGGCTGCTCTGATCTGTCTGTCGAAACCACAGAGGAAAAGACTTGCATGGACTCTGCAGCTGGGGAAGGGGAACCAGCGCTGCCTGGACACCCACCCGTGCTTCCTAGACACCCGTGGGACAGCGACTCGGCCGAGCCGACAGGAAAGGAAACAGAACACACTGCACGTTCCACAGCAAAGACCCTGGTCCGGGCTTCTGTCGGTCTCCAGAGGCAGCGCTGCAGAGCTGGCCTGAGACACGGGAAGCGGGAGCCCTGGAACTAGCCTTTGCTCAAGACACAGAGCCGCCTTGGCCTGAGACCACTTAGGGGATTTAAGCTCATTTACCATATAAAACCTGACCTCGCAGTGCTTGTCTCTCTACTTCTCCACCACTTACAAGACCACCAGGAGTGCCCAGCAAGGTGTGTTCTGTGTGTGCGCATACAGGCTCAGACAACAATAACTCTAAAACTTTAAAACTTCTATCAGCTTGGTGCTGAGTATTTAAAATAAAAAACTTTTCATCTTCAAAGTTTATATATATAGACACAGACTACATATATATACAGACTACATCTATCTATCTATCTATCTATCTATCTATCTATCTATCTATCTACAGACCACACACACACACACACACACACACACACACACACACACACACACACACACACACAGTGTGTTCATTTGGTCATCTAATTCCTACAGCAGCCCAGCACTGACATTAAAAGCATGTGAGCACACAGGTCTCACGCTCAGTCTTGGGGACGTGGTGACAGCCACCGCCCACAGTAAATACTGGGCACTTAGAGGATAGGCCTCTTCAGGCTAGGGACATAGAACCCAGTCTCCGGTTGCCAGCATCATGTTAATTTTGAAGCATGCTTGCTGTTCACTCCAGCAGGTAAGCAGGAAACGCAGAACCACACTGGCTGACTCCTGATATTTCGATGATGAATGAGTGCAGCTAACTTCAGGATCTGTGTGTGTGTATACACTCATGTATGCGTAGGTACATGCGTATGTGTAGGCCAGCTTGTTGGCCTTGAACACGCACTGATTTGGGTAAGCTCAGTCTAGTGAGACCCAGCGATCTGAGAGCATCTGCTTCCCCAGCATGGAGATCACCAGTGTGAGTGACCATGTCTGGCTTTTCACACAGGCTCTGCAGGTCACACTCAAGTCCCCATGCCTGCAAGGCTAGCGCTTTTCTGACCGAGCCCAGCCCGTTAATGGTAGGACTTTTCAAAGAGACCCCCACTTTTCCCTTCCTGGACTCAGTCTGACCCACAGCCAAATTTTCTACTTGGCTCTGATCCTGTTCACACGGTCACGTCCTGTTAAGCCTGGGTTTAGGTGAACACACTATTAACACCACCTGCAGGGGATCCCAGCCCAGCCACACAGCCCACGTTAGAGCGCCTACAGCCCCCACTGCTGGCAGCACCGGCAGCACCGGCAGCACCGTGGGGCAGGGCCACGACACACTGCAGATCCCAAATGCAGTTTCTACGGAGCGTACGTTGCTCTTGAAGTGCTGGAAAGTGAAAAACTCATTAAGGAAATGAGTCGGGGCTGTCTAGAAAACATTACTTCACGCAGCAGAAGACAAGCTGGAAGGGTTTTGCTGTAGTAGGCAAATCTGGAATTCTGTTCAGGAACTCTGACAGGCGAAGGGCATTGCCGCATCCCACACCAGACAGAACTGGACATATTAAAATAAAGCCTGGCATGTGACCCAGTCAGGTCTTAAATGTGACTGTCACAGCACAGGGGAGTTGCTGGCCCTGCGCTGACACCATTGGCACCCAGATCACCCTCTCAATCCTAGACCAAGGAGACTTCTCCACTCTTGTCGTGTGCTTTTTGGGTTACACTCTGGTTATTTATCTACTTGTAACCGATCTTAACTGTGCTGTATTATTTTATATATGGAATAGTTTGCTATTGGCTAGTTCTGAGGAATGAGATTGTGGGATTTCAGATCTGGGGAGGGGATGTGGTTACTGAGTCTCACTGTGCTCGAATGAGAAGACATCGCTTTGTAACCTGCAGAGCGACCCTGGCTTCCGTGCTTTTTGTGGCTTCCCGGAGCAGCAGAATTGTTTTCCACACTGAGCAGGTGAGTGCCCGCAGCTCAGCTTAGATGTACATGAACACGGTTTGCACACTTATTTGCTGCATCCACACACTTCACTAGCCTACCACGGAGCCAGCGCACATTTATCTGGCCATATTGTATCTCACATGCTCTCTCATTACTGCATAATTAAGTCTTCCAAATGGTAATATTGAATTATTTTTCACTTTTTATAAAGTTGACTTTCCTAGTATATAAACTGTTTCTCACTTAGGTGTTAAATACATTCTGATGCCTATGTTCTTTACTTTTTCAAAAGGAATTATTCTATTTTTGAGTCATTATTATGCTATTTTAATTATTATTGATTTATAATAGGTTTTTTGTTGAAAACTGTTCATCATTTTTTTAAATGGGTGCAATTAAGTTCTTAGCATATCTTCAGATAGTGGAGTTCAAATTGCACTTATCTCAAATTAATTCAGAAAGGACTGTCATTTTTACCAGCGAGGATTCTATCCACTCCTGTCCTTGTCTATATTAAGACTCTACAGTTACTTAAGAGCGGCTCTGTTCGCTCATTGTAATTCTAACGATGGCTTAATTTCCAAAGAACACACAGTTGGAGCTTGCTGGTGTGCTTACGGTGTCTTCCCAGGGTGTTACAGAGACTGTGTGGGACCTGAGCCAACCAGACCTCTCTCTGCTGTGTGAACACAGCAGCCTTGACCACGGCACCACCCTAGTGTCCGGCTGTCCTTGATACTTGCTCTGCAACAGATGATGGTAGGTATCATAGCCTGGGACTTCTCAGATCAGACATCAAATAAAAATAAACTACTTTTATTCCACTAGGGATTCCATCATGCATGAAAATATGCACTGACCCCAGTGGGTGCAGAGTTCAGTAAGGGTGTGGCTATTCCTGACAGACACAGGAGTGGGGTCCTCTGGATGAGCCTGACACAGCTAGGCTCCAAGCATGGGCTCTGGTAGCCTGTGGAGCAGAAGAACCACCAAACTGAGCCTCAGACAACTCAAGGCACTGAAGAAACAGACCACGGATGGCGGTAGCATAAATTTTGGGATGGCTTATTATGTAGAAATAGTAGCTAGAAAAACCAGGAATACTGAAAAATTGTCTATCTAGTTAATTTTAGAATTTTTTTCCCAAGACAAGGACTTCGCTATGTAGCACTGATATCTAGGAACTCATTTTTTAAGATCAGGCTGGCCTCAAACTTGCAGAAATCCTCCTGCCTCTGTCTCCCGAGTGCTGTGATTAAAGGTGTATGCCACCACTGCTCAGCAATTTTAGAATCTTTACTAATTTCCATTTGATCCTACCTTCTAGATTTATAAGCACGGCTGCAGTTTTAAACCACTGACATCATTCTTTTTCTCCCTCCCACACTACATGTGTCAAGGATGCCAGCGCAGAAACGAAAGGCTATGGATTCACTGGGTTCCTGCTGCGGTTACATGTGTGTTCCCCACAGGCTCGTGTGTTTTAACACCCGGTCTCCGGCTGGTGGCGCTGCTTGGTAAGGTTGTAGAGCCTTTAGGAAGTAGAGCATTGCTGGGAGAAGTGGGTGTCTGAGGGCCCTGGCCCCACTTCCAGTTTCTTGTCTTGTTTCCTGAGTGTGGATACAATGCTGGGGTGGCTGTGCCATGCCTTCCCTGCCGCAATGGACGGTCTCTCTCTGGAACTGTGATCAAGATAAGTGCTTTCTCCTTTAGTTGCGTGGTCAGGATACTTTATTACAGCAACGAGAAAGAAACTAAGGAAGCTCTCTTGTTTAATTTCTCAACTTGAAAGCCCTGCTCATCAACATATTCCCAACTGCATTATGTAGACTATCTGGGAATGAGGATATATCCTTCATGAGACTTTGGAAGGATCTCTCAAATCTTATCTTTTATTAGAAATAGGTCCCAATTCTATTAGATATACTTTTAGGAAATTAGAATAACCACTCTTAATTACTTCACCTACTAACTTACTATAATTAAAGCTTTTCTTTTATTAAACTAGTTAAACTCTTGCCTGTAACAATGAATAACCCCAGTCTACTACAGAATTTCATGTGAGTTTCTCATTGCAGTCTTACAGACCAAGGCGGTCTCAATGGGGCTCTCTTTTCAGAGATGTAAAAAAAGAAAGAATTCTATCACACAAGAAAGTGGCCTCTAGATTTCAGGAAAGCCTCTCACAAGGGCATCATTATTCTCTGATCTGAGAACAATTCACAGCAAACTTGGTAGTTCTGAGCGATAGTGGGTATTTTGGAATATTCTCTAGTGGCTTTTCAATGACCTCCACACTCTGGCTTTTGTCCTTGACCCCCATTTTTTTCTTGCAATAAATACTCAATTATGTCACCATGAAATTTATTCCTATGTAGTTGACATTCCTCAATAACTTCTTTTAATCACTCTTTAGTGTCACTCAGAGAATATGTAATGAGAAAATGTGGAGGAGGGAGAGGTGGCACCTGGTGTTCAGTGGACATGGGAGCAGCCCGGCCGAAGCCACGAAGCAGTGTCAGGTGCACGGTTTCCCACCTGTAGGATGAAGGCTCCGAGTGCTGTGCTGAGCAAGGGCCTCACAGGAGTCGGCTAAGGCACTGTCAGTGAGCTGCCATCGCTAGGTTGTCTGGGACGGATTCCCTTTAGCCTCTCAGCTAATTCTGGGAACTGTGCACTGAGCATCCTAGGGAACCAAGTTCTGCTCTCTGTGATACTAGAAGTCGGATGCTGGGCCCTGCGCTTTCTGAGACAGCATCTCGTTTCACTGCCCAGGCGGGCACTGAGCTTGGTTCTTGTCCTCTCATCTTTCCAGCAGCCGGGGTGACAGCCTGGCCCATGCCTGACTTGGAAACCAGCACACAAGGTTGGTGGCTTGGCCTGGCCAGAGTCTGCATTCTTCAGGGGACAGCAACACCCCAAAGCACCACAAGGTCTCATGACACAGCCAGAGGGAGGTCTTTCAGAGCCTGTGTCTTCTCCAGGGGACGACAGTCTGCTGCAGCTCCAGTAACCTCTCACATATTAATCACATCTTGCTCATGCATTTTTATGATTTGGAATCATATCTGATAAATGCTAATCAATATTCAAAGAAAAACTAGCTATTGATCTATTTACACAAGCAATTATATTTTATCTGTGGTAGTATTTTAAAACAGATTTCATCTATTTTATTTATTTGTCTGGGTGTGTGTGCTGCCTGCACAGGAATGTGCATACCCATGCACACGAATGTGTACATCCACGCACACTGAGAACAGAGGACGACGTCAGGCGTCTTCCTCTCTCATCCTCTTCCACCTTGTTGGCTCACGACAGAGTGTCACTGAACCGGAAGCCTGTCATTTTGGCTAGACTGGCTGGCTAGCAAGTCTCTGGATAGTCCCATCTCTGCCCCACCCCACAAGTCTGGGTTACAGGCATGCACAGTCAATATTCAGCTTTTGATGAGGCTGCTGGGGATTTGAACTCAGGTCCTTATACTTATAAGAAAGGGCTCTAACCCACAGGGCAGTCTCCCCAGCCCCTATGTGCAGTTTTTGGGAATCTCTGGAAGTATGGTTAAGTTAGTTTTCATACTTGTTCACTAAAATGTTTCTAAAACATGGTGTATGTCTTTAAGGACTGCTCTCTACTTAACAGGCGGCGCGATCTAAATTCCTTAATTCTTGGGCGGTTACAGAGTAACATTTCACACATCTCCAAAGTTCCAATCTCCAGTTCTAGCTCTGGAGTTCTTAATAAATTGTTTTCCCTTCCTGTGGCCAGCAAGGTCTGGGACTTTCTCTCTGGAGGGCACTCGTGGAGTGGCCTTGGGCAAGCTTCCTGATGACGCATCTGCGGGATGACCCTGTGGTCACAGGGACCCCATTCTTCAGACTGGCCACATCTAAGCACATTCCAACAGCTGTAAAGGGGGTGGTGAATTTGGTGCTCAGCTCTACTCTTGAATAACACAACAAAACCTAAGCTTTAGCTCAGGGAAGATGAACAGGGCCTTTTAAAGGTGGATGACTGAGGTAAGTCGATGGACCACAGACTGCCAGGGAGGAATTCCTGTTTGGATTTTATAAGTAAGAACTGTGGTGTCTGCTTGATAAGTTTTCCTGAGGAAATGGAAAGAAACATCTATTCATCCCAGACGTAGACAGCTCCGACAAACCAAAGAAAAGACCCCATTTAGGCAGCGTGGTGAGCCAATGAGCTCTGGGGTGACTTATGGAGGCGTCTGTGCAAGCCAGAGGCAGCTGCATCACTGAAGAACCCACCACGCCCTTCCACGCCTTATATGCTCTATCATCTAAAAGGCCACATTCAGCTGGATGAGAGGGCGTGGTGACGGACATCTCAGATGGGGTCCTCGAGCACCCTCTTCTATGAGGGAAAGCTGTTGGGTTCCATCTGGTGAGGTTCTTCTGTTTGTCATTATGACTGCCGATTTAAGATCACCAACCCGGAGGAAACAGTCACACTAACGGTTCACTCCAACAGGCTGGTAAATTCCACTTAAAAAACTTGTTTTCAGATGCACCACCTGCTATGTATATCAATATGGGAGCTGAAGTCTGAATCCAGTAAGACATTTTACCCCACCACCCTTAGCGGCTTCTAACAGCGTCACAAGCAAGTACACGGACACTATTCAGATGTTTCCAGAGGGAGGGATGCACTAGCGGGGACGTAGTGAGGGCATGGCCCCTGTGTGCGAGTGTCCTCTCTCAGCTGTCCAGTCTCAACAGTAAATCCCCCCCTCCCCCCACAGACATGCACCTAAGGGCATGGGAATACAGGAGGCCTCTCTAGCAGGCCGGGCCACAAGAAGAGAGAAGAGGTCACAGCAGCAGACTTTGGTCTTCTGTGGCCGGATGTTATAGGTGGGAGGTAGAGCCATAGCAACTGACAGGTGTGGGGGCCAATGGGCCAATGGAGGCTCTGAGCCCTAGGGACAGCTTACTCTTAGGGCTGGAAGACCTGGCAGCTGCACAGTGGACAGAAGGCAAGGCAACCCCAACAAACAATCCCACATCACTTCATCTGCTGGGACAGGCACGGACAGAAAGGAAGCTGCAGTGTCGGCCTGCGTGCAAAATGTTCCCGTGGGCTAGTGTGAGCCATCATCTCAGCCGGGGTGAGGCCCGGGGACAGTGTGCAAACTTAAGAGGTGAGATCGCGCTGGATGAAGGACATGGGATCCAGCCTGTCCCAGCTTCGTCTCTGGTCTGCTGAGATGGGAATGAATACCTCCTGCCAACTCCCCTGGCTACAGCATGCCCATCAGCATGCCTTCAATGGCACCTCTCAAACCATGAGCTAAAGCAGGTTGTCCTTTCACAAGCTATTGTCAAGTATTTGGTCACAACAATGAGAAAAATAATACGCGTGGCAAATGCCAGAAACTAAGAGTTGTGGCCCAAGCCATGGGAAGTAGCTTCTTCATTGACTTTGTGTATAGTCCCCATAAGCTGGAGAAGAATGCTCCCCGGGTGGCAGCTTCAACTAGACAGTTGCAGCATTGATGGCAATCAAAACCAGCATGGCAGCCAGAAGGGTTCTCAGAGCACAGCTGACTCACCACAGCCCACCGACCACCAGGCTTAACTGACCCTCTGTAGCCCCCACCGATCCACAGGTTTATCTAACCCATAGACCAACAGGCTTAACCGACCCTCTGCAGCCCACCAATCCACAGGTTTAACAGACCCTCCTGCAACCCACCAATCCACAGGTTTAACTAACCCACTGACCTACACGCTTAACTGACCCATGGGCTTAACTGATCCACCGACCTTGAAGTTTAGAAGCTGAGACCCACACTGGTAGAGGGATTTGCAAGGGGCAAATCATCCTGCCAGAGTCATCCGTGTTGGCACCAAGTCAGCAGGCTACAGACACAGTTCCAACAAACATAGCAGCTTTAGCCTCATGAGGGTGCTCTCCCAGGTCACCTTAGTATGTTTCAAGGACAGAGACAGTAGGAGCTAGGCAACCATGCATGCTTTTTACACAGGGCAATGGAGCCAAAGAGGAAAAGGGGCTTGCCTGATCAGGTGGCAGTTGGTGCCTGGAGTAGAATTTAGGGTTTGAAATCCCTTGCCCAGCACTATTCCACCAGACGACATGACCACCCCTCGATGCCTCCTTAGATCCATGTCTTCCCTCATATTCATCTTCAAAGATGGACAAAGCGTTTAACATTTGCCAGATGATCAATACATAGACACGCGCTCCTAAGCTGCAGTACAGGCCCTGCAGGAGCATGCTCGCTGGGCACACAGAGGGGCCCTGGGTGTGGGTACATCTTTACCTTCAAACGCTCGTGCAGCATCCACAAGGTGGGACCAATCTAACCCTGTGGCTGTGTCTGGTAGGGGCATCAGGCCAGGATCTGCACACTTGGACTTATCCGATAAGGACCCGTCGGAGAACCAGAACTCATCTGGGTAGAAACAAAATCAGAGTGTAAGTCAGTCTGTCTCCACCCTGAGTCACAGCATGGGGACCATTGTCCCCAGACTCTGTCAATCCGTTAGTCTGTCAGTCAGAACATGAGTACTCTTGCCCTCAAAGAGAGTCAGTCAGTCAGAAGGCCAGTCAGTCACAGCATGGACACCCTCAGCCTCAACCTCACAGGGAATCAGTCAGTCAGTCACAGCATGGGAACTACCACTCTGACAGAGAAATCAGTTAGTCAGCCAGCCAGCCAGTCAGCCAGCCAGCCAGTCAGTCAGTAAGCCAGCCAGTCAGTCAGGCAGAGTGAGCATGCACACTATCACCCTCACAGAGAATCAGTCAGTTGGCTGTCACAGCATGGGTACCATAGATTCCATAGAGTACATCAATGTAAGCACCGCAGTACCCAGTATCGTCAGTTAATCTGTGAACCTGTTAGTCACCGTGTACATGGTCAGTCACAGCATGAACACTGCTACCCACACAGAGCCAGTCAGTTAGTAGGTCACAGTATGGCTACAGTGGCTCTTACCCACAGTATGAGCACCACACTCCCTGTCTGGAATCAGTCAACCTGTCATTCCATCAGTATTGTCCTCACAGCCAGTCAGTCACCCAGAGCATCCTCCCAGCCAGTCAGCCAGAGCATCCTCCCAGTCAGTCAGCCAGAGCATCCTCCCAGCCAGTCAGCCAGAGCATCCTCCCAGTCAGTCAGCCAGAGCATCCTCCCAGTCAGTCTGCCAGAGCATCCTCCCAGTCAGTCAGCCAGAGCATCCTCCCAGTCAGTCAGCCAGAGCATCCTCACATCCAGTCAGCCAGAGCATCCTCCCAGCCAGTCAGCCAGAGCATCCTCCCAGTCAGTCAGCCAGAGCATCCTCCCAGTCAGTCTGCCAGTGCATCCTCCCAGTCAGTCACGGAGTGGCCGCTGGAGCAGCCAGAGTCAGTCACAGCAGGGACCTCCATCATGTCTCACAAAGGTTCCTAGGAAGCTGTAGCAAACATGGCCTGCCAAAACAGGAAACATGAAGCTGCCATTACCCCAAAGAGATGGAGGTTTGGCATAACCAGCCAACACAAGACCAAAGCAAGGGCCACCAGCATGGAGCCCTGAAGAGCATCCTCACTTCACACTCTTGCAGAATCTTTCTGGAGGTACCCAAATCTCACTGACCCAGGATAAGCGCCTGCTTGTTTCCTCAGCTGTCCCCTTTAAAACGCGCCTCAGCCTCTACATCGCCTTGAGACAGGCTGGTAGCAATCTCTTTCCTGATGAGTTTCGAAGTCTGAGGAACAAGGTCGGCAAAGCTGAACGGTAGGTAAACATTACAGGCATCACAAGGGCCTTTCCCACCTAAATGTAGCGAGACTACTCCAACTAAAGATGAGAAGAAAGGATGTCTCTTCACGACCTATGCACGATGTGGCTGCAGGCCCACCTGTCTGACTTCCCAGGACAGCCCTACTGCTGCCACACCAGCAGCCCCCGGGCCCTCCCTCGCTTCCTGAATGCTGGACAGTTCTCCTTCCCCAGCGCACGTGAGTTTCCCACGATTCCTTTTTTCCTCAAGCTCTCGCATCAGCTCCTTCAGTGCCCAGGACATTAATAATACTCATTGTTAAGAACTTGTTGTACATCTGAGGATCCGTTCTGAAAGGGCCTGACCGGACGATTTCAAAGCGCCTTTTCTGAACCTGCCCAGAGCGTTGCATGCAGCTGCTTGTGGCTGCATCTGACTAATGAGACCAATCAAAGTAATGACCACCTGGCTGGCTGAACCTGCAATTAAGTTCAGGGGCGTAATTAAGCAAATGCACCTGTGATTTCTGCACCTCCATCCTTCTGGGAAGCTGTGAGGTGCTGGCATCTGGAATGGGACAGGCATCACTTTGCGTGTGTGGCCTTGAAGGACACCCACAGTCTGCTCCCAGTGACAGTGACACCAGTCAGACAGTGCTGTTTCCAGGTGACCATGCTGCGATGTGGGGATGTCTGCTAACGTGCTCCCAGTCTGAGGGACACTGTGGCAGCCCCTCCCTGCACACATCAGCAGTCCCTGCCTGCACTGTGCCATTGTCAAGTGCGAAGCCAGCAGCAAAGGCTGGAGCACGGGCTGGGAGAGATAACACTCAAGACTGTTGGGTCCTTCCTCCGAGGCCTTCTCTGCAGTACGCTGCAGGGGCCACTGGGCAGAGCTGGGAAGAAGACTGTGGCTGGTGTTAGACTAACCGGGACAGTGGCTGCCTGGCACAATAAAGGAGGGGATGGAGACCCATGGGAGAAGGAAAGGGACAGTGGCTGGTTCTAATTGAGAAGGTGGGGTGAGAGTTAACACCCTCCTGTGGAAAGATCATTCCCCCAATTACTCAAGGAAACAACCACCTGGGGTTTAGTCTGGGGCTAAGAAATTCAAGTTCTGTTTCTAAGGCAAGGTACAGATTAAGACTCTCGGTGCGGAGGGGCAGATGCGAGTGACTGGGTGTGCAGACAGGTGCGGCTCAGGGGTCTCAGGGGTCTCAGGAAGTGACCTGCATAATCTGCTCAGTGTCACAGCCCCTTCTGTGGTGGGAGGAGAGGAGATTGCATGAGGTGTCCCCTCAGGCTGGGGCCTCCAGCGCTGACTTTACAGAGCAGCTGCTCCATCACATCTTGAGAGCAGGCCAGTTGGGACACGGCTGGGGCTCAGCTCTCAGGCTGTCGCTAAGAGAGAGACGCACACTGGGATTCCCTAACCTTCTAAGGCCAGGCTGGATGACGTGCTGTGAGACGGAGTCCTGTCCAAGGAGGTGACGCTTGCTTGAGATCTGAGTGACAAGGGGGAGCTGGCAGACACCTGGCACAGGACTGGCATAAAAGCTTGGGATGAATGTGGGGAGATCTGAACCTCAGCCTGACGACCTGAGCAGGGAGAGCCGCAGGCAGTGGCTGTCTCCCAGACGACCCGGGAGCTACATGTGCCTTTTCCAATACTCAAAACCAGGTGCACTTGACAGCTTTTCCTTCCAGTGAGCGGAAATGAGGTCATTAAGAACAAGAGAAGCCCCTTTCAAATCCTTTACATCCAAAAACTCAAACCTGTTCCATCTTTAACTGACATATCACTGGACTCCACCATGTCGGAGGACAGTGGACCCAGAGCTGGTAGATAAGCACTGCCCATGGTCTGGTGGGTTTGGCTATGGTGTGAAGGAGGAGGCCTGTGATATTACACGCAGTATGTGCTCTGTTCTCCAGGTTTGATGATTTCTAGAAAAGACTTCTTTGCCATGGCTACCCAAAGCCATCCTTTCAAATCGAACTCTTCAAAGCATTGGGGCACCTCAGGAGATTCAGAAAGTGACCAGCTAGGTGACAGTACTGACTAGCTCCTGGCTGCCGGTCCCTGGGCACAGCAGCAGAGCCTGTGGCAGCATGTGACTGACTCCCAGAATAGCATCTGACTCCTCACAGAGCCAAGAAGGCTGTCTATGTAACACTTGGGTCAGATAAGATGATGCACGCAGAGGGGAATGCAAGATTGTAACAGGAGTACTTCCTGGGCCGAGGAGGGGAGTACTCCTAAGGCCCGAGGAGATAAAGAACAGAAGGGGTGTGGTTGGCCCGAATGCATTTCTGGGTAGAGTGGACAATGTTCATGCAGTTTCTCTGCTTACTGCATGAGGACCTAAGTTTTAGGGGTGGCTCGTGTCTAGGCCCTGTTGCCCACCCAATATGCTCTTTAGCCCTAGACACCAAACTCGTGATCCCTAATATCACTCCACCATCCTGACACTGTCTGACTCACTGGCATTATTATAAATGCTGAGGGGCCACCCCGACAGCACCAACTAGATGGCTCTTGAGTGTGAGCTTTATAGATGACAATGCTGTGTCCTGATGTCAAAAGGTTGGATCAGTCTGACAAAAAGACCTACCCAAGCTAGAAGACATCACACGGACACCCCAAGTCTTCATGTGCACAGTGTTTATGTTTTTCTGAGAATCTAAAAGGTTCTCCCAGGCATGTGCTCCTTGGTATTCACCACTGCAGACCTACTTCTGGGGATCAGGGTTCATGCTGCAGCAATTCAGAATGCTGCCACATTCTCAGAGGGCTGTGTCCCTTTTTTTTGAGGGGGGGGGAGTCTGTGTAACAACCAGGAAGGCACTGGATAAATGGATTTTGAGGGGACAGATGGAAACTGTCACACAGATATTGGAGGTAGTCATGGACCAGGAACTAGCATCCTCCAACTGGATCATGGGCAGCCAGAAGGGAATCAGAGGTGTTTGGGGAAGATTAGTCACTACACGCTATTGTAAAGGTTCTTATTCACATCCAATTACACATTACAAGTTTGCTTGTCTATCCCAGAACAGAGTTCTGTGCAGCTGAAGGCTTGAGGAGACACGTTACCAAACAAGGACGTTTTATGAGAGTACACCTAATAGCAAGGGCACCTCAAGAAGGGACAAGGACCTGGCACATCTTGCTTCTTCCCTCACTATGCCTTGAAAGGATTCAAAGAAAGTATGAACTACCTATCATTCACAGAGGGAAAAAGCAAAGAACTTTAACTGTTAATGCTAAGAAAGAGGCCAGCATGAAGGGCTACATATTCCAGCTATAGGCTATTACAGGACCACGAAAACAGCAGAGAAGCCATGTTTGCTATAAGTGGGCGGGCAGGAGGGAAACTGAAGAACTGGGCTTTTGAAGGCTGTGAAACAGATCTGGGCAATGCTGTGAGGGTGGGCACGTGTACTGACCCTGTACAGAGCATGTGCAGAGTGGACGCTAAGCCAGAACTAGGGCCTGGCTGACAGCCATGTGTCAGTGGGCTCTACAGTAACCAAGGTGCCATGCAGCTGTGGTGGGGCGGGGGATGGGATGGAAACTACAGTATTCTCTGCTCATCCTGGGAACCTAAAACGTGTCTGAGAAGTGAGGTTGTTTATTATTATTAATTATTATTATTCATTTAAGGAAATTGAAGCTAAAAACTGCATTTCTCATGGGGAAAAAAGAGAAGGTCTGAATGGAAAATCCAGCAACACAGACCAGTTGTGGTGTGGGAAATAAAAAAAAAAATAAGGGCATAAACCAGAACTTCAGTGGCTGCACAAAAGCCTTGAGAGACACTTTAGGTCATCCTGTCTCAAAAGGGGATGTGCGGCTATGACAGTTAGAGGACCATGGCAAACACGGTAACTGTGTGTCCTGCTGTTGGAAACTTGGGGCATTTATACCAGGCAGATACCATGCTCCTAGAGAGAGACTAAGCACTGCCCAAGATGAGGTCTTCCCAAGCTTGTTAAGCATTATTAAGAAGCCTTTTGTCAGATAACGTGGGATGCTTATATACAATGTAGAAGTTGAACTGGTTCTAAAGATGATTCTTTTTATGATGAAATTTGAAAAAAAAACCTTAATATTAATTTATAGTTAAACTGTTATCTTTTCTGTACAATAAGAATGGGGGCGGGGCACATAAATTAGCATTAAAAAAGTATCAAAACCTAACACACACATTGGGACCAGGGAGGCGGCTCTGTCAACATGAGGACCTGAGTTCGGATCCCCAGCACCCAGGTAAAGGCCACACACGCTGATGTACACTAGTAACCATAGCGCCAGCAAAGGACACAGCAGATCCCAGGGCTCACTGGGCAGCCAGGAGAGCTGAAATGGCAAAGTCTGGGTTTAGTAAGAGACCCTGTCTCTACAGACGTACATCCCTACACACGCATACATACACACACACACACACACACACACACACACACACACACACACACACACGACACTAAAGATTAGAGTTTCAAGATTTGATCTGGCAATCATCAGTTTGACTTGTGACCAGGGTGCAGGTGAAGCTGGGCACAGGGAAACAGAGATGACATGCAGAGGGTCATAAAGTCGGAGCTGGGTCTCCTAACTCCCCCCCGCCCAGGACCATGAGAAGGGAGGGCTGAATGCTTGGCACAACCTGAAAACTCACCCCATGCCACTGTGCTTTTTGCAAAAGTTAAGACGTTACACATCACTTCCTTCGGAGACAGAGTAAAAACAGTATTTGATAATAACGTCTAATGTAAACCACCTTGCAGTTTTGCTATTTAAAAATGACTTAAAAGACAAAGAAAACAGTGCCAAATAACTGATATCTAATTTTGCATGTGCACTGGGATACCCGACTTGAAGAGCATATGTACTCCAGGTGTCCCATGTGCCCACCCAGGCAGCCAGGGTGGCCTGGCCTCCACTTACTCCGTAGGCTCCCCATGCTGGGCGCAGGGTGGGTCCTCGGGGGCAGCGTGCTGTGGTAGGGTGGAGTAGTGCTGAACAGAATGTCGTTGGGCAGGGCCTGGTCCAGGATGGAGCTTCGAGAACTGGCAAAGGAAGAGCCCCTCCGGTTGCTGCACACACTCTCATCAGACAGTGTCCGGTACAGTGACCTCCGTGGAGACAGGTTCCCGTAGAAGGAAAACTAGGGGTTCAATAAGGCAGGGGGCATTAGCAATCTCAAGGTGTCAGGAGCAGTGTACACACATATAATCAATCCCCCTGTAAGTGGGATGCTGACAGGGGCATTGCTGAGAGTTCAAGGCCAGCCTGGGTTACATGGCAAGTACAAGCAATTCTAGGCTACCATACTAAAATCGTCTCAAAACCAAATAAAACACCCAAGGAAAACATGCAGTTTGAACTGTCTGACTGCGCTATGGGAGCAGCATCCACAAGTCTTCTATTAGTCCAGGAAAGCCAATCATATGCCTGAGATGTCAGCGCTCCTGCCTCTGACATTCTGTGAAATACCTGGATAGATTAGACATGCACGGCTGTATTAATTCTGAAATGTTGAATGGGACCGTGGAGAGGCAAGAGCTCTTGGAAATACACAAGCCGCCATTTCAGACAACTGATAGCTACCAAAGCACACGCTGTGCTTGATGGTAATCAGAAATGACTACATTTTAATATCAGGCAATTGACACAAGGGTCACCTGAGTTTCAATAGCAAAACTAATTCTGAACACGGACATCTTCTGAGCCATATAAATGGGCTCGAGGAAAGCAGTTTAAATCCAGTAAACTCAGCCGTCCACTTAAAAATGACCTCTTAGAAAGTTTGTGCTGTAATTGTTGGAAACCGAATTACGACCAGTGGAACAAAACTATCACTATCACGAGGGTCAGCTTTGTCAACGGACAAAATCTAGAATCACCTGGGAAAAAGTGTCTCAAATGTCCACTTTGGGTTAAGCCTGTGGGAATGCGAATGGGATGGCCCAGCTCTCTGTGGGTGGCACCATTCCCTCGGCATGGGCTCCTGAGCACAAGCAAGCACACATGCACCCCTTCTCTCTGTTCTTGTCTGTAGATGTGATATGATCAGCTAGCTGTCTGAAGCTCCTGCCTTGACTATACACATTTATAGACTGTAATCTGAAATTGCAAGATGAAATAAATCTTTTTTTCTTCTCAGTTGCTTTTTTGAAAAACAAAACAACTGCAAGAGAAATGAACCTGGGACGGCCAACTCTAAGGAAAGAACTGACGTCACTGTGTGTCAAATCTCAGGCACAGCAAAACAAATCCAAACAAGAGAAGCAAGGACTCATGAAAGTCAGACCTGGTCTGAATTGCCACCCCCTTTGGCATTCTGAACCATTTTCTCTCGTGTAAATGCCGTTTCTAGAACACTCACTTCTGATACATACAGAGGTGGATATTAACATTTCTGGATGTGGCAAGCAGCCTAGGCATCTTTCCATTGCCAGTGTTCTACTCGTTCTGTCTGGCCTCTCCGGCGAAGAAAGCAACTGGCATGTGTGTGAGCTGCAAAGCTCACTTGTACTGGGAAAAGGAAGTGATTTATCTTTGAAGCAAACACACACATGGAGCATGAGTTCATCACTCTGAGATGCTGCACGCTGTGGAGCCATCCGCCCTTGAACCCAAGCACACGCAGGCCCTAATTGGATCTGATACAAGCTGGAAGAAGAAGGCTCACCGTGAGGCCTCCGGTGAGATTCCCTTTTCATACTCCAGTGAGTTCTTTAGAGCTGAGTGTAGGTGCTTAGATGAAAGTGGATGGGGTATGGGGAGGCGGGGGTGGGGTAGTGCCCAATGGTGCTGCTCTGGGAACACAAGCCAGCTCACGGTGTGCTGTTCACAAACGGGAACCCAGCACACAGCTGGCTGCTTACTGCCATCCCAGGCAACAGCCCACTCTCCCACTTAAACCAAAGAAGCTTAGATTACAAGTGAGAGAGGGGTTCTGTTCTGGTACCAAATATTAGGGTACGCGTCACATTCTACCACCGGAGTCTCAGGGTCTAGCAAACAGAAGTGACTGGCTAAACTTATTTAGGATCTTTTAATACTTTGCAATACTTTATAGAATTGTTTTGTTGCATTCATTTATTTCTGGTGTGTGGGGCACACGTATGTCATGGTACACAGATGGAGGTCAGAGGGTAACTTGAGGGCATCCACTTTTTCCTTCTATCATGTGGGTCCGAGGTTCAGAACTGGATCATCAGGCTCAGCAGCAGCACCTTTAGCTGCTAAGCCATCTTGGTAGCTCCTGTTTTACATCATTACACACACACACACACACACACACACACACACACACACACACAGACAGAGGGGGGGGAGAGCAAAGCAAAGAGCGGTGAATTCCTCTCCTGAGAAGGTGCCGCCGAGTGTCAGGATGGTACAATACTGTCTCTGAGCTCTGCAGCTCTGTAAGGCGGAACACAAGGTTTCAGTGGGGCTGTGACTGGCTCCCATTCACTTCTGGAACAGACAGCCTCCCAGGAAGACCTGGGCAGGGTACAGGCTGGAGGGCCTGGGTGAGTTAAGTGTGAACTTCACTGGCTGAGGTCTGATTGCCCTTCATGTCTAGGTGCTGGCTCCTATGTGTCACTTCTAGCATAGCCCTGAACCTGGAAGACAGTCATCATCATAATCTTTTACCACATCAATATACAAAGAACACTTGCATAAGCTCACGTAACAGGTCACAATTGGAGCTAAGACCTTAGGGGAGCCTACCTAGTTTGCAGAGCATCTTCAAGACTACAAAGCTCCCACCCTTGCCTCCCCAGGTTTGCTTGCCCTCTGAAGGACTTGCAGAGTGGAGCTGTAGCTCTTGCCTAGAATGTGAAAGGTCCTAGAGTTCCAACCTCAGTACTAAAACACAGAGCAAAAACCAAAACCAAAAACCAAACAAAACACCAAGCTGGGGCAGTGGTGGTGCACACCTTTAATCTCAGCACCCAGGAGGCAGAGCAGGCGGATCTCTGTGAGTTCTTGGCCAGCCTGATCTACAGAGGAAGTTCCAGTACAGCCAGGGCTACACAGAAACACACTGTCTTGGGGGGGAAAAGGCCCAAACTGTGGCAGTGGCAATGGGCACTCTGTCCTGGACTGTTGTGGGAGCACAGGAAGCTTGAGGAGAAGTATCGTGCACCCGCAGGTGCTTCAGACTGACTCTAAGTGCTCCTGGTGACTCCAAGGCCCTCTCGGTCACTCACCTTCCGTCTTCCCTCCTCCACTAAGGGACTGTCGGGAAGCATCAACTTCAGAAAGTCATCTTTGGATAGGATGTGTTGAGCCTCTGGAACAGAGTCTCCCACCACTGCTGGATGCTGAGTGGCCGCGGACACGATGTCCATCTCACCGTATATCCTGATGGAGTAAACCAGAACATAGTTCAGAGGAGTTGTGGCCTACCTACAAGACACCCGTGGTGGTCAGATGAAGGTCCAGGAAACATCTGTAAAGGCTGAGAGAGAATCCAGTAGGTGGACCTGAGTTCAATCTCCCAGAATCCAGATGAGAGGGGGAAAAAAGGCAGGTATGGCAGTATGCTTGGCACTGACTGGGGCAGCAGAGACGAGCAGATCCATGGGGCTCACTGGGCAGTCAGTCTAGACTAATCAGCAAGTTCCAGACCAGTGACAGGCACTGTCTCAAAAATCACAGTGGGGCTGGGTGGTAGTAGCACACATCTTTAATCCCAGTATTTGAGAGGCAGAGGCAGGTGGATCTCTGTGAGAGTTCGAGGCCAGATTGGTCTACAGAGCAAGTTCTGGGACAGCCAGGGCTGTTATACAGAGAAACCACCTTGACAAATAAACAATTACAGTGGTGGACAGAGTCTAAGCCACATTGGGCTAAGGTTATTGGAACGTGTACACACACACACACACACACACACACACACACACACACACACTTTCTCTCTCTGGAAGCCCGCAGTTCTCAGTTCTGGAAAGTCATTGTGTGTGCACACGTGTGTGTGCCATCCCTACACCACCCTGCTTCTGTGAAATGGGCTTAAAAATAGTTAAGAGTTCTGAATAATTCACAGACAACTCAGATCCCCAAAACCCGGGATGAAAACACTACCAACTTTAAAAGAAGGCCGTACTTCCCTCCTAAACAGTGTTGGAAAGTAGCTTCCATAATCATCAGAGACATTAGGCACTGCAGCGACATGCAGCTCCCTGGGGCTGGGCAGCAGGACCCCACGGCTGCCAGGAAAGAGAGAAGGCTGCCCCAGGTGGCCTCGGGTTTAAGAGAAATTGGCAGAGGCATGAGCCAAGCAGGTTTCATTACTGGTGACTTCACAAAGCTGTTTGGATAAATAAAGCCACTGTCTCCCTTAATTACAAGGATATGAAAATGTATGTATGAGCTACAAAAGCCTGCCATGTTGAATTACTGTGCCCCGGTCCTTTCCCGGAGAGACTGGGGAGTTACTCTGGCAAGGTTTGTGGTCAAAACATGATCTGAGCAGCCAGACACTCCCAGGGACCCAGGATAATCAGGCTGGATGATCTGTGCTACACAACTGGCTGTCCGCAGTGGAGGGCTACAGAGGGTGACCCCGAGTCACTGCGGCTCTCATGTGTCTGCTTCAATGAAATGCTACCTCATCACAGAGTGACAGCTCACGGGGGAGTGAGAACAGGAAACAGACCAGGGCCTGTCCACAGTGACCAGGCCTGACGGGAGTCTCTATGGCTCTGCTTATCCTTCTCTACCTTAAAGCCCAGGTGATGCTGACCGTGTGAGCAGACGGCTGGGACAGTAGCTCTCCAGACCTTCCAGACATGACTGGAGAAGGGACAGGCTTATGTTAGATAGGCCAAGAGAAGGGGGCCACCAGAACTCCAAAACCTTGGGGACTTTTGCAGATGAGTCTTCTAGGGAGAGAGCCACACACGGCTTTTAGGAATGGCATGTCCAAGAAGTACTTGACTCCGGGCCCCAACATCAGGGCTGGGAAGTGCTCTAGATCATCAGGCCCTGTTTGATTTAGGGGAGACAGAAAAACCTCCAGGTTTCATCAACAGCCGCAGTGTGGACGACGCTAAACCACGATCATGCAGCTTACAGGGGCGCTTCTAGCTCCCATGGGGTAAGAATCACCAGCACTCTCTGCTAAACTAATTCTGGGAAAATGTCTTCAGCGATGTGCCGTAAATATGTCCCAAGGTTTATTCTGTGCTGGTCACTGTGACTACACAGGGACCCTGGATGACCCCTAGCCTGAATGTACAGACATACATGCATGAGGGAGTATACAGAGAGTGCAGAGAAGAGCCCACCCAGGGTGGAGCAGGCCGTGCTCAGAGGCTCCACTCTGAAGGCTGACTGGCAGGAAGCAGGGACACTCGCAGGTACCAGGCACAACTGTTCCTCCACTTATGCTATTTTAAAATACAGGATACTGTGGGCAAAACCATCACAGAAGGCTCTATTGCACAATTTTAAAGGAACTGGTGATCTTTCTTCGTTCTTCCCTCCCTTTCTTTCTGGTGGTGTATGCATGCCTATGCATTTGTGTGTGTGAAGGTTTAGGTCAGAGGTTGAAATAGAGATGTCTTTTTCTGTAGCTCCTGGTAGTGATATTTCATTTGCATTCTAATAAATAATTCTTGCCTGAAGTTCAGAGAGTAAAACAGTTACACCGGTTAGCCATATAGGGCAGGCAGTGGTGGCACACACCTTTAATCCTAGTAGCCACACTAGTTTGTCATAGAAGCTGGTCAGTAGTGGTGCACGCCTTCAATCCTGTTCTAGAGAGGAGTATAAAGCAGGAGGAGGCAGCTCTCAGAGACAGTCTCCTCTGAGATCCCTGGAGGCGGGATCGCCATTTCAGACTGAGGTAGCAGTAAGAGCCAGTGGCTGGCTGTTTTGCTTTTCTGACCTTCAGGTTGAACCCCAATTTTTGTCTCTGGGTTTTTATTAATCGTGCTACAACTCCCCATTTTAGTTTTGAGACAGGGTCTCTTGCTGGACCTGAAGCTCACTGTTTTGGCTAGTCTGGCTGGCCAGGGATCCCTGAGAAACACCTATCTGCACCTGGGGTTCCAGGTGCCAGCACTCCTCCGTTTACCATTTACATAGGGGTACTGTCAGTGCTGAATTCACAGCGGTGCTAGCCTCAAGGCTGTCCGGCAGCTTCCTGAATGGCTCTTCCAGTAACCTGGTAGGTGGTACCCTGACAGGACTCAAAAGCAAGCCTTGCAGTCCTGAATGGATGTTTTTCCTTAGAATCTACTGGACACGCCTTCAACAGTTATGGCTGACATGTGAACACACGTGTGGGCTAGAGTCCTACACTGACACAATGCCTGACATATCTACTCTGGGCTCAAGTCCTAGGAAGTGGGGGCAGAATGACTGACTTCCACAGGCCTTCCCTGTGACACAGGCCTGAGCATAACATGGGAGAATGCCACTTGTCCCACACCATGGGACGACTTCTGAGGTGAGGGGCTGCAGCAGGGACGCGCCGGGCCCCATCCAGCATGTGGGGAGTTGTACCCTACCCGCAACACTCCTGCCTCACCCCTTTCCCTTGATGTCAGTATGGCTCACTCATAAACACACACAGAGCCTGGGCCCCACCCACCGGGGTTCCATCAGTGCTTTCTGGAATTTATAAAAGGCTTGGGATGCAGTTCATGAAGTACCCAGCAGACAGAACACCCATGCATGGCAGAACACCCATTTGTCTCCCTAAGATCAGCAGTTACGTGAAAGGCACAGGAGAAAGGGCCTTCTCAAACATTTTGCAAGAAATTGACATGATTCTCTATATTCCGAGATTCCAGGGACAATTTCAGCACTAACACAAGGGTCACCTTAGAAACTAGAAATGTGATAGCTGGGTTTAATACGGGTCATTTTACCAGTCACCAGGGCTAGTTCACAAACATCTCTTAACTCTGAAGTGCATCCTTTAAGAGTTCCTGCACCCTCCCATAAACCGTGTATTCATGGCACACCCAGTCCACGCCTACACCATGGCAAACTCACACAGCGGAGCACAGGACTCACACCTTAGGACACACAGTTTCTTAGGCTTCTTGGATCATCCAAACCTTCAGTTTTTCCTGCTTTCACACACACAGACTATCCTCCCACCTGCCCATCAAAGCTCAAGAGTCCTACAAAACAATCAGGTAAAGTGCTTTGCTTGTATGTTCTCTGACTGTGGAATTCGTGCTGCCCTTGGCCTTGAGACACCATGGAGTCTGTGCTCACACCACTGCCAGCTGTTACCATGACTCCACTGCAGACAGAGTTTTGGATATAGAATCAAAAACAGCAGAGTTTTACATTTTTTTTTAACTTATAAAAGTCAAGGGCTGGAGAGACGGCTCATCAGGCAGAGGGCTTGCCGTCTCAATGTGCAAACCAGACGATCTGAGTTCAATCCCAGCAGCCCTTATGGCGGACGGAGAGAACCAACTGTACAGATTCATGCTATGGCACCACTGCACACCACCATCACTACAGTTGTAATAAAACCAAGACTTCAGAGAGAGAAACATGGATGCCAACACTTTAAGCTACTCTGTAGCTTAAAACAGAAGCTGGGAGACGGAGAAGGCTCAGTGGGTAAATGCTTGCCTTGTAAGCACAGGGACTTAAAAAAATAATTTTCTACAACATCCTATCTCAAAGAAGGTAGACGGAGCCTGAAGAACATCCCAGAGGCTGTCCTCTGGGTTCCGCCTGACTGTACAAACACGCACACGCTTACGCTGTGCTGCTTAGGTTTTTGTCAACGTGACACAAGCTAGAGTCATCTGAGAAGAGGGAGCCTTGACTCAGAAAATGTCTCCACAAGATCAGGATATAGGCAAGCCTGCAGGCCATTTTCTTAATTAGTGACAGAGAGGGGGAGGGCCCAGTCCACTGTGGATGGTGCCAACCTTGGGCTGAGGAAGCCATGAGAGCCAGTAAGCAGCGCTCTTCCATGGCCTCTTTATTAGCCGCTGTGTCGAGTTCCTGTCCCAACTTCCTTCCGTGACAGACTGCAACGTGGAAGTGTGAGCCAAATAAACCCTTTCGTCCCCAATTTGCTTTTGGTCATGGTGTTTTATGAGCAACCGTAACCTTAACTAGGACGGACGGACACACACACACACACACACACACACACACACACGCACGCACGCACGCACGCACGCACGCAGGCACGCACACACACACTGAGTTTGAAACAACCATTTCTTGGCTGCCCGTTTCTAGAAACTGCACTTCCTATGTGAGGAAGGGAGAAAGTGAACATGGCTGTCAACGTAACAGGAAGCCGCTTACCTAGGACAATCAGTCACTTCGGGTTCTTCAGGGGGTGGGCTGCCTTCTGACTTTTTCCAGCCAATGACATATTTGTTCGCTGCCCCTTGTCTGTGGTAAGGCTTTGCCACGGCCCCGGGTACCTGCTGGCCACCACCGTGAGAAACGATGTAGACCTTGGAGCTGTCCAGAGACCCAGTGCTTTTGGAACAGTGGGCAGAGGGGCTTCCTGAATGGTGAGAGCCGCTGTGGAGAGAGACAAAGCAGTGATGTGGTCAGAGCTGGCCACTGGGCTGGGAGGGCAGGGTGACCTCTCTGCCACAGCTTGCTGGGTGGAAGCCCCTGTACAGCGGCTCCCACGGTCGCATGTGGGCTCTCTTGTGGCAAGAACAACGAGACACACAGCCGGAGGGAACTGAACTGCAGCACCAGGCAGGCAGGTGGCAGGGCCACTCGGAGCCTGAAACTCCACCTCAGCTACCCAGGCCTCCGTCTCCTGCAGGTAGAAAACCCAAGGTCGCGGAGGAGCTTCAGCCCAACTCCTCATGGATTCTTTAATCTGCTAACCTATCGAATTAATAGATGAGGAATTTGAGAGAGTCCCCTGGAGCACCTCTTTCTCTATGAAAGGAGTGCACACTGAAGGCAGTGCCTAAGGAAACCACATTGTTGCCATACGGACTCCACGAGTCCCCGAGAGCATCCTGACTCCTGACACTAGGTTTCTTACAAGTGTCCTGAGCTTTGAAAAGATGCTACAGGGCAGCAAGGCCTCAGTGAAGCTTTTATAGGATGGCCGCCTTTTATCCGACCCTGAGAAGGCGGTGGGAATCATCTCCGAAGTCGAGCTCACCCGATCCCTGAATACAATGTTACCCAGCAATGAACTTACTTCACTAAACAAAATTGGTTAAAAAAAAAAAAAGCAGACAAGACTGTCTACTTGGCCCACAACCTCCTTACCCTCTGTTCCCTCTGCCCTGTCTTGTTGACTAGATCTGGAATCCTGGGGTGACAGTTGTGTCTGAGGGCATGACAAGGACCCACTCTGAATGTGGCAGTACCATCCCACAGACTGGGTCCTGGACTCAATACAAGGGAGTGAGCTGAGAACCAGCATTTATCCGCATCCCGACTGCAGATGCCATGCGACAGCTGCCCTGCTCTCCTGTTACAATGCCCTCCCCACCAGGATGGTCTGCATCCCCCAAGCCATGAGCCAAAATGAATGTTTTTCCTTAAGCTGCCTTTGCCATGGATTTTATCATAGCAATGAGCGAGAAGCTAGCTGGAACAGGGGCTTCTTTAGGGAGGCCTGTGCCTTCTGAATACACTAGAAAGAGCCTTCTCACCCAGGAACATCAAGGAGCAAGGCCTGCGGGTGGCAATCAGTTTTAGCCATGAGGAAAATACTCACGGTGTGAAGGCTGTCACATGGAGGCTAAAGACAGGGATTCTAGTGTCGGGCAATGTCACTTGGCCAAGCAGAACCTCAACAGTTCAAGACATTTCAGTTACATGAGGCAAAATGACATAAAAAGTTAAATGAACAAGGAGAATGCAGTTTTACTCCACTGGTTGTACACACAGCATTCATGGCTGCCCCTGTCCTTTAGTAATGTCCAAGGGAGCGCAGGGGAATGTTCTAGGGAAAACTCTGGTGTCCACTGCTCAGGAGGCCTGTCTAGGGGCTTGCAGGCACCACCTCCTGGAGACATGTCGATTAGTCCTGGGTCCTAGAAGACTGTCCCATTATGGTTTGTACAGCCCTGCTCTGTGGCTGGGAGCTCTGAGAAGCCAGGGAGTGGCCCAGAGCCCAGTGCAAACGTCAGTGGAAGCCACACTGCCTGATTAAATCCCACCACAGACACAGTGACACACGTTTCTTCTCTGAGTCTTTGAAGAGAAGGCAGAAATGTGAAATTATCAGTTTTTAAACTAATATATAGATATCTGTCAAGTAGGAATATAAAACTACAGACAGGCATGTATCATCTATCTATATTTAGAACACAATTCCCTGATATTTAGCTTCCCCCTCACCCCAACACTGAGGGGTTGATTGAATTCACCAGAGCCTGGAGCTATTTCATAAACAAACCAATTAATTTTGAGACAGGATCACTAAAATGTTCAAGATCACCTTTAACTGACTACATATATGTCCCAGGCTAGCCTTGACTAACCTGTGCTGTGATTATAGGCCCCCACCATCAGGGATTATAGATCTGCACCATCAAGGATTATAGGCCTGTACCATCAGGGATTATAGGCCCCACCATCAGGGATTATAGATCTGTACCATCAGGGATTATAGGCCTGCACCATCAGGGATTATAGGCCTGCACCTATAGCTGACTGGGTGCCAATTGGGGGCTGGGAAGATGGCTCAGCATTTAAGCGTGTTCACTGCACTTCCAGAAGATCTGAGTTTGGTTCCCAGAGCCCACACTGGATGGTTTTTCAATGGTCTATCTCCAGTTCAAGAGGATCCAATTCCTTTCCTGGTCTCTGAGGGCACTACATTATGTGCACACACTCCCACACAGAGCCAAATCCCAAATTCTGGCTGTACATAAGTGGTCACACCAGAAACCTCAAGTCTGGCCAGCCATCAGGCTTCAGGGGCACGGATGGTCTGATGGTGTTCACAGCTTACATGGGGGGGGGGGTCCCCTGATGAGATGTCTATTACTGTGCCTTCCCTTTTCTAAGGGTCCCCAACTGTCTTCTGACAGTTGCTATAAATGAGCTGTGCTGTATTCAGAGTTAACCTGGGGTACAGGTGACCTGTAGGGTAGACATGTCTGGTAGACACTGAAGATTACCCAGCTTGCAGCTCTTTATCAGAAGACATCAGAGTCACAGGCTGAGCCGGAAGAGAGAAGTGGCATCCCCTCACATTTAAAGGGAGAGTAAAATCACGGGGACAGACTAAACACGCACACCTCCACTACAGAGCTTTGGAGGAAAAACCTCCCTGTGAGGTCAGACAGTTGGGTAGCCAGCAGCAGCATGGCCCATGATGGCTCACCTGGAATGAGACGAGATCTCACTGAGGTCACCCATGCTGCCCTCTGCAGCACTGGGGGAGATGGCGGATGCATAGCCATGCAGGGTATACATCTTGGCAGGTTCATCGTCAGCTCCCGAGACATCAGCAGCGTCAGCCCATTGTTCGGCCCGGCTGTGGATCAGAGACCTGCTACCCGTCAGATGCACGGGGCCAAGGATGGTGGCTGGCATGCATGGAGTGGTGTCAATGCCACTGTCAGTGGACGCGCCTTTGATGTAGGTCAATCCCAGCAGCTCAGGGTCCATTAGGTCCCCTGACCCGAAATGCTTGTCATCGCTGTTGCTGGATGTGTTACTGGAGAGAGTGTTGCTGCTGGAGTGGCTGGAGCAGCTCTTATCCCCAATCTGGAGCAGAGGGTGGACAGAAGATGGACTTTGAGTGCCCTGCCCTCCCCAGACACTAGACTACAGCCAGGACTTGGGCTGGGTTCTGTGTGCTCCTGGTGCTGCCAACAGAAACATGGCTTTTTTCCACAATAGCCTTGTCATTTTAGAGAGTGTGTGTGTGTGTGTGTGTGTGTGTGTGTGTGTGTGTGTGAAGGTAACAGTGGTTAGTCTCCTGTTTCTCAGGATGCCAGTCTATTTTCTTGTAGAGACAGCATCTCTGGCTTTCACTTGTAACCTGCCAACTCAGCTGGCTGAGAAGCCGGGGGACCTGCCTGTGCCTGCCTCTCCAGTGCTGGGACTGCCAGGGTGCATCACCACACCTGGTTGGAAACTGGTGCTAGGGACCAAACTCAGGTTCTCATGTTCACACTGCAGACACTCTGCCCACTAGGCCACCTCTCTAGGGCACCAGCCTGGCCTCCTGCACAGGCCCTGCCTCCCGACTCCCCCCATCACTGTCATGAGCTCAGCATCCTTTCTTTGGTCAATCACAGGTGTATAACACACGAAAGTAGGTCACACGCCACCAAGAAGGATTATATAGACTGGGAAGGATGTAAAAACTAGCTAGGTAGAGAAGATCACATTTACAGCCAATTTACAGTCATTTACGGCCAATACGGCATTTCCTCTTAAAAGTTCCAATGCCAGCTCAAGTTTGGGGAAGGAGATCCAGGTTTGAGTCATGATGGTAAAGCATCTGGCTAGTCCCTGGAAACTTTCTAAGCTTATAATGCCATATGGTTCCTGCACAGAGAAGCGCTCTGAAGCAGTGATGTACCCTGCACCCTGCAAACAAGCACGTGGGCTTTGGGGGGCTAAAGCCAAATGATGTCCCAAGGAGGGAGGCCCCAGAACACACCTGTTTGAAAAGCACCCAATGCTTCCGGTCCCTGAAAGACCAGCGGCAAACACAACAGGAGAGATCTCCTCTGTCCACTGTGTTCAGACCAGTCCCTGTCACAGCCTGAGAACCAGCAGGGGCAGGGCTTTGGAGCCAGGACAATGGACCCTACCTGGGCATTTCCACAGAGTTTGGCCATCTCTCTTCCCTCCATCCTACTGAGCCCTCAGGTTTGACCCTGTCCCCTCTGACAGAAGCACTGCAGGAACTGCAGGGTGGGTGTGAGCAGACTGGGAAGTGACTCAGTGCTGGGCCAGAGCTGTGGCTGCAGGAAGAAACACTATGTGCGGTTAAGGGACTGTAACGCTTGCTGCTGACAGAGAGAGGGGAGAGTGCTACCTAGGAATCTGCCCGTTCCTTTCACCTGCACATTTTCTAAGTGTAGAAAGACCGCTCCTCTGCACTGAGACTCACAGAAAGCTGTTTCCAAGTCAGTCTCCTGTGGGACTTGCCTCGTGGAGACTATGGAAGTCTGTGTGTGGGCAGAGCAAGGAGCGTGCGGTGGGTGAATAGCTGCCACCGTGCACAGTCAGCAGGCAGCCACAGTCACTGGGCACCTCAGTGACGTCAGCAGACACCGTACACAGTCAGCAGGCAGCCACAGTCACTGGGCACCTCAGTGACGGCAGCAGACACCGTACACAGTCAGCAGGCAGCCACGGTCACTGGTCACTGGGCACCTCAGTGACGTCAGCAGAAAGACCTCACGGCAGTTCCTCTGGCCATATACCTGTCTCAGTTTCTACGACTGCACTATTCCATTAAGCAGGTAAATGGTTAACTAACTACACCCGGGGACAGGAGCTCAACACTATCACCTGGGACACGGAGGCTCGGAGGGTAGATGCACATGTTGGCTTTGCCAGTAATCTGCTGTACATCCTTCCTGTGAGTTCCTTCACAAGCCGAGGAAATGAAGATATTCTCGTTTCCTCTCACCTGCTATCCTCTTGTATTAAAGTATCCCGTGTGGTCAACAACATGTGCTCGATCACTGCCACACGAGTGCACCTACTGTGTGCTGGAACTTCTTTATATTCTCAGTCACTGCCACAGGTGTGCACCTACTGTGTGCTGCCTGCCCTGCTGTGCACTGGGACATTCCCCAGAGTACTGAGCATCACATGTGGGCACATGGTGGTCAACTGTGTGCTGGGGCATGACCCAGGTTCCCATGTGCTGCTGGCAAGCGTGTTAACTCTACTGTGTGAGGTATATAATCCATGTTCTTGAGTACCACACACACACACACATGCTGCCACACTGTGTGCAGGGCTGCACCTCACACTGTCAAGCATGAAACCACCATTTGCAGTCCTACTGTGTAGTGAGCTGCCTGCTACGCTCTTGAGCACAAGCGTGCTGTACCACCCACTACGTGCTGACAGACATCAGTCCTGGCTAACGGTGTGACTGGCCATATGCAAACAACTTACATGAGACAGCTTATTGGGGGAATCTTTGCAGCTTCCGTCTTTCTGCAGGGCTCTTTCCTTATAGGAGCTCAGGACTTTGGAAGGTGGGCCATGCCATTTGGTTTCTGTGACAGAAAAAAAGAGTTGAAACCCCAATCTCCAATGTGAGTAAGAGGAAGAAAAACAGGACGCCAACAGATAGTTTGGAACAATCAAGCAGGATAACGACAACTTCCCAGGTCACCAGTGGACATACAGGAGCCAGGAAACCACCACCACAAAGGGATCTATTTCTAAAGGCATTATAACCATAGCTATCCGAAGCCACACCACAACCACAGCCACCCCAGAAGCAACCAGCCACCCACAGGCACTGCCTCCTATGCTGGGAGAATCAGCCAAGTCCTCTGGCTTAGCTCCAGAGATGCTTATTGAATATGGCCGAGGAGTGAATGAGTGGGGACAGTGGGGATCTCAGCGGCCGTTCCCCAGGGGTTCTGTGTTACCTGGAAGCCTGCCTCCGTCTATGATGTCCTCATGCTCCCTGGCTCCTTCGCACTCCACAGAGCCTGGACCCTGGTGCTCGAGCAGCAGAGGGGATGGGCACCTGCAAAGAAAGAGTCCAGCTGTTCTTTCCTGACACCACCAGCCACAGAAGACAGGGCGCTGGCCTCTACAGGGGACAGGCACAAGATGGCTGTTAGTTCCTAAAGAGGCCGTGGCTGCCAATCCCTATTGGCTCTAGGCCTGAAGCCCTCCTTGGAAACAGTTCCCTGACTGGTGGAAACGCAGCATCCTGGCTGATCCCTCCAGAGCAGAAGATGCTGTTGCACTAGGGTTTAACATAAAAAGCAGCACTGCCATGGTGGGCTGCTGCGGCCCAGCTATGGTGGGGCACAGGGCTGTCTGTCTTCTGACTAATGCACATGGCACTGACAGAGCTGAAACCGCTTTTCAAGGAAGGAAAATCTAGGTACAGACTCCACCCAGATGGCCTTTGCTTATGGAAACCTGCAAAAGGAAGACAAATCTTAGAAGTAAAGGAATTGAGGAAAATGTGTTTGTATTGTAATATGATTTGTATGGCGAGAATCCACATTGTCGATCTTAAACCACACAAGTGTTTTTCATTTATACAAAAACAAGCCAAAACACCCTTGTTTAATACATAGCTTCATTTAGCTGTGAAGAGCTCTATCATCTAAGGTGACGAGCGTGTCACCCGGGAAACAAGTGTCCACTTCTAAGCCCAAACTGGGCAGTAGAATGCCATGCCTGCACTCAAGTTCTGGTCTGCATCTGAGGACAGCAGCATGACTGCCTGCAGCAGGCTCTTCTATGGACAGGGGTCTTTCGTCTGTACCGGTCCGAGGCCTCCATGGATGGGCGACTGTGGGCCCAGCTGCTGACTACCACAGATGAACCGGAATCGCCACAAAGCATAGCTAGGGCTACTGCTGTAGTGTGGTAACCTCAAGAGTCCCACACAGGGTCAGTGAGTGTGTGCGTGTGTGTGTGTGAGTCCCACACAAGGTCAGTGTGCGTGTGTGTGTGCGTGTGTGTGTGCGTGCGCGCGCCCACAGGGTCTCCAGTTGTGATCTCACTGCGGACTCCTGGGATATTGTACAAACTACAAGGGCTGCTGCCATGGATCTCCAGCCGGGAAGTGAAGATGCCTCAATTATAATCTCATTTCTCTGGCTCCGAGGGGCTGTCTCTTGCTAGCAACTTAAGTAAGAGCGGCTTCGGGGGTTCCTATCCACAAAGCCCTCAGGTCTTCCCTCGTGTTCAGAAGTCATTTCCATGTCACAAAGAAAGCAGGGCTTTAGAGAGACCAGTTAGTGCCACGTCCACAGAAATGGAGCGCGGCGCACACCTGTCATCCCAGCCCGAGAGGCTGACCAAGGTGGACTGCCACACGTCACAACCGCTTGGGCTACAGTGCAAGACTGATTCAAGCAAAAGAAACGGCACCTCCTAGCCTGGACTAGAGCTTACGACAGTGCCCGATACTCTTACAGGTATCCTTCCTGTAAGAGTAGCCTTCCCTCAGCCACACACAGGGAATGCTTCTGAATGAATCCCAGGCATAGGCACAGGTCCCTTTGGAGACAGAGAAGCCGGAGGAGCCGTACCCATCGTAGCCCACTTGTGGTCTCCAGGGTCCGCTCCCCCCAGGTCCTGGGTCGCTGGACGACGACTGGTTGCTAGGAGAGCTTCTGCAAGGGGGGAGAACAGCAGCCGAGTTAGGACGTCCCAGTCCCAGTCCAACCCACCTGTCTGACCTGAGCTGGCTACAAACAAATTTGCTTTGCTCACGACAAAGAGCCAATCACATTACAATGTGAAATGGAACCAATCACAGATCGGTAATCTTAGAGTTGGGATGCCCCAAGATTTCTGGGGCTTTATGACCAGCAACCCACCACAGGAAGGGCTGTGTAAAGATGAAGGCACAATGGCAGCTCCAGAGGACAAAACCAGGGATGTGGCTGGAGGAACAGTCAGGAGAGCAGCATCCACACCTGTTACAAGGAGCTTAATGCCAGCCACTTCTGGGCCAGCAGAGAACAAAGCTAGAATTCAGCAAAACCACTGATTTTCACATAGCTACCAAATGTAATTCTACAGCTCTTTTTCCAAATATTTGTGAAAACTCACTTGATAGGGTTAATGCTAGCCAGGACTCCCTCTGGAACTGGGTCATTCTGGTTTCCTCTGTAATTCTTGAAAATCTACTTAATTAAGGGACTTTCTGTGACACCTGCTCAGGTGATACTGGCCGTGGGCCTTGCACGGCAGCCCATGTGCCTTCAGAGCACGGAGGGTTGGCCACAGCCCCGTGATTCTCAAGTAACGAGGCTTGCAGCCCAGATGATTTAATTAATGTTAAGATAAAAGACTCAGACACTTCCTCACTTCCTGGGAGAACAAATGAGAGGAGGCAGAGAGGGCTACACATTTTGTTAATTCCGGTAAATATATCTGTAAGTTAATGGTGTGCCATGTCTGGTTCTAAGCCTCTCACTGATACTGATCTGGTCAGTCCTTAGAAGGGCATGTCAGCGACTGCATCCTTCTCGTTATCAGTGAGGCCCAGAGGACAGTGTATCAGGTAAGCAAGACCCTGGCTACCAGTGCGTGCTACCAGTATGTGGTGACAAGTGTACAGGCAAGAGCCCAGCAGGGGTCAGCTGTCCAAGGTAAATACACACATCTCTAGGTCACATGGAAGTTGACAGATAAGCGTTACAAATGGAATTCATTGTTTTGTTCTCAAACACAATTCTCATCAGCTTCTCATGCTACTGGATTTAACTTTAAAAGGTGCATTCTTCCACTGAAACAGCTACTATTGAGCCAGCCTGTTAGCAGGCTGGTAACTTCAGTTGCTCAAGAGGCTGAAGCAGGACGATGGCAGATCTAGGGCCTGAGAAGGCTACAGGATGAGTTAAAGCCAATCTAGGCAACCCAGTGAGATCCTATCATTAGATTCGTTTGGATTCCACTCACTTGGCCAGTCATGAGAGAGAAGTGCACACCTGAAGGCCCGCAGCCCTGCAGTGGGAAGTCCCTGTTCACATCTGGGTTTGCTCTATTCAAATATGCCCAAGGTTCCTAGAAGTGCACTGGTAGTAGCTCTGGGATAGCTGGAGGGCCTGCCACCACAGAGGGCAAAGACCTGGAGAAGGTGGCAGCCAGCGGCCTGGGAGGGCGGAGGGCGCCTGATGCTGCATCAGGAAAAGGCTGGACTCTCTTGAGTGCTGCTGTGTCCGAGAATACCTGGCTGCCCTGCTGGCCCAAAGCTCACAAGCCACCGTAGGACTCAGGAAGGCTATGGGTGTTACCTGGTGCCATCAGGCAGCTTCCTATCAAAGGATGTGCTCCGGGGAATGGCGGCCTGGGCCTGTTGGAGCAGTGGCTGACACTGCAGACGGTCAGGTGTGCCTGGCACAGGTGAGGCTCTGGAAACTGGCTGTAGGGCTGGGGTGGGTACACGGTGCCACGTGGTGTTCCTCCTGAAGGGTGTCTTGTATTCGCAGGGTGTGCCCTCGCTGTCCAGCTTGTACTCCACCATGGGGATCCGGCAGAGCTCTGAACAACCCCTGTTGAGTCGAGAAGAGGTGGTGAGAAGGAAGCTTCCTGGAGGGCCTCAGGCAAGGCCTGCACATGGCTGAGCAGGTTCTCCCTGCAAGCGTACTTAACTGGGAGTCACCTAACACCTATCCTACCCATGGCAATATTCCCTAGATATCCAACTGCCGTTTGGATAACAGTCACAGACTGAGACTCTAAAGGGTTCATTGTGGCTTTCTTCTCTCTGCCAGCATACCACTAGGCTGGCTGGGGTAGGAAGTGCTGCACAGTGGGACTATGACAGCCCTTTGGATGCTGTGGGTTATTGTTGTTAGGTGTTTTGAAAGCCCTCTGTATTCCTCCAAGTGCTGCCTACTGTCCCTAGACATCAAAGTCCAGAGATGCTGCACACCTGCTCAGGATTACACAGCAGGGTCATGGCCAGACCCAGGTGCTACAAATGTGGTCCACAGAGCTAGACACAAACACAAGACACTGTTCACCAGGGCCCAAGCGTCGGGACGAATCACTCAGTTGGCCATGCTGGTCCAACAGTCAGTATGTGGAGGCCCTGCCCCTCTTTAGATAGTCAGTCAGCCCAAAACCCAGATGCAGCTTTGAAGGAGCTGCTCCAGAACATACTCCATTGCCGGTGCTGGAGTAAAGCTTTCACAATGGCCTCCAGAGACATCCTGGGTCCTCGGGATAACCACTCAGACTGCTGCGGATGGTATCCCACAATACACTTTACCAGGAGTGAAAGGCCAGCAGAGACCCAAATATGGCAAAAAAAAAAAAAAAAAAAAAAAAAAAAAAAAAAAAAAAAAAAAAAACCAACCCAAAACCCAAAACCTAACATAAAATGGTATTTCCGAAGGGAGAACAGGAAAAGCTCTTGACTCCTGAGTGCAGGTGAAACACCTCTCAAGGAAAAGCCTTCCTCTTCGGTCTTCCTGGCACGGCACAGACCTGCTGACACCGACTTGTGGCTTCTTTTCCACACACAACCAAGTCCACACTGCCAGCAGCAGGCACACTCAAGCTTTCTTGCCAGTGAGAGACACTAAACTCTGCTGGTCAAGACTGGGTATGGTCACTAGCATACCAACACACTGATTTCCTCTTTGCTTTCCACACCCACAGATGCCATCAACTTCAGGATCTAATTACCAGGCTAGAAGAGATCAGCAGACACCCAGCTTCTAGGTTAAAAACAAGATGATTTTAACACTTCCCCTCTCTCCAGCCTCTTCGCCACACAGCCTGAAGGCACAGATGTTGTAGGCCATGTAACTGATGATGTTCAGGACAGAGTGTCATGTGGCAGATCTTCAGGAGACAGCGTTTCCTGGCCCAGAACCTCAGAAAATATTATATTTTGATACTATCTCCTGAAAACCAATACTGATCTCTGAACTCAGCATGGCAGACGTCTGGGATAGTTTCGCCCTGCACGAACGTTGCGTGTTGACCGACTTACCCACCCTGAGAAGCTCTCACTGCTCCCTGCTAACTAACACTGGGCCCAGACTCTGCTGTCTTACACAACTGCTGCGCTATTTTTGTTATCAAGTAAAAGTTGTTGCTTTGCTTAGCAGAACTCTGTTTTAAATAGCCAAAATGTGCAGAAGAAGAACTGTGTAAGGAAAGCTGGACAGACCAGAGGCCCATCAGGGTGAAAAGGAGGCTGTCCTGTTAACAACACAAGTGATCAGCAATTTCTGGCACCATTTGTTGAGAGTTATGAATGAATGAACCAACAAAAAATGCGCGAATGGACAACTAAACAAATGAACAAGTGAATGGATGGATGAACCGCTGAATAAATGAACGCATGAACAAACAGAGGACAAAGAGAATGAGTGAGTGGATGAGTCATAGAGCAAATGAACGCATGAACAAACAAACAGAAGACAAGGAGAATGAATGAATAAAAACAGGCAATTCCCCAAAGGCTCTGAAACTTCATGCTCTTACTTTAGAGACAGGGTGTGACTGTTACACTGGAAGAACGTGCCAGGACTCTGAGCATGTGCCAGATGGCCAGGTGGCCACTATAGCCTCAAGTCCTGAACTGTTTCTACGTTTCATATAAAAATTCATTAGAGGGTTAGTAAGACAAGAGTAGACACAATACCTATCTCACTATCTATAGAAATTAGAACTGTTATCTTTAAAACCTTACTTGAGCCGGGCGGTGGTGGCGCACGCCTTTAGTCCCAGCACTTGGGAGGCAGAGGCAGGCGGATCTCTGTGAGTTCGAGACCAGCCTGGTCTACAAGAGCTAGTTCTGGGACAGGCTCCAAAGCCACAGAGAAACCCTGTCTCGAAAAACAAAAACAAAAACAAAAAAAACAAAAACCTTACTTGAGTCCAGCCAGATTCCTCTCTCTCTCTCTCTCTCTCTCTCACACACACACACACACACACACACACACACACACACACACACACAGAATACCAGGCCGTTAAAATGGAATTTTTTTCTTACCAGGCCGTTAAAATGGAATTTTTTTCTATTCCTCATTTCCTATCTTCCCTGCTTCCTGTACTTGGGCAATCAGGCAGCAGGAGACAGAAGCATGAGGCAGTAGCCTTAATTTATAGAACTCTGCGAGCAATCATTTTGACTGGAGATGACCCATGGAAATCTCTGCTGTCCTGTATCACATGGAAATGTGGACTCATGTCAACAAAACACAAAGAGCCAGATGTACGGTTTGGAGTTTCATTTCCATTTTTATTGGACATGTTTACTAAATTTGCTAGCAATGTGTGACAAGCCATGCAGGATTCTGGTGAGTCATTACTTCTCTTAGAAAGCAGCCTTTGAAGGATGCCTTTTCCCTAAAATGCCATTGACAGAATGTCACCTGTGAAGGTTAGGTCTAGGGACTCCCATTTGAAAAATAGGAAAATATCCTTAAAAAAAAACTTTGTGTTTGTGTGTGTGTGTGTGTGTGTGCGTGTGTGTGTGTAAATGTGGGTGGGTGCGTAGGTGCCGCAGTGCCCATATGAAGGTCACAGACACCTTGGGTGTCTATTCTCACCTTCCACCTTAAGAGAGGATCTTCTCCTCACTACTGCATACACCAGGCTAGCTGGCCCATGAGCTTTTGGAGATTTTCCTGCCTTTATTTCACACCTTGCTATAGGTATACTGGGCTTACAAGCGAACCAGGGCTGGCTGGCTTCACATGGGTTCTAGGGATCCAAACTCAGTCAGGTCCTCAGGCTTCCTGGCAAGCCCTTTATCCCCTGAGCAATTCTTCCAGTCAGAAAGGCCTTAATTAGGCAGCCAGGGCAAGGGCAGCACTTGCCTGGTAGCCTGGGCAGCCCTTTCCTCTGCCCATTTCCATTGAAGAGAAATATTCCCATGTTGCCCCAGGCCACTCATTCCCGATGTGCATGAATTTACTTGAGAGTCTCAACCCCAGCAGGAGCTCCTTTAACAAACCCCACCCCCAGCCCCAGCAGGAGCTCCTTTAACAGGCCCCACCCCCAGCCCCAGCAGGAGCTCCTTTAACAGGCCCCACCGCCAGCCCCACCAAGAATTCAAAAAGTGGCTCTGCTTTCCTTTCAACTGGGGGTTGGGGACAGCTGGACTGTCCCCAAAGCTGAGTCAAAAAGGGACTTCAAAACACTCACGGCTTTTGATGCTACACAAACACCTTCCCTACAGACAGTGACCCAAGGATAACCAGGAGTGCCCATTACCCCACAGGCCTCCCAGGCTGAGGGCGGAAGCAGATGGGCTCTGGGGCAAACGGTTTTGTTACCAAGCTGAGACTCCAGAGTGCATGGAAGCATTGATGAGGGCTAAGACTCCTTGGAATTAGTTTGGCCATTTCTGCCTTCCTCATGAACTTGCACCAAAGACAACTTCTCTTGAAAAACCACACAGGTGTGTGCACATGCACATAACTGTTCATTTCAATTACTGTTTTTTTTCTCCCTGACAGACTCTGTAAGAGCCAATTTCTGAAGAAGATGGAGGTAATTTTCCACCCCACAAATCAACAGCGCTGTCAGAGCCCCAGGCAGGTCCTTGTGTACTTAACTACGGAGCCACGTAAGCTGCCCTTTCAGCAGTTTTCAGTTTTATTGTAAAGATTTATTTTATTACTTGTTGGCGTGCATGTGTATGCATGTGTAGGCACGTGTATGCATGTGTGTGCACGTGTATGCATGTGTGCGCACGTGCATGCATGTGTAGGCACATGTATGCATGTGTAGGCATGTGTGTAACAATGCACATGTGCACTAGGACACCAGGGATGGCTACAGAGGGCAGGCTCCCTTGGGTCATAGAGGCAGGGCAGTGGGGAGTGTTAGAAATATTCTTAAGATGAGCCTCTCCAAGGACACAAATAATTTCAATCAGACCGGATTAGACCAAATCAATGCCCGTGTTTACTTACAGCACTTTGGGTGGCCAGGAAAGCACGGGTGGGGGGAGCCCACACAAAACCCGAAAACCACCTGTTCCTTTTTTGGGCAGCAGCTTAAATAGCCTGTGGGAGTGGTCCTGACCCTCCCTGATGAGAGGCTTTCCGGGAGGGGGAGTCCAAGGCAACTTGGAAGTGGACCAAGGAAATTCCCAGGGGGAGAGGGCTTCCAAAGATGGGTGCCGGGCATTGCAGTGAGCAGTCAAATGTGGGTGCTGGAGACGACACTCAGGTCTCTTGGGGGCAAGCAGGCGCTCTTAACTGCCTGACCATCTATCTCTCCAGGCCCAAGTTTTTCAGATTTGAAAGTGTGTCAAAGGATGGCTATAATTCGAGCACTTAAGAGGCTAAGGAGAGAAGATGGAGAGTTTAAGGCCAGCCTGAGCTACTATGTAGTGGGGACTCTGCTGCCCACTCCCCATGCTCCACGAAAGCCAAACCTAATTAAACTCAATATAACAATGAGAAGAGCCAAGGGCTACCTATTCCCCTTTAGCATCTCTTCTATGGTTTCCTAAAATGTCACATAAGGCAGGCTCGCAGTGAGAAACCTGGGGGATGCAGAGGTGGAAAGACTCCTGCCAGCTCAAGGCCAGCTGGTCTCAGAACTACGGGGCTGGGAATGTGGTTTGGTGCTGTCTAGCATTCTCGAGGTCCTGGATTCAATCCCCAGCAGCAAATGCACACAGGTACATGTGTGCGACACATATGCTCTCTTTCCAACAGTGCCAACAGTCCAGGGCCTGACTGTGCCGGAACATGGCTGTGACAGAAGGAACAGCACTGCCTGCACCTTCCACAGCTAGGAGCTAGGGGGACAGAAGAGACGGGAACACAGCAAATACTGCGACCATGGCCCGCACATAGCAGAAGTGAAAATGGATCAGGAAGAATGAAAATATGAACTTTAAAAAGACTCGGAGTCAGATCCACACAGGAGGAGGAAACTACGGAGAATCCTGCTCGATGTGTGCAGGGCTTAGACCTCTAGAACCTTCTCCAGAGGTGAGAGCAGAAGGGGACGGCACTCTAAGAAGGGAACTATGTGCTTGGGGAGGGACAGCAGCAAAGACAAAGGCTGTGAACAAATCTCCTGGCTATTTTCAACTGCATTTTAAACAAAGAATTAATTCTAGGCAGATCCAGGCAGATAAGCAAGTCTCTTTAGAGGAAAACACTCCTGAGGAAAAGATAGCAGCAAAACATTCACACTGGAGTTCTGTTATGTGTTTCGGCTGAGAAACAATTCAATATTCCTTAGGAAATTCTATTCTTTGAATTTGTATGATTAAAATACCAGGCATAATGAAAATGTTACTATTTTTATTATCTAACATTCTTGAAAGCTCTGAGAGCTTCTTGCAGAGCAAAGGCAGACTAAACCTAAATAAAGCCTGGAAGCCATTTTCTCAGTTCTGCAGTAGCCAGTCTCACGGAGAGGGAAGGCCTGACCCTCAGCAGGACTCACACTTATGTGTTCCCCCACAGACTGGCTTAATTCTGAGAAAGATGTCTGCTTACAGGATCCTTGAGCTTCAAGGAAGGCCGAGAGGAAGATATGCTCATGGTCGATCTGCTTCTTACTCCTGTCAAACAGTTTTTTATCTTTCTTTGTGTGTACTTCAGTATGGCTCCTGGGGGGTCCCTTGGCTGGGGGAGGGGCAGACCGTGACACAGAGAGGTCTAATGGGCCACACCGGGCAAGGTGGGGCTATAAGAAACCTCCGGTGGGGTTTTACAGGGCTAGGCCTTTAACACTAAGAGGGATTTCAGCTCTTTAACCCTTTAGTTTACAAACATATTGGGCAAATATAGGAAACATGGCCTTTGAAAGGCTAGGGGTAGAGTCCACGCCTAGTGTGCACAGGCCCCTGGTTCCATCCCCAGCATCACAAAAACCAACACATCAGGCTGGGAGCAAATGCTAAATCTAATCAGACTTTACAAACTCTGGGGAGACCAAGAGGACACACGGGTGGTTTGTTTTCTAAAAGATCGCCATTTAGGGCCGAGCTCCCCAAAAGGTCAGCCATTAGAGTCACCTGTGGTTAATTAAACTGAATCAATTAAAGTGGAAAGACTCAACCACACTTCAAATGTGTGACAGCTGCATGTGGCCTGGACATGGCACAGATGCAACCAGGCATGCGCCACTGGGAGAACGGAGAAAGGATGCCCTTATGTCACACACGAGTCCAGAAGGCGCATACAGTCACCCTACTGTCTGCAGAAGAAAGTTCCTTTTTAGATATGACAGAAACTGGAGTGAATTGAAAGCTGCGCCCCTTCCCCCAACTCAAATGCAGAAGGAACAATAATTATGCTAGAAAGTTCTGAATGCTTTGAGAGATCATGTTATTCAACCTTTATAAAAGCCCCACAAGCCAAGTGTCACAGGTCCCTCCCTATGCTGCAGATGTGAAAGAACTTTAGGAGTCTCCTTCCCCATGACCATGCAGAAGAGCCCGAGGCTCGGTCTCTCCATTCTCAGACAGTAAACTTCAGAATCTGCCTCATGACTCTATCTGCATGGGAAATATGGCTGCCAGAGCCCCACCATACCCAACACGGGCTGCGGACTACAGGGAGCACAGTCTTAACTAGTGTCTTCTGCCCTATGATCTGACTGGCAGTCAAACTTGACTTGAACCATGACCCTGTCATCCTCACATGTACACTAAAAGAACCACACACACACACACACACACACGCACGCTCACAGAAACACGTGCGTGCATGCTCACATACTCACATACACATATGCACGCACGCACACACACCAGCACACGGCTAATGTTTTAAATACATTTACAATTCGCAGCAGTCCTTGCTGGAGGTGCATCTGGTTCCCAGGCCACAGGTCAGACACGCTCAGGAGTGTCTTCTTCAGGCTAACAGCATGACTGTCAGCAGCAGCAGACAGACCACTTCCCACTTTCACTCGGGTGCCCCCCACCACCTGTACACCTCTGGGCCTTCTAGTGTAGTTGCCTGGCCTCCTGTTTTTCAGGACAGGTTACAAGGATTCCTTGGATCCACTTGACACCTCTGAAGCTTCACCTTGAGAACACCATGGCCTCCAGAGTCTATCTGCTGTCCCGCGTTCCTTCAGACAGGGACCTGTTAGTTAGTCATCCCAATTTGAGGTGTGCAGGCTGTGCAGGCTGTGGTGTGCATACTCAAGTTCCCGTAGGCCAGGCGGGTCAAACAGACCCTTCCCCTGGTCTGTGGTGACTGGATTTCACACTGAGACACGCTGTGGAGAGCCACAGCCTGCCCATTTGAAGCTCTTTAACCACTGCACCCGGGGCTCTTGTGGTCCAGAGACACCCGACTGGCTCTGAGGATCCTACAGGAATGTATCTGGTGGTAGAGCACACTGCCCGGTGCACACTTACCTGCGGGGAGAGCCATCCTCATGGGGGTGTATGATAACCACCTTCACAGTCACGGATGTCCGCAGTAGGTCAATCATCTGCTCATGGGTCAGGGTGGCCACGGCCACCTTACAGATCTCCACCAGACGGCTCCCTTGGCGAAGGCCCGCCTTCCAGGCAAAGCCGAAAGGTTCTACGTCAGCAACAATCCCTTCAAAGTTCACATGGAAGCCAAGCTGGCCCAGCCCGTTCCTCCTCAGGGTCATTTCCACAGTTTCACAGCCTCTCGTCACTATCTAAGGGGGAAGGAAGCTGTTAGACAGGTTTGCTCTTTCTCGCTGGCTACCATGGAACCCTAATGAGGACCCACACAAGAGTCTAAGTGAGCCCCTCTCCCCCTCTGCTCTATTCCCAGTCACCTCCCTGTCCCTCCAAATGATTTGAGAGCAGCGAAAGCACCATGACCACGAATGGCCTGGCAGGCAGCCTGGCTCTTGAGACATGCTGTGGCACACCTCCCCCTGCCCCCCAACCCCAGCCACCAGGACTCTGAAGCACTGAATTCTCCTCTTCTAGATGTGCTGTAGCGAGAGAAGGAATGGCGTGAGCCACTGATCTCTCAGCCTCAGCCACCAAACTCTATGGCCTACCAGATACTTTCATCTAACTCAAAAGAAAGCAACACAATGTGCCCAAAGTACTTGTGATCTCACAGTCAGTGAGTGCCCGTGCTCAGGAAAGACTAGACTGCAAGGAAACCCTTAACTGTCCTTCATGCACTGGCCCGAAGACTTCCTAGTCTGTCCTGTCAGGCCTCCTGGAAGTGACCACCATGTCCACCTGGTACCAAGGGCCCCTTTGATCACTGTGGGGCTCGAGGTGGCAGAGGGGCCCTGTAGCCACCTTTCCTTCTCTCGACTATGCCCTGGATGCTAAGGGCCACCCCAGGCAGCTCCAGGGACACTCTTCTGGAAGACCAGGAGTCTACACAGCACCCCGAAAAGTCAACACAGCACCCCGAGAAGTCTACACAGCGAGGGAGCCAGTTCAGCGGCTTGTGCCGCAGCATGTGAGGTAATTAGTCACGGTAACCCTCTGAGGCACTGAAGGAATGTGGCTTGCAACGCCATGAAAGGAAAACATGGCTCATTAAACATCATTTGAAGATGATGACATCATTTTTTGTGGGAAACTTCAAGTTGGGAGGTATCATCCCCATCCCCAACGCCCTGGGGGCAGTGTATGGAGTTTCAGGTCAGTAAACTCCGTTTCCAGGAACCTGGCTCTGAACACACACATTCCTATTAATGAGCCCCGTGGCTGTGAGTACAGCTGGGGAGTTGTGGCTTGCTCCCTGCATCAGCATCTGGCCTAGGTTTCCATGGCTACGGAAGTGCACACACTGCCAGTTGGCTTCTCCCAGACCAGCACAATGCGGGGGACTCAGCAGAAAGGGAACACTGTGTCAGTCAGGAGTGAAGCTCCCAAAATCTCATGTTCTCAGCCACCTGAACTAATTCCAAGCTGTTAACAGAGCAATTCCAGGTGTCCAGCCTCAACAGACATTTCCTTTACTACTTCTTCAACTTTGTTCTGAGCAGCCCTAACAGACGGTATCTAGCGTGTGCGTGCTGGCAGATGTGAATGTAAAGCGCTACCTGAAATTCACTGAGGTACTGGGCTGGAGAGCACCGGCTGGGCCTTGTCTCTGACCTCCTCTCCTTCATTATCGTATTTATTATCTCCTGCGTTCAGACGTCCCTGAAGTCAGTCCAGGGACTCTGTGTTTCTGGAGTGCCCCATATACTAATGCAGTCTCAATAATGCTGGGAAACCCACATACCTGGGGCCAGCTACATAATTCCTGGGGCCCACTGGACAACACAAATAAAGGTCTCTACTCGAAATCTATTATGCAGTTGAACGTGTGACAGGGGAACCTCTATCAAGCATGGCCCTTCTCAGGATGTCTTTCCAGGACTCGGGTGTTATACCCAAGGTCCCTCTGGGAGCGAGCTCTCTCCTCCCTTCCTGTATCCACAACGCACAGTTCTTGCTGTACTCAGTGTCAATGGCAACAGTAAGTGCACCACCTACAAGAAATCGGTGTCCCTGCCACCTGGCACGATGGTCTTCCGGAGACACAGTCTGCGGTGACTACACCCGCTCCCACACTGACCGATGCTGACCGACTATACTCTCACACTGCTCTTCCTATAATAATAATAATAAAAGAGGAACTCAGCCTCTGTGGGAAGCAAGGGTGGGAACTGCTACCCACCCTTTTTAATGAGTCTCAGCTGACTATATGATAAACCCTCCTCGGGAAAGGAGTTAATAATCAGATGTTTTATGGCCAAAACACGCCTCCTCCTTATGTCACAGCAAGCAGTCCAGACAGCGGGTCTGTTGCTATTGCTCCGCTGCACACACCCAAAGGTAGCCTGGATTTTGCTTGTTAAAGCTGGCAGCAAAAATGTGACTACTTCAGGCATACACACTTGTAATCCCAGCACTTGGGAGGCTGAGGCAAGAGGATCTCAAGTTTGAAGCTGGCCTGGGATATAATGTAAGCTCCAGCCTGAGTTACATGGCAAGACCCCACCCCCTTATTTTGTTTCTTTGAGACAGGGTTTCTCTGTAGCTTTGGGGCCTGTCCTGGAACTAGCTCTTATAGAGCAGGCTGGCTCAAACTCACAGAGACCTGCCTGCCTCTGCCTCCCGAGTGCTGGGATTGCAGGCATGCACCATCACTGCCCAACTGAGTTCTCTTTATTACATAGTATTATTATAACCTGGTTTAGGCGAGGCTGGCTGGCCAGCAGGCCCCAGGGATGCTCGTCTCTGCCTCCTCAGTGCTGGGATTGCAGGCGCACAGCATCATGCCCATGTCTACATGTGCTCAGGATGCAATGCAGGTCCGCGTGCTCTCATAGTGAGTACTTTACTAGCTGACCCATCTGCCCTGCCCAGCCCCAGGACCTTACACCAAATACCATTTTTTTTAGAAGTCTCTTTTGAGACAGTTGATTTTTTTCATTTTCTTTTTTAGGTTTTTCTAACTTAATGCCCACATTTGCGAAATATCAAGGATTAACGTTATATTTAAGCTAACATATTTAAATTAAAACATTTGTTATACAAGCATGCACAAAGGGAGCAGAGAGAGAACCCAGTTACCAGCAAACAGCAATTCTGTGTTTTCAAGGTATGTGGTATCTATCATACAAACTTATAAAATATTTAAAAAATTCTTCTTTTTTGTCAACTATTACAGAAATAGTTCACAACATTCTCTTGAAGTTGACTGAATTTTTCTTTTTCTTTCTTTTTTTTTTTTTTGTTTTGGATTTTTGAGACAGGGTTTCTCTGTAGTTTTTGGTGCCTGTCCTAGAACTAGCTCTTGTAGACCAGGCTGGCCTCAAACTCATAAGAGATCCTCTTGCCTCTGCCTCCCAAGTGCTGGGATTAAAGGCATGCATCATCACCACCTGGCGAACGAGTTTTTCTTATTGTGCAGCTGGCTTCTTTACCACTTTGGTTGATTACTGACTCTCATTAAAAAACCAACCAATTGCTGGGCATGTGGCTCACTGGTGGAGTGCTCACCTACCAGGCTGGAGACCCTGGGTGTGACCTTTAGCACCAGATAAACTGGACGTGGAGGTCACAGCTGTAACCAGAGTACTCCAACAGGAGGAGACAGGTGGGGCGGAAGTTCAAGGCCACTCTTGCCACCTGGTGAATCAACCAACTAAACAAAGACCTCAGCCCTCACTGGGACAGCAGCTGGTGGCCCAAGCGTGAAGTCGGTGCAGCCCACTGGGACTGTGAGACACAGGCCATACTCACTACGAGCCGTTGCACTATCTCCCGGATGTCTTCGGAGCAGTTGTCCACTGAGGACAGCAGGATGCACTCTCCCCGTTCATAGAAGACTTTGATGCTCACCAACCCCGAAGTCCAGCCAATCACATCCCTGCAGGAACAGTTAAACACGACATTCTTGGAGTCCTTCTCGATCAACATGATGAACTCATTAGAGATCCCAAGCAGACACTCGATGTCTGCTGACTGGCCGAAGTCCCGTGCCACCACGTGCCACATGATGGCCCCAATGCTGAAGAGGTGTGCATCCTTCCTCGGCTTTACTCGCTCCTTCTTCTTTGCACCCAAGGTGATGAAGCTGAATTTCG